>NC_080741.1:44825363-45450363 GCF_020826845.1 Diceros bicornis minor
ACAGGCCAATATCACTGATGAACATTGATGCGAAAATCCTCAACAAAATAGTAGCAAATCGCATACAACAATACGTTAAAAAGATTATACACCATGATCAAGTGGGATTTATTCCAGGTATGCAGGGATGGTTTAACATTCGCAAATCAATCAACGTAATACACCACATTAATAAAATGAAGAACAAAAATCACATGATCATCTCAATAGATGCAGAGAAAGCATTTGACAAGATCCAGCATCCATTTATGATAAAAACTCTGAATAAAATGGGTATAGAAGGAAAGTACCTCAACATAATAAAGACCATATATGAGAAACCCACAGCTAATATCATCCTCAATGGTGAAAAACTGAAAGCTATCCCTCTAAGAACAGGAACCAGACAAGGATGCCCACTGTCACCACTCCTATTTAACATAGTATTGGAAGTCCTAGCCAGAGCAATCAGGCAAGAGAAAGAAATAAAAGGGATCCAAATTGGAAAGGAAGAAGTGAAACTGTCACTATTTGCAGATGACATGATTTTATATATAGAAAACCCTAAAGAATCCACCAGAAAACTTTTAGAAGTAATAAACGAATATGGTAAAGTTGCAGGATACAAAATCAACATACAAAAATCAGTTGCATTTCTGTACACTAACAACGAAGTAGCAGAAAGAGAAATTAAGAATACCATCCCATTTACAATTGCAACAAAAAGAATAAAATACCTAGGAATAAACTTAACCAAAGAGGTGAAAGATCTGTACACCGAAAACTATAAAACATTTCTGAAAGAAATTGAAGAAGACACAAAGAAATGGAAAGATATTCCGTGCTCTTGGATTGGAAGAATTAACATAGTTAAGATGTCCATCCTTCCTAAAGCCATCTATAGATTCAATGCAATCCCTATCAAAGTTCCAACAACATTTTTCACAGAAATAGAACAAAGAATCCTAAAATTTATATGGAACAACAAAAGACCCCGAATAGCTAAAGGAATCCTGAGAAAAAAGAACAAAGCTGGAGGTATCACACTCCCTGATTTCAAAATATACTACAAAGCTATAGTAACCAAAACAGCATGGTACTGGCACAAAAACAGACACATGGATCAATGGAATAGAATCGAAAGCCCAGAAATAAACCCACACATCTATGGACAGCTAATCTTTGACAAAGGAGCCAAGAACATACAATGGGGAAAAGAAAGTCTCTTCAACAAATGGTGTTGGGAAAACTGGATAGCCACATGCAAAAAAATGAAAGTAGACCCTTACCTTACACCATGCACAAAAATTAACTCCAAATGGATTAAAGACTTGAATGTAAGACCTGAAACTATGAAACTTCTAGAAGAAAACATAGGCAGTACGCTCTTCCACATCGGTCTTAGCAACATCTTTTCAAACACCACATCTGACCGGGCAAGAGAAACAATAGAAAAAATAAACAAATGGGACTACATCAAACTAAAAAGCTTCTGCAAAGCAAAGGAAACCATCAACAAAACGAAAAGACAACCTAACAATTGGGAGAAGATATTTGCAAACCATACATCTGATAAGGGCTTAATCTCCAAAATATATAAAGAACTCATGCATCTCAACAACAAAAAAACTACCAACCCAATTAAAAAATGGGCAAAAGACCTGAACAGACATTTCTCCAAAGAAGATATACAGATGGCCAACAGACACATGAAAAGATGTTCAAAATCACTAACTATCAGGGAAATGCAAATTAAAACTACAATGAGATATCACCTCACGCCCATCAGAATGGCTATAATTAACAAGACAGGAAACAATATGTGTTGGAGAGGATGTGGAGAAAAGGGAACTCTCATACACTGCTGGTGGGAGTGCAAACTGGTGCAGCCACTATGGAAAACAGTATGGAGATTCCTCAAAAAATCAAGGATAGAACTACCATATGATCCAGCTATTCCACTGTTGGATATTTATCCAAAGAACTTGAAAACACCAATTTGCAAAGGTACATGCACCCCTGTGTTCATTGCAGCGTTCTTCACAATAGCCAAGACTTGGAAGCAACCTAAGTGCCCATCAAGGGACGAATGGATAAAGAAGATGTGGTATATATACACAATGGAATACTACTCAGCCATAAGAAACGATGAAATCCAGGCATTTGTGACAACGTGGATGGACATTGAGGGTATAATGCAAAGTGAAATAAGTCAGAGGGAGAAGGTCAAATACCGTATGATTTCCTTCATTAAGTAGTAGATAATAACAACAATAAACAAACACATAGGGACAGAGATTGGATTGGTGGTTACCAGAGGGGAAGGGGGGAGGGAGGAGGGTGAAAGGGATAATTTGGTACATGTGTGTGGTGATGGGTTGTAATTAGTATTTTGGTGGTGAACATGATGTAGTCCATGCAGAAATAGAAGTACAATGATGTACACCTGAAATTTTTACAATGTTATAAACCAATAAAAAAAAATAAATAGATAAGAAAAAAAAAAAAAAAGACTGCAGACTGGAGTTTGCTTTGCTGTTTACTATGTGTTATTGAGCAAGTTACTTAATCATTCTGTGCCTCAGTTTCTTTATTTGTACAATAATGAGACCTACCTAATAGGGCTCTTGAGAGGGTTAAATTATACGTAAAACCTCAACATTGCCTGGTACATAGTAAGTGTTATATATATTAATCATTATGATATTTCTGGATTTTTTTGATAATTCCTGTAGGTCCTATTTAGCTAACCTATAAACCCAATTGATAGTTTCACTTGTGTGTGTATGTATGCTTTGCATTTTTAAAAGCCTTTTGGTTACAGAGGATTTGCATAAAAATCATAAATATAAGATGCTCACCACCAGTACTTCAGCAGAGAAGCAAGGAGCTATTAGGCATCTTTCATCTCTTTCGTTTACACTGTCTCCTACATTTTTGTTTTGTTTTGTTTTTTTTGGTGAGGAGGATTGTCCCTGAGCTAACATGTGTGCCAGACTTCCTCTACTTTGTATATGGGACGCTGCCACAGCATGGCTTGATGAGTGGTATAGAGGTCCGCGCCTGGGATCTGAACCGCGAACCCCGGGCCACTGAATGGGAGCACGCAACTTAACCACTCTGCCACCAGGCTGGCCCTACTCTCTCCTACGTTTATATCATTGGTTTCAACCATGTAAAATATTTTTCTCATTAGTAACCAATGTGGCAGTAGGATTTGTGTGTTTATGTAGTGAACAAAAATAGTATACTTTAAATATTTTAGTCTTGAATTAATTTTTCCACTTATGTACTTAGTATTATTTGTTATTGCTATTCAGGGTGGCAACATTCTTCTTACCCAAGTACCAAGGAGAAAAAATTGTGTGGAGTGGAAAGGGGACTGGCCTGGGGCCCCAGGGTTGCTACCATGCACAAAGTGAAAAGACGTGGATTTGAATGCTGACTTGAATGCTTATTAGCCCTGTAACCTTGAACAAGTCATTTAGCCTCTTGGAACCTCAACTGTTTCATCAACAAAATGGGGATATTAATAAGTAACTTATAGGGTTGCTTTGTGTGTTCTAAATAACCTTATATAAGACACCAAGAACAGTACTTGGGACATAATAGACACTCAGTACATTTCAGTTTCCTTCTCCAGACCAGCCCCCTTCCTCTTCCTGCCATATTCCTAAGCAGTAACCAGCAATGCAACCTCAAACAAATCACTTTTCTTCTCTAGACCTCTAAGTTTCCTGAACCCTGCTCTAAGTCATCCTTTCATTTATCTTTGCTCAGCCTCACCTTCCATTCTCCTGGTGTCCCCACTAACCCTTTCTGCTGAGAGCGTTGAGAAATTCTCTCACCTTCCTCCCCTCCAGCTCCCACCTCTAGACTTACCTTCATCCACATCAATCATTTCTTCTGGTCTTGGGTACCCTCCTTCTATTGAACACCAATCAACTCCTGTGCTCTGGATTCCTTCATTTCTTGCCACCTAATCTATCAGCTGTTTGCTCTCTCACCTGTAATTTTGCACGCTCGCTCTCTTGCTACAGGCTTCTCATGTTCAGGACTCTTCTACTTATAAAAAATCCCTTCCTAGCTTCTTCATCCTTCCTCTAGGTTTTGCTCTATTTTTCTCTCTCCCTGGCCTAGGGGGAAAAAAGTGTACATGTTACCTCCACATCTTCCCCCTATTCACTCAACGCACAGGTTTCTATTCCTATCACACTCCTGAAACGACAACAGAAAAGAACTTATGTAATTCAATGGATGTAAATCAGTTTCTCAGCCCACATCTTACTTGACTCCTCTGTGATTTTTGACGCCGTGAATCTTCCCTTGACACCTTGCTTTTGGTTCTCTTTCCAATCTGGTCATTCTTTCTTAGTTACTGTCACTGAATTCACTGCCTCTGTCCCTTAAATGGTGGTGTTTTCCAGGATTCTGTGCTGACTCGCTTTCCTTCTTACTCTCTTCCTTCCTCTTGGGGTGATCTCATGTACCCTCATGGTTTTTTACTCTTGTCTGTGTACTGATGTTCTCTTCTCCTCTCTCTGCCCTACTTCTTGCCTGAGCTCCAGAGCTATATATTCAGTTGTGTGTTGGACATTTCCACCACAGTATTCCACAGATTCCACAATATGTCCATCAGTGAACTGAATTCTCTGTTGTCTCCTTCCTCTTGCTCTGGACACCGCCCTCCCTATAAGCCTGCACTTTCTCCTAGATTCCCTGGCTTGGTTGGTGGAACTGCTCTCCATCCTATTAACTAAACATGAAACCTGGGTAAATCCCTAACACGGCTCCCTCCTTTCTCCACATCTAGCCAGGAACATCTGAGCAGAGAACTGAATGACAAGGATCCAGCCCTGTGGTGATCTAGGGGAAGATCTATGGCACAGATGAGACTGTGCCTTCACTTTCATAGTACTGTCCTCTGACCAAACTGGCCCAGATTTGCCTGATTCCTAATGCAGTGATGTTGAGAGGATTATTTAGATAGAAAAGCACTTAGATCAAATAACGAAATACATCATTTTAGGCAGGACACAAGACTGTTTTCACTGACAGTATTTTGAAACAAAAAGCTCTGAGAGTGTCACTAGAAAACGGATCTTGGGTTCAATGCAGCCCGTCAAATTCTTCTTAGTTCTTGAGATGGGGAGGCCAGCAACGGAGATGGGCATGTGGGGTGGTGGGCACAGAACTTCTCTAACTTAACTGAAGCTCTCCTGCCTCTTTGCCTTGTTTTGAAGAAATTTGGATTTGGAATTAACAGCACAACCATCTCTTCTTAAAAATTTATATAATTTTATATCCCATATATTTTGTTATTAAATATGTGTTTAGTAGAGAAGGAGTAGGCAGCATTTGGTCTTTTTAACATTCAGTTTTACGTGGTTTATATCCTGATTTTAAAAATTGGAAAACTTGTAATCTTATATAATCTATATAACTAAAAAGATTGATTTATTTTTATAATCTGATTGGGACTAGATTACACAAAACCAGAATTGATTACTGGAAGCAAAAGCTCTCTGTTTATCATAGGCGAACAGCTCTTTCCACCAGGAAGGATAAACATGATTTTCTACCTGAGCTTCCTAGCTGTTTCCTGTCATGTGGTATGATGTCGAGTACCATGGTTACATGAACATTGGGTTACAAGCACCCGGGCAGCAGAACCTCTGTTACATGTATCTTTGTATTGCCCACAGTACTTGGTGGTGTCTTGCACACAAAAGACCTCCACTAAGTACTGGTTGAATGACTCAAGGCTGTCTCTCTGCAGAGGTGAGTACCTGAGTTCAGTGACGCTGGCTGCATTTCAGCTGCTGGGACTGCAGTAGCTGGGCTGGGGCTATGGGTTCCTGTGGCTTTTTAATTCTCTGGATCACCCATCATTTATACAGTCTCCCTTTCAGAACCCCCCTGCACTTCTCCCCTACTTCCTTGAATACTCATTACCTCTCTGCTTTCCCCCAGTCTGTCTCTCCCAACAATGATTTAGGGCTATTTTTGCAGTCTGCTAATTCTCTGAGGATGAGGTGCCTCTTCTGGGAGGCACTCCCTTACTCAATGGCACTGCAAATAGGTTTTTATTGACTGATCTCCAGGCTCTCCAAGTCATTTTGCCCTCAAACTGATTGTGAGGCACCATCTGTTTGTTTTGATGGATTAATGAATTGAGAGCTCATAAATGTAGCTGACTTCTAAATTAGGTCCAAATCACAGTAAGGACAGGATAATGGTCTCCTTTGCCAGAGATGGAAGGACACTTATTTTTATAGCTCTGGGAGGAAAATAGATTATGCAAATGGACACTTCACCCAAACTGGTGGCCCTGAGTTACTCTCCCTATTCTGATGCTTTTGCTCAGGGACAGGAAACTGCCTCCCCTGTTTCAGGGAAAACTGGAAAAGAAAGATTATCTGCCTGACCCAAGAGCTCTCAGTGAGTCAGCAGTCAAGTGCTAGCCATCAAAGTCCTTCTTGCTACTTTGCTTTGTGAGGGTCAGAAGAGTTTTTCAAGGATGGTGAGTATTAAAATAACTAAAAAAAGTAAGCTAATAACCTGGGCCTGTTGCCAAGTGTGATATGGCTGATCAGAGGGAAATTATGGGCAGTGAGACAGCTAAGCGTTAAGTGTACTTAACAGATTGTGATTTCTCTAGAAGTTGGGTGGGCTGTTGCTTAAGGGCAGTTCACCAATAGTTTTAAAAGACCTGCTTCCGGCTAATTTGCTCTTACAGTTAGTTGGGATCTGGAATCCTTGTGATCCATGGGCTATAGTGAGTAAGTTGTCCCTGGCCTCCCCCTTACCTGCAAGAGTCTAACACCAGAAGCAAGTGGCACCGCATGCAGCTACCCAAATGGCCTGCTGTACAACCAGCACATGCTCAGTGCCGACCATTCTCTAGGCACACTGCTACGCACTTGACATACTCAAGTGTCTCTATCGGTAGAACAGTTCTATCGAGTAAATATTATTATCCCCATTTTACACATGAGGAAACTGAGGTTTAGCATGGTTAAGTAACTTCCTTGGGTTTCCATAAGAGGCAGAGGCGGGATATGAACCCAGTCCTGTTTAGCTCATGCTCTTTCTGGAACGCTCCATTGCCTCTCTGTGCTTTCTTTTCCCTGTCTGTGCCTGTTCTCTCTCTCTTACCTTCTGTTTCCCTTGTCAGAATCCTTATCAATTACAACTTTTGTTTTGAAACATATATATATATTCACAAACACACGCACTTTCATATCTATCTATTTATATTTATAGATAGATATTATAGATATTTATAGATATAAATAGATAAATAAAATGAGGAAAGATATACCCCTCAAATGTCAATGGTGATTTTATCTGAATAGGAGAATAATTTGTGATTTTCATTTTTTTCTTTGTGTTTTTCTGTATTTATCAAACTAAATTTATATTATTGTGATCAGAAAATTTTTTTAATCTTTCACATCCTATCAAGTTTATATGCCACCACCTTTGTGGATAAAATCTTCCCTGATCTCCAAACTGATGCTACCTCTTCCTCTTTTGAAACACACTTCCTTTCTCCAGCACTTTGTATTTTCTTGGGTCATATCCAGCATTTTGCTTTGTATTCTGTGTAACCTCAGTTTCCCAGGGCCCACAGACTCAGAGGGGAAGAGTCAGGGAGGCACAGCTAACAATAAAAAGGGTAACAGAATAGTTGTTACTCCAGTCTACCCCCATCATGAAAGCTAGCATCTTCCTGCTGTATCCACCATATCCCAGACTTATGTCTCCTCCCATTCCTGTCATCTTGGCTTGTCTCCTCCACATTGCTGTTCCCATGACTTGAGTCAACCATCATGCTCACTCTGGTGTCCCCTCTCCTATTACTTGGTACTAAGCTAGGCCCCATTATTCCCTCAGGCCCCACACAGTCCAGGCTATGCCTCCACTCTTCTTCACTTTGCTGAAGTGGGAGAAGGATTATCTCCTCCTACCCAGGTTTTACTTTTTAAAAATTTTCCCTTCCCCTTACTTTCTTAATCTCTGATAAAATCTATTGTGTGACAACTCTTATGTTTTGAGTTTTTCTCTTTGTTGTAGCATCCCCTCCCCTGCTCCCTTGCCTAGAGGAAGTTGAATTAAGCTGGGTTAGGAGTCAGAGTAATCTGGTCCAGTCCATCCCTCTCCTCAGTCAAGGTCCCCAGATAGAAGGGTGCACAACTGCTCTCTCTCTCTTGTCTGGGAGATCAAGGTGTGATCTCATTCTATAGCTTAATCAAGTGTCTCTCTCCTTGGCAGTCTGTTAGCCTTCATCTCACTAGTCGTTATCTTTCCAGGGAGGCCTGGAAACTGGAAGCTTATGGCGTGCTCTGACATGCTCAATGCTTGAGTAGACAGGCAGAACCAAGCCTCTTTGGGCTATCAGTCCACTATGTCCTCTTCTAAGCCTCTCCAGTAGCTTCTAAGACCCCTAGAGAGGAGCTGAGCACCATTCAGCTTTGCACACGCTGAAGCAACTAGCACAGCTAGTTGCATAGGATGGCAAGAACTCCATAAACTTTTGCAGAATAAATTACTAAAATCTGTTGAATTTTGTGCTCTGCTTTTCTTCCTCAACATTATTGCACAATCAATCAAATAAATGTAATGAGTCCCACTTTGTTCTGTACTAAGTATATCACACTGATTCTGATTCCATGACTTATCTGAGTTTTAAAACATTGAGATATAATTTGCATACCATAAAATTCACTCTTTTAAAGTGTACAATTCAGTGGTTTTTAATATATTCACAACATTGTACAACCATCACTACTCTCTAATTTCAGAACAACATTTTCATCATGTCAAATATGGGTGACACCCATTAACTAGCACTCCCTATTGCCCCCGTGCTCTTGCCAGCAACCACTAATCTATTTTCTTTCTCTATGGATTTGCCTATTCAGGACATTTTGTAAAAATGGAATCATATAATATATGGACTTTTGTATCCAGTTTCTTTCACTTAGCACAATGTTTTCAAGACTCATCCATGTTGCAGCCTGTATAGGTGTTTTGTTCCTTTAAATGGCTTAATAATATTTTACTGTGTGGACATACCTCATTTTGTTTATTTATCAATTGATGGACATTTGAATTGTTTCTACTTTTTTGCTATTATGAATAAAGTTATTGGGAACACTCATGTACATGTTTTTTCTAGGGATGTATGATTTCAATTTTCTTGGGTATATACCTAGGTGGATCATATGGTAACTCTATGCTTAACTTTTTCAGGAACTGCCAAATTGTTTTCTAAAGTAGCTATACCATTTTACATTCCCAGCAGCAATGTATGAGGGTTCCAATTTTTCCGCATCTTTACCAGTACATTATTGTTCATCTTTTTGATTATAGCTATCCCAGTGGGTGTGAAGTGGTACCTCATTGTGGGTTTTTCTTTTTTTTTTGTGAGGAACATCAGCCCTGAGCTAACATCTGCCAATCCTCCTCTTTTTTTGCTGAGGAAGACTGGCCCTGAGCTAACATCCGTGCCCATCTTCCTCTACTTTATATGGGGCGCCGCCACAGCATGGCTTGCCAAGCGGTGCGTCGGTGCGCGTCCAGGATCTGAACCGGCGAACCCCAGGCTGCTGCAGTGGAGCATGCGCACTTAACTGCTTGCGCCGGGCTGGTCCCTCATTGTGGTTTTGATTTGCGTTTATTTCCCTCATGGTAATAATGTTGAGTATCTTTTCATGTACTCATCAATCATTTAATATTTCTTTGGAAAAATGTCTACCCAGTTTATTGCGTGTTTTTATCATGATAAGCTGTTGAAGATTGTCACATGCTTTTTCCGCATCTACTAAGATGATCATGTGGTTTTCATCCTTTATTCTAGTAATATGGTGTATTACACTGGCTGATTTTTGGACGTTGAACCAACCTTGCATTCCTGGAAAAAAACCCCAATTGATCATGGTGTATAATCCTTTCTGTATGTTGTGGATTTGGTTTGCTAGTATTTTGTTGAATTTTTTTGTGTATATTTGACCATATCCACAAGGGATTTTTTTTTTTTGCTGAGGAAGATTTTCCCTGAGCTAACATCTTTGCCAGTCGCCCTCTATTTTGTATGTGGGTTGCCCCCACAGGATGACCGCTGACAGTTGGTGTAGGTCTGTGCCCAGGAATTGAACCCGGGCCACCAAAGTGGAGTGTGCCAAACTTAACCACTAGGCCATGGTGCCAGCCCTGATCCGCAGTTTTCTTGTAATGTCTTTGTTGGGTTTTGGTATTAGAGTAATAATGGCCTCATAGAATGAGTTGGGAAGTGTTCCTTCCTCTTCTGTTTTTTGGTAGATTTTGAGAAGATTGGTGGTGATTCTTCTTTAAATGTTTGGTAGACTTCACCAGTGAATTCACTGAGTTTTTTTTTGTGGGAAGTTTTTTGATTACTAATTTAATCTCTTTATTTATTATAAATCTATCCAGATTTTCTGTTTCCTTCTAAGACAGTTTTGGAAGTTTGTGTCTTTCTAGAAATTTGTCCATTTTGTCTAAATTATCTAATTTGTTGGCATACAATTGTTCATAGTATTCCTTTATAATCCTTTTGTTTCCTTCTTATTATTCTTTTTATAATCTCTCTTTTATTCCTGATTTTAGTAATTTGAGCCTTCTCCCTTTTTTTCATAGTTAGTCTAGCTAAAGCTCTGTCAATTTTGTTGATCTTTTCAAAAAGCAACTTTTTAAAAAAAATTTTCTTTATTGTATTTTTGTCCTCTCATTTATTTCTTCTCTAATATTTATTTTGTCTTCTGCTTGCTTTGGCTTTAGTTTGCTTTACTTTTTCTAGGTTCTTAAGGTGGAAGCTTAATTCATTGATTTGAGATCTTTTGTCTTTTTTAACATAGGCATTCACAGCTATACATTTCCTTCTGAGCATTGCTTTCACTGCATCCTATAAGTTTTATGTGTTTTGTTTTTGTTTTCATTCATCTCAAAGTATTTTATAGTTTCCTGTGTGATTTCTTCTTTGACCCATTGATTATTTAAGAGTGTGTTGTTTAATTTCCACATAATTGTGAATTCTCCAAATTTCCTTCTGTTATTGATTTAATTTAATTCCATTGTGGTCAGACAACATACTTTGTATGATTCCAGTTCTTTTAAATTTGTTGAGACTTGTTTTATGGCCTAACATATGGTCTCTCCTGGAGAATACTCAGTGTGCATTTGAGAAGAATGTGTGTTCTGCTGTCATTGAGTGGAGTGTTCTACTTATCTGAGTTTTTAGATATTCACTTTTCACCTGGTAAAACACTATTCACTCTTTGAATCCCAGGTCCAAAGGGTTTCATCTACCAAGGCTTTCTTAGTCCATCTCACCCCCTAAAATGTACAATTTCCTTGTTTGAACTTCTGTCACCTATAACTGTGATATGTGGGTATGCCAACACCCATAACTGTGTTATAGCCTTCATTACAAGTGAATCTTTCTAAACTCTGATGTTATGGGTTTCTTTTGTGAAGGGATCATCTCCATATCCAGGAAACCTTACTTCTAGTAGTAACTTTAAAACATGCCATTGAAAGGATGAAAGAATTTGGTGGTTATTGAACACCTCTTAAACGTTGAGCCCTAGGCTATATACTGTAGAGACTAGAGCAGGAGAAGAAAGGCAGTGCACTCTGCCTCTGGGGAACCTGTAGCTTAGTTCACAAGACAATATATCTGCACGAGAAACATTTAACCCAGGATCTGACCAAGTGCCAAGATGAGGGCTCTAGGAATTTGGGCTTGTCCACATTGTCCGTCTCTCCATGCATGGGAAAGAGACTCGTAGAGTTGTGAGGTTGGAACAACCCTCAGGACTCCTGATTTCCAGCCATCAGTCCATGTAGAATCCTCTGGCAGCTTGTCATCCAGCCTTCCTTTGGACGCTGTCACCCACAGGGAGAAGCCCCAGCACTCCCTACTCAGGACTTGATGTTGGTTGTTTGCCAACTTCAGGCAGTGGGGGAAAATCAAATTGCTTTTTAGCTGCCATATACTCTTCAACCTGCCCCATAAAAGAAACCATAAGCCTGAAAGAATGTGAAAGTCAACAAGGAAAGGAAAGCGCTCTAGTCACAAGCTTTAATCTCAGTGGGATGGGTAAAAGGATACATACATTACATTTTCATGTCAGGTATGGAAAGTCAGATCAAGTTCATCCTGAGAGGGTCACTTCTAGGGGAAACAAAATGAATTATTTTCTGAGACCTATTATTGTCTTAGAGCCCACCTGTATGTGAATGTTCTGGAAAGGTCTGAGGGTATGAGATTTGGAGAGGTAAATTCATCCAACATATCAGTTAGACATTTTATTCTATCTAATTCAGGAAAAAGACAGATGATTTCTGGGGCTAATCAGGGTATTCCTGGAGGTTTCTTATTGGGAATACAGTGTGATGAAGGTTTTCAAGCCAGAATGTAGACTCTCTTCTCTAGTAATCTCTGAAAATAGAATTGTATTAGAAAATAAAATTATATTATGAAGTGCAATACCTGCAATTTTGATGGTGCACATTAAATAAAACAGGAGGATAATACAAGAGCTGGATCACAGTTGTATATAATAGTGGACTAAATGAGTGGTATCTTTATCACAATCATGATGGTCACATTTATTGACAGCCAGTCAGAACACTACTGGCCAGAACACTCCTAGGAGAGGGGAACATCAAGCCATCTGATATTGGAGAATTAGAGAAGGGACAGAGAAGGTTTCTTGGTGGATAACAGATTTGAGCAGGGTGGAAGAATGGGTGAGCTTTGGATGGAGAAAAAGGGAGAAGAGATGAGAGTTAGCCAGAGGACCACAGAGTGGGATGTATAAGATCTACTATTTTTTTTTCTTTTTTTTCCCCAAAGCCCCAGTAGATAGTTGTACGTCATAGTTGCACATCCTTCTAGTTGCTGTATGTGGGACGCGGCCTCAGCATGGCCGGAGAAGCGGTGCGTCGGTGTGCGCCCAGGATCCGAACCCGGGCCGCCAGTAGTGGAGCTCGCGCACTTAACTGCCAAGCCACAGGGCCGGCCCAAAGATACACTATTTGATCAATGCAAAGTACCCAGAAGGCTGCAAACCTGGGCTTTGGGAGAGTCAAGGCACAGGAAATTGCTGTCCATGTGTCCGCATAGGTGTGTCAGGACTCTTACAGCTTTCAAACAAGAAGATTAGCTCACTACGTGCAAATAAATCATCCACATGACTCTTTGTCCTCTAGGCAATAGCCCCTATTAAGTTCATGACTAAGGTAATCCATCGATGACTTATCATGCATTCTCTTCCCAAGGAGGTCAGGGGAGAAAATGGGAGTGGTGGGCCAGGAATGATGGGCAGTTCTGGGTGGGCCAGAGTGAGTCACCTTCCCTAATGCTAATATCAGATCAGGCCAAGGGCTTTTGCCTCTGCTGCTCATTCTCTTCACTTTTTCTCAAAATCCTGGCTCTGTCAGCTCTCTCATCCTTTGATTTTTATGATAGTGCACCGGAGTTGGAACAGCTCTAACTTTATAGATGGGGGCCATGAAGCCCAGAAGGGAGAAGAGACTTGCCCATATTCCTACAGCATGCCAATTTCAGAGTTGGGCTTAGGAGAAGGGCCTCTTGACTACCAGCCCCTTGTACTCTGTCCTCTACCATGTGGCTTTCCTCTTTGAGTGTTTTCCCCATTGTGCCAACTGAGAGGCACAGGGGACACCAAATGGGACATGGTGGGGTTGTTGCTTAACTGTAAAGTGCCCCAGGGAACATATGGAGAAGCAGGAGGAGGTTGGGAGCAGATGCTCATCTTCCATGACCCTATTCTCAAGAGAAAATCCAGTTTCAGATCACATTTTCTAAAACTTAAACTTACAAACTCTGTGAATCTTTCCTAGATATCTAATATTTTATTAACAAATACTGGGACCTCTATTCAAATTTTTGCTTTTAGTAACTCTTTTTAAATAGCATTTTAAAAGTTTGTTGACTTACAAGGTCCGTGTTTCTCTCCCCTGATGAATGTGATAAAGTCTCATCTTTCTTGCCTGGATGTCCTAAGGCCTCTCCTCCTCCCACGACCACAAGGCAATTGTGGAGGGGGCCTTCGGTTGTATGATGTATCAAAGGAAATATGTAATTAACATGTGCAAAGAATTGGAGGTGCTGGTCTCTGACCTTTGGCTGATGAGCACTCCCGTCCTTCCTTCTGCAATGCAGTCCCTCCAAGTGACAAAATCTTGCTTTTCGTTTTTGTCTGTAACCCCTTCCCCTAATACTTTGGCATAGTCAACAGGATGTGGAGCAACACAGACTGCAAGAAGAGGAGAGGTGTAATGCAGGATGAAAGTGCCCACCTAGTGAGATCCCTTGATGTCTTACTTTTGTGTCCTTCTTCCTTGCCTTCCATTCCTGGTGATGCTGTATCTAAGTTCTGTCCTGGGCTGGTTTTCTTTTCAGAAAGGCTCTGTTGCTTCAGGCAAGAATCATAAACTAAACCTGTTGGTCTTCCTGTTTGCTGTCTGTCTGGCCTCTGTTGAACCTCCCCTCTCAGACCTCTCAAAATCAGGTGTACTCTGTTTCCCTTGGGCTAGTTCGGTGTTCTATGGATGCTCCTGTCTGGGTTAGCAAGGGAACTCCAACCTCCCCAGAGTCAGTTAATTTTAAGCATTTTGGTCCCTCTTCTGTATAATTTGGGATTAGTGTACCAGAGATGACCCAAAACTTCTGAGATTGATCCTGGGACCATAATTTCCTGAAATTGTTAAGGCAAAAAAATAAATAAAATAAAATAGGGAACTCTCATCATGGCCAGATTGAGTCAGAGATCTGTGAGAAAACGAGGCTTAAAAAGTAAAAGGCTAGGGGCCGGCCCGGTGGCGCAAGCGGTTAAGTGCGCGCGCTCCGCTGCGGCGGCCCGGGGTTCGCCGCTTCGGATCCCGGGCGCGCACCAACGCACTGCTTGGTAAGCCATGCTGTGGCGGCGTCCCATATAAAGTGGAGGAAGATGGGCACCGATGTTAGCTCAGGGCCGTCTTCCTCAGCAAAAAAAAGAGGAGGATTGGCGGATGTTAGCTCAGGGCTGATCTCCTCACAAAAAAAAAAAAAAGTAAAAGGCTAAATCTTTAATTGCCACCCAGAAGAAGTTGAAAAACCTCATTAAGGATATGGGTAAAATTCTTTTCTGGAAAGTCTTTTATGTACCCATAAAAAGCCCCTGATAGCAAAAGATCAAGCCCTCCTACCTTTAGAGGAAGTGTGTCAGTTGTCACTTACTGCCTCCTTATTCGAGACCCACCCTTCTTTGCTTTTCTTGTGATATTAGAACATTTCTTCCTTGCCAGCAGGCTCATTGTTAAGCTTTATCAGTAGGGGGTGCTGGAGGGCAAATTTCACCCGCATGAGCAGGTGGTTTCCTGCCCTCTAGCTTCTGCCTACTAGTACGCCAGTTGTAGGGGAGTCCTGCTTGCCAGCCAAGGCCCATTGTTTCCTGCCTGCCAGCAGCAGCTGCTGACTGTGTACCAGCTCTGGCCCAGGCAACCCAGTGAACTCTGCCATCCAGTGGCTGCAATCATACCCTCTTCAGTGAGGTCTGTCCCAGACTTAGGGAGGGGCTCCCTCACCTGCCAAGTTAGTTCCTTCTTTAAGTACTCTCCTTCTGCCTTAGCGTATTTAGAGCTCTCTTTTATTCCCTCATAATAGTTAGTTTCCTTTAAATAGTAAGTAATTCTTTATGTTAAACTTTCCCTGTTCAAATTACTGTGGTTACTGTATCCTGACTATCCTTTCGTGGGCCATGATACTGAAAATACAATTACTAGTAAACAAAATAATACCCTATTAGGTCTAGGTTTTGATAAATTCAAACTCAGTTGAACATGTGAAAATATATGTGTCCTAATATTATTAGAAATTCACAAAATGAGTCAGAACCAGTTTATTCAGCCAGAAGTCATATCTATAAATTTTGTACTTAGAATTGATATTAAATTAGTGTGTGGTTTAATGGTAGTGAAATGAAACTCTTACAAAACTTTCGAGATGAGAATAAGAGAATCTGGAATAAGAGAGCAGATTCTTCCTTTTCCTCTAGTAGCATTAGCACTAAGAACAGTCTAATGGCAGAAAGCCTTCATCTTTTAAGACATTAGGACCATTAACTGTTAGAAATCCAATGCCATCAAATTGTAAAAAACTGCACTGGTCCATTTATCAGATTAAGGATCTCCATCCCCACACACAAAATGCACAGCTATGAGTGACTCTAGACCAGTACTGTCCAATGGAAATAGATGGTGTGCCACAAATGTAGTTTAAAATTTTCTCATAGTCATATTAAAAAAGTAAAGAGAAACAGATGAAATTAATTTTAATAATATATCGGGGGCCAGCCCAGTGGTGTAGTGGTTAAGTTTGTGCGCTCTGCTTTGGTGGCCCAGGGTTTGCAGGTTCGAATCCTGGGCACAGACATACACACCACTCATCAAGCCACACTGTGGTGGCATCCCACATACGAAACAGAGGAAGATTGGCACAGATGTTAGCTCAGCAACAATCTTTCTCAAGCAAAAAGAGGAAGGTTGGCAACAGATGCTAACTCAGGGCCAATCTTCCTCACACACAAAAAAAAATCGGGGCCCCAATATAGAAAGGCTGCCTGGACACTAGCAGGTTGCTATCCTGTCCCATCTATTTATAGCCCCCACCAAGATGGGCAACCTGTGGTCCCCAGCTCCTTCCTTCCTCTCCCTGCCCCATCAAAGCTGGCATCCTAGGGCACAATTGGATGAAGGAGCATGATATAATAAAAAATACCAGGCATGCACCTGGGTTTTCCAATTTGTTGTTTTTTCCTTGTGTGCACTGCCGTTTTTCTGCCATTGGTAATGCAGGGAAGCACTCTATAAGAGATGATCCGAGCATTAGGAGCTGTCCACTGGGTCTAAGTTGTTACGCTTATATTCTGGGTAGCCTGAGGCGACCTCTACTGGAGGGCAGATGCTACCACTGTCAGAAGGACTCCAAAATGCATTCCTCCCCAGGAAAAGATAGACTCATTTCTAAACTCAGACTAATGTTCTCATTTTACAAGAAAATTTTTCCAACATGTATCAATTACAAACCACGCGTTCTTTCCAACCTCCAAAGCTCTGGTGAGATAGAAGCAAAACTATGGCACTAAGCAAAACTAAATAAAATCTTGCAACAAGCAGGCTTTACATGGCCTGAAGCCGTTCCAAGGATCAAGAACTCTGATCTACAATCCTATAATCCTGCAATCCACCAGATCTTGGGCCTCAGGCCATATCAACATAGTTATATAGCTGGTATTTCAGTATTGTCACTCCAATCCTGAGAGCTTTTTGACTTCTCTGTCACTTTCTTATTGTCAAGTACTCAACTTACGTCCTGTGTTCCTTTGCAGCCCAGGCCTCCCTAGACTTCATACAGTATATATGGTCTGGTAGCATATAGGGTCTATGAAAAGGAATTTCAAGAAAGAACCCAGTTGGAAAGAGCCCTATGACGTTCTCTTGACCATCCCCGTGACTCTCTGGGGCTCTAAACCATTCTCGAGGACACAAGGGTGACAAGCCACAACTACATCAAAACCGATAGCAAACAAGGTAAATCTGGATAGAATTCATAGAGACACCAAAGCCCGGTGGCAGTTTTAACCTAGAAAGAAAAGGGGGTTACTGTGTGTCATTCAAGATGGACTGAGTGAAGACCACAAAGAAGTTTTGTAGGACGATGTGGAGATGCCAGATAAATAACCTCAGATCTGGTATGTGAAATGGGAGACTGCTGGGCTAATACTATAGGATTCTTAAGTCCTCACCTTGCTTACCACTGCAGTTTACTGCTACGTATCAGAGAGGTCCTTCTTCCCAGCCCCTTTCCATCATAGCTTTTTCCTTCAAATGTCTTTTGTAGTAGTGACCCATGACCACCCAATAGTTGATGTACAACAGACTTTAGCATTGTCTCTAAGGTTCTCTGATTGCTGCATATTCCACCTTTGGGACACAATGAGCTAGACGCTATAAAAATTTCCCCCACATAAGGTCTACCTAAGACATGGATCCTCCCTGACATAACATGTGTGTTGGTCAGCTGCTTTGGAATATAGAGAACTCCTCACCTTTAGGAACATTTGGTTTTATGTCCTTTTTCTAGCCCTAATCCTTGGAACTGGGGTTTTTGAACTTGAGAGGCCAATTGTAATACCTGTGGGGATTCTAGAACAAGGCCTAAGGCAACTTGGGATGCCATTGGGGCTCCATAAATGGAGGAGTTTTTTCTTGCCTCTGTAAAGGAAGAATAAAATAGCTCATGAACTTTATGGCTCAAGGTAGATAGAGAAAGATACCCATAAAATTAAAGAAGTAACCCATGTTTTTCACTCCATAAGAAAGGAATAATCCTTCAGTTGGTTTAGGTAGATCCTGGACAATTATTAAAAGCTATTAATTACAAATTATTAGTTACAAATAATTACAAATTAATAACCTGATTGCAAGATGAACTCTTTAAGTATTTGTTCTGCTACTTAGGGTTTGCTTGTCGTGTTACATTAAACAAGCCTCCCTCCCAATTCTTAACTTTTTGAAAGGCCAAACAAATGAGCCTCTGAGGAGCAGAGAAACAAAGCCAAAACTATGTGAAGTTATTTTTGGCCTGAAAGGGCATATTCACAGCCTACTAAATGTACACTGTAGATGGTACATCTATCAAAGAGAGGATACAAAGAGGAAAGCAGCTCCCCTCATCCCCAGGACTCCGTATCATTTATTCTGAAAGATAAACTCTGAATTAGCAGAAATCCTTAACTTAAGGTGAGGACTTAAGAATCCTGTGCACAGGGGCCGGCCCTGTGGCTTAGCAGTTGAGTGCGCGCGCTCCGCTACTGGCATCCCGGGTTCGGATCCCGTGCGCACACCGATGCACTGCTTGTCCAGCCATACTGAGGCCGCGTCCCACATAGAGCAACTAGAAGGATGTGCAACTATAACATACAACTATCTACTGGGGTTTTGGGGAGAAAAAGGGAAAAAAAAGATGAGGATTGGCAATAGATGTTAGCTCAGGGCTGGTCTTCCTCAGCAAAAAGAGGAGGATTGGCATGGGTGTTAGCTCAGGGCTGATCCTCCTCACAAAAAAAAAGAATCCTATGGACAGCAACTGTGACCCACCTTATATACCTTCAATGTTTTACTAGACATAAACTATGACCTCTTTTAAAATGAACATTATCAGAACCCCCTTTTAAATAGCCTTCTGAAGTTTGCTAATATGGGTTCATTGATCATAGGCCTAAATGTAAAATCTACAATTATAAAATTTCTAGAAAAAAATAGGAGAAAATCTTTGTGACTTTAGGGTAAGCAAAGATTTCTCAGATAAGACACAAAAAGCACAATTCATAAGAGACAAAAATTAATTGTTTGGACCAAAATTAAGGACTTCTGCTCTTCAGAAGATACTGTTAAGACAATGAAAACACAAGTCACAGACTAGGAGAAAATATCTGCAAATCATATACCTGATAAAGGACTTGTATCCAAGATATATAAAGAGCCCTCTATACTCAATAGTAAGAAAAGAAACAGCCCAACTTTTTTTGTGTGTGTGTGAGGAAGATCAGCCCTGAGCTAACATCCATGCCAGTCCTCCTCTTTTTGGTGAGGAAGACTGGCCCAGAGCTAACATCCATGCCGATCTTCCTCCACTTCATGTGGGACGCCGCCACAGCATGGCCTGACAAGCGGTGCGTCAGTGCGTGCCCAGGATCCGAACCCGGGACACCAGCAGCGGAGTGTGTGCACTTAACTGCTACGCCGGACCCCAGCCCAACTTTTTTTTTTTTATGATTTTATTTATTTATTTATTTTCCCCCCAAAGCCCCAGTAGACAGTTGTACGTCATAGCTGCACATCCTTCTAGTTGCTGTATGTGGGACGCGGCCTCAGCATGGCCCGAGAAGCGGTGCGTAGGTGCATGCCCGGGATCCGAACCTGGGTCGCCAGCAGCGGAGTGCGCGCACTTAACCGCTAAGCCACGGGCCTGGCCCCCAGCCCAACGTTTTAAAAAATAGGCAAAATATTTGAAACAAGACACTTCACCCAAGAAGATATATGGATAGCAAGTAAGCATGTGAAAATATGTTCAATATCATTAGTTCTTAAGGAAATGCACGTTAAAACCACAATGAAATACTACTTCACACTTACTTGAAAGGCTAAAAGTAAAGAATGACCATACCAAGTACAAGTAGGAGGATATGGAGCAACTGGAACTCTCATATCTTGCTGGTGGGAATGCAAAATGGTACAGTCACTTGAAAAACTGTTTGCCTGGTTTCTTACACAGTTAAATGTATGCTTACCACACAACCTAGCCATACCCAGTATTTACCCAAATGAAATGAAAACCTACATTCACACAAAAACCTGCACATGAATGTTTATAGCAGCTTTATTTGTAATCACAAAAAACTGGAAACAACCCAAATGTCCCTCAACTGTGGAGTGGATAAACAAACTTCTGGTACATCCATAAATGTTGTTGGAGGGCCTGTAGTTTGATGCAATCACTTTGAAAAACTCTTTGGCAGTATTTACCAAAGTCAGACATACACCCCAGCAATTGAACTCCTAGAGACATACCCAATAGAAATGCATAATATTTGCCAAAAGGCTTAAGCTAGAGTGTTAATAGCAGTACTACTTGTAATAACCCTGTAATAAAGAGTCTGACTGCATTTTTGATGTTTGACTACTGATAGCCTTCAAGCCCCATCACCCCCCTTTTCCTTCTTGCCCCACACCTGGACATGCTGCCAGGAAAACCCAGTGCTCCCTTCCTTGGCGTGGGTGGGAAGTTCAAACCACACCAACTCCAGCCTGTGGGGGAGGGTGTCTTCATCGTGGAATCTCCTCCACCCAACCTCTGCAAAAACTAGAGCCACTGGCCCCTGCTGGGCAAGCCAAGCAGCCAGGCTTGAGGGAGGCTCTGCTCTCCCCAGAAAGCCTCAGTATATGAGCGATAAATCCTTCGAACCCTCTTGGTGAGTGTATCGTATTATGTCTCCAGCTTCGAACCAATTTTGGATGGGTGGAGGCATGGCTACCACCCTCCACAGAACAACTACAAGCAACCCCCAAACTGGAAACTATTCACAGGCCAAGTCAACAGATAAATAGACAAATTATTGCATATTCACCCGATGGAACCTATAGGGCAATGAAAATGAGTGAACTACAACTGCGTGTAATCTCACAAACATAATGTTGAACAAAAGAAACCAAGCACAAAAGAATATATTCTATATGACTGCATTTAAATAAAGTTTAAAAACAGGGGACGCTAACCTATGATAGTAAAAGTCAGGATAGTCACCCGTATTCTTAGAGTAGTAGGTTACTGGAAAGGAGCACAAGGGGGACACTTTTCTGTAAGTCAAGCTCAATTTGGGGGTTGGGGGGGCGGGGAAGCAGAGGAAAGGTCCCAGCTCTCAGTGAAGAGTTCTGGCTCTGCCCCTGACGGGGCTGATGGATAAAGAGTGTGAACCAGCCCCACCCAGTGGACAAATGTGGAAATGCATGTCAATGCTTAAAAGGGCAATGACTGGCCGCTCCCGGTAGCCTGTTTGGGGGGGAGGGTGCAGATACTGGGCTCAGAAATGGGATAGAGTATCTAAGAAGGGTCTGAAGTAAGCCTTTATGTCCTCCTACAGAAAGCTGGGCTCAGCCAGGCTGAGGGGGACAAATGACTTCTCTGACAGGAGAGGTAGGAAGCCGAGGGAAAAGTGGACCCTACCCCAGCTGAGGGCTCCGCTATCTCCAGGATTTGTCCTCACCAGGCAGTCTAGGCTGGGTTTGGATATCACCTATACTCAGGCACTAGACGCTAATCCAGTAAGGTAGGGATGAATCTCCATTCTACAGGTGAGGGGACTGAGGCCCAGGTAATTTGGCCTAGAAATGGCAGAATTAAAGTTTGAACTCAGGTCTGTCTGGCACCAAACCTGACTCTTAACCATGATTCTCTATGTAATGTCTTAACCTTTTTTGTGCCATGGCTCCACCTGGCACTCTGGTGAAGTCTGTGAGCCCCTCGCAGAATGATACTTTGAAATGCATAAAATAAAATACATAAGATTACTGATACTATTGAAATTGCCAAGAAATGCCAATCCTATTTAAAATACAGATACCAAGATGTTTTTTCAATGTGGCATGGTATATGCTGTATATGTGTTTCTTTATTTATGTCTTAAATACAAGATCTAGCAGTGGGTCTGAAAACAACCAGAATTTCCAGGAAGTGATGAGTGTATATTTTGAGATGTCTGCTACAACAGTGATGTGAAATGAAACTGTCAGTGATTTTACTGGTGACGGTGTCATGGATCATTTCCATTTGAAGGAAATGCTGAATTTCCATCAGAGGTCAGTGAAAATAAGGATGTAATCTTGTTTCCATCTAAGTTCGCAGACCTGCATACTAGCATGGGTCCATTGGGGATCTATGGACCGCAGGTTAAGACCTCTCGAGTCTGTTGCCTCCAACTTATCTCCCCTTCCCTCTGACTATTCCCGGGGCCTCATTGGAAACCAGCCTGTGAGCTGATAACTCACAAAGAGCTCTGGGTGTTTATTAAACAAGGAAAGATCACAGGGCCGAAGAGATACTTCCTGAAGGCCCCTGATGCCTCAGACAGGCTGTTGGGCCCAGAGATAGACAGCTTTCCCTTCAAGAAGCCCCTAGCCTGGTAGAGGCAATGTCTCCAGGTAGTTTATGATTAACCTCCAAATGAATTATACAGGCAAGAAGTGAGTGCTCTCGGAACAGAAGAAGAGCAGTCCTATTGGTCAGACAGTCCAGGAAGGTATTCTGTAAGAGGCAACACTATGGCTGAGACTAGGGTTGGGCAGCTTCAGAGGGGGGCAGTACAATGTAGTAGTTAGGCACACAGGCCCTTTTGGCAGATGGCCTGGTGGTTCAAAACCTGTCTCCATCATTACCTGTCTATGGGAGGGTCTACCTGATCTATCCATACCTCAGTTTCCTCATCTGTAAAATGGGGTGACCCTAACACTCTTGGGTTGGTGTGAAGATTAAATGCTGTTAACCATGATGATGGTACTGATTATCATTGGACAGATGGACAGACAGAAGAAGGAAGCCTTTCTAGGGGTTAGAGACAGCTCAACCTATACAGAGGCTGGATCATTTTCTTGTGAAAGGAACAGAGGAGGGAGGGCCACTGGCTCAATGGTTTAAGGTGGAACACAGAAAGCATATTTTATTTTCATAATTATGTTTTTGTTTTATTTTACATTGAGGGATAACATCAAACCCTTGATTTCACCAATAACACTCCATAAGACAGGGCTAAAGTGAGTACATACTTAAGTTTTAAAAAGTGATGAGTTGATTTAGAGAGAATATTCATACAATTATTACATAATGCAGGTGGTATGGGGATGTGGCAACAAAAATGTGCAAGTGGTGGCAATGCCTGCTTTGAGTCACTGGATTAGGAGGTAGGAACCATCTTCACTTTATGGAATTTTAGAGACTCCTGGTTCAGTCCAGCAATCCCTGCAGCCCTGAATGGGACACAGAGGCTGTCGGCAAATACACAGTATTTAGGAGAAGCCCAGAAATACTGTCCACACCCTTTCATTTCTGGATACATTCAAGGGCAGTATTTCAAACCATAGGTCACCACCCGGAAGCGGGTTGTAAAATCAGTTAATGGGTCATGTCCAGCATTTAAAAAATATGAAGCAGAATAGAATAGAAAATATCAAAGCACATTGTGGGAAGTTAGGGTAATTATTTCATGAAACTTATGTGATGGACTGCCAGGTAAAAGGCATTTCCTACTGTTGGTGACAGGCAAAAGCGTCTGCTCAGGTGGAAACAGATGTGGCTTCTAGGCCAAGTTCTGCTCCTGCCTTGCTGTCTAGCAAGGTGGTCCCCCTACCCTCTGAGCCATGGAGGTAGATTAATTTTGCTGGGTGGCTAACTGAGATGGTAAAAGTGCTGTGTTTGTGCTTGGGGTTCTGATTTAGCCAAAGTGTTCTTGAGCCTATCTACGTGCCCAGAGCCCTCTACCTCTGAGGGACTGAGTTCTGTTGGAGGGAGGGCTGGGATCAGGCCAAATATGCCTGGGGCTGTTCACAGTCACCTTCCTGATTCATCCAAATGTTCCTTTTTCTAGATTTTCAGCCCACACCCAGGGCTTCTGCTTCCAAACATTCCATCACATTTCCAGTTATAGCATTTTTTTAATCTCTCATGGTTTCCTCATTTTGTGGCCTTACTTCCCACTGTGATATGTAATATCTGGGTGAGCATATGCTTGTCCTGAAGTAGCCTCTGTGTTGTTCTGCCGCACCTCTCCTGGGACTCAGTGTCCTGTTGAACCAGAGGAGGCAGAGTAGTCCTCTGCAGATCTCAGAGCTTCTGCCCCCGAGATTTGGTTCAGCAGCTTCCTCCCATTGACTCTCCCCAGAGGTGGCTGGGTGGTGACTGGAGGGGATAATCCTTGGGTAGAGTATGTGGATGACTGTCTTAGCAGACCCTGAGACAAAGATTTGAGTGTAAATTTTAGTTTTAGCTATATGAAATTGCCATTTTTATAAGTCAAAGAAGGTCAACTATTGGCAATGTCATGTGGTTCAAGTAGTAGTTTGTTTGGGAGATGAAGAAGCCACAGGCAGTAGAGTGGGGAAGTAAGGCAGAGGAGGGAATTCTGCCAGTAAAGGGTGTGTTATCAAACTAGTCACCCCTGTCGGTAGCTGGAGCTTAATCCCATTGGAGGAACATAGGGAGACAGTCTAGAACACACACTTCAGAGCTATGCCACCTGAGGGGCAAGGGAGGTGGCGTATTTATACACCAACTCACACTAGTCATTGGCTGAGGGCTCTTGAGGAGGCAGAGAGCATTGTTTCCCTGGAACTTCTGGCATGCTGCACTGGTGGGCAGGGGCAAAACAGGCTTTGTTAGCCAGAGCAAGTCCTCCGACAAACCAGTGTGGGTATTGACAGTTGGAAGTCGGCCAGTGTATACTGAGTAGGGGGAGGGCAAGGGTATAACAGGACCGCCAACAGCGCCTGCTGCTGAAGCTATGCCGATGGATTCTGAAAGTGCCGTTAACATGTACTTGGCCATAAACAAGTATACGAGAAAATGTGATTCTATTTTTCTAGAACAGCTTATTTTCTATTTTGAGACCCCAATCCACAGGATATTGGAAAATACATCTCAGTCACTGTGAGAGTCACCCCTCTCCCAGAATTGCATCAGTTCCAGGAAATTTGGTCAGTGCCAAGGCCCAGGCAAGTATTGTGCCACCTCGTTCTTGGTAGCATCTGTCCATGTGGGCCTCCACTTAGACGTCATTTCCTGCCTGCCTTGGTCACCAGCCCCACACCTCCACACTCGGTAAGCACCTTCAGGCCCAGCAGTTCATTGATACCTCATTTGGTTGCTTCTGTGCCAGGCTGGGGCATGGGATGGGGCTTCCTGTGGCCCGACTCACCTTGGACTCACCATGTGCCATGTCCCTCTGCCCCTAGATCCCACAGACCACAGGGCTCTGGCCGGGAGGCTGAGCACAGGGTCTCTCTAACGTCCAGCCTGACCTGCTTCCCTCAGGCCTCTCATCTCCCCAGCCTGGGAATAATGTTTTAGTTTGATATAGGATAGAAAGAGAACCTTAATTTCCTTGAACTCCTGTACTCAAAGGACAAGGGAAAATTTGAAGACCATTCCTGAGGTCTGGCTGTTTGAGTGGAGGGAAGGTCAATATGGGGAAACATCAATTAACATTTTAGAAATGGCCCACCCCTCCCTGACCAACGCACCGCCCCTTCCACAGATGCTGTGTCTACTACTTTTTGCCCTTGGTATTCATTATAGCTTGTGTAACAGAGGAGGGAAAGTTGCCATTTTAAACAAGGCAGGAGTTCTTAATTTGGGGGTCCATGATATAATTCAGGGAACCCTGAATTTGGATAGGAAGAAGATTTACATTTTAATTTTCATTAACCTCTAACAAAATTAACATCTCCTTCAATTATGAGTGTAGGCAGCAAAACATAGTAGTATTAGCAAGACCTTGTCACAAGTATCCTGAAATATCATTTATACTCATTACTGTCATGGTAGTTATAAGACCCATCATTAATCTTTTTAAATGTATTAATAAGGACATGCATATGTTCTATATTGTAAATATGTTTTTAAAATATTTTAATAATTATTTCAGAATAATTTTTTAAGTTTTTATTTTAAAATAAAATTATTTTAAGATAAATATAGACATGTGTTTACAAGAAATAATACAGAGAGATCCTGTATACCTTTCACCTAGTTTCCCCCAATGATAACATCTTGCAAAACTATAAGTACAGTATCACAACCGGAAATTGACATTGATGTAATCCATGGACCTTATTCACATTTCACTAGTTTTATATGCACTCATTTGTGTGCATGTGTGTGTATTTAGTTCTATGCAATTTTATCACGTGTAGATTTTTGTGACCACCAAAACAGTTCCATCACCACAATGACCCCTTCTGCTATTCTTTTATAGCCAGACACTTGCCTCCCTCTCCTTTCCCTCAGCCCTGGCATCCGCTAATCTGTTCTCCATCTCTATAATTTTGTCATTTCAAGAATTTTATATAATGGAATCTATACCCTTTTGAGGTTTACATGCTTTCAAAAGTATATAACCTTTTGAGATTGGCTTGTTTTCATTCTGTATAATTCCCTTGAGATCTATCCAAATCGTGTAGATAATAGTTTATTCCTTTTTATTCTTGAGTAGTGTTCCATGGTAGGCATGTACCCAGTTTGTTTAACCATTTGCCCACTGAAGGACATTTGGATTGATTCCAGTCTGAGCTATAATTGGTTTTTAACATATTTTATGTTTTTAAAAACACTCTAAGAGGGAGTCCAAAGCTTTGCCAGACTGCCCAAGGGATCCATTGGTGCAAAAATGTAGTTCTAAGGGGGAGGAATATGTATCTCCACATTATTCCCTTCCATCCATAGGGACTGGGTAGGAATGGGGACAGGGAAGGGAGGCATTTCAGAACCTCTTCCAGGTCTTCTGTGCTGTTGGGTGAGACCTGAGGCAGATGGTCTCTGTCATCTTAGCAACCTCACTGAGCTGATCTTCACTTTACTGAGGGGAGTCCATCTGTGGAGAGGGGATTCAGAGTGTGAGGAGGGGCCTGGGAAGAATGAGAGGGGCCCAGGCCCACAGCAACTTGAGAGTCAACCGTTGCCCCAAACCTAAGGAAATCTGCTTGCTCACAAATGAGTTGTGTGAGTGATTTTTAGGAAACAGAGTAACAGGGCTGAGTCCCACACCTGGATCTGCGGGGTCAGTGAACAGCTATGGGAAGTGAGCAATGAGTGGGTTGGAGAGTTCAAGGCAGCAAAGACTCAGAGCTGGAGGTGACAACGTAATCTGTGAATTTTAGTGGGACAATTTCCTGCTAGAGGCAAGCCCGTTTTATTCTGTTTCGAAGGACAATGTGATCTCAGCTGACACTGAGCTACATTTAACCTCACCTGTTGAGCATTTTCTTATTTTAGTTGGAGGAGTCAGGGCTCACATTATGATCACTGCTCAGTCTCCTATCCCTCAAGAACAGCCCCCTAACTGGGAAGTTTCAGGTGGAGTTTGTGCTGTCTCCTGCTTGTGATGCGCAGCTCTATGTGGCACTGGGTGGCCTTAAGAGGAGTCCGGTGGCCAACTGCCAAGGAATGCAAGTAGCTACAAAGCCATTTAAGGGAAGATGCTAGAGCAAGTTCAGCGATGTGCAAGTGTCTGCAGGAGGAGACTATAAGTTGTCCAAGGTAAGCCAATCACCATTGTACAACTGCTAAAAAATGAATGGGTCTGGGCGTTGAGCTCAGCGGCTGCTCACCTCACAAGAAGAGCAACAAACAGACAGTACGTGCTTCATGATGGATGAACAGCACCACCTGGGAAGTATCAAACCAGAATCTGATCAAACCTCCAACTTCCAATTTATAGGAAATACAAAGGGCAGAGAAGTGTGTTAAGGAACACCACGAGGATGCAACCAGCACAATCCAGACTGTGGGAAACTTTACATACTGGATGAACAACCAGTTTCTTCAATAAATAAGTTGCAAAGAAAAGCAAAAAGGTGGAGGGGAGAGGGAACTTATAGATTTAAAAAAACTTAAAATATGTATCAACCACTCACAGTACGTGGACCTTATTTAGATCCTGATTCAAACAAAAAATCTGTAAAGGGAAAAATTTATGAGACCAGTGACTGGATATTTGATAGTATTAAGGAATTAGTGTTAAGTTTTTTAGATGTAACCATGGTCAAAGTCCTTATCTTTTAAAGGCACATACTCAAATATTTACAGATTACATGATATGATGTCTGGTATTTGCTTCAAAATAGTACAAGAAAGGGTAAGTGGGGAGGAGTGTAGGTGAAAAAGATTGGCCACTAGTTGTTAATTGTTGAAGTTGGATGATGGATGCATGAGAGTTCATTATACTATTCTCGCACTTTTTGGGGGTATATGTTTGAAAATTGCCACAATAAACAACTTTATAAAACTATAAAACTTATGTGGTGAGGAGGAGAAAACATCTGGATTTGGAAGGGAGGTGCAGTCAGCCAACTGGGTGGGGATCGAGGGTGGGAGGGGAGGAGTCAGGCCGCCTGGGTGGGGGACAGGCACTTGGGGAGGGCCTCCTGGATGGACAGATGGGGTGAAAAGGTGAAGATGTGGTTGGGCAAGTCCTCCAGGTCTCAACTGTTGATTAGCAGTCAGCTTCTTCAGTTTCCAGAGACCTTGAAAGTGTATAAAAGAAAATAATTCCAGAGGAATGAAATTGGCTACAGAAAGTTGGCAGCTCAGCCTGTCCATGCCTCCTACCCACTTCCTGTGAGCTGTGAGCACCGGTTTCCAAGCCCTACATGATGTTGTTGGAAGCCCTACACTTCTTTGCCTGGAACCCAAGTGTATGCCCAGCTGCTGCTATTTGTCATCCCTGACCTCAGGCTGGCTGGGCATCCTGGTTTCCAGTCATGTGCTCCCAGAAACATGGACAGCAGTCCTTCGGGGCAAAAATCCCAGAGCCAACAACGGGGTGTCACAGCTGATGGAGTATGGATATCATTGAGTCCAGCCCTCTACAACCGCTCTACAGATAGGGAAACTGAGTCCCAGAGAAGCCCCAGGGAGTAGAGTCTTTGTGTACAAAAAGCACTGGGACCAATCTTAGGCAAGGGTAGGTAATTCTGGGAAAGCTTTCTACATAGGAGCGTGCGGTCACTCAATAAACTTTTATTGAGTGTCTACTGCATATCAAGCACTGGCTGGGCTATGCTGTGAGGGATCATCAGATGAGTAAGAAATAATTTCTGTCCTGGAATAGCCATTTAGATCTGAGTTGGAGGGGCTGGGGAGAAGGAAGGAGCAAAGAATTAGACAGAATATTCACATACATCGTGGGCAAGAGAGCACTGGGGTGGGAGTCAGAAAGTCCAGGTGGCTCCTATCAACTGTGTGTTTCTGGGCGAGTGACCTTTCCTTTCTGAGCTTTGGCAACCCTGTCTACAAAATGGGTGTGAAAACCTCAGTTTGGCCAAACCCACAAAGAAGACATCTGGAGAACCACTACATTAACTCTAACATGTAATATGTGGTTGAAGACATTTTGATAAATGAATAAATATATTTATTTCAAACAAATACGTTTGTATCAAGGCAAGAGACTGGTAAGTGGTGAAAAGGTTACACATCCCCTTCCCGCTTAGCTGAAAGCAGCCCCCTCCCAACACCCTGAGCACAAGCCCCGGGGCAGACGTACAAAAGGAGGGACAACACATGTCTGGGGTGGCTGGAGGGGGCCAGCTGGTGGGGGTGGTGCAAAAAAGAGGAAATGGAAGAGGTGAGATGAGCAACATTTCCTTCCTGTTGTGCTGTCAATGGAGCATGATAGGAAGAAGCTGGTCTGAGATTCTGGCACAACATCTAATCAAAGCGGGTAAATATGAGTGCTAACAGAACTTCTATATTGGAGGGCAAGTTTATGGTCTAGGAATTCCAACTCTAGGACCCTAGAGATGGACGAGACTGACCCTTTCGTGGACTCGGCCCAGAATGGGGTGAACTTAGCCCAAGGAAGACAGAGAATTGGAGAGAAAGAGACAGAGAGTGAGACAGCGGATAAGGCAGGGCCAAACCAGGGCTCTTCCGTCAAAAAGCCAATTTGTCAAGTACTGGCTGGGCTACATCAGCAAATCATTTGGCCAGCTCTCAAGCTCTTGCTCTGTGCGGTAAGTGCCAGGTCCTCTGTGTGCAGATGAACAAGGCCCCTGACCATGAGGAATTTGCAGTCTGGTAGGGAGACAAATTTGCCCTGAACAATAATTCCCCTACAGACTCGGGAAGCTCAGGGCAAGACATCAGAGAGGTTTGGAGAAGCTTCTGGGGAGAGACAGGCCTGGAGCTGGGTCAGGAAGGGTCAGGCTGCAAGCAAAAGCTTCACAGATTCACACTTGGTTCTTGGCTGAAGAAAGAAGCAGGTGTGTTGAAAATGTGATGCCCCTTTTCCCTGTAACAGTAGATATGGCCAACGTGTTAAAAATATGTGTTAGGAATAACGTCAGAATAGTAAAGATTTTAAGGTCTCTACTCTGAAGTTGAAGTGGCATTGTATCCTGTAGGACAGGCCCTGTGCATCTTGGCTGCCTGGCTGCAGAGGCTGGGTCCACTACCCTCCCAGGGCAAACAATCCTTGCACATCTTAAAAGAGAGCAAAGAAGATGAGTTCACAGCCTTCTCCCTCCAGCTCACTTTGACATGGTGACATCCCCCTTCTCCTTGACTAGTTTCTCTTGCTGCAATACACTGCTGTCTCTGCTTTTGCTGCCCTTGGTGCTGGTGGAGAACATCTGGTAACTATCCTCTGGGTGGCACTTCCTCTGATTGAAAGAATTTGGGCAAGTGCTGCCTAGCTGTCTGCCACCTGGGCTTCCAGCAACCACCCCTGCAGCAGGGCAGAGAACAGGGAGTCAAGAAGGAAAAACTCAGGGTGTGAGGTTGGCTGATATTGCTACTGGGCTGGATCAAGATTGGGGTGGAGCTATGGAAGGCAGGATGACTGACTGGAGAGCAGTGGGAGGACCTGGGCCTACCTGGCCAGGCTCAGCCCTTCCTGGAACTCCCTGTTCCTGGAGCCGTGACTGGCTTTCCCTGACTGGAACCCTGGACTGTTCCAGGAAAAGGCCCAGCCCTTGCTGGCGAGATGCCTCAGTGAGTTCCAGGGAAACCTGGCCGCCCGTGCAAAGGCCCTGAGTTCCCGCCCTAGAACCTGCCCTGCACGGCAGGGAGTAGGAGTTTGGCGTGCCGTGCCTGGAAAATCAGCTCAACAGGAAACAAAGGGATGGAGAAATTTCAGAAGAGGATGAGATAATTTCAACAGCAAAATAAATAATGATAATAATGAAGTAAAATTAATACCTATGAGTCCATACTGATGAAAGAAAGAAAGAAGGAAGGAAAGAAGGAAGGAAAGAAGAAGAAAGGAAGAAAGGAAAAAAAAGAGAAAGAGAGAAAGAGAGAAGGGCTAACTCTTTCAGTAAAATTCCAATTAATTTAGAAAGAATGATGTAAATAGAAAATCACCATTTGGCAAACACCACAGTTATAACTGTTGTGAAAAAACATCAATGGGTGCTCAAATTAGTGGGCAAAAATATGATAAGAAACAGGATATTTGCATAGTCTCAAAGTACTTCCCTACAAGATGCTTATTAGTTACAAAGGAATAAATAGCAATTTCACAGTGGAAAACCTGGCAGACACCACCTTACCAAGAGATCAAAGTTAACACTGTCAGTAATGAGACATATTGAAATCATGTACCTCTGGTATGATGCACCAAGAAGGACATAGCATCGCTTCTGTGATGTTCCTGCCCAAAGTGCATAACCTCAATCTAATCATGAAGAAGCATCCAACTGAAATTTAGGGACATTCTACAGTTCTCTCAAACCTGTCAAGGTCATGAAAGACAAAGCAAGACTGAGGAACTGTCCCAGAATGGAGAGGCTAAGGAGACACAACAACCAAATGCAATGTGGGATTCTGCTTTAGATCCTGGACCAGAGAAAGGACACTAGTCGGACAATTAATTGGTGATATTTGAATAAGGTCTATAGATAATAGTATTGTGTCAATGTTAATTTCCTGGTTTAGATCATTGTACTGTGGTTATGTAAGATGTTAACATTAGGGGAAGCTGGCTGACGTGTATACAGAAATCGGTGCACTGGTTTTGCCAGTCTAAAAATTATTTTAAAATAAAAAAGTTTAAAAAAAGGAGAAGATCAGGAAGGAGCCCAGGTTCTAGAACTTAGCTGTGCCCCAGGATGGAACCTGGACTCTGTGACTTTTGTTGGGCAGCTCCCTGGGCCTTATTCTCCCTGTTGGTAACTAGCATTTGCCCTGGAGAGACTTGGAAACCACCACTTGGAAGGTCCCCTTTTCCCCTCTGTTGGAGTGAGAACACATCTCAAGCTTGGCCTCCACTCTGGGTGGCCTATGGACCCAAGGGAAAGGCAAATGTCTAAGTCCGAGTCCACTTCTCTGGGGAAATTCAGTTCTCATCATGCCTGTCTGAGGTAGGTACCACCCCCACCCCCAATACAGATGTGAAAACCAAGGCTCAGAGAGATGAAGCGACCATCTCTAGGTCACACAGCAACTACACAGAGCCAAATTCAAGCCCAGCTTTGTGTGACCCCAATGCCAGTGCCTGTAACCACCTGGCATTATTCTATTATTGCTCAATTCTAGTAGGGGCAGCAGGCATTCACCAAGCGCCTGCTGTGTGTCAGGCTGTCAGTGGGGCTGGAGGTGAAGGTGGCTGAGACATTGACCCTGGACCACGGGTGCTGTCCTGGTGAAGAGGTACCCTCATACTGCCAAGCACACGGCAGGCAGTGCGTCGCACATACATATTCATTCATTCAGTCTCTGCTCTTGCCTGGCCCTGGGCTCAGGCTGGTGGGTCAGATATGGCCCTTGCCCTGGGAGCTCAAGACCCAGTAGGGGAGCAGACAAGTAAGCAAACAGACAAGGCAGCTAGCTATACAGAGATACATGCCGTGATGGGGGTGGCAGGGGGAGAAGAGGAGGTGAAGAGGGAAGATGGTTTGGAAAGTCTGAGAGATGAGAATATTGCTGACACTATGGGTGATGCAGACACCACAGTACTTGGAGGGATTTTGGTCAGAGAAGTAGAATTGGGGAAGGGTGGAAGTGGGATCCTGTTGGAGAAGTGTCAGGATCAGTGAAGCTGGAGGTTGGGAAGGCTGCCTCGATAGGGGACAGAGTAAGCAAAGGCCTGGAGATCTGGGACTGAGGCTATTAGTGTCCTCAGCCTAGCTGCTGGGGAATCGTTCCAGAGAGGTGTGGTTGAGGACACATGTTTGCTAAAGTAATGAGGCTATCTTTGGAGGGGATGCTCCTTCATGGGCGGGGGGCAGTTGAGCTTGACTCATTTTCAATGAAGGGAACAGCTTGTGGCTATGCAGCCAAGGTGGGGCTGGGGCGGATGCAAAGGGGTGCCTTAAAGCAGGATGTGTGCAGGCTGCTCTCTGAAGAGCGGAAGAGCTTAGGAAGAAGAATCACTCCCTCTGCACTTCCCTGAGGAAGAAGGACGCAGGCGCTGCTGCTCTCCTCCTGGGCACGGGGTGGACGTCTCTGGGCAAGTGAATCTCGCGCTGGTAGGTTATGGCCATTCTTTTGCAAACATTCACACTCTCTCCTTGTGCCCCACTATCCTCTCTTGCTACCTCTCCACATTCTCAGCCCCCTCCTTCTGCCTCAAACAGTCCCAGGATCCCCTCTCATCCATCCCAGCCTGAGCCGAGTGTCACTTTAGGGCCTGGAAGGGAAGCAAGAGTTATGTGCCAGATACTCGTTTAATTATTATAAAAACTCCAAGAAGGAGGCATTTTATAGGTGAGACAACTAAGGCTCAGAGAGGTGAAGTAATTTGCCTAGAGTGACTCAGCCATTAAGAAGTGGACCAATCTATTCTGTTTGTTCTTCCATGCTATACCATGCTGAGTGTACCACCCTCCCTGGGGGTAGTGGGGATTATAGTTGTGTTTTTGAACCTAGCATAAGCTGAAATACAAATGTTAGGAGCTCTAGGGGTGAAATGTCAGGCAACAGGGAGAGAAGCAAAAAAGAAAAAAGCCGAAATGATTTGGGAAAGTTGTAAAAATCACACCTTCTGCGGCTGCAGCTTCCTGAAGAATCAGGCTCTAAAATTGCTTAGTTTTTATTAACTGAGCTAAGCTTTGGGAGGAGGGGTTGCTGTGTGATTTTATCTATGTCACAAACGTCCTCATTTCCCGATAAGAACCAGGAAACATTGAGTGATGTGGGGTCCCAGGGAGCGTGGGGAGCAGGCGGGCCTCACATATCCCAGGGAGCAGGAGGCAGTGTATCTATCAGGAGGCTTCAAGGGGCCCCCTGCCCCACTGGGACTGGACAAGGCCACTCTATTCCAGCCAGGCTCTGTGATTCCACACATCCAGGGAGGGTTAGTGCAGCAGACGGGGCTCTGGGCATGAAAACAGACAAGATACATGCAAGTGTTCTCAAGGGTTATTTGGGGGTAGATGGGGGTTGGATTACGGTGAGTTTTTTAGCCTCTGTCCTATTTTTTTCTTATATTTACACATTTTACATTGAGCATATGTTACTTTTGTAATCAGGAAAAATACATATTAAAAAAGTAAAGAGAGAATGTGTGTAATTGTTACCAGATACATACCCAGGTTCTTTACCTGCCACACAAGAGGGGCCAAACAAAACTAGAACCCCAGGCTTATGGCAAGGAAAGAGTTTTTATTTCGGGTAACGTCAGCCAGGAGACTAGAGCTCTCAAATTTGTCCCGTCTCTCTGAAAGATGGGAGGCAAAGGGTTTTCAAGGTTGTGAGGAATGTAGCTGCTTGTAGGGAGGGGGAGCCTGTGGCCTTGCTGGTCAGCGCTTTCCCGTCAGCCTGCATTTGGCCTTGTGAGGCTGCTGGCCAGGAAGAGGATGGTGAGATAAGGGAATCACAGGTGGGTGTCCTTCAACCGTCTCCAGATCTGAGAAACTTTAGCTTCTTGATATCAGTTTCCCTGTAACAAACCTCAAGAACTAGTAATTAGCCGAAACTTTAGTGTGAGCCCAGCTTGAGGCCACCTGGGCTTTTAACAATTTATAATTTTATCTGCCTTGTGAAGTTCAGGGATACAAAGGTTTAAAAAACCAATATTTACATATGAATGTAACTTAGAGAAGCAAGGAAAGAGGATGAGTGCTTTTGGTTTTAACCCCATATATGCTGGGTTTAATATAGGGGAACTGATATCAGGGCCGGCATCACGATGGTCCAGGACTCAGTGATCAGGGCTCTAAGGTCAGCTCTGCCTGGCTTGTGGTGTGGCCCTGGGCTTCCTGTGAAACTAGGGAGGTGACACCTGCTGCTTCTTCACAAGGGAGCCAGGAGCACTTGCAAGGACCTGGATGTAAAAGAGCCTCGGAAGTATGTCAGGACTGGTTACTATTGTTTTCATTGTGTTTTATACATCACGACGAATCCAAATGTGATGCTGCCCATGGTGGACCAAGCAGAGAGCAGCTGTCCCTCCTGTGAGTCTGAGGAAAGGGCCCACAGCGGCAGAGCTCCCAGTGTTTAGTCCAGGACTCCAGCTCTGGAGCCAACTGCAGGGACTTCATTTCCAATCCTGCGGGACACTTGCTGTGTGTCCTTGGGCACGTTATTCTCCCACTCTGAGCCTCAGTTCCTCATTTGTAAAATGGAAATAACAATAGTGCTTGTCTCCAAAGCCTGTTGTGAATAGTAAGTACATGAATACATTTAAAATTTGACAGAAGGGGACCACAACTGGCTTGATATTTCCTTTGAGAGGCAATGTAACAGTGTTTAAGAGAATGGACTCTGGGTTTCAGTTCCTGGCTCTACTACTCGCTTGCTCTGTGACCTTGGGCCAGTTCCCTAACTTCTCTGTGCCTCAGTGTCCTCAGCTGTAAAATGGGGCTGATAATAGTACTTAACTTCTATAAGGTAAATGTGAGGATTAAATTAGTTAAAATATGTAAAGCTCCTTGCCCTATCACCCAGCACACCATCAGGGAGGGCTCCGTGGTGTTAGCTGTTATAATGTTTGCACCAGATCTAATTCTCACCAAATCCTTTGCTGTATTATTTATTTTACAGGTGAGAAAACAGGCTCGTGGAAGTCAAGGGCTCTGGGACGGAAGCCCTGACTTTGTCTTGGAGCTGGCAGGGCCTGAAGGTTTAAGCCCAAGGGCATCCCAAACTGAGCAGTGAGGTGGAGACCTGGCTCTGCCCCCTGAGTTGGTCATTCATGAGTTCTCTCCCTGCGTGCCATTGTCGTGGCACTGACTTCTTTCCTCGTGTCCTCATTGTGTGGCTCTCAGTTCCTTTTCCTGTTTCCATTCATGCACAATCAGCCCCCCATCAGCCTTCCATTCTGGTATCCTGAGCGATGGCAGCCTGGTCTTCTGTTACTTCTCCATCTCTAGTCCCCATCCTTCACCCCTGTCTTTTAATGAGCTAGCCCAGACTCTGGACCTGGGTTCAAATCCCAGCTCTGCTACTTATTAGCTGTGTGGCCTTAGGAAAGTTTCTTAGCCTCTCTGTGACTCAGTTTCCTCATATGTAAAATAGATATAATAATAGTATCTGCCTCAGAGTGTTATTGCAAGGATGAAATGAGTTAATGCATGTTAAGTTCTGAGAACAGAGCCCGGCCCATAGTAAGTGGTTATGTAAGTGGTGGGTATTATTATTTTTGTAGTTATTATACACTGAGGAGTTTACTATCTGGTGTTTTCCCAAACCCAGGAAGAAGTAAATAGAGAAATCTTAACACTGTTACCAGTTCCCCCAAAGGCAAGTTTTCTGCCACATATGCCCCAACACCAGAGTGCTTTCTGCAGCTGGACACTGTGGTCGAAGTGTGAGTCACTTCACAATTCCTGCCTAAACTTTGCTAGCCACAGCTTGGCCAGGAATGCAGGATGGAATGCCAGAGTTATAGGCAGAGAGAGACCCATCCCAAGCTGAGCCAGGGTGGAGTCCAGGCTTTGGGACTCCATCTCCACCCCAGTCCTCCCAAAGCAGTCAGGGGATCCTCCTGAGGCAGGGAGCTGGGGGTGGCTACAGGGCGCATTCCATGACTCTGGTCCAGGGAGGCTATGCCAGCTGGAGGCTGCACTTGAACATTGCTCAAGTGGAAACAGTGGCGGCTCTGGGCTGGTCATGCTCCAGGGTCACAGGCTCTCAAGGCCACTGGGGCGGAGCTGGCCCAAGCTGAGGAAACAACTCACAGAAGGAGGGGTCTTGGTTCAGCTGTGTCTGGGGCACCAGTGGGGGAGGCAGAAAACCAGGCAAGGGAGAAATGAGGCGAGAGAAGAAGGGAGGGAGAGGGGTGACTGTGCTAACTCCATGATCATTTGTTGAATGGCTCTCAGATGCCAGCCCTACGCTGGTGGGTTCCAACCCCTGGGAATTCCCAGTCTAGCAGAGGAGGCAAGTGATCCTCAAAAGTGACTACTTCCAGGAGGTGGATACTAAGGCTGAGGAGTGACCTTCTGTGAGTGACTGGGGGACTGGGGCAGGGGTTGCACCAGGCCAGTGGCCCAGGCAGGCTTCTGGGAGGGGAGGATTTAGGTTGCATTTTAAAGGATATGATTTCCAAACTGTAAGGAAGCTAGCAAAATTACTGTTCACTAGAAGTGATCTTAAATGTTATTCTTGGTTTTACTTTCTGAAAGCTGGTGTGGCCTCTTGGGGTCACGTTTGATCTTGTTTATTTGTTCACTGGTATCAGCTGCACTGTGGGCAGCACACTCAGCATGAGAGGGGACCTACACGTGACCCTGTCCTCAGGGCCTCTTGGCTGGGGAGGAGGGCAGCTGTGGGGTTGATGTGGAAGGTGGAAGAGGGAAGGTGGTGAAGACACAGACGGAGACAGCAACACAGGCAGGGTTTGATCAAGCTCCATGGGGTCCAGATCAGGGGCATGCTGGTAAAGGTTTAACAGCCAGCTCTCAGCATTCTGGGGGAGAGGAGGCACACGCCAGGGGGAAGGGAAGCTCCAATTTGTAGTGTTTTCCTTGGTGTAAATATTCCCAGCATGACCAATTTCAAGCTACCCGTTTAACATTACTGAATGCAGAATTAGTTAATTCATGATCGTTTGTTGAATGCCTCCCAGATGTTGCCTAACTGTTTTTCACAAGCCTGTAGGAGCCAGGTCCAGCACATTGCTGACTTTGAATCTTCTCTGCCATTTGTTGCTGAGGCCAGAAGTCCTACTATCAGAGGCTCATCTTTCAAATTCAAGTTTGGTCCACGTTGAAAAGGGGAGCTGGGGGAAAGGGTCACCAGTCCTACCTTCTGTTGTTAGGGCCGTCCAATCCTGGGTCCATTTGCTGATGTGAAGCCATGGGCAATTGGGCTTCAACTCTCTAAATCTCAGTTTCCTCGTCTGGAAAACGGGCATCATAACAGCACTGCTTCCCAGGACTATGGTGAGGATTAAATGAGAAAATTACACGTGAGCTCACAGAAGGAGCTCAGCTGACATGGCTGCCTTCCCGACTAGATGGACGTAACAATCTCCTCTCTCTCATTGCCTCAACTGCGACTTCTCTGAGAGGCCTTGGGAGGTGAGCCCTGGATCCTCAGGAAGAGACATTGCTCTCCAGCCAGAGGTTCTTGCTAAGTCAAAGCTGGGGCCAGCCCAGGCCAGCAGCCTCAGGAAGTCACCAAGAGGATGATGTTATTGCCCCAGAGAAGCTGTGGTTTGCCTCTGTGAGCTTGGCTTCACTGTAGGGGAAGCTCAGCTGACCATGCCCTTGCTGTCCCTCCTCCTTAAAGCCTCCCTCTCTAGCCTTTATATAGTTCTCTGGATTCCCCAAAGGTTCCACTGCAGAGCTTCGTCTGGGGTTGCTTTACTACCTGCTAATCCATACTAGGAAGTGAATAACTGACACCCCCACTCATTCCTCTCAAGATGTTGCTGGACAAGCCAAATGAATTCAGGCAACAAGGAAAAGTAGTGAAAACACAAAAGGAAAAACAGAACCGGGCGAGAGGGCCAATTAAGGATGGGGTAACAGAGACCTGAAGGGCAGTCAGGAACATGGGGTTCATAGCGCAGTGCAGCCACTGACTACTCACTGCACGCTTTGCACAGGTTGTTCCCCTTCTTTGGCTCTCAGTTTCCCCACATGTAAGTTGAAGGAGGTGGACACAATGCACTCTCACTCCCTCAGTCTGAGGTTCTGAGGGCAAAAGGGTCACAAGAAGTGTATTACCTATTGCCACTGTATCAAATTACCACAGATTCCGTGGCTTAAAACAACATAAATTTATTATCTTAAAGTTCCAGAGGTCAGCAGTCTAGAATGGGTCACCAGGGCTGCATTCCTTCTGGAGGCTCGGGGGAGAATCTGTTCCTTGCCTCTTCTAGCTTCTAGAGGCTGCCTGCATTCATTGTGTTGTGGCTGCATCACTCTGACCTCCGTTTCCGTCGTCACATCTTCTTCTGTGATTTGGACACCCCTGCCTCCCTCTTAAGGACCCTTATGATTACATTGGGCCCACCTAAATAATCCAGGATACTCTCCCAATCTCAAGATCTTTAACTTAATCACATCTGCAAAGTCCTTTTTGATATATAAGGTAACATACTCACAGGTTTCAGGGATTAGGATGTGGATATCTTTGGGGGGCCATTATTCTGCTGAACATATGGAGGCTGCATTTTGCAAGGAAGCTCAATAATGGCGTTGGGGCATTGATGGTGGACTCTACAGAGGCTAGACCAGCCAATGAGGGAAATATCCTGGGCAACCAAGACCTTCTGAGCCCAAATTACACCTTTCTCCAGTGGCCCCTTTCAGTAACTACTGGATAGGGCAGAACAGAGGCGGAAGATAAGATGGGACCAGGGACAAGGCACTGTTCCTGGAGTCTGAAGTCCCGGGACCCAGATGCAGCTCAGCCAGTGACTTCCTACAGGAGTGTGGAAAAGTTGCTTTGCTCCTGAGTTAAATGGGGCTGACAGTTCCCTCCTGGTTTGCCTTACAAGACTACCACAGTGGATATGAAGGTGCCTGGCCAATTGTTGTGTGCACATCGGTGCTAGCTGCTGTTGTCATCGTTGTTGGTATTATTGGTAAAAGTGATGGGAGGGGCTGGTGGCCCCAGAGGTCAGGAGGACATGGAGAGATTCCCAGAGTGAAAGATCAGGAGGCCAGAGGCCCTAAGAGGGAAGAGAACAGAGTGTTTCAGGTGGAGGGGGCCTTGTAAAAGTGGCCTGGTCCAACCGTGAAACCTGCTGACGCTGGCCTCTGGCTTTGATCAAAGCAATCATCAGACTTGGCTGTTGGTTAAAGCAAAAGTCAGAGACTTTGAGAAGCCAAGTCAGGATCAAGGTCAGTGCTGACAGATCAGAAGAGCTGGTGTTTAATTAGTGGCAGCTGCTGACTAATAAGCCCTGATCAGGCCCAAGTGCAGAAGAGCACTCCCTCCTTCCAACCCCAGCAGCTCACAGACTTCCAACACCAGCCATGTGCTGGGAGTGTCCTTACTGCTACCCAGGAAAGGTGGGGGCTCAGGGACAGGAGACCCCAGAAGCACAGCAGGGGAATGGAGGACCCAGGAAAGGAAGGCACAGAGCCAAGTTCCTGGGGCGAGTCAGGAGCAGAGCCCTGTTTTAGGTAAAGCTGCCCAGGCTGAGCTCCTGGGGTGGGGACAGGGCATGAGTATGATTTTCTCCAATATTTGGCCCAGACGCCATTTGACAGGAGCCCCAGGGTAGGGCAGAGGCTCAAGGAGTAGGAGGACTCCAGGGCTCCCCTGGGAGATGTTCCACCTCAGCAGCTTTGGATATTTCCATCAGCTGTGGGGTCACAGTGTCACAGATACTAGAAGGGTCAGCTGAAGGCCTGAGTCAACATTTCTTTCAAAATTCTGCCTGGAAAAAAATAGACAAAACTTCTACTAGGAAGGACTGGGGAAAATGTTTGCAATATATATGCAAAAAGCTAAAATCCTTGCTATATAAAGCCTCTCATAAAATGAGAATCCCTCCCATTAAAACAATAAATCATTTATAGAAGAAATATAAACTGGCATAGAACGTATTAAAAAGTTCAGTCTCACTTGAATCAAAGAATAAAAAGTAAAATGCAAAGCTACAAGGTGGAGTTGATTTGTATTTCTTGGTTTGTGGCCCATTATCATCACCAGCCTACAGGCCCCACTCTGGTGGCTGTGCACGATTGCCTGCTTGGGCCACATATTCTTTTTTATCTCTTTCCTCTTGCCTCCCCAAACCCTCTTCCCCACTGGGGAACAATCTAATGTCTCTCTCCTTCTGGAACACAGAACAGGATTGAGCATAACCCTTGGTTCATGATAGACTCTGTCACTGGTTCACGTGAGTCTCCCTTTTAAAAATTATTTTTAATAACACAATTAAAACCCAGGAAACCGCTGCCCCAGAGGGAACTTGACCATGGACAGTGACTTGCCCCCATCCCATGCCTCTGGCTTCTCCTGCCCAGGCAGCTGCCATCTTGAATCCTGTGGCTGTCATTCCCCTGCTTTCTCTTTCATCTCTTTGAACTCCTTCAAAGTATATATATATATATTTGTTTCATTTGTCTTAATTTTATTAAAAGAGTATCATTTATATATATTTTAATGGGACTTGGAGATAATGGAGATATTCAAAAGGCAGTAAGGAGGTAAAGACTCACAGGGTGGTGGTGAGGGGGGTGAGGAAGGAATCTGGATGTCTCCCACGTTTCAGTCTTAGGTGACTGAATAGGTAGTTCTGCCATTCAGTTAGACAGAACAGGAGAGGAGGAGATGGTGGGAAGATGATGGACTCAGTGCTGGGCACAGCAATAATGTAAGCTAACATTTATTGAGTGCCTACTCTGTTCTGGGCACTCTTTGTAGAACTTGAAGTGCTCTACAAGAATGATCACATTTAAGCCTCACAAGAATCTCATGAAGTAGGAACTATTAATATTATCATTTTAAAGATGGGGAAACAGAAGGATGGAAAGGTTTACTAGGTTCTGAGTCTATCAACATGATGGATCACACCTTTCTGCTACTAACCTAGAAATACTGGATAAAATATTTTTAAAATATTAAATATTTATAAATGAAAATATTGACATAAAACTAAATATTTATAAATAAAATATTTTAAAAATAACAAAAGTAAGGGAAATCCTCAGGTGATAGAAGTAAAGAAAGCTTAAAGTCTTTTGGACATCCTAGAGAGGTAGCAAAAGTGGGTTTGGAGAGAGGTAGGGAACGTCTGGTTTCATCTTATTTCTCTCATACTACTCTCTGGTCCACAGAGCTCCAGGACTGGGAGTGTCCTCCCAACATGGCTGCCACGGCCTCCCCTCTGCCGCTCGCCACCAATGTCGCTAGTTCTGAGAACAGCAGCTACTTCTACGACTATGACTACTACCTGGAGGAGGTGGCCTTCATGCTCTGCAGGAAGGATGAGGTGCTGTCCTTTGGCAAAGTCTTCCTGCCAGTCTTCTACAGCCTGATCTTTGTGCTGGGCCTGGGTGGGAACCTCCTTCTTCTAGTGGTCTTGCTCCAGTATGTGCCTCGCAGGCGGATGACTGAGGTCTATCTGCTAAACCTAGCCATCTCCAACCTCTTGTTTGTGGTGACACTGCCGTTCTGGGGCATCTCCGTGGCCTGGCACTGGGTCTTTGGGAGTTTCTTGTGCAAGATGGTGAGCACCCTTTATACCATTAACTTCTACAGTGGCATCTTCTTCATTAGCTGCATGAGCCTGGACAAGTACCTGGAGATCGTCCATGCTCAGCCTCACCACAGGCTGAGGACCAGGGCCAAGAGCCTACTCCTTGCTGCCACAGTATGGGCTGTGGCCCTGGCTATCTCCATCCCTGACATGGTCTTTGTGCAGACACATGAATACCCCACAGGTGTGTGGAGCTGCTATGCGGATTTTGGAGGGCATGGGACCATCTGGAAGCTCTTCCTCCGCTTCCAGCAGAACCTCCTGGGGTTTCTCCTTCCACTCCTTACCATGATCTTCTTCTACACCCGCATTGGCTCTGTCCTGGTCAGGCTGAGGCCCCCAGGCCAGGGCCGGGCTCTGAGGATAGCCATAGCCCTGGTGGTGGCCTTCTTTGTGCTATGGTTCCCATACAACCTCACCTTGTTTCTGCACTCACTGCTGGACCTGAAAGTCTTTGGGAACTGCAAGGTCAGCCAGCACCTGGACTATGCACTGCAGGTGACAGAGAGCATCGCCTTCCTTCACTGCTGCTTCACTCCCATCCTCTATGCCTTTTCCAGCCGTCGCTTCCGCCAGTACCTGAAGGCTTTCCTGGCCACAGTGCTCAGATGGCACCAGACACCTCGCCCTGCCCAGGCTCCACCGTCCAGCTGTTCTGAGAGTAGCAGGCTCACTGCCCAAGAAGAAATGACCAGCATGAATGACCTTGGGGAAAGGCAGGCTGAGGACCCCCCCAACAAGCGGGATGTGGGGAAAAATTAAGCCTGAGTGGCCATACCACAGTCTGGTGACAGCAGATGGGACCCAGCTCAGTTGGGCATCCACTTAAAGTCCTCTCTCCAAGGGCCTCAGTGACCATGTTGCTAAACCCAGTGGTCAGTTCTCAGTTCTCCATTCTCAGCCAACAGCAGCATTTGCTCACTCCTGCCTTTTTCCTCCACTTTCTTCATTGCCTTCCAGGACACCATACTCTCTTGCCTGCATTGCTGCAATAGCTTCTCAACTGATCTCTGCACTTCCTTTCGTCATGCTCCCCTATCATCTAATCTGCATCCAGCAGCCAGAGTGATCAAGAGACCCTCAGCCCTCACTCCTCATCTCCCTCAGAGTAGCCTGAGGCCTGCCACCCACCAGGCTGCCCCTTCCCTGTAGCTCAGCTGGGGGAATATTGTTGCAATATTTTTGAATATTGTATCCTTGATGGTGGCACTAGGGTCTGGCAATCAGGAGGTGCCAGAGGTGCTCCACCTGGGGAACTGCCCAGGAACATGGGAGTCTACAGGTGGGAGGCAGAGTGAACACGTGTTCCTGGGGGTCCAGGAGGATACGCCTCCCTCTGCCTCCCATTTCCCCCTCTCAGGAGCCTTCAGGGCTCCCTAGAGCCGGCACAATCAAGTCCAAAATATTTGTCCAACTTCAAGGCTGGAGCTTTCACAAGTAGAATCCCGTACACTGTTTCACCTTTCTACTCCTCCACACCCCTTTTCATTTCCTGGATGCCAGGCACCCCTTGCTGTTTCTGGCACCTTCCCACCACTATGCTTTTGTGCTTGCCGGCTCCCTCATGTCACAGGGATCGTTTTCCAGCTAGGTATCCCTCCACCTTTGTCTTGTAACTGAATCCCACTTGCTCTGGGAAACCATTCCTTGGTCGCTCTGCCCTGTGCTTTGAGTGAAAATCAGATAGAGCATGGGACTTTGGCCAATTATGGCCTTACATTTCCCTGGCACAGTGATTCATTTAGGGATGGGCACATGACCCAGGTGGAGCTTGTGAAATGTAAAACAACTACAACATGCTAGAACAGAGGCATGAAACTGAAGCCAAGAGATGTGAGGTCTGGAGCTGCTCCTTTGTCAACTCGAACTTCAGAAGGTGAGGCGATAGCACAGTGAGTGAGCAGACCCTGGGGGCAGTGTTTGAACCCCAGAATCAAGGCACAGCTGAAGCTCATCCCAATCCTGGACTTGACAGTTACACGAACCAATAAATTCCTTTCCAGTTTAAAGTGGTGGTGGTTTGTTACTTGCAATCTAAGGATTCCTGACTGATATGCCCTGCCTCGGTGCTTTTCTCTTCATGTCCCCAATGGTCGGCATCCTCCCTGTCCACTGACATGTCCACTGAGAAACCTTTCCCCAGTGAGCCCCTGGCCCACAGTGACCTCTCTCTTTCCTGAGCTTCTAAAGCACTCACTGCTTTCCCCCTCCTTCCAGAACTACCTGGCACAATATGCCCACATCTTGCCATGTCTGTCCTGCAAAACCCAGCACAGAGCCTGGCAGACAGTAGTGCTCAGAAGGAAACTTTTAGGTGGATGGGATGGAGGACTGGAGAACACGTGGCTGGGTGAATGTAAGCTCCAGGAAAGCAGGGACTTTGCTATGTGTAAAATCTGCATCCCTCATGCTTAAGCCAGAGCTCAGACTATAGTAGGTGCTCACTAAGTATTTTCTTTTTGTGTACATGTGAGGAAGATTAGCCCTGAGCTAACATCTGTCGCCAATCCTCCTCTTTTTGCTGAGGAAGACTGGCCCTGGGATAACATCCATGCCCATCTTCCTCTACTTTATATGGGATGCCGCCACAGCATGGCTTGATGAGTGGTGAGTCAGTGCATGCCTAGGATCCGAACCCCAGGCCACCGCAGCAGAGCACGCTCTCTTAACCGCTATGCCACCGGGCTGGCCCCTCACTAAGTATTTTCTTGAATGAATGACTGGATGGATAGAGAATTGAGCAGGTGGTCAGTATTCTGCCTACTCTTTCTTCTCTTCCCCTGAGCTTCAATGGATAGTCTAGTCACAGCACATGTGTCACGAGCAGGGCTGTCCCTGGATATTGCCTGAGTTGACCTTGCTGATTTTTCTCTCTATCTTCCCCCCACCCCCACCATCTCTTCCAGCTCTGCCCCAAGGCCCCAGACTCCCCACTATCAGGAGGGACTCTGAGCTCCCTCAGTCCCCTGGGAAATGAAGCTCTGGATCTGAAGATGGTGATTTGTTTGAGGGTGTAGCGGATGGGGTTCTATTTTAGAGCTCCTGAAATCTTGCCCCACAAGGGACCTCAGTCCTGCCCACATGGCAGCCTGACTGGTGAGATGCAGCTTGAGCTGTACTGATGGAGTCTAGGTCCCTGACTAGGTCCCAGGCTAGAGTCTCTGACTTGGTGCCCATGACGCACAGACGGGATGGGGCAAGGTATGCCAGGTAAGGGACACCCAGCAAGGCTTGTCACCAGCACTGGCAGATTTGTGTGTGTGTGTGTGTGTGTGTCTGTGTGTGTGTATGTGTGTATGAAGTCTGTGTGCATGTCTCTGTGTTGCCACGTGGGCTGTGTGTAGTACATATGGCTGTGTATGTGGATCTGACATGAACGTGTCATTGTGTCCACGTGGGTCTGGGTTAGTGTGCCCACGGGTTTTTTATCTATTCTTATGAGTCTTTCTCTAGCTGTGTAAGTGTGGGAGTGTGCTCTCTGCAAACAACAGGTGTATAAGAAATACCTTGAAGCCTGTGCCCAGAGGGGAGGAGAAGGGCTGGCCGCAGGTGACCCATTGGTTCCTCTCATGTCTTAGTTGCCATGTACTGCAGCTGAGCACGGTGAGGGCTCTGACTGCAGTGCTGGTTGTGACAAGGCATGCTGGCACTGGTTGAGGAGTGAGTTGGAGGTGGCCTTTCACAGCCCAGGCCAAGACAAAGCCCTTTCCATCCTGACCTTATTTTCCAGCCTGGACCTTGGTCCCTCCTGCTGCTCTCTGTCTGCCCAAAGACCTGGCTCCCTGTCTGCACTGCCCACGTCTCCCCCAGGGGTCTCAGGAAACCCCCAGGATTCTCCTGCCCTTCAGGCTCTGAGGCAGGGTGAACGCTTCCCCTGGCTGACCCAGGGAGAAGGGCAGGCTCTGCCTGGGAGGAGGGCTGCCCACCCTCCACCCTGTGAAGTGTGGTGTGAGTGTTCACAGCAGTTATCGCCTATGAAAACATCTCTTTTCTTTCCGCAGTGCCTGCAATTCTGCCACTGGTGTGTCATCCCTGCTCTTGCTTTGCTATAAGCTATCCTCAGGGAGAATACACAGAGTGGGCTTTTCTCTGAGGGAGAAAAAATTTGGTGCAGAAGTGAGGAATTGGGTCAGGACATGTAGTGCCTAGCTGCAGCCTTGGGGATCTCCGTCTTCTTCCTGCCTCAAGGCCTCCGCCAGGGAAGGAAGGGTGGCCTTTGTAGAGAGTGTCTCCAGCTGTCCCCATGCAGGGGGCATAGAGCTACAGGTGCCATGGGCCCCTCCCCTGCCAGCACGTGGGCCTTGGCCTCTACATGCACAGTCTGATCCTGGGGGCTCACTGGTGGACATCCCTACTGTGGATGGTACGTTTGTATTCACCTCACACCTGATGCACTGAGGCTTCCCTTGGTCCCAGGCATACCCTCAAACAGATTGCAGGGTCCATGAAGTTCCTGGAAGATCTGCACGAGGTCACGCTCAGTTGAGACCTCTTGGTCCTGACTCAGTGGATGTGGGCCCTCAGCCTTGCCCCAGCCTGTCCATAGGCCAGGCTTCTGGTCCATATTCCTTTGGGTGTGGGGAAAAGGAGGGATGTGGCACCTCGGTCTGGGCAGGGCCAAGGAGGTGTAAAGGTGCTGCATCTCTGCCCCTATCCCCACACCTGCTCTGGCACAGGTCCTGGCTGCGTGGGGAGGTTGTTGGTAAGCTCCCCGTGGATGGCTTCCACCTTCCCAGCCCCCTTCTCCCTCTCCTGTGGTCTCTACGTGACTCTTCTTGTGCTCCTGCCCTTGTGGAATAGGATGGGATATCTTGGCTTCTCCTAGTCAGTCAGAGGTCTATCAGGATCCAGGCAGACATCATCATTTTGGGGTAGCTAGATTCAGAGAAAGGCAGGCCCTGGCCCCTAGTCTCATAGTTAGTAGGGACAGACCCCTGCCCCCAGCCCAGGCCCCTGCCCCCTCTAATAGTCTATTATCCTGGCAAAACTGAGGGCAGAACAGGCAACTTCAAGAGAAAGGAAGAGGCCAGTCAGAGATGTGGGAGAGGAATAGCAGAGAGAAGCCCCACTAGGCGGTCCGTGCAGGGGGTCTGTACTGCCTGGGCCTCCCTTCTCCGGGACCCTATACCAGCTCCCACAATCACTCCCCCTCCTGTCCCAACCCCAGCCAGGGCCCTGCCATCAGCCAGCTGCAGCTCTGGCAGCAGCACCCTGTCATCCTCTCCCAGCCCTGGTAAGCATGCCTGGCAACGGGGACTGTCTCCATTTCATATGCCAGAAAGCTGAGTAATGGCAGGGACATGAAGTAAATTAGCAGAGATTGGAAGCCAGGTTTCTATAATTTAATCTACATTTAGGGACTTGGGGGTCAGAGGTGAAGGAATAAGAAAGCAAACCCTATGGGCTCCAGTCTGGAGCAGGCAGCAGGAGGAGGAAACCAGGACACAGCAACAACACATAACAGATGTTGGCAAAATTGAACTGCCCTGTATTGAAAATTTGGGGACCAACTGTGGCAAAACTTAAATGTCAGGTGTGTGGAAGTGATGGAGAGTCAGTAAAGTAAAAGAGTGACAATCAGAGGTGCTTTTGGAAAAGGATCTCTGGCAGCAGGGTGAACCAGTGTGGAGAGAAACGCTGAGTTCTGAGCTATAAGAACAGCAGTGGGATGGGGAAGGGGGGATATGTTTCAGAGGCACTGCAGGGGGTTAAGCTGACATAACTGGGGCCTGACTGTATGTAGATGAGAGAGAGGGAGGAGGTGAGGGTGTCTCCACCGTATCTGCATTGGGGGGTGGGGTGGTTGGTGGTGTCCTGAGCAGAGAGAGGCAGGGAAAACAGGAGAAGGGGGTGGTTCAGGGCAGAGGTGAGGGAACAGATGCTGATGCTGAGTTCTGCATGGGCCAAACTAAGTCAGAGATGCTGTGAGACCCCCACGGGGAGATTGGGGGTATGGAGGTAGGAGAGAGCTCTGGGCTTAGCGACGGTTGTGGAAACCAAGAGAGGGGTTGAGGTCACCCTGAGGTGGGGTGCAGAGGGGAGATGAAGGCCCTGAGGATGGACCTTAAACAACTCTTACATGAAGGGCAGCATTTCTCTAGACCTACTCTATCCAATACGGTAGACACTAGCCACACGTGGCTATTGAGCACTTAGAATGCGGCTAGCCTGAATTGAGATGTCCTGCAAGGGTAAAAAGTACATACCAGATCTTGAAGGCAATATGAAAAAAAACGTAAAACTATTTCATTAATGCTTTTTATATTGATTATATGTTACAATGTTAATATTTTGGATATATTGGGATAAGTAAAATATATTATTAAAATGAATTTCACCTGTTTCTTTTTACCTTTTAAAAATATGTCAACTAGGAAATTAAAAATTACACCTAGAGCTTGCCTTATATTGCTATTGCATGACACTGTTCTAGAACCTGGATTCCACAGGATGTGGAATAATTGTTAAGGAAAAAATAAAGTGGGGTGGGAGGGTGGAGGCTAACATCTGCAAGATGCTGCGTCACTCACGGTAACAGGTTTCTGTTCTTCAGGACTTGTCAAGGCAGGCATTATCTCCCTACCTGAGTTGCCCACAGATATTTCCCCTTCCCCTGGACTTCCTATGACAGGACAGCTCTGCAGAACCCACTGTGAGAGGTGTTTTATTTTTTTATTTCTTTGTGAGGAGATTAGCCCTGAGCTAACATCTGTTGCCAATCCTCCTCTTTTTGCTGAGGAAGATTGGCCCTGGGCTAACATCCATGCCCATCTTCCTCTACTTTATATGGGACGTCGCCGCAGAATGGCTTGACAAGCGGTGTGTTGGTGTGTGCCTGGGATCGAATCTGCAAACCCCGGGCCACCAAAGCGGAGCACGCGCACTTAACCGCTACGCCACCGGGCTGCCCCGTGAGAGGTGTTTTAAAGATAGGCCTATGAGGTGACTAGAAGGAGACCAGAGAGCAAGGAGGGCAATCAGGACAGAGGTAGGAGGTCCCACAGAATCAGAAGGAGGGGTGGTCAGTGGGGGTCTGGGGCTTCAGAGGGACAAGAGGAGGTGGAGACCCTAAGAGAGCCCCTCTGGCCAGGCCTGCAGCCACCTTGGCAGAGCTCACACAGTAGGCCGCAGGCGGTAGCGGAAGCGCACGTCATGGCTGGGCTGTGTGGTGCCAAAGCCCCAACGCTGGGGGTCCACGGGTGGCACAGGTGTGTCAGGGTCCATTAGCTCCAGGTCAAAGTGTGTGACCATGAGCAGGACAAAAAGCTTCATCTCACTGAGGGCCATGAACCTCCCAGGACAGATGGAGACGCCCGAGCCCCACGGCATGGTATAGTGGTGGATCTTCTTGCCTGCCTTGTAGAAGTCCACTTTTCGGCTACCATTGGGGTTGAGGAAGCGGTCATACTTGAAAGCAGTGGGCTCAGGGTGGATGTCAGGGTCCATATGCACTGAAAGGTAAGGGAAGAGGGCCACAATGTCTCCATTGCGGAGCAGGTACTCCTGCCCATTGGCCATCTTCAGGATGTGGTCACCGTGCACTACCCTGAGGAGGGTGGGTGCAGCCCCCAGCCGTAGTGTCTCTTCCATCACACTGTCCAGCACTGGAGTGCGGTGCATGGCACTGATCTCAAAGTTGAGGGACTGCCTAGCCTCCAGGCCGGCCTCCCCCAGGACCTGCACAGCCTCCTCCCTCACAGCCTGCAAGGCTTCTGGGTGCTTCAGGAGGAACAAGAGGGCCCAGAAAGAGGTAGGCCCCGTGTTCCCCTGGGAGGCCCAGAGCATCATGAAATTGAACTTGTCCTGCATGGCTGGAGCTACTCCCTGCTCCCTCAGAAACTGAAGCATGTAGGATATCCAGTTGCTCATGCCATCCTTCTCCAGGTTGTGTTTCACAGAAAGTGTCTTATGGAAGAGACGCTGGAGCCGGCCCACTTCTAGCCACTCTCGGGGCCCCAGCAGGGAGTAAACAAACCTGGGGAACAGGCGATCAAACTTGCGGAACTGGGCGAATAACTCCTCTGCCTGTAGCAGGTCTTGCTCCTTGTCCTTTGTATAGCCAAACAAGCTCAGGTAGCCAGCCTTGAACAAGACGTTGTAGCAGAAGTGAAAGAGGCCATCCTCATGCCAGCAACTGGTATCTGGACTCCGGCCTGTGGGCCCCAGTATGACCAAAGACAGGCTATCCAGCATGACTTTGTTGAGATCCTCCAAGCCATCCCCCATGAGGTGCTTGGTGCTGGCTGAGTGTATCATCCGGTGGTCTCCCTGCACTGAGTGGTATCCAAATACCTTTAGCACCAGTTTTTCTGCATACTTCACAAAGTCCAATTTTCTCTGTGCATCCTTGAGAATGGGGCCAAAGGAGAGGGGGTCCATGACAAAGGTGAAGTACTGGCCCCCTAGCTGCACCGTGAACACATCCCCGTGCTTGGCCCGCATGTGCTTCAGGAATTCAAACATATTCTTCCGGAAAGACATGGCATGGCCCAGCCAGGGTATGGAGCCCTTGTCCAGAGGGGGCTCCTGGGGCCTGCGTTGCCGAAGCAGCCCCAGCAGGTACAGGTACCCCATGATGGCCACCAGCAGAACTCCCAGCACTGGACCCCAGAGCACCATGGCTGTGCTCTTCCAGGTTGAGCTCTGGATACACTGTCTCTGGGTGACAGAGAGGTTTTGAAAGTTGGGGATGGAAAAGTCTTTCCACCTGGATCTTGCCCTGGGCTGCAAGTTATAGTAAATAACCCTGGTGAGACAGTACCTGGGAGCAAAAAGTTCCTCTGGATTTAGCACTTGGTAGAGCCCGATCATGTGGGAGGAGGAGGCGGGACCAGGAGGAAGCCCAGAGGAAGCCTCTAGCTATGGTCACACCCCCCTCAACAGCTTCAGGTTTTGCTCTAACCTTTTTAGACTCAGCTGCAGCATCTTCTCTACAAAGTCTTCCTTGACCCTCATGACTTACTGACCATTCACGTGGTCATTTATTTACTCATGCATTCATTTATTCATTAATTTGCTAGCTCATTCAGCAGAAATGCACCAAGCACTAAGTTTCACATCCACCCGTTCTTTGTCTTTAGAAGACCCACAGAGCTTCCCAGACTGAGGACTCTTCAAGCAGAGGCTCAGATTTCAGTCTCTGAGTCTCTCGCCTGAGGCAGGGCCTACTGGTCCAATCGGATCGCACAGTTCTCTAGCAAGGACAGATTGGGAATCTTGGAATTATGAAATGTCAGAGATGATAGGGAATTCAAACCAATTGCTTTATTTCATGATAAGGATCTAGGCTCAGAGTGTAGTGGGGACTTTCTCTGAAAGCTGCCATAGCTTAGGTGAGTGAGTTGACTCTTTACTGGGGGCGTTCTGTGAGATGTCAGGCCTGGTCCCTGGCAGCAAGTCCAAGAAGGAGAAAGCTGTGCCATTGACTCTAACGCTTTAATCAAGCAGCCTGGCCCAGTTTTGCAATAGTTGAGGTTCAGATTTAATTCAACCAGTTCTGATAAACCCCCAAGTTACTCTTTAACTTCTTAAATGACAAGCAAACAGGGACTTTGTCTCCTCAGAAAACCGTGGGATTTCCACATGCCCTCTTGAGTGAACTCCCTTTTCCCTTGTGTAGCTCTCCTCTGTGGGGAGCTGGAAACATCCACACTCTGCCTCCATGAAGTCCTCTCTGATGGCTCAGGGCAACCAGAGCAAGTACTCAACACCATCATCTCTCCCCAGCCTTAGAATCTATAGTCAGAAACAGTCTGTGGCCCAATTCTGACGAGCTGAATTTGTCCCCCAGTGTTTAATGGATGGCAGCACCATCTTACATTCATTCTCACCTTCATTTATTTATTCATTCACACCCTCTCATCCATTCATTCCCTCCTTCCTTGGAACAGCCCCATCTATCCATTCAACAGAAATTTACTGGACACTTACTGCCAGAAATTTTGCTACAACCATGAATGAGATAGACACAGTCCCTGCCCTCTTGGAGTTTACGGTCTAAGGAAGGAAAAAAGATAGTGCAGAGGGCATACAAAATGGAAGAACTCATGCTAAGGACTCAGCACAAGAAAATGGAGTTACAGTGTAACTGACAACACCTTAAAGGGACACCCAAAATCACAAAAACCACAGACACACCCGGAGATAACCAGACAGCACGATTGCAGACCTGGATAAGCAACATAAAACAGAGAGAAGAAGGAACACTGACGCCAGCTAGCCATCCCAGAGAAAGGATGACACGCTGCTGGTCGCCTTGTTGATTCCTGTGCCTCTCACCATCCTCTTGGCTGGACTGATTTTGTAGCTGGAAAAACCCAGGACCCTGTCACTGCAGCCAAATCAATGAACACAATGACCAGGGATCGAGGAAAAGAAAAATGCTTTCATTTTGCTAGCACAATGAGGCTGCAGTGGGCTCATGTCCCCAAACCCACAGTCCTCCTGAGGCATTAAGAGTTGGGGTTTTTAAAGGAAAGTCTGTGGGAGAGAATTTGTGACTGTGATTATTTGCTGGGCGGGGTGTGTGTGGGGGAATATTGTGGGACAATATTCTGGTGTCGGGCCAGCTGAGATCTCTATCTACAGCAGGAGGTTTAGGGCTCCATTGATCAATCTTCCTGCGCCACCTGAAATTGGGTCCTGGGGAGTGGAAGGAAACTCTACCAATCATAGGTTACAAAGTTTACAAGGTTTTAGACAGGGGAGCAGGAGCTGTGGCTTTGTAGTTCAGAGTCCTCCTATCAGCCTGTGTTTGGCTGAGATAAGGGAAGTTGCGGGTGTCCTCCGTTTGTCTGTCTCTGTGATGAATGGTGGATTTGGCATCAGGAAGTCAAGGAGTTTGGGAGCTTCAGCTTCTTGATAATTTCTGGATATCAGTATCCCTGTAATAAACCTCAAGAACTGGTAATTAGCCCAGCTTCAGTGTGAAGCCACTTGGGCTCTTAACAGTTTATTACTTCCATTTGCCTTGTGGGATTCAGGGATACAAAGGTTAAAACAACCAATATATACATGTGAACGGACCTTAGAGAAGCAGGGAAAGGGAATGAGAGTGTGGGAGATCAAGATTTGGCCACCCTGAAATCTATCTCTTTACCTTGGTTGTTTTCTCTGAAGGACATTTGATCTCCCCCACTAACTGCCTAAAGAATTTGACATGGTGGTTCCTTCCTAGAACAGATCTATCATGACTGCTATAAAGATAATGTAGGATAGAGGTTACAATAGAAAAGGCACCAACAAGCCCATCTTATCGGGGGAGTTCTGTCTCTCTGGTCACATTCTTTGGATGGCCCTGTGAGGAGTTGCCAGACAATCATTTACAAGGGAAGTCTCCATTTGTAAAGGTATCTCCCTCTCTGTATTGGGAAGAGGGGGGATGAGCTCATTTCTAGTGACTTATCAATGTGGAAGGTGAGGCCTTGGGGCTGCATAATAAACCTTACTCTTGTTTACTGTTCTTTAGTGGTAATCTCCTGTAACTGACTCCCCCAACCCCCAAAATCCTCCTTTGTCATTGGCTGAACATGGTATTTAAGACGAGAATTTCTGCTATTGTGTTGAGAAACGCAGTGTCCCTGCTTTCTCCCATGTATACATGTTATTAAACTTGGTATTATTTTCTCCTGCTAACCTGTCTTGTTAATTATTTGGCCAGCCATAAGAACCTTAAGGAAAAGGGCAGAGGGAGATTCTCCCTCTTCCCCCTACAAGTGCTTTTTGGTTTTTAGCCCCATATATGCTGGGTTCAACGTAGGAGAACTGATACCAGGGCTGGCATCAAGAGAGAAGCTACAAGGCTTTTTTGTTTTTCCCTGGTTACAATTTCCCATTCCAACTCACTGGACTGTGTGAGGACTTTGTGGACTGTGGTTCGTAACCCCTTGCATATTGAATGCTGTGTTTGGTGTTAATTAATGTTTTTATGATACTCATATGATTTAATGTGTGATGTTTGATTGAGTCTCTGTAAAGGAACGCCGGGCTGTTACCCCCGCTCCTGGACCTCAGTTGCTTCTGGTGACATCCTTTGAATTTACCCTAATAAATTCTGGCATTGTGGAAAGATACAAAAGTGAGTAGACAATCCATTATTAGCCACTCATTACAGATAGTAAATCACTGCCCGAGGAAGTATATAATTAGAATTGTGTTAAGTGCTACAAAGGAGAAGAGCAGAGGGGGAAGGTGGGTGGGGAGTCAGGAAGCCCACCCTGATGAGCTGGAAATTAAGTGGAGGCACGGAAGACAACAAAGCCAGGTCCATGCACGTTCTGTGTGGTGGTGGTGCTGGAGGTGGGGGGATGGGAGGGTGGGGCACGCGGCAGGCTCGTCCCAAGGTACAGGGTGCACACCCACTCTGGGGCCAATGTTGTTGGAGAGCTCAGAGGAGGGGGACGAGTCTCCAGCAGGGGGCTGGCTCGGCGGGCTCAGGGCGGATTCGGGCTTTCACCCATCACGCTGCCCTGAACCCCTCACTCCAACCAGTCCAGCCACCCGTGCGACTGGGTCCAGCCCGCCGGGGCCACTGAGGGGTGGCCAGATGGACCGGCAGTGATTACTGGCTCTCCCGGGCGTAGGCGGGTCTATCCTAAGGAAATCGGCCCACGCGCTGCCCTCAGCCCTTCCGGCGAGCCAGAGCGAGCACCACGAGCCCCCAGCCCCTCAGCCTTCCCTGCTTGGGCCGCAGCTTCGCGAGAGGACGGCGGCGAAGCTAAGAGGGTGGGCAGGCGGGGCTGGAAGAACCAACGACACGCAGAGACGGCCTCCGGGCGTGCTAGAGCGGGAGCGGGCCCGAGGGCCGGAAAGGCGGTGACGCACTTCCGGCTCTGCTGCCCCCGCTACGGCGCGTCCAGGCAGGCGCTGTGACTGGTCGTCGGTGGAGAGGTGGTGTCTGTCCGTTGGCCAGCCGGGCTTCGAGCTGAGGCGCGGTGTGTGTAGTTCGTTTGCAGAGCAATCAGTAAGGGCGTAGGGCTGGGGCTGGGGAGGATGTGCGGAGGGGGCTGCCTCCTTCCCTCCCAGCGCCCTTGTTTCCAATCCGCGGGCTGAGCGAAGCCGCTTCTTGGGCCCACACTCCTGGGAGTTCTCATGTCATAAGCCAGACAGGAGCATCGTTTCTGTTATCCTGTAACATTTTTTGTACTCCTTTGTTGCTAACCTTGTTTTCACATTCCATGGTAAGCAGGTGGGTGGGTTGAGTTCTCTAGACAGGGCTCAAGCGGGTCTCTGGTTCCATCCGGTCTCATGTCTTCTCATTCCATATATGGTCCAGAATTTTGAGCAACTGTGCCCCGACCGGAGGGTTCTGTTTAACCTGCTGTGGTTCCTGTATTGGGGTTCTCCTCTGGGGGTTCTTTAGTTCGGATGCACTGGCTATCACTTGAGTCTTGTTTGCCCTTTGTTCCAATTACGGATGATATTGACTTCTCTCTCAATGCCTGCTACTTCCTGCCCACTGCCTCACCCCCAGAAGTCAACAGCAGTACTGTTGAAATGGAGATGCAGGGGAGAAAATATTTCACTCTGCCTTTAGATCAGATAATAGTCTCATTTAGCTTAGGGCTGGGCTTATTTATGGCTTCATATCCTTCCTAATTTTCAAGATTCCTTCTTTTTTTCCAGGGAGAGAAGGAAACCGCTCAATGACAGCTGGGTTCTTGACAGCCTGGCTCCAGGTTAATTATCTTACTCTTTGCCTGCATCACATATACCGGGTGACAGCCAGTGTAGGACTTAAAGGGCAAACTTGGGTTCATGTCTCAACTCTGTCACCAACTCATGACATGACCTAGGACATTTCATTTCACCTTTCTGGGCCTTGCTATTCTGCTCTGTCCAACAGGAGGCTGAACTTGAGGTACTTGCCAGCAATGAGATGCCATTTTAAAGGTATTAGGCTGTGCATTCACTAAGAGACTAAGAGATATGAGAGTATATAGTGGAAGAGGATGGAGGGATAGGATGGGAATTAGAATGATTGGTATTGAGTGCCTGTCCTGTTCATGGCTGTATGCTGGTCATCCTCATTGCCACCACGACTGTCACTATACTTAGAGAATTTACCATGAGCCAAGTATTATTCTAAATGCTTTATGTGTATTATGCCATCTAATCCTCATATCAGTCCCATGTCAGGGATCCCCAAGACACCCTCACATTCAGAGATTCCCTAGAAGAACTCTATGGGACTCAGCATATAGTTATACTCATGGCTAAGATTTATTACAATGGTATACTAAGGATACATAAGCAGATCATAAGGGAAGAAGACTCAGATGAAGTCTGAGGCTCCCTAGTGCTTTCTTCTTGAAAGAAGAAATCACAAGAGAAATTAGAAAATACCTTGAGATGAATGAAAATGGAAACCTACATACCAAAACTTTCATATAGTGAAAGCAGTGCTCAGAGGGAAAATGATAGCTGTAAATGCTTACATTAAAAAAGATCTCAAATCAATAACCTAACTTTACACCTTAAGAAACTAGGAAAGAAGAGCAAGCCATATTCAAAGCTAGCAGAAAGAAGGAAATAGTAGAGATTAGAACAGAGATAAACGAAATAGAGAACAGAAAAACAATAGAGAAAATCAGTGGAACCAAAAGTTGGTTATTTGAAAAGTTCAACAAAATTGACAAACCTTTAGCTAGATTGACTAAGAAAAAAGTAAAGATGCAAATAACTAAAATCAGAAATAAAAATGGGGACATTACTACCAACCTTACAGAGATAGGAACAATTATAAGAGAACATTATGAACAATTGTACTTCAACAAATTAGATAACCTAGAAGAAATGGACAAATTCCTTGAAACACAAATTACCTAAACTGATTCGAGAAGAAATAGAAAATCTCAGCAGACCTATAGCAAGCAAAGAGATTAAGGCACTAATTAAAAACCTCCCAACAAAGAAAAGTCCTAAGCCAGATGGCTTCACTGGTGAATTCTACCAAACATTTAAAGAAGAATTAACACCAGTCCTTCTCAAACTTTTGCAAAAAATTAAAGGAGAAGGAACACTTCTTAACTGATTCTGTGGGGCCAGTAGTACTGTGATACCAAAGTCAAATAAAGACATCATATGAAAGAAAATTTCAGACTAGTATCCCTTATGAATATAGATGCAAAAATCCTCAACAAAATATTAGCAAATCAAATCCAACAGCATATTAAAAGGATGATTCACCATAACCAAGTTGGATTTATATCAGAAATTCAAGGATTGGTTGAACATAAGAAAATCAATTTGATACATCACATTATTAGAATGAAGGGGAAGAAAATCCTATGTGATCCTTTCAATTGATGCAGAAAATGCATTTGACAAAATTGAACACATTTTCATGATAAAATCGCTCATAAAACTAGAAATAGAAAATGCCTCAATATGATAAAGGGTATTTATGAGAAACCCACAGCTAACATCATACTCAATGGTGAAGGACAACTTTCCATTTAAGATCAGGAAGACCCCAAAACAAGGATGCCCACTTTCACTGCTGCTCTTCAACATTGTACTGGAAGTTCTATTAGCTATTAGGCAAGAAAAAGAAATAAAAAGCATTCAAATTGGAAAGGAAGAGGGACAACTATTCACAGATGATATGATCCTATATATAGAAAATCCCCCAAATTCACAAGGGAACTACTAGAGTTAATAAATTCAAGAAAGTTGCAGGGTACAAAATCAGTTACGTTTCTATACACCAGCATGAGGAATCCAAAAAGGAAATTAAGAACACAATTCCATTTACAATAGCATCTAAAAGAATTAAATACTTAGGAATAAATCTACCCAAGTTGGTGAAAGACTTGTGTGCTGAAAATACAAAACATTCCTGAAAGAAATGAGACTTACATAGATGGAAAGACATTCCATGTTCATGGATAGGAAGATGTAGCATTGTTAAGATGTTAATACTACCCAAAGTGATCTATAGATTCAACACAATCCCTATCAAAATCCCAACAGCCTTTTTCACAGAAATGGAAACGCCGATTTTCAAATTCATGTGGAATTGCAAGGAGCCCTGAATAGCCAAAACAGTCTTGAAAAAGAATAAAGTTGGAGGACTCACTCCTCCTGACTTCAAAATTTACTACAAAGCTATATTAAATAAAACATCATGGTATTGGCATAAAGACAGACACACAGACCAATGGAACAGAACAGAGAGCCCAGAAATAAACCCTATCATATATGAGCGGTTGATTTTCGATAAGGATGCCAAGACCATTCAAGGAGGAAAGGACACTTTCAACAAATGATGCTGGGAAAACTGGGTATCACATGCAAAAGAATGAAATTACCTTACACCACATACAGAAATTAATTCAAAATGTATGAAAGACCTAAACTAAAGAGCTAAAACTATAAGACTGTTAGAAGAAAACATTGAGGAAAATCTTTAGGACATTGGGTTTGGCAACAATTTCCTGGATATGACACCAAAAGTACAGGCAACAAAGAAAAAAATAGGTAAATTGGATTTCATCAAAATTAGCTGTACAAATCCCTAACAGGATAAAGTGAAATAAATTCAAGTCCAGACACATTGGAAAAGGATACTTGGACAACCAAGCCTCAGCTCTCAGTGTTGTACAACTTAGTCTATTTGGGCTCTAAATTTTACAATTACCTAAAAGGGTCCCTCCCATTTAAATCTAATATCTAATTATGAGGTTCAGGAGTGGAAGAAGGCCCCAGCTGGCTGCAGGAAACCCAAAGCACATAATTAGCCCTTCTCATTCTATTTTTGTTCTCCCATGCCTATCCCTGGAAAACTGGACTACTAGAATTTGCAAGTAGGGAAGAAGAGCAAGGGGCTGGGATACTGAAACTTAACGTAGTGCTTTTTTTTGCCTCCCAGCTATGCTTGCTGGATTTGAGCAATTATGGATAATGATTATAGTGATCATGAATTATGAGGTGACAACTCCTAAGGTGGTCTTGGCATGGCCCACATGTCAGAGGGTAGGAGATGTTCTAGGCTGTTATAAGTTACATAAGAAAGGAATTTCTGCGCTAACTAGGGATGAGTGTAGGCATATGGTGTAGGCAAGACATGAGAGCCATAAGAGACCTTCCTTCTGGTCGACTGTGACTTAGCAATCAGGCATCTGAAGGCTCCTTGTTCTTAGCTAAGAAATTGTTTTGTCACTCAGTCCATTTTTCTCCATCTTGTCCCTAAGAAAATCATGGGTACATTTGTCGTATGTTCAACCTTCCTAGTGATCTTACCCAGGGTAAGAGTCATTCCTTCCTTCTCAGTGCTCACAGGCTATAAGCGAGTGTCCATTTACAAGCTTCTCTAGTATCCTCTTAGAAACCAACCAACCAACCAACCTAGGAGCTCATCTGAGGTCTCCTTTGCTCTGTGATTTTTTACAGGTATGGTATCTGTAAGCTTTCAGTACCTGGGGAGCTGTAAGGCATCTAAGCCTGTAGACTTGAATTCCTGTGAAGCAAACATCTTCTTACCTTGTTTACCCCAAGAAACTGAATATACAAATGGACAATGGCCAGACCATATAGAAAAATAGAACTCTGACCCACAATCTGCAACAACCTGTCCAGGAAGCCAAAATAATCCCTGTAGCAGTCAGCCCCAAACAGCCAGAATTTGATTAATATGCTCCCCCAACCAATCACATGAGATGCTTTGCTTCTGGTTAGCCCCCTATGCCAACAGTCTCCAATCAGAGCATACCTGAAGCCTTCCCTTTTTCCTACTATAAAGCGTTCCCACTTCTCTGCCTAACTTAGAGTCTCTGCCAAATGCAAGTAATGGTAGTTGACTCCCTTGCTATACCAAGCTCTGAATAAATAGACTTTGCTTATTCTCATGTGGGTGGTCATCTTTTATTTCCACAACTTTGTTTAAAAGTTTAGCTTCCTGACATGTTGTGTGATGTTAGGTAAGCCATTTCCTCTCTTTGGGGCTTACTTCAACTGAAAACCTGGTTCAACATTGATTCATTCATTCTTTTATTCAACAAATGTTCCTTGGCACTTAAAGAAATTGGGCCCTAAGAGGTGCTAGACATTGGGCGGATGTAAGAGACACAAAGATGAACGTACCAAGGACGTAATCTGCTCTCTGGGAATGTAGAACCTAGTAAAGGGAGGCAGATATATGAACAGACATAGTCAACTATGCTGCCTTACATCGGTATCCATCCTACAAGGGTGCAGAGAGGTGAAGAAGGGCGGTCAGTGGGAAGAAGAGGGCCGGGAAAGGATTCCGAGAGGAAGCCTCCTCTCTGGCCGCCTGCTCGCCTCCATCCTTGCAGCGGCGCGCCGGGGCAGTCGAGGCCTCCGGGAGAGCTGGACCACTCTCCCTTCACTCCTTTGCCGGGCAAGAAGGGAGGACCACAGAGACGCGGCGCCCTCCACCGTCCTAGAGAAGCCGGAGCGGTACAAGCGCTGCAGCCTCCACCTCTCTAGTGCGGGGCTCTGGCCCGCGCAGAACGTGGTGATCTGGGAGTGGGCTTGGCCAGGCTGGCGGGGCGTGGAGTCTGGGTGTTGCCCGGGTGACTCCCGGGCGCGGGGCGGTTATGTCAGGCTCGCCCCGGTCCGGAGCGTCCCTCCCCGACACCGAGCAGCCCCGGATAGGGCCTGGGGTGCGCTCGCTTCCCCGGAGGGCGACCCGGGCCATGGCGACCGCGGCCTTGGCGAGCAGGGCCCGCTTCGGCCCTGCACTCGAGCTGCTGCCGGGACAGCCCGCGCCGGCCCGGGCGCGCCCGGTGAGTGCGGGGCCGGCGCCACGAAGCTGGCTCGGCTCTGCCCCGGGCTCTAGGTCCAGAAAAGGGGCGGAGAGGGGGCAGTGTGGCGACTGGGAAGTCGGGGTACAGCCTAGAGTGAGGGCCCGGAAGAACAGGCGGGGGGCAGAGTGGAATCGACACCCCTCAGACTTGCGCCGGCAGGGGAAGCACACGCGCAGCTGCACAGGCATGAGCCAAGTGCTGGGGCGGAGGTGTTCACAGGGCGCTGTGCGCAGCGACGAATTCCCAGAATTTCTGTGACACTGGTTTTACAGAGCTGGTTATGTTCGAGGTGGGTCTTGAGATGAAAATGAGTTTGCAGGCGCAGGAGGAAGAAATTGGATCTTAAGACAAGGGGAGCTGCAGGTGCAAGGGCACAGATCTGGGCAAGGAAAGGGTTCGGGTTCATAAGAGGGTGGTGACAGGATAGGGGATGAGGGTGGTGGTGTAAGAGATGATTCTTGGCAGGTAAGCTGGGGCCCTAAATGGTGAATGGAATTGTCTGTGGTGCAGAGGATTTGGACTCTTTTAGGTGGGCAAAGGTGAGCCAACCAAAGCCTTTGAGTCCTGGAATGCTGGGTACGTCACTGTAGGGACTTTGTTGGGCAAGGACTGATGTGAAGTGGACCAGAATCAGCCCCTCCATAGTATGGATATTGAGATCCTGAATGAGGCAGTGGCTGGGAATTATACGAAGTCTTGATGGCTCTGTTTGTTAGTACTGTTTGTGTTTCTTAAAGCAAACCGTGGGAGAGAAAGGAAAGAAAGTCTACAGGAGCTTGAGATCCCAGACGTGTAGAAAAAGGGGACGTTGGGACTGGGAGGTGGGTAAGAAAGAGCAGGGTGGGGGTTGGGTGGGGAAGTGCAGGGAGTAAACCCAGAGTTCACATCTGGCCCGTTGGTACAGCCTCCGGAGCACCCTGAGTGTTCTGAGGTGCCCTTAGCTGCCTCTTGGACTGGTGGCAGTGACTGGGAGGGAAAGAAGAGACAGGGTGCTACACAGGGGCAGCAGGAGTGTCAATAGAAGGAAGTGTGGCACAGTAGATAAGAGCCAAAGTCAAACAGGCCTGAGTTCTGTCTCAGTCCTGTAACTTTGGGGCAAGTTCATCTCTGAGCCTCGGTTTCCTCTTCTCCAAAATGGATCTAATGCCCTCCTCATAGGCTGTGAGGCATACACAAAGTAATATATGTCAAGTGCTTGGCACAGCCTCCGTAAATGGGCGTTGCCCTTGTTATGAAGCGTTGACAATCCTCGAAGGAGGACACATTGTGGAGAAAGGAGGCACCTAGAGCACAAATAGTTGTTTTGGGCGTAGGGAGGAAAAGGGAAAAGTTGCAGAGCCTCGTGAAAAAGATGAGAGGATGTCTGCTGAATTAGAAATGAAGAGACATGAGAAACTTGATGGCTAATCCCTTATATCTCTGTAGGTAGGGGCAAAAATTTGCTGAAAGTTTCCTTAGACAGACAAAATCCAGAAACTCAACAGGCATCCCCATCAGTACCTCTTAGTTCATGGCCTACCCCTTACTCCAGGCCCAGGTCCTGGGATTGTCCTAGGGTATTTAAACACATGTTATTTCAGGAGTCACTGACCTTCGAGGATGTAGCCGTCTACTTCTCTGAGAACGAATGGACTGGCCTGGCCCCTGCTCAGAGGGCCCTGTACAGGGATGTGATGCTGGACAATTATGGGGCTGTGGCTTCCCTGGGTAAGGGTCTTTCCCTTTGGACTCTGCCTCTGCCTTTTAAAGTTTGCTGGCTTCTTCTTCCTCAAAGGCTGAGGAGTCTTTGGTAACTCTCACTTGAGTGGCAACTTCAGGATCTTGGATTCTTGCTGACCCAACCTTAGCGGTTGCTGGGAAGTAGGAAGTCCTGGTATCAAATCAGGCCTCACAGAGGACTTTCTTGTCCCAGGATGAGAGCTGCCCACCTCCTAACCCATGTGCAGTGGGAAGAAAGCAGATTCCTGGTGCCACACCAAGCCCTCAGTTCCCCATCCCCTCAGTTTGGGAGACTTGGCCCAATACCAGGCATCCTCATACAGATGTCTGGACTTGGGAGCTCTGAGAGAGGGAGAGACCAAGAAAGCTCAGTTCCTCAATGAGTGAAATCATCTGTTTTCTCACTCACACCGTTACTGAGCACCTCTTACTCTGTCTACTTCCTGACCTTTGTAAGCCTTTTGGCCCCTCTCCCCTGGGTCTCCTGCCCCTTTCCCTGGACTTCTTTCCTCGCGTTCGCTAGTAATTTCCCTTCTTTCCTCTCCTGCCCCTGAAGACACAGGCCTGGGAGGAGCCCTGGGATTGTTCTGTGTCACCCCACTCACCTGCCTGTCCCATTTCCTTCCCCTCAAGCAGCATTTCCATTTCCCAAACCGGCTCTGATTTCCCAGCTGGAGCGAGGGGAAGCACCCTGGTGCTCGGCTCCTCAGGGAGCTCTGGATGGAGAGGGCCCAAGGGGCATCTCCTCAGGTGAGTGAGGACACATGTGCCAGTCATCTGACCAGTTCCCTTGTCTTGATCTTTAAATTGTCATAGGTATGTGTTCTCCTAACCTAGTGCTGTGGACCCCAGTGGGATTCCTTTTTCTCCTCTGTGTTCTTATGTTTTCCATCTTTTTGAGTCCTTGTTTTGCTCGTCCTGGCTCCTCTGTGTGCCATCTTCATTCACCTGTTTTGCCTTTTCCCCATCTCTACTGTTCTTATCATGGCCACTATTTATCTTTACTCCTTGACTTGTCTGTTTACTCTCTGATCTGAGATGGCCTTTCTACTTTCCCAGCCTGCTTAAGATTCTGATTGCCCTTTGGGGTATTGTGGCCATCTTTATCATTAGAAATCAAGAAGTCTCAATAACCCCCAGCCAAATAGTTCCTATTCTTTAGGGATTTCTGGTGGGGAAAACCCTGACAAACCCAACACAGGGCTTTCCAGCTTCTAATTTCCTAGTGAGAAATGTGTCCCCTTATTGCCTCCTTGGTCCCATTCCATCTTCTTCCCACAGGGGCTCTTCTGTGGGCACAGTGCCCTCAACTTCCCCATTCTCATAGTTCCTTGCTGTGTCTGGCAGCCTTTCCATATTAGGATACTGTTGATTGCAAGTAACAACTCAATTCAAACTAGCTTAAGCAATAAAGATGAATTATTGTTTTCTGTAACTGGGAATTCCATAGGTAGCGTGGGTTGCAGGTACAGTTTTATCAGAATTCCAATCTCTGCTCTTCTCTGTCTCCTTGTGTGTTGGCTTTGTCTGTAGTCTGGCTCCAGTTGTAAGGTGATTGGTAGTTGTAACCAGGACTCTGCTTCTTCATACCTAGGGATAGAAACAGGGTGGGCCTTCTTCAGGCTTTAACCATTGCAAATCAAAGTCCCAAGTACTGCTCTAATGCACCATCTTAAGTCTTATGCCAGCTCTAAATCAATCACTGTGGCCAGGGACATATTGTGCACTGATTGACTTTGCCTGGACTGCTGATCCCTGAACCGGTCTCATGTAGTGAGTGGGATGGGATACCCTGCTTGGTGTAGACCAGTGGGGGCCTGCACTAGGAGTTGGAGTTGGGATCACTCCCCACCAAAGGGCATGGCTGCTCCACAATGGGGGAGGGATAGAAAGGATGTAGAGAGACAACTACAGCGTCCTTTACATTCCCTTAGGATCTCAGTGCTTATTCTCCCCACCACCCAAGGGAATTTCCCATCTTTGCTTTAGGCAGAAAGCTAACAGCTAAGTTATTCCTTGAGCAAATCCCTAACTCTGACCTGCAGCAGACCTTCTTGGAGCACATGTCCCTACTCAACGTCCACTTTTGTCTTAAAGAAGAGAATATTCAGGGGACGCACAGTTCTTGGCTTTAACAACATAAAAGGTCATCATTTGGAAGTTGTAGAATTGATCTGTTTCTTAGGAGGCTTCAAATGGGAGTTACAAAGAGACAGATCTTAGCTGAGCCTGAAGAATTTATTACAATGGACCTTTGTAAATAGAGATGTCTATCATTAGAGTAAGAAGTGACTTCTGGAAATGGCTAAGTGAGGCTATGAGGCCATTTCTTATGGATGCCATAGAGAGACCCATGGTTGATCCTTTGTGGAGAGAGAGGGCGATAGATAAATAGGAAGGAAGGAAACTAAGAGATTGTGGTTTCCCAGCACAGCCTCAAGAACAGCTCTTTGCAATTCTGTCCTATCCTGATTCTTTTCTATGTGAACTGGCTTTTACCTCCTAGGGGCAGGTGCAGAAGTGACTGTAGTCTTTCCTATTTCTTCTTGACATTTTAACATGAGTGATATGTTTTCGTATTTTTTTAGAACTGATGGAATCGCAACTTCCCCGTACCTCTGTTTCCTATCCTTTATATTCTCATACCCTCAAGTTTCAGGTCTTCTGTGTTACCAGTCTTTCCACTCACTTTCCTTCTCCCCACCACTTCCATCTCTGTTCCTTTCCTAATGGGCCCCACTCCTCCGACTGAGCCAGCCTTATTTATATCTTGACCCTGGCAGGATATCCATTTCTAAAGCCTGCTGGGATCTCTCATCTTGAGCAGGTGGAAGAGCCATTGAACCTGAAACTGCAAGGAGAGAGTCCAAGCCTAATTTGTAATGGTAAGTGAGAGAGAAACGAGCACTTTTCTTCCAGTCATATGTTTTCCTCTATTTCCTTTGTAAAATGTTAAAATTCCATTTTACCATTTGTGTTCTAAACAAAAGACCCACTAAAAATCCCCAAATCAACCAATTAATCAAGAGGAAACTCAGACTCTAAACTTCCAGCTTTCATTTGGACATGTCAATTAATTAAATTTGGGTGAGTCTTGGGTGTTAGGCTCAGACTGCATAGATGGCCTACCTATCTGGCTGCTGTGGTCAACCAATATTTTAAAAGTAGGGGCTGTCCCCGTGGCTTGGCAGTTGGGTGCGCGCGCTCCGCTGCTGGCAGCCCGGGTTCGGATCCCGGGCGCGCACCGGCGCACTGCTTATCTGGCCATGCTGAGGCCACGTCCCACATACAGCAACTAGAAGGATGTGCAGCTATGACATACAACTATCTACTGGGGCTTTGGGGGAAAAAATAAATAAATAAAATTATAAAAGTAAATGCTGTATTTTACTCATTGTGTTAGTTGCTAGGGATCAAAAATCACATAATATATGACCCCTATCTTGGAAGAGCTCACAGTCTAGTGGGACATTATACATAAATGTATAATTACAGCAAAATGGGATGCTGTAACAGAGGTGAATAAGACACTATGGGAACAAAGAGGATGGAGTTTGCCCAACTCTATCTGAAGTAGTTTGGGGAAGCCCTTTTCCTAGTGGACCTGGTGTTGGGATTGAATGAGAAGACTCCATTTCCTTTTAGTGTTGAAAAGTATGAGGAAGATTCTTCTCACTGCTCCTCTGTGTGTGACAAACTCAGGCTTCCCAGGTATACCACAAAGTTATCTTTATTTCTGAACAGGTCTGCTGCTCTGAATCCTTGCCTGTTCTTCTCATGTTATAAACTGGAATACCTAGGAGGAATTCTATCTCCCTTAGATTCAATTCAACTATTTCCTGAGAGCAGCCCCCAAGTTTGGTCTAGTGCTGGGAATCACAGCTTTCAGGGATTCTGTCTAGTTTTTGCCCATTGCTTTTGGTTGCTTTCTGTGTGTTAGCCCTGTTTTGCCATTTTTAGCTAGGACAGGGGCACTTAGACACAGGGGTGTTACTTGGAGAAAAATGGACATATTAATACTACTTGTTGACTGTAGTCACTCTGTCATGAGTAATGATGACATTTGCAGCTCTAATTTCTTCTTTCAGAGGGTGTGTTGAAGAGTGAGGAAGAAGATTTTATTCTGAAGGAGGAAATTTTTGAGGAGGCACAGGAGCACATGGTGCTATCAAGTGGACCCCAGTGGTGTGGATCCCAAGAATTCTGGTTTGGAAAAACCTGGGAAGAGGAGAAAAGCAGGTTAGGGAGATGGCCTGACTACCCCAATGGAGGAAGTGTGGAGAACTCTACAAATGATATTATAGAAGTGATTGTCAAAGATGAGATGATCTCAGTAGAAGAGTGTTCAGAGAATACTGATGTTAATACTCACCTTGTTGTACATCAGCAAATTCTAAGTGAGCAAGTATTCTACACATGTGAAGAATGTGGCAAGTGTTTTGATCAAAATGAAGACTTTGATGAACATCGGAGAATTCATAATGGAGAGAAGGTCTATGGATGTAAGGCATGTGGGAAGACTTTCAGTTTTAGATCACATTGCATTGCACATCAGAGAATTCACACGGGGGTGAAACCCTACATATGTCAAGAATGTGCTAAAGCCTTTGTTTGGAAGTCAAATCTCATTCGGCACCAGAGAATACATACTGGAGAGAAACCCTTTGAATGTAAGGAATGTGGGAAGGGCTTTAGTCAGAACACAAGCCTTACACAACATCAGCGAATCCACACTGGGGAGAAACCATATACATGTAAGGAATGTGGGAAAAGCTTTACTCGGAACCCAGCCCTTCTTCGACATCAGAGAATCCACACCGGGGAGAAGCCTTATGAATGTAAGGACTGTGGGAAAGGCTTTATGTGGAACTCAGATCTTGCTCAGCACCAGAGGGTCCACACTGGGGAGAAGCCTCATGAATGTGCTGACTGTGGGAAAAGCTTCATTTGCAAAGCACACCTTATCCGACATCAGAGAATCCATACTGGGGAAAGACCTTATAAATGTAATGACTGTGAGAAGGCCTTTAGTCAGAATTCTGTTTTGATTAAGCACCAGAGGCGCCATTCTAGAGAGAAATCCTACAACTGTCAGACCTCTCACCTTGAACATTAGAGAATGCTTAAGGGTGACACTTGTTTATAATTCTTATGCTACAGGAACCCCAGAGACAAAATGAGATGACAGTCCACAATTTGCTGTACCTCGAATAGCCAATATTATCTTGTGCCTTCTGAACAGATACCCTGTACTCTAGCAAGACTGGTTCCCTTGTTTAACCACGTTTATACTAGGCAACATTTGGTTGAGCACCTACTCTGTGTCAGGTACTGTGCTAACCACTTTACATACATTCTTTAATTTTTCTTAACCCTATTAAGGTAGATACTCTTATCTCCATTTTACAAATAAGAAATCTGAGGCTGAAAGGGTTATAAAACTCATTTAAGTTTGCTCAGCTAGTTATGGATTGGAACCAGGCCTATCTGACTCCAGATTTTATGTTCTTTCTTTGTGCACATTTCTGCTTCTGTCTATTGTTATTTTCTCAAGTTTCCCTGGGCCAAAAATTTCACTTCCTTATCTAAGACCACAGTTCCTTCAACTGAGCAGACCTTTCTTCCTCTTCTACTTGTAATCAGTACCACCCAAGTTGGTATTTAATTATGTGCTGCCTTATATTTTTCTAATTGTCTCATGTCTGTTAGTCCAGCTAAATGTCTGCATCCGAATGGCTCTTTGATGATCTAACACTGCATTTCTTTTATGTTTTTCAGATTTTTAAACTTATTTACTTTTGATTAGATATAACAAGCTTATGATAAAAAAAAATGAAATAGTTCAAAAAGGTGTTCAGTGAAAAGTAAATTTCCTTGTCACTCCTGTCTCCCAGTCCTCCTCAGAGACAATCATTGTTACTAGTTGTGTATCTTTCTGGATATATTCTTTCTACACATATACAAGTATTTATTAATGCTGCTTTCATAAGTCTCCCTCACTGGAAACTGTTATTTGATGTAGATGACATTGCAGTTACATTGTCAACTCCAGGACCTCCTCTTCCTCAGAAGTTGTGATTCTCCTGAGATCACCAAGGTAACTTAAGGAAAGCAGTGGAGGGTAATTCGGGTTATGCAATCTTGGGAGACCTGATTGCCCTTGTGTTATAAGAAGTGCTCTGAGACTGGGAAAATGTAAACCAAGTGGGAGATTTTTTTCATAAAAATTTGTGTAGCTACAACCCCTTTCCTTGTACCACTATCCTAAATCCTCTCCCAGTCTATCCCCTTCTCATCACCCTAGTAGCCCACGGCCCAAAGTAAGCTGTGGGGCCATCACCAGGGGAGGAAGAAATGGTCACTCTCTGATGATGGTTAATGCTCTGTTAGGTAGCCTCAGCCAGTTAGCAGTTGCAATATAATCCAGTGTCTTGCCATCAGAGTCACAAATGCCCTTCCTAGGTCCAGGATCAAAGATAAAACAAATGCTAGGAACACAGGTTCTCCACAGCAAATAAGGAGAAAGTGAAGCATTCCAAAATTAACTAACTCTACTTGATAGCAGGAGTCTATAAAATAAAACATTAATATTTTTAAAAGAGGATACAGGCTGTTAATACCAATTCTGAAGAAATGAAGGATGTTAGATAATGGTATTAACCATTTTATTTTTTTTAATTTTATTTATTTATTTTTTTCCCCCAAAGCCCCAGTAGATAGTTGTATGTCATAGGTGCACATCCTTCTAGTTGCTGTATGTGGGACGCGGCCTCAGCATGGCTGGAGAAGCGGTGCGTCGGTGCATGCCTGGGATCCGAACCCGGGCTGGCAGCAGCACAGTGCGCGCACTTAACTGCTAAGCCACGGGGCAGGCCCTATTAAACATTTTAAAGGGTTAGAAAACCAAAGGCCCTATTCAGAGGAGAAGAATGCTGGCCAAAGCAGAATTGAAACATCCATTCCAGACTCTTCACCTTTTGAGCCATTTTTCATACTGCAGTTTGCCTCGTGCTATTTAGGCACCCCACTTTATAAGCTCCCTGCCAGTTAATATTTATTGTTGACTAAGGAGCAAAGTGGAGAAGCCAGAGGCCTTCTTGGACCAAACTTCTTCCTGAAAATTACAAACATTAATAGCTCTAGAGTCCCTGATTGCTGAAGCCTAGGCCATGTAATAAGAGAACTTGGCCTAGCATAGTTCAGCTAGGGTAACCTCTAATAAGCAGTAAAAATTTTATTTTGTACTACATGGAACCAGGAAATGGAAATGAGTGATGTGAACGTGTTTGGGGGAAGTAGTTTATTAAGCAAATATTACTGAGCACCTGGCTGCATGCAAAGCACTGTGCCTGGTGCTGTGTAAACAGTAAGTCAGACCTGCTCCCTGCCTTCCTTGCACATAGACCGACCAGAAAAATCAAGTAAACAAAATTATTAAAAATTGCTAAGTGCTATGAAGGGAATAAACAAGTTATAGAGAGAGAGAATGTTGGGGAGGGACCCTCTTTATATAGATGGCTAGGGAAGGCCTATCCTAAGAGGTAACGTTAAAGCTAAGACTTGTAGGATGAGAAAGAGTTGCTTATATCAAGAACGGGAAGAACAGCAAGCAGAGGGAACAGCTGTGCAGACTCCTTGTGTGAAGAGTTTGGCACGTTCAAGATATCGAAAGGTTTTAGCTATAGCGTAATGATCAAGGGTATGTGTGGCACAGTTGGGTTTGTAGGATAGGTGGGCCAGATCATTCAATTCCATCCTGAGTGAAAAGAAGCCATTAAATGGAAGCCATGTCAATGGAGGAATGACATGTTTGATTCCTATTTTAAGATGATCACTCTGGCTGCTAAGTAGAAATGGTTTATAAAGGGACAAGAGTGAAAGGAGAGATCATGTTGGAGACTGCTGGCAGTCCAGGTTGGAGAGGATGGTGGCCTGGAGAGCATGGTGGTAATGGAAATGGATTGAAGGTAGATTTATTTTGTAAATAAAATCAATGACCTGCTAATGAATTGGATACAAGAAGTAATGGACAGGGAGAAACAAGGATAGCTTTCTGGTTTGTGGCATGAGCAGCTGAGTCAGACAGTGGTGCCATTTACTGGAATGAATAAGACTGGAACGGGAATAGATTTGGGGAGGGAGAAATCTAGAACTCTGTTTTGGATAAGATTTGAGGTATGTGTGAGATATGCATGGAGAAATTTCAAGGAAGTGGTTGTGTATACGGGCTGGAGCTCTAGGGTAGTCATATCTGGAGCTGTACATTTGGGAGTCATCAAATGAGCAGAAGGTATTTAAAGCCGTGGGAAGAAATGAATGATCCTCTAGAGCTGCACTATCTATTGCAGTAGCCACTAGCCACATGTGGGTATTCTAAAGTTAAATTAAAAATTTATTTCCTTAGTCACACTGGCCAGATTTCAAGCCCACAATAACTGTATGTGGCAGTTGGCCACCATAGTGGGTGGTGTAGACGTAGAACATTTTCATTATTGCAAAAAGTTCTCTTGGACAGTACTGCCCCCAGAAAGAGTATAGCAAACTATGAGGACCCAGGATAGAGTCCTGTGAAATGCCAATTCAGTATTTAGGGAGTTGGACAGGGGAAGGGCCAGGAAGTGATGCTAAGAAAGAGCAGTTAGCGAGGGATTGGCAATGTTACCAGTGGACACATTACACAGGCAGCAGTTGAAATAGGGTTGAAGCTTGGACCAGAGCTACAAGGAGGTTATCATTAAAATCCTAAATATTCATAAGCTCCCACAGTGAAGATGACGTATATGCTAGATGAGGTCAGTATCTTAAAATGGGAGAGAGAGAGAGTGAATAGGAATAAGAACCCATGGAAATGGAACCATGAAAGAGAAGAAACAGTTTGGACTTACAGAGGAGCATCATGGAAGTTGATCAACCCTAGGAACTCTCTCCCTCAAAGATGGAAATGTTTATAGACAGAGTGGTGGAATGGCTAGACAAATTTTAGAAGTATCACAATGAGAGAATTATCAAAATGTGGCAAAAGATAGGTATTTCAGGAGGATTAAAAAGTGGCATGTGGAAATGGATGGACCCTACCAAGAGAGTTCCTAACTGGTCTTTTCTTTACCAGAGGCCCAGAGACAGGCACTTGGAAGCCCTGAGCCTGTATCAAAGTCTCTATAGACTGTGATGAAGGAATTGTAACATGGAAGACCTTCCAATTTGTAATGACACCTTCCACACATCTCAAAGTCAGAAGAGGAATAAAATTAATACTCAGTTCCTAAATTTTGGAGAAATATAAAAGGTAGAAATTTAAAATACTTTCTGACAAAGTGCAATTAACAATATATTAAAATGAAGAATTGATTATGGTAACATTTTGTCTTCAAAATTTTCAAAAGTAGGATTGGAAAGTGAGGAAATGTAATGTATAGAGTCATTCACATATTGAAAATTAGCTGGCCTGCCCAGAATCTCTTAGGGAAATGAATAATTAAATCCCTCCTGTTTTGCAACCCAGAAACAGCTATAGAGTTGCCCGTTTTAGAAGCAACTCAGTTTTAAATCAGTGCCCGCAATTCTGAACATGTCTTTGTGACCTTCAGTCAGAGCTCTGTAATGTTCGTCTCCTATTTGGTTCCCAGCATCCATTCACCTTCTCTCTGGGAACAGTAACCCAAATATTCTTTGGGAAAACATCCTTTCTCAGCCACCTGGTTTGGCTCCACCCCCAACTTCATAAGTGGATCTTGTTTGGCCTAGGTCCATCAACTTATCCTATCCCTTTGACCACAGAGCCAAGGACGTATGAGGAGAGATTTACTGCGCCTTCTGGAAGAGAGAGACTTCTTTGAGAGGGACCAAAGGAGATAGTCTCTGTTCTCCTCTGTGTGGTGTGTATACGTAGGAAGACGTGAGGCCTGGAACTGTAGCAACAATTTTTCTATTTGAAGGAGAGAGTCTGGAGCTTCCTGGTGCTATCATGTGGAGCCTAAGGATGAAGCAATACCAAAGAAGACAGTGGTGAAGCAGAGAGAAACTGGGGCCTTGGTGACATCATTTGAGCCACTAGACCAAGCCTTACCTGAAATAGACCTACCTCTGGAATTTTCAGCTATGTGACCCAATAAACATCTTTTGTTAAACTAGTTAGATTTGGGTTTTCTGTCATTTATAACTTAGTCATACTGATACAGGCTTATATTTGAAAGCACTATTTTTTTGTACAGCACCTTAATGTCGCCTTTTTCTCTTGCTTGGTAGTCACACCAGGTCCTCATTTGTATCTCATCTCAGTTGCTTAGAGGTTGAGTATCTAAATAGGTGCCTCTCATGCCCTAAACTTAATTTCATGAAAACCACCAGACTGATGTTTTGTCACCCCATAGCATACCTTCCAAACTTGATGAAAATATACTCTCAGTTTCAGATTCTCTAGTGGATAACTTCCTATCTCTTTGAGGTCTCTTCCAGGCTCCTCTACCCTACCTAGGTGAATTTTGGGTCTGCCATGTCACCTACATTTTAGTGAGGTCATTGTGGAATAACCAGGTGTTGATTCATATCTGCAAGAGGCTTTGTTTTGTTGAACAATGTTCCAATACTTGTTGAGAAGGACAGAGTCCAGACCTATAGCAGATTCTCTGAAGTTGAAAGTCATTTCTGTGCCTGGTGATTGAGATGTAAGTTACAGAGTGAAAAGTTGCTTCCTTACTTTATCAAAAAGAGAAAACAAAGAGAACTGGCTTTTACCATTTTTTCACCCAAAGAAGGACTGTATTTGTCTGGTATAAGTGATACAGATTTTGGGGTTAAGCAACTGCATTTTTCAGCCTTCACCCCCATTTCCAGCATACCTTGTCCAAGCTGTACTAAAGTGTGCTTAGCATGAATGAGGCTTGAGACCCACTACCTTCTGGTTTCCACTATATTGTACCCACTAACATTGATAAAAAGTTATTCATTCATTTTCAAGTATATAACAAATAGAAACTTTATTCTGTTGATAATATAAAAAGTAATGAGAAAGAATTGGTGTGAGAGAAGAAGGCAAAAAGTAAATTTGTTGATCTCGGGTAGTGTCCTATACTATAGATTTCTTTTCCCCTTGGATGAGTTTCCTGCCCACCAGGAGTGGCTGCCGTAGGCTTTTGACTCTGCCCCCTTCTCTTTGAGAAAATATTAATTCTGAATGTGTAGGATCTAACCACCAGGCCCAAATATATTTTATTATTTTCCTGGGAGGGTCAAAAGATACTCATGCAAATGGGACTAAGCTCCCCTGATACGTCTGCCCTGGGGGTGACAGATCAGATTCCCTGATGTTCCTTTGAAAAATGCAAGGGTTTGTGAAGAGGGAAGAAGAAACGGAGGGGAGTGGTATATGCCAGAAACTGGTGGCAAGTAAGATTAAAAAACAAACAAGCCAGGATGTATAAAGTGAAACTTCTGAAAAGCTAACAGACATACCTGAGGGAAGCCACAAATCATGCTAATATGGAAGCTGAAAATCAACTCAAAGCATACGCAAGAGGTGGGCATGATCCATCCATAGAGCCTTGATGCCAGCTCAACCTGCAGATGGGGCTGGAGGCTGTTGCCCTGCAAAGTGGGAGCTGTTCTGAAAGACTAGTTCCAGTTCATGATAGCTACTCTCCATTTCCTCTCTCTCCACTCCGCTCATAGCAATTGGCTTCTGCTGCCACCAAACTCCTTGAGCTGAGGCTTCTTTGGCTTCATCCTCTAGAGCGTGTATCCCTGTTGATAATTTACACACCTTGAAAATGTCCTCTTGACTCTTGAGACACCACTTTCTCTTGATGTTCCTCACCTGTAAGTTCCTGCCTCCTTTGAGTTCCTCCACTTCTGTCCAACCTTTAAAGATAAGTAGTCCCCAAAGTATCCAATCTTGTCCCTCTTTGAACTCTATACAGTGTCACTAGGTGACAAGATTATTCACCCATTTAGATTAAACTACATCTAGGTGCCGCAGATACAAAAATGAATTTATTATTCTTCCCCAGAGGTACACATTAACCTCTGTTTTCTCCACCACCCTTCCAGTCATCCAAGCCAGGAACCTTATGGAAACCTCAGCTGCTCTCCATCCTGCACTCTTACAAGCAGTCTGATCAGGTTTTAGTGATTCCGTTTCACAAATGCAGCAGGTCTGTCACTTCCTTTCTGCCTCCTCTGCTTTATTTCACATAGTTACCATCTTAGAGTTTTGTGATAGCTATTGTCTTTTCAATCCCCTCTCCCATTCGAAGATCAAAATGAAAATGAAAATCTAATTATTATATCGCTCTTTCTGAAAATCCTTTAATGAGTCTCTGTTGCCTATAAAACAATATCCAAATTCCTCAGGTGAATATTGAAAACTGTAATACTGATTTGTTTCAATCTATGGTTTTACTCTATCTCCCCTCAATCTCCCACTTAGGTCTCAGCTATAGCCACACTTCTCTGCTTCTACTTCTCAATCATGTCTTACTCTCTCAAGGAATGAGTGACTGTATCTATATAGATCAGTGGTTCTCAACTGAAGGTGATTTTGCTCCCCTCTCCCAGAGGACATCTGGCAATGTTTAGAGACATTTTCTTGTTGTGACAATTGGGGGGAGGGCTGCTACTGGCATCTAGTGGGTAGAGGCCAAGAATGCTACTAAATATACTACAACGCACAAGGCAATCCCCCACTGCAAAGAATTATCTGTGCCCAAATGCCAATAGTGCTAGTATTAAGAAAATCTTGTATAGGACAACGACATCTGGAAGTGTGTTGATCATTTCTTTGAACCTTTAGAAACTGCTGCAAAGGAGGAACGAGTTTTAGCATAAAGGGAACACCAGAATGGAAGCATAGATTTATTAAGGGAAGACTTTTTTGCCCACAGTGGGTGGACAAAACAAATCAGTTGGCAAACAAATCAGTTGCAAAATCAGTTGTATTCCACCAACCTGCAAAGCCAATTTTCTCCCCTAGGTCAAAGTGAGTCCAAAAACCAGAAATGAGGATATTCAAAAGGAGCCAGGTAACACCCTCTGCTTGACAGAGGTGACTGCTCTCGTCCTAAAGCACAGGTAACTGAGGTAGGGTCTAGAGGTATGAGACTCTGCCTCTTCTCACCAGTTTAATTTTTCAAGCCTCTCTCGGAACCAATACTAAAATAAAAATGCTTTAATGGAGATCTAGGAGGATAGGGCAAACCCCCAGTCCTGTTGCCTAAAGACTGAAACTACAAGGTCAGAAGGCCAAATTAAGGATCTTAAGATCTCTGGTAGTGCTCAATAGCTGACAGATGCCCCTTCCCTTCCCTGCAGTTGATAATAGATGATGTGGTGGACTTGATTGGTTGCTCCTCCAGCATCCATTCTCTCCTTTCCTCTTTTTAATAGGTACCCACATTTCACAGCCTTATAGGATGGGTTTAACTACACTGCCAGCTACCAGGGTGGACCCTGACTGGCTTACATCAATTAGAGTAATCTCATTTCCTTTGCTACATTTATTGGTTCAGTGGTGGGCATGTGACCTGGGTTGATCCGAACAGAGTGGAGCTCAGGACTTTTAAAAATAGTTTAAGGGGGAGATGCCCTCTCCTTACTCTTGGATTTAAATTGAGAAGCATATAGCTATGGCCACCACTAGCCTATATAGTGACTTTGTTCAAATTAGAAAGAAGGTATTCCTGTGGACAGATAGATTAATTATGAAATACACCCGCTCTGGGCAGATAAATTAGAAAAAGGTGTCCAATCTGGGTGGCGAGATTTGGAATAGGCGCTCCTTTGGACAGATGCAGCCCCACAGGTTCGGGTTTGGAGCTTCTGTGCTAAGAAAAGGTGGTCCTTCGTATGGGCAGAGGCAGCCTTGCACCAGGATACGCAGTTTGTCAAACAGAATAGTGTGGGTTTCAGCCCCTACTTTCTTCCTGGAAAAACTGCACAACTGTGTGTGGAAGCCTCGCATATAGCCCCAGAAACAACAAGTGGCCAGTCTTCTTGTCACCATGAGGTCAAGCAGAGAGCAGAGTCAAGAGAATTGCAGAGAAATGGAGCTGTAACACTAACGGCATTAATGGCAGCATGAACTATTGGATGACCCCACACTTGAAGCCTGAACTACCTGTAGAGTTTTCAATTAAACAAACCAATAAATTCTCTTTATACTCATAATTAAGATCTTCTGTTGTAGGTAAAAGCATTCTATTTGATGCAGTCAACTAGGAGTTTCAGGTCCCCAATATCATGCCAAAAGAAGTTGTCTGTTAAGTCAGAACAGCCCCCCTCCCCTCTTTAGGGGAGGGTAAGGGTGTGTATAAATGTGCCATTATCTCATATGTTGGAGGATCATGGGACTGTCTCTGAGGTGTAAGCTAGGCAAATGTATATCACCCATCTTGGTCATGGAGCCAGATGCAAGGCTGAGTATGACTCCAGGTGGTCTTTCTAGGGGAGTAATATGTGTCCTGTGGTACATGGAATAATTGCAGTATTCTAGGTCAGGGTTATTGTTGGATTGTATATATAATAAGAAAGATTTGTACATTTGCTGAATACCAAAGGAGTGGACTCTAGTGGACACCTGTTTTTATCTGCCCACTCGTTCTCCTTTCTTCTGTTACTGCATTCCCCTTCCTTTGGGAGAACCAACCCATTCCTTGCCTCTCCAAACACGTGATTCTGGTGATGTAGGACAATTATAGTACCCCCTAATCTTCTGACCGTAGAGGTTAGCATATGACCCAGGTGAGGCTAATTATTCCTAGTCCCATGACCTGAAAGAATGGTCCAGGGATGGGCACATGCCCAAGCTGGGCCAATCAGAATTCTTCTCTAGTACTTTGTTAGGTTGAGCTTTCAGAGAAAATCTCTTGCACATCAGGCTGCATTACTCAAAGGATGGAGATCCAGAGTGGTCTGAGTCTTGCTTTTGGTCATATGGAGAAAGCATTTGCATGAGTAGGGAATAAATCCAAGGGGAAGGAGAGATGGAGATATTGTGGCAAAAAGCAGAAGAAACTACATTTACCGGCAGTTAAGGGGATCAAACCTCCAAGCCTTGTTGCCCAGTGGGGTGCAAGCTGCTCTGCGTTTTGAAATACAAGCCTTTGGTGTTTGTATGACAAACACTTTCGTTTCTCTTCCATTTAAGAGTTGAGTGGCCGGGCCATAGGGCAGATGTGTGTTTAACTTTTTAAGAAACCGCCAGACTGTTTCTCAAAAATAGTTGTACCATTTTACATTCCCACCAGCAGTGTAGAGAGTCCTGGTTGCTCCACATCCTCACCAACACTTGGTATAGTCAGTCTTTTTTAATTTAAGCCATTCTGATGTGTGTATTGTTATTTCATTGTGGTTTTAATTTGCATTTTCCTAATGGCTAATGATGTCGAGCATATTTTCATTTGCTTATTAGTCATTCTTGTATCCTTTTTTGTGAATTGTTTGTTCAAATCTCTTCATCATTTAAAAAACTGGGTTGTTTTCTTATTGAATTTTGAGAGTTCTTTATACAATCTGGATACAAGTTCAAAATATATGTGATGTTAATATATTTTCTCCCGGCCTCTGACATGCCTTGTCATTTTTTGGTATTTATTAATTAATTAAGAGGAGTCTCATTTAATTTTATCCTAATTCTTTTTCTTTCTTCTTAATTGTTCATCTCCTTACTAATGCATTCAATATACCTCTCCTTCACCACCCGCAGCCCGCCCAACGTAATAACCTCTTTGCTTTTCGATTCTTTTTTGGTCATCTCAGGCCATTCCCAATATCAGATTTCTGTTATCAACAATGTTATCCTTTCCAACCAACCATAATTATCTTGTCTCCTTTGCATATTTGACCATAAGACCAGATGTAGCCCCCTTCCCTTTTGGGTCCCAGGACTTTTCCTCGTCTTTCTTCACTCCCTAAACTCTGTGAGACCAATTTATAAACGTTCAAAAGCTGCGTATTTACAGGATACAGCTGTGTCCTTGATGATCCAGTTTCCTCTCTAACATTGCTAAGAGGTGACATTTGCATTGATTATTTTTTCTCAGGTTGTGAAATTAGGGCTGAATTAGAGCTTTTGGCCTCAAAACAAGACATTTCTGAGAAATGCAAATCCCATGGCTTGGCTTCAGAGGAACATCTAAGAGACCTTTCCCAGGGACCTAGTTTTCAAATCACCTATGACTCGGAAAGCAAGATAGAGACGCATTCAGGAAATCTCAGGAGTGGAATGAAGAAAAGTAAGAGAGATTCAGCAAAAAAAAAAGGGAGTAAATAATGAGAAAATTCCTGTGGAAAATAGATGTTGTCCACATAACAAATCAGAAAAAACTGTCACTGTCAGTTCTTATCATGTAACATCTGCAATTTCCAGGTGAAGAGATCTATAAATGTGGCATGTGTGGCAGACATTTCAGTTGCAGTTCAGACTTTTTTCAAGACCTAGAATCCATGCTGGAGAAAAGCCGTACGAGTGTAAGGAGTGTGGCAAAGCGCTTACATTTAGCCCTGCTTTTGTTTAGCACCAGAGGACCCACACAGGAGAGCAACCCTACATGTGCAAAGGATGTGGCAAGGCCTTTAGCTGCATCTCCCATCGCTGTACACCAGAGAATCCACACTGGGAGAAGCCCTATGAGTGTAAAGAATGTGGCAAAGCCTTTAGTTTCAACTCCGCACCAGCAAGTCCACACTGGAGAGAAAGCTCCAGTGTGGTAAAGCTTTTAGTCTGAACTCACAGCTCATTCACCACCAAGCACTGCACACCAGGGAAATACCCTACCCCATCTCCTCCAGCACCAGAAAATTCATTCTGGAGAGAAAGCTTATCAATGTAAGGACTGCAGCAAGGTCTTCAAGCAGAAAGTCAGCCTAAATCAACATCTGCAGATCCACACTTGGGTGAAACCCCATGAGTGCAAAGAGTGTGAGAAGGGCTTCAATAAGAGATCAGGATTAAAGCAGCACCAAGGCTCCATGTTAGAGAAAACCTCTGTGAATATAAGGAATGTGGGGAAATCTTCATTTGGAACTCAAATTTTATTTACCACTGGAGAATTCATCCTGGAGAGAAACTTTTAAATGTAATTGTTGGTCTATGTGTCCCCCAACTGCGAGTTAGCAGGCCCTCCCCTTCTTGGACTATCCCAATCCAGCTGTACCTCCTGCCCCACCCCAACCCCCCAGAATGCTCACTCTACCCCAGCCAGTCCTCCCTGCTCACTGTCTGCAATAAGTACCATTTCAGTTTCTACCTCCGAGCCTGTGCTTTTCCTGCTCCCCGAGATACCCTCTCCCCTTCTCTTCCCCTTTCTTCATTCCTATCTAGCCTTAAGACCTTTTGAAGCTTACTGAAGGTCTCTTTGATACTGCCTTTTCTCACTACAGCCTCCTTAATCTCCATTTTCTTAAAGACAGCCTTATTTACAATTAATTTATATGCTGGGTTATTTGTTATTATTGTTTTGTATTTGTATTTTTTGTTTTCCCTCCAGTTGACTCAATATTATTTCCATCCCTACAGTTGTAAGCTTCTCCAGAACAGGATAGGTCAGGGAGGTGGAATGTCCCCAAAAGAGATGAATGTATGGAATGACCAGTTGAGGATTCTATCAGTCTGCATTGAATCTGGAGACAGAAACCAACAGTGATTTAAGAAGGGGAAATTTAATATAAAGAATTATTAAGCTATGATGGAATAGTAGCCTATAAAATGTAAGAGAACTCTATGTGGTACCCTAGGGCTGATGGGGAGTACCCAAGGAAGGGCAAAGTTGAAGGGAGGCCTCTCCCCAAGGCTGGGGTTAAGACCTTGTTGGAGAAGGTGTAGTTGTGGCCCACTGGATGGCAGAGAAATTCGCTGATTTGCTCAGGCCAGAGCTGTTTTACAGTTGCTAGGCAAGCAGGAAACAACCCTCCAGGGCATAGGCAATCCATAGCTAGTGAACAGGTACACAGATGGCACTATCGTGGGCCAGAGTAGCTTGTATTCACATTGGGAGAGTCACCAGAGACAAACCTGGGGTGGAGGTGTTTATTGGAGATTGACATGCATATTAATGAGTATGTGGGATAGAATTTAATGCATATAGAAGTAGTTACGATCACCAGGCAAATATGTAAAAAAGAAGATGGCCATCTAGACTCCCTAAAATTTACATTAAGTTTTTTAAAGGAAAATATTTGCCATTGATGTGAGTCATTAATTGAGTGTTTGCCTTTCAGCTTTATTTGTGTATGACATGTGGCTTAGCCTTCAGAGATTTTTTACATAGTAGGAATTTTCTCAGATGTCAATGTGAAAAATTATCACAGTGTTGCACACAACAAATTATAAAGGCAAAAGGTACCTACAATCTCGCTATCCCAAGAGATCATACTTTCATTGTTGTATGTACAATTTTAGTCTTTGTCTCATATGTATACAGAATTTATATAATCTTAATTATGACAAAATATTTATTTTTTTAGAGACTATTACCTTGGGCAACTTCCCTCTCCCCCATTCTGTATGATTTTCATGATTACTATTTGTCAGTGAGTATATGTATCTTTATTATCTATTCTGCTCATCAAATGGTAAATTAATTTTAGGGCAGTGCCTTTGTCTTAAATAGTCTTTCTTTTTTTTTTTTAAATTCAAGGCATCCATCACAGTGTCTGGCTTATAGGCAGTAACTTCTTGTTATTTGAAATTATTTGATGGACATTTAGGGCAATTCTTATCATTAGCTGTTAATAATAACATTGCTATAATCAACTTGACGATTATAGCTCTTTTCCTTCTTTTGAATTATTTCCTTGGGATAAATTGTCAGGAATGAGAATACAGACTCAGGGATATGAAAATTTTTGTTTTTGAAACATGTCACCAAATGGCCTTTATAAAAGTTTCTACCAATTTATTCTTTTCCCAGTGATGTAGCAAGTTTGCATTTGCTTGCAACCAGCAGTGGATATTATAAATTTTTTAGAGATTGTTAATTTAATAAGTGTAAAATAGAATCTCAATTTTTTACATTTTTTAATATAAATTGTGAGATTGAATGTTTTTTCGTGTTATGTTACCAGTTCTACTTCTGTTTGTGTCAATAGTGAATATCATGTACCTTTTTATCTGCTGAGTTTTAAATATTTTTAAAAAGAATTTAAGATCTTTCAGAAGATAAATGTCATCCACATAAGAAATCAGAGAAAAATATTGATATCAGCGTGGCTGTCTCTCCTTTGAAGTGTCTGTCTTTTCTTAGATTTTACGTGAGTTATTTGCCCTGAGACTTTAGCTCTCTGATGTATTTAAGGAAAATTTTCAGATTATCTGGCTATTTTTTGTTATAAGGGTGGGGCCATGCTCTTCAGTTTTCTATATCTGGAGAAGAGATGGATTTCTTGGTTTTTTATTTTTCAAAGTGGACCACACTTAATATGAAAAAAAAAAACCCACTAAACAACTATTTGCAGATATACAATAGCAACCAATGTAATATGATGATTTTTGGGGAAAGGAGGCACATAACATGAATCTCACATTCACCCAGACTTTCTCACTGGGAATATTTACCTAGTTGTGGCACAGAGAGTTACAGCCTTTCTCAGTGAGTGTGTGGAGGAGGTGGAGATCAGACCCTTTATATGTTTTTTACATATTGTATAAATATGGAGAAATGTATAGAAAGAGCACCAAATAGTGTAGTGTGTGACAGCATTACTGGTTGGGTGACCTCAGAGCCATTTTCAGGGCTACCCTGTATGGTTGTGATAATTGTGCCTTGACAAGGGTAACTGGCCTAAGGGGCGAATGGGGAATTGAAATCCTGCACTTGTTCCACTTGGCATGTTATGCACCCATGAAACTGTATCTGTTTAGGGGCTATTCTTTCCTAATAGGCCCTGAGGTGCCGTGTGGGCTATTCTGGCTGTTCCCAGCACCTTCTCTATTGCTGTCTTACACTATAGAGTGTGGAAAAGCTAAATGTTCACTTTTTCAGTCTATCTTGCATCCTATCTTGCAAAGGTCGCGGTATGAACTGTTACTTCTCTCCTAGTCTCCATTCTCTTCTGCTTCCATAGAAATTGCTAAATTTCCCAGTTTCTCCAAAAGTATGCTTGCCATATGACCAACTTCTGGCCATTATGATGAAATGGTATGTGCAACTCTCTGGCCATGCACTTAAATGTGTGCTCAGTACCCCTCTTAGACCAAGGAAAACAGGGTCCCACCCCAGGGCACACAGGGCCTCTTGCACTTTGGAGTTCCTTCCTCCACATTTTTTAACTAATCTACTATTGTCTGGGAGTGGCTGGGTCCAATAGTGCTGTCAAATGGGGTGCTCCAAGAATAGATTGTGAGCTATGTGGGCCTTGGGCTCTGTTTCTCCCCTTTGGGGCACTCTCTGATCTTTTACTCAGTGTGTGGAGTTGACCAGGTGTCCTGAGGAGCTCCAGAATGCACACAGATAGGGCTGTCCCAGGGCCCTGTGGCTGGGCCTCACTTCTAGGAGGGCGGCCGGCATGGTTTTTCCTTCACAGGGTCACACAAGACTGGGCCATCAGAATGATGCCAACAGTGATTTTGGGTTCTGACAGTGGCTCATTCATGTCACGCACAGGTTGAATTCAGGGCCCTGGGCTACTGTGGGTCTACTGCCAACCCTTGGGTGTGAGCTGCGTGTGTGGGCCCTTGTGTCAGCTCTTGTTCACCTGTGTTCCTACTGCAATGCTGCCTATGGTCTACAACACCCAAGGACAAAGGAAGTAGCAGCAAATGTCCTTTATCTTGTGCATTCCCCAGGGTTGGTGTCCAGGGGGGTCGCTCTACCCGCTCCACAGGCTCTGGCACAACATGTCAGGCAGTTCTCTGGGGGTAGCCACACCTATCTCCTCAGAGGGCTTTCAACAGGCTTTCTGATAGATGTCCTCTCTTCCCTCTGATTGATGAGTGACGCCATGCTGTCTGGGTCACTCTTAAGCTGTACTGGATGGGAGTGGACATTTCTTGGGTTAATTGAAATGCTTTTCTCACTCTGCCCATGGGCTCATTGCTTATCCTCCCCACTGGTGGTGGTGTATGGAAGGGAGAGGTGTGATTAACACTGAAAGACATCACATTCTAGGAATGCAGTGATTAAAGCAATTGCTATGGTCTGAATGTTTGTGTCCTCAAAATTCATAGTTGAAATCCTAATCCTGATGTGATGGTATTAGGAGGTGGGGCCTTTGGGAGGTGCTTAGGCCATGAGGGTGGAACTCTCATGAATAGGATTAGTGTTCTTATGAAAGAGATCCTGCAGAGCCCCTTCCACCATGTGAGGTCACAGCGAGAAGGCACTGTCTGTGAACCAGAAGAGAGCCCTCACCAGAATGTGACCGTGTTGGCACCTTGATCTTGGATTTACCAACCTCCAGAACTGTGAGAAATAAACTTCTGTTGTTTATAAGCTACCCAGTCTGTGGTATTTTATTGTAGCAGTCCAAATGGACTAAGACAACAGTTCAAGAGAAGTCAAGGTTGTAAAATATGTGATTCAATGATTATGCTATAACATTCTAAATGGTAAATTTTTTTTTTTTGATGAGGAAGATTACCCCTGAGCTAACATCTGTTGCCAATCCTCCTCTTCTTGCTGAGGAAGATTGGTCCTGGGCTAACATCCGTGCCCATCTTCCTCTACTTTATATGTGGGACGCCTGTCACAGCATGGCTTGATAAGGGGTGTGTAGGTCCGTGCCTGGGATCCAAACCTGTGAACCCTGGGCTACCTGAAGCTGAGCACACGAACTTAACCACTGTGCCACTGGGCCAGTCCCATAAATGGTAAATTTAACATGACCAGAATACTTATTACAATTCACATTTTTCTGTGTATTCTGTGTAAGACTTGTATTTGCGGTCATTGTAACAAACTTTGAGAATATCATTGGAAGCAAGTATTCGTGGGTGGCATGATGATGCAATATCATTAGTAATGATGTAACCGGTATTAAATAAATAGTACTAGAGAACTGAAGAGGCAAAAAGATCTGTATTGTTTCAATACTGTGGTGAGTTTGAGGATTTCAGGGCTGAGCAAGAAAAAGACAAGAGCACTAGATGGCACTATTGTACAACAAACTTTATTGGGCAGCCCCTGCACATGATTGCATGAGGAGGGAAGTTCCTTACAGAAGGAGACCACCCAGCAGGGGAAGAAGGCAAGGGAATACCTAGGGGAGAGAGGAATTAGAAAAGAGGCTTAGATGTCTAGGCAATGTCGCTCAGCAGCAAGGTGGGAGTCTCTGAGTCGGAGAACTTTGAAGGGCAGCAGTGGTTTGGGGTCTTTTATGGCCACAGTGTTTGTCTTATCTATGGCTAGCAGATATCAGGTGCAGTTTCATGGGTTATACAAAGCAGGCAGGTTCTAAATGGCTAAAAATAAGCTTATATGGGTTATATTTAAAGCAATTGGATGTGTAAGAATTTGTAAAATGTGTAAAAACAGTATTTAAATATGTGCGCCTTTAAAGCTTGATATAAATTCCTTATGTTTATAGGTTATCACACACAGTTACAACTGAATATTCAAATTCAATAATATTCAAATTGCATTAATTTTATGTTAGGGACAGTGATGTTTTGCCAAAACTAAATTGCTGTTCTTCCCCGCCCCCCCCCAAAGCCCCAGTAGATAGTTGTATGTCATAGCTGCACATCCTTCTAGTTGCTGTATGTGGGACGCGCCTCAGCACGGCGGGAGAAGCGGTGCAGCGGTGCGCACCCGGGATCCAAACTCGGGCCGCCAGCAGCAGAGCGCGCGCACTTAACCGCTAAGCCACGGGGCCGGCCCTAAATTGCTGTTCTAAAATGAATATTATACTAACCATTATGGTATAGGTTCTTTTGATTTTGCCTTGGCATACCTACCCAACTATATGTCTTGTGATGACTCAGTTTCTTCTGAGGGAATGAGATCCTAACCCTTGCTCTCTCATATTTAAAGGTCTTTTGGGGATGATCAGAGGAGCTCCTATAAAGGTCCTGGGTTGTACAGGACTTGAGATAAAATTACCTTGAAAAGATGTGACCTGGGACACACAAGGGCCTCGTAGATCTGGGAGAAGTGTTGGCCTCAGTAGGATATGGCTGAGGGACCGATGCTCCTCTGGACTCAGCTTTCTTGGCAGTGTGGGAAACAGTGGTTGACCATGAGTTTTAGATAAAAAGAGTGTAAACTTTGAGCCCCATGTGGGGCATCACAGTGGCCCGGGTGAGAACTAGTAAATGAGGACGTCCAGCAGTGGTGGGCAAGTGAAGTTTGCGGAACCAGTCAGGACAGTCTAAGAAAGGTACGCACGATTGTGTGTAGGCTTCTAGCTGAGGCTGCACTCGCTTTTTCCTGCTCTTGACCCTTTCTCACTCATTCATGGTGGCTCTTTCTACGCAGGACTGAAAAGCACTGCCTTTTTGACATCCCGAGGGTCTTCTGGGTATACAAAAGATTGCTACTCCATTCCTGACATTCGTTCATTCAGCAAATGTTTCGCAGGCTCCTCTGTCCTGAGATTCCCACCCCGTCCAGGCCAGCCCCCTCAGCCCTTTTCAGATCTCCCGCCAGGTCCCTGATTGCTCTTCTAGGCCCTGAAGGGAGGGACCCACCAGCAAATGGGAACTCCACTGGGCAGGGGCTGGACCTGTCTCCCGCCTCCAAGGGAAAGGATGACCTATGCGGGCTCCGCTGCTCATTGGCCCGGCTGGGCCCCGCCACTTCACCAACTATCCAATGAAATGGATGCCCCGTTTCTTGCTCCCGCCTTAGACTCCGCCTCTATGTTGGTCACTAGCATCAGCCGGGTCTAGATACCTTGGCTCAGAACTCAGAGGTACGGGGGAAGACAAGGACCTATGTTGTCCACCCTCCCTTTTCCTCAGGCTGTCTCGCGAGAACTAGAAGGAGGAACCACCGAGAAGTGAGTTCCTCCAAGATTACTAGAGAGAAGTTCAGGGAAGGTATGGGTTGGCAACGCAGTGTGATGACGTACTTCCGGCGCAGCCAGTGTTTTTAACGCGTGAGGGTTTGGTTTGTGGCGACTTGCGAGTGGTGTCGCAAATCTCTGTTCTCTGGAAAGCTGCAGAGGCTTCCCAGAGCCCACGGTGAGCGGGTCTGCCTTGGCCTGAGAAAGACAGGAAGAACCCCAGAGAGACGGGCGCGGCCACTGCTGCTATGGGGGTCCTCGTCCCAACCCCCGGGCTGCACGCGATCGCGTCTAGGGTGGGCGCTGGCAGGCCCGGGACGCTGGCCGCAGGTTCCTGCCCCCTGGTTTCTCGTCCCCAGGACAGCCTGTGGCATATTCAGATTCGAGTACTGACACAAATTCGAGTGTTGACACCGAGGTCCTCAAAAAGTTTTAACTGTCTGCGCTCCAGGACACGCTGTCAACAGAGAACACGCCCCTCGGTCGCTCCAGCCCCCTCTTGCCTCAGCTGCGGAGACCCCAGCCCTACCCCTCGGCCTGTGTACAACTTAACGCTCTTTCTCCCTTTTCAGGTGGTCCCAGGAAATCGGTCTGTGATCACTTTATTCACTTTACTCGCCTGGCCTGGTGTAGAACCAATCTGGAAGCTTATTGCCATCTATAGAGCAGTCAAAGTTTTGAGAATACTAAAATGGTTGTTTATTTCCCCCAGGAAGGAAGCTACTTAGTCCACAAATTGGAGAACGTGGTGTCCTGGATTTGGATTGGCCCATATGAATGTTTAATCTAAAAATCTCTTTATGAGTTATACCCATCAAGCACTTAATATTTGTCCAATGTTTAGCATATAATTTCCTATGTACAGTATGGGAGTATGGGAGAGGTGGAAAGATTTGTTGACCTAGTTCTCACATCCTTTATTTCAGTCTGCTCATTACATTCTCTTTTACTTACTGTCATAACCTCATTGTTAAGGTTTGTAATCAATTGGGTTAAACATTTGGTCCCTGCCCTTAGTGAAGTGTGTTGGGTTGTGATTTGTTCCCCACCCAGGCTTGTTACTCATGCTTCAGCTCCATAGCTATGCTTTTCCCCCATAGCAAAGTAGGAGGGAGTGATTTGTGTTTTGTAGGGTGGCCTCTGCTGCTGTTCTACTTCCAGATGATTTGCTTTTCAGATTGTCGACTATACAGATCAGATCTCTTTCCTTCAGTCTGTTTGTTTAATATGTCAATATTATTAAGTATCCACTTTAAGGGACATTTATTACAAAGATATGATGACAGTATCATGATTGAAGAGAATTAGAGTACACAACTACAAGGGGTACCTATTTACTCAGTGTAAATCACTGCTTTTGTTACCCTTAGGCAGAAACCGTCCGTGAATTTAGCAACATTACTTGTGTGAGTTTGCATTGTGTTTTCTTTTAAAGTCCTTCTGTTTACACTTGTAACTACTCTTTTTCCTTATTGGAATCCCTGTAACTGCCAACATGTGTCTTTCAGCCTCTCCTGGCAGCTCTGTTTTCCTGACAGTCTCAGCTTCCTCTACCAAACTGGATGGCTTTCTGGATTCACAAGGAGGGTTAATGGAGGAAAGGGCAGTGTACTGACTATGAAAGGTCTTTTGTCTGATGCTCTTGCAGTACCCTGAGACTTAACAGCAAACTGCAGATATGGAGTTGAAATGCAAGCTGTTTTTAGGGTCTATGAGTACGTGCACTTTTATGCTTGTTAAATATCTCGGATCTAATTGATGACAGCTAGTTGTACTCAGGTGTTGCCTTTAATGCATAAACCTTGCTGATTCACTCTACTGAATGGCAGAAGGCTTACTTGCTAATAATGAGCTAATAACTGACCTAGAAAGGGAGTTGGAACTAGTTTAGAAATGAAATTGCTTTGCTTCCCCTATACTATAATATTTAGAACTTGGAGTATTTGAGACATGTCATGAAGTTGATGGATAGTTTAATATGTTAGTGTTTTTCTCCTCACTACCTATCCCAAACACTGTTACAAAATTGAATGAACATCTTATAATCAATCTGTGTATTTAGAGGAAAAAAATATTAGTAGGGATATATCAAGATATTCCTAATAAACTATTTTCAAGTGGTTTTGACTTTTATTACTTATGTAATAAAACTGTCCTGTCCTAATATCTTAAGTAACATAAGAGGAAAAAAACTGAGGTCTTACAGTGTTGGATGGATTTCTCGTACGCAACTCATTCCTATCTGTACTGTGTGGATTCTAGGGATCTTAACTGGAGCAACAGTTTTCTTTTCAGCCCATAACATTCTATGCACTGGTTTTCTTTTCTGTCCTCTTTCCTGTGGTGTCTTCTCTGGATTACTGAAAATTGTAGTTTTATCAGTCCACCTTCTCTGTTTGCTGAGTGATCTCAGCAAAAAGTGATCTGTTTGCTAATCCAGTCAGCTGAATACTGTACATAGGAAGTTGTATGCTAATTATATTCTTGGGATGATTTCTGTTTCCTTTCTGCATCCCCCTATATGCCTGCTATCCCACCTCTGTGAGATGAGAATTGCCGCTGATACAAGGCAATAACTGATGAGTAGTAGTAGTTCATGTAGCCTCAAAATAGGAGGGATCAGATGTTGTGTGCAGGAGTTATGGTCAGTAGAGTGATTGTCACTAATGCTTCCATCTTTACTCTCAGCTCCTGAGACTTTTACCTTTCCCCAAGACGGGAATAAAAGAGGTCAGATGATGACAGCAGTGTCCTTAGCAGCCAGGCGCCAGGTGAGCTGGGTTTCCTCTGCCTCTGCACCTATGCATGTGTGCATATACATATATATTTATATATGCATATATAAAGGTGTATAAATTTGTATAAATTATATATATGCATATATAAGTATACATGCATATATAAAATATTTATAACATACTTTTATATATGCATATATAAAAATATATAAATTTACTTTCTCAGTGAGGTATAACTTATTTACAACACAAATCTGAACTGTATAGCTCACTCTTGAGACATATATACACCTGTGTGACCATCACTTATATTAAGACATAGAACATTATCAGTACTTTGAAAGGCTCCCTCATTCGCCATCCCAAGCAGTCCACCTGAAAGGTGACCATTATTCTGAGCTCTATCACCACAGATTAGTTTTATTTGTTCTTGAACTTCGTATAAATGGAGTCATTCGACATGTACTCTTTTGTTTCTGCCTTCTTTGCTCAACATTATGTCTATGAACTTCACCTGTGTTATTGCACATGGCAGTAGTTTGTTCTTTTTCACTGCTGAATAGTTTTCCATTATATGATTAGACCACATATTACTCAGTCTGCTGTAGATGGACATTTTGATTGTTTCCAGTTTTTCACTACTATGAATAAGAATGTGTGAACATTCTTGTATATGCCTTTCGGTGGACACGTAGTCATTTCTCTTGGGTATATCTTCAGGAGTCAGATAGCTAGGTCATAGAGTATACATTTGGTTAGTTTTAGTAGATGCTGCCCAACAATTTTCCAACCATTGGAAATGGTTGTTCCAGCTTATACTTTTACCAACAGTATGTGAGACTTTCAGTTGCTCCACATCCTTGCCGACACTTGTTGCCATTCATTCTTGATATCTCATTGGGGTTTTTAAATTTCCTTTTCCACGATAAGCAGTGATGTGGAGCAGCATTTCATAAGTTTATTGGCTACATGGATATTCTCTTATGCGAAGTCCCATTCAGATAGATTTTCCATTTTTTATTACATTGCGTGTTGTTTTTTCTCCAGGTTGTAGTTCTTTATTATGGATATGAGTCCTTTGTCAGATATATATATGTATTATGAAATATCTTCTCCCAGTCTGTGGCTTGCTTTTTCACTCTCTTAATGATGTCCTTTGATAAACAGATTTTTCCTAGCCTATTCCAAGTAAGCAGTATTTTCCTATGCCTCTCTAACCTCACTACCTCTGCATGGGGGTGGGGAATCATGAACAAATTTGAGAGCTTTGTGCCTGGAGTAGTTAGTGGGCAAGGAGACAAGAATGAGGGAAGAACTGGGATGAAAGCAGAATTGGGAAATGGCAGTAATATGAGCAGCCCAAATAATCACCCAAATGTATTATGAAGTGGGGAGGGGCTTAGAGCCAAGGTGGCAGCTGTATCCAGTTGTGTGTTAGTTCTCTTTTATTTATGAACATTCATACTTAGGCCCAAGCCCAGCTCCTATCTAGTAGTCTTTTTGGAGGTCACGTATGTTTGGAAGCTCATAGTGGACATGTATTTGGTTCTAACTGAGAAAGTATGCTGAACTCTGGCTGGCTGTTTGCAGCTTCTTCCTCCACACCTTCCACATTTCATACAAGAACCCCTCAGGCACATGAGGGACCCAGTACTAACTATGTATCATTGTAGGTGCCCTTCCCAGCCTCTCATTGACAGTTTTGACCATCATCAAAGTCCTGAGGCCTGGGAGAGCAGGAACCTATTGTTTCAGGCATCAGTGACTTTTGAGGACGTGGCTGTGTACTTCACTGAGAAGGAATGGGCCAGCCTGCTGCCTGCTCAGAGGGCCCTGTACAGGGATGTGATGCTGGAGAACTGTGGGGCTGTGGCCTTCCTAGGTAAGGCCTCTCTGCTGCTGGTCTCTGCCTGGGCCTTCAGAGGTTAAAGGGCTCTCTTATAACTATTAGCTGGCCCAAATCGCAATGTCAAGAGTTGCCAGGTATGGAGAGCCCTGGAGTCTACCTCCTGACCTCCAAGAATGTTTTCCTTCTTTTTCCATCATAAAAGCTGCCCTCCTTCCCTACCTGCCTTAGAGGTGATTCTCTGGGTACAGCAGGGCTTGAGCTGTATCTTTGTACCTTCACCCTACTATTGAACCTCCAGATTATCTAGAGAGAGCTCAGCCCCTTAGGCTCCCTGTGGGAGTTGCTCCCAGGAGCCGTGTGTCTGTTTCCCCCCAGAGGGAATCCTCTAACAAAGAAGGTAAGAAATTCTATTTCCCTTTAAATAGAAATTTGCCTCCCAGAGTGTTTCAGCCTTCCTTGGGAGCACTATCCTGAGGCTTCTTCCCAGGACCCCTCCCTATACCTCTTTAGGGTATCTCTTGCTCAGTCCACCCAGGAATTACTCTCCTCACTTCTGACTCATCTTGTAGCCACAGGCTGAGATTGACCCCTGACTCTGCTCATTCTTGTGTTGTGTATTCTTCCCTTCAAGCAGCATCACCCACTTCCAAACCAGCTCTGATCTCTCATCTGGAACAAGGGAAAGAGCCCTGTTTTACCCAGCCACAGGGATCCCTAAGCAGGAGGAGCAGGAGAACAGACCGTACAGGTGAGTTAAGCAAGGGGTGCCCTTTCCAGCTTTGTCTCTTCCTTTGCTTTTATTTCATCACAATGAGAGATGTGTGCTCTCTGTGCCCAGCATCATGGAGTGCGTTGGGATCCTTGATCACACTCTCTGATTGGTCTGTTATTCATTGTTTCTCAGCCCTTCAAACTGTAGTACACAGCACCCTGCTTCAGTGTCTCACCTACTGGGATGCTTTTATCCCTGGGGATATATGGAAAAATTTTTCTAAATACTTTACTGGTTATGTGTGATCACCTTTTTCTAGTTTCCCCTTTGACAAAATTGATGAACTCAGTGCACCATTATTTTGTCCACTAACCAACAGAACAAATAGAAAAATTTATTTTTGCTTTTCATGATAATTAATATATTAAAAATTTGAAATAATTTTTTATATTGAAATACTTTAAGGTAGCTCACAGATATGATTTTCCTCCCCTTTAGGATACATCTCAACAATAAGAAGACTCGCCTACTTAGCTAAAATAATATCACATGAAATAAAATTAAAAATTCCTCAAAATCATCTGTTTTGGGAAGACAGGAGAAAGGCTTAATTTTTTATCTCTTTTTTTTGAGGAAGATCGGCCCTGAGCTAACATCTGATGCCAATCTTCCTCTTTTTTTTTTTTTTTTTTTTGCTGAGGAAGATTGGCCCTGAGCTAGCATCCGTGGCCATCTTCCTCTTCTTTATATGGGACACTGCCACAGCATGGCTTGACAAGCGGTGCATCAGTGCACACCCAGCATCCGAACCTGCGAGCCCAGGGCCGCTGAAGCGGAGCGTGTGCACTTGACCGCTTGTGCCACTGGGCCAGCCCCTAATTCTTTATCTTTAAATACCAGCTTTCAAAGTGAGGATTTGATTTAAGAGCCATCTTAAATGATGTTAAATACTCATTTTCTTTCTCTATAGACTCATGGATTTCCTTAAATTTAATGTTTTTCAATTCATTAAAATTACTCATTGTGATTCATTTACAAAGCTGGCTCACATGTCCTTTTTTTAAACAGCTTTATTGAGGTATAATTCACAAACTATACAATTCACTCACTTAAAGTGTACAGTTCAGTGGTATTTAATATATTCACAGAGTTGTGCAAGCGTTACCACAATCTACTTTTAGAATGTTTTTGTCACCCAAAAAGGAAACCCCATATCCATTAGCAGTCCATTAGCAGTCACCCTTCATCCCTCTTTCCCCCACACCATCAGTTTTAGGCAAACACTTATTTACTTTCTGTTTCTGTAGATTTGCCTATTGTGGATATTTGGTATTAATGGACTCATACAATATATGGTCTTTTGCAGCTACCTTTCACTTAACATAATGTTTTCAAGGTTCATCCCTTTTATAACGTATGTCAGTACTCCATTCCTTCTTATGTATGCGTAATATCCATTGGATGCATAATATCACATTATCCATTCATCAGTTGATGGACATTTGGGTTGTTTCCGCTGTTTGGGCATTATGAATAAAGCTGCTGTGAACATTGGTGTACAAGTTTTAATGCAGACATATGTTTTCATTTCTCATGGGTACAAACTCGAGATATATACTTGCTGGGTCATATGGTAATTCTTTGTTTAACATTTTGAGGAATGCTAAAATTTTTTCCAAAGTGGCTAAACCATTTTACTATCCTGCACAGCAGTGTATGAGGGTTCCAAATTCTCCACCTCCTCACCAACACTTATTGTTGTCTATTTTTTTGATTATAGCCATCCTAGGGAGTATGAAGCGGTATCTCGTTGTGGTTTTGATTTGCATTTCCCTAATGACTAGTGATGTTGAGCATATTTTCATGTGTTATTAGCCATGTGTATCTTCTTTGGAGAAATGTCTGTCCAAATCCTTTGTACATTTTTAAATTGGGTTATTCATTCTTTTATTTTTGAGTTGTAAGTGTTCTTACGTATTGTGGCTACTAAATCCTTATCAGATACATGATTTGCGAAAATTCTGTGGATTGTCTTTTCTAAAGTGTCCTTTGAAGCACAAAAATTTTTAATTTTGATGAAGTTCCTTAGGATTTTCTATATATCATGTCATCTACAGATAGAAATAGTATTACTTCTTCCTTTCAATTTGAATGCCTTTTATTTCTTTTTCTTGCCTAATTACCCTGGTTAGAACTTCCAGGACAATGTTATATAAAAGTTGCCAGAGTGGATATCCTTGTCTTATTCCTGATCTTAGGGGGAAAACATTCAGTCTTTCACCATTAAGTATGATGTTAGCTGTGTTTTTTTTCATAAATGCTCTTCATCCGGTTGTGGAAGTTCCCTTTGTTCCTAATTTGTTGAGGGTTTCTATCACTAAAAGGTGTTAGAGTTTGTGAAATGATTTTTTGTTACTATTAAGGTCATAATGTGATTTTTGTCCCTTATTCTATTAATATGATATATTACATTGATTGATTTTTGTGTGATGAACCACCCTTGCATTCCTTGGATAAATCACAGTAGGTGATGATGTACAGTCCTTTTTATATGTTGCTAGATTCAGTTTGATAGTTCTTTTTTTTTTTTTTTGAGGGTTTTGCATTTATATTCATAAGAAAATTGGTCTGTGGTTTCTTATGTCTTTGTCTGGTTTTGTTTCAGGGTAATAGTTGGCCTCATTGAGTAAGTTGGGAAGTATTCCTTCCTCTTGCATTTTTGAAAAAGATTGTGAATGATTAGTGTTAAATCTTAAATGTTCAGTAGATTCACAGTGAAGCCATCAGGGCCTGGGCTTTTGTTTGTGGAAAGTTTTAAAATTATTAATTCAATCTCCTGTTATAGGTCTATTGTGATTTTCTAGTCAGCTGGGGTAGTTTACGTCTTTCTAGGAATCAGTCCATTTCATCTAAATTATCAAATTTGTTGGCATACGATTATTCATATTATTTTCTTGCAATTTTTTTTTCTGTTGTGATGTTCCCACTTTAATTTCTGATTTTAGTAATTTGAGTCTTCTCTCTTTTTCTCTTGGTCAGTCTAGTAAAGCTTTCTCAATATTGTTGATGATTTCAAAGAACCAACTCTTGATTTCATTTATTTTCTTTACTGCTTTCCCATTTTCTATTTCATTTCTTTCCTCTCTAATCTTTATTTTATCCTTCTCTCCTCCTGCTTGGGTTTAGCTTCTCTTGTAAGTAGTTTGCTCTTATTAAGAAAAAGTAGTTTTCTACTTTCTTAAGGTGGAAGGTTAGGTTATTGATTTGAGATTTCTCTTTTTTTTTAATATAGGCATTTACAGTTGTAAATTTCCCTCTAAGCACTGCTTTAGCTGCTTCCCATAAGTTTTGGTATGCTGTGTTTTCAGTTTCATTCACCTCACATTTTTAATATCACTTATGATTTCTTCTTTGATCCATTTATTTTACTGAGGCTTGCTTTATAACCTAGCATTATGGTCTGTCCTGAGAATGTTCCATGTGTGTTTGAGAAGAATGTGTGTTCTGTTGTTGTTGGGTGGAGTGTTCTATAGATATCTGTTAAGTTTATAATGTTTTTCAAGTCTTCTGTTTCTTTTGATCTTCTCCCTACTTCTGTCATTGAAAGTGGAGTATTGAAGTTTCTATCTATTATCGTTGTCTCCCTTTAATTCTGGTGGTATTTGCTTCATATATTTTGATGCTCTTTTTTAAGGTACGTATATGTTTATAATTGTTATCTCTTCCTGATGGATTGACCTTTCTATCATTATAGAATATTCCTTTACTTCTAGTAACATATTTTGTTTTAAAGTCTGTTTTGTCTGACATTAGTATAGCCACTCCAGCTCTTTTATAGTTACTGCTTTCGTGGTATAAATTTTTCTATCTTTTTACCTTTAACCTGTTTATGTCTTTGAATCTAAAGTTAGTGTCTCATATAGATAGCATATAGTTGGATCTTGGTGTTTTTTTTTTTTTTTTTTGTGAGGAAGATCAGCCCTGAGCTAACATGCATGCCAATCCTCCTCTTTTTGCTGAGGAAGACTGGCCCTGAGCTAACATCCATGCCCATCTTCCTCCACTTTATGTGGGACGCTGCCACAGCATGGCCTGACAAGCGGTGCGTCGGTGCGCCCCCAGCATCTGAACCTGGGCCGCCAGCAGTAGAGCGCGTGCACTTAACTGCTACACCATGGGGCTGGCCCTTGGATCTTGTTTTTATATCCAGTCTTACAGTCTTTGCTTTTTGATTGAGTCATTTAATCCATTCACATTTACTGTTATTGGTATGCTTGGATTTACGTCTGCTATTTTGGTTTTTGTTCTCTTTATGTCTTATGTCTTTTTTGTTCCTCTGTACTTACTTTACTTATTTCTGTTTCATTAAGTGAATATTTTCTAGTATGACATCTTAATTCCTTTCATGGTTTTTTAAACTATTGTTTGAGTTTTTTTCCTTGTGGATTGCTCTAAGGTTTGCAATATACATCTTAGTTTATCAGAATCTACTTCAAATTTATACTAACTTAATTCTAGTAAGATACAAACTTTACTCATATATTCTCTATTCCCCTCTCTTCCTTTTTTGTGCTATTATTATTATGTCTATATACGTTACAAACACAGTAATACATTCTTAAATTACTATTTTATATCTTCTCAAGGAGCTGAGAGAGCAAGTATATATTTATAGAATTTGTTGTATTAACCTTCTTATTTATTATTTTTGGTTCTTTTCATTTTTTCTTGTGGATTTGAGTTACCTTCAGGTGTCGTTTCCTTACTTCAATACAGTCTTGTTTCCACCCACCTCCTTTGTGCTGTTGTTGTCAAATATATTACATTTCTGTATGTTATAGTTGTATACACATTGTTTTATATAATTCCTTTTTGAATATGTTATGTCTTTTTGACATGATTCCATTTGGTTTTCAAAACTTTCTTGCTTTCTGATATGAAAAGATAACCTTGGCCAACCTTATTGATAAATATTTCTAAAAATCATTTTTATTTTCAAAAACATGGATATATAGAGAAATAGGGAAAGTTGTCATGAATTTATACAGTGAAACTGAGACCTTGAAGAAAGGTGATATTTTTGGTGGGCTGTTGGAGGCCTTGCCTCCTCCCCTCTCCTCTTCTGGCTTCTCCTCATCATTGCATGCTTCAGGAGAAAAGCTCAAGAAGCACAGCTCTGTTCAGCACTGCATCTCAAAGGCAGAGTGCTTAGGAGCACAGACCTGGGAGCCAGAGTGCTGGTTATTAGCTATGTGACTTTGTTTCAGTTTCTCATTTATAAAATGGGGACAGTATCTCCCTCATCTGTCAAGTAAGTAAGTAATCCATGTATTTGGCACATAGTACATCCTCAGTAATTACTAGTTATTGCCATTGCTCATGTTAATTCCCAGCCTGTTGTGTCTGCTTTACTTCTTCTCATCCTCTATCTCCTTGGTTTGTCCTTAGCCCCTGATAGGGTCTCCATTTCCCAGACCTGCTGATGCTTTTCAGCTAGAGCAAGGGGAAGAGGCTTGGGGCTTGGATCTTAAGGGTGGTTTGTCTAGAGATGCTGTGAGAGGCATCCGTGGTGGTGAGTGCTGGGACACTAGTCACTCACCTCCTTCTACTACATCTAGTCTTTGTTGTGAGAGAACTTCTGTTATCATATTTCTGACACTTTTCACAGGAGAAAGGATCCCATAGGAAGTCACAGATTGATTATTAATTCAGTAGGATTATGCCTCATTTTCCCTTTATGTAAATTGTCCCTGGTGAAGTAAATCTGAGTCTGTTCTCCTTTTTAAATGGTGGTATGTATAAGTCTCACCTGAGACCTTGTTAAAGTGCTTAACAAGGGCTTAATTCTATCCAGTCTGTAGCCCAGGAATCTGCATGTTTAACAGAGCATTCCAGGTGATTCTGATGCAGATGACGTAACAACCACAGTTTTGGAAATACCAACCTGTAGCCAGGCTGGCTTGGCAAAGACTTGGTTACATTGTAATTCCTGGGTTAAGTTATTTTGGGTGGTGGGTTAGATCTATGTTCTCCTAATCCAATACTATGTTCTCTAACTATTTTATGTATATTACTTATATTTCCCCAATAAACTACAAGCTTCCTGATAGCAGGAATAATCTCATACTTTTCTCATTTATGCCATAACATTTTATACAAAGTTACTTGATATTTTTTGTTTTTTCACTTGAATGATTAATAAGATTCTCTCCTAACTTTATTCCTCCCAATTCTTTCTCCATTCCTTCCCTGCCCTATCTAAACCCTCCATTTCACTTTCCCATCACTTTCTGTTCTCAGGGTTTTTACACTATCACTCATTCCTTTAGTACCCACAGCCTTCCCTTATTGAGTATTCCTGTCCTCTCAGCTACCTTTTCATCTTGAACTCTTTTTGGATCTGTAAACTCTGATAAAATTTTCTCTTCCCTCTTAGGATTCAGGACTTTTCCTTGCCTTGTCTCATTCCCTACGTGCTCTACAGGCATTTTATAAACATATAAAAGCCATTTACTAATAGGATGTGTTAATCATACTTGATGATTAATTCAGGCAATGATTAATGATTAATTACGGCCTGTAGGCAAAATCTGGCCTACCACCTATCTCTTTTTGTATGGCCCATGAGATAAGAATGATTGAAGTTTTTTATTGGGTGAAAGAAGTCAAATGAAGAATACTATCTTGTAGCACATGAAAATTATATGAAACTCAAATTTCAGTGTCTATAAATAAAGTTTTATGGGAATTCAATCACGTTCATTCATTTACATATTGTGCTACTTTCACATTACAACAGTAGAGTTACAGTAGAGACCATATGGCCTGAAGACCCTTAAGTATAGCCCTTTACAGACAAAGTTTGCTACCCCCTGATCCAGTTCCCTCTAGCATTGCTGAGAGGTGGTTTTTTCATGTATTTCTTCTTCTCTTGTGAGGTGGAAAAACCTGGGCTGAGAATGAGCATTTGACTTCAAGGCAAATAATTTCTGATAAACACAAATCCTGTGGCATGGGATCAGGTGAACATCTGAGAGGGGGACCTGACTTTCAAGATACCTGCATGTCAGAGGGCAAGTTAGATAGGCGTAGAGGAAATGTCACAAGGGATAGAATGAATAAAAATGAGAGACATTCTGTGAAGGAGATAGTTAATAATGAGAAACTTGCTATAGCAAATAAAAAGCATCCACAAAAGAAATCAGAAAAAATTGTTAGTGTGTGTTCTCAGCGTGAAAAACATCTGCAAGTTCCAGGTGTCCAGATTTTCTGTAACTCTGATGTGTGGGACAAACATTACAGTCGTAATCGTAATTCAGACTTTTTTTAGCATCAGAAAAACCCCATTGGAGAAAAGCCATATCAATGTAAGGAGTGTGTCAGAGTCTTTAGCCTTAGCTCCACTTTTGTTCAGCACCAAAGTATTGAAGGTGGAAAGCAACCCTATGTGTGCAAGGAGTGTGGCAAGGCATTCAGGAGCAACTCCCAGTACACAGCACACCTGCGAATTCACACTGGAGAGAAGCCCTATCAGTGTAATGAGTGTGGTAAAGCCTTCAAGTTCAACTCTAGTTTTATACATCACCGAAGGATCCACAGTGGGGAGCGACCCTATGCATGCAAAGAGTGTGGCAAGGCTTTTAGGTGCAGCTCCCACTGCACTAAACACCAACGAATCCACACTGGGGAGAGGCTCCACGAGTGTAAGGAGTGTGGCAAAACCTTTGTTTTCAAATCCACACTGTTTCATTATCGGAGAGTGCATACTGGGGAGAAACCATTTAAATGCAAGGACTGTGGTAAGGCCTTTGGTGAGAAAAATACTTTTATTCGGCATCAGAGAATTCATACTGGTGAGAAACCATATATATGTAAGGAGTGTGGCAAAGCTTTTCATGTGAACTCACAGCTCATTCACCACCAATTGCTACACACTGGAGAGAGACCCTACCAATGTAAAGAGTGTGGGAAAAGCTTCACCTGGAACTCAAACCTTGTCCAGCATAGGAAAATTCACTCTGGGGAGAAAGCCTATCAATGTGAGGAATGTGGGACAGCCTTCAGGCAGAAAGGTAATTTAAATCGACATCAGCAAATCCACCCTTGCAAGACAGATTTCAAAGAAAGTTCAGGATTGGAGCAACACCAGAGATTCCATGATGGAGAAGGAGACTGTAAATGTAAGGATTGTGGGAAAATCTTTATTCAGAATTCAAATTTTATTTGCCATCGGAATATTCACTCAGGAGACAAACTTTTAAATGAAATTGTTGGTTCATGTGTCCCCCGAGTGCAGCTTGTTCGGCCCTCCCCTTCTTGGCCTGGCCACACCAATCCAGCCCTACGTCTCACCTCTCCCCAGAGGGCTCCCTCTGCTCCAGCCAGTTCTTTCTCCCCCCGCTCCACATCATCCACTCTCTCACTTCCTACCTCACAGCCCTTGCTCTTTTTGCTTCCTCACATGCCCTCCCCTCTTCTCTCTCCCTTTCTTTGATCTTTCCTGGACTTAAATAGGCCTTCTGAAGATTGTAACTTTGATACTGCCTTTTGCACTGTCTTACATACACCTTTCTCCACCTTGAATTATTACCTTTTCTAGATGGCCACATCATACTTGCTACTCAGTTATATGCTGGGGTTTTTTCCCCCATGTAGTGGACTCAGATTTTTATGTTTAACTGTTGCAGCCAAGTTGTCACTTCTCAAGGACAGGAATCACATGACTAGATGAAGAAAGGTGAGGAAGTTGGGAAGTATTTCCACTGTAAATGAATGTATGGCATGACCATTTAAGTGTTGATTATAGGAATGGTAGAAATGAGCAATTTCACTCAGTTCAGGAAGGAAGAGATTTAAATAGAAACTGAAGATATTGCTGTAAGAATGGACCTTATAGGAGACTGTAAGCTAGTAGTAAATGAGAACTGGTCCTTGGTTGTACTTCTTCAAGAGGTGATTTCATTACGACTGCCCCATACAACTGAATACTAGCCACTGGGTTCATCTGACATTTTGCAGGAGACTAATGTATTAAACAAAAAGTCAATTTGTTATTTCTCCATATGGTACATCTTTTCTGGGTTCGAAGGATTATTTGCTATCTAGTTTCCATCTGTCTCTCTCTCCCTCCCTCCATAACCAGGTAGAGTAGCTTCATTATGAAAACGTATAAGGCTTTATAGGTTGGGTGCTTCTACCTGATATTTTCAGGAAATAGGGTCATAGATTACCTCCCTTTTCCTTGTTCCCCCTGGTTTGTATCTTGCAAATGTTACCTTCTTTTGTTGTAACCAAAGGCTATGCTTGGTTGGAAGCTGTGGTTTAGAAAAATACAAATGAGGGCCGGCCCCGTGGCTTAGCGGTTAAGTGCGTGAGCTCCGCTGCTGGCGGCCCGGGTTCGGATCCCAGGCGCGCACCAACGCACCGCTTCTCCAGCCATGCTGAGGCCGCGTCCCACATACAGCAACTAGAAGGATGTGCAACTATGACATACAACTATCTACTGGGGCTTTGGGGAAAAAGAAAGAAAGAAAATTATAAAAAAAAAAAAAAAAGAAAAATACAAATGAGCCAGATGTTGATGACCTTGAACCAGGATAGTCACAACCCATTTAAAGACCATTTTATCCCAGGGTAGAGAGTGCGAACTCAGAAGAAGATCCTGTAGCTGAAAGCAGCATTGTCACTTAGAGAGTGGCCTAGAGGAGAGAAATTGAGCTAAGAAAAGGAAGAGCCTCGGGCCGGCCCCGTGGCTTAGCGGTTAAGTGCGTGCACTCCGCTGCTGGCGCCCCGGGTTCGGATCCCAGGCACGCACCGACGCACCGCTTCTCCAGCCATGCTGAGGCCGTGTGCCACATACAGCAACTAGAAGGATGTGCAGCTATGACATACAACTATCTACTGGGGCTTTGGGCGGAAAAAATAAATAAATCTTTAAAAAAAAAAAGGTTACTCTAGAAAAGAAAGAGCCTCAGTTAATGGAGTCCTCAGGTTTCTTTAAACAGTGAAGAGGTTTGGGGACCACAGGATAGGCAGCGTTAATCCAGAGAGCCATCCCTGGAGGGCCAGCTTGCTGCCTGGAGTGTGGTGCTTGTGGCCTGAGTGTATTATCTGGTAACTACATTGCAAATGATAGATGATCAGTAATTTAATCCATGCACTGTTCCTGGATTTCTGATGAGAAGAGAGCTTATTCTTGAGATCTGGATATTGAGAGGGAAATAACCAGGCCAAGGAGGAGATAAAGGAGGCTGAGCTGTCACCTTAACCAGCCCTGTATGTTAAGCTAGGACCATCTGGATTATGTTAATCTCATGTATTTGTAATTGCTGGCCTGCATGGAATTCCTTGTGTCTGGGGCGTATTGGGCCATTTGAACATGCTAGGAAACTGAAAATGTTTAGCACGGTGCTGGGGGTTATCTTGAGAGTTAATGTTGGAGAAGTGAACAATATGTAGATCACTGAGAAACTGGTATGCCGTGTGAAGGAATTTGAACTTCATTTTTTTTTTTTTTGAGGAAGATCAGCCCTGAGCTAACATCCGTGCTAATCCTCCTCTTTTTGCTGAGGAAGACCGGCTCTGAGCTAACATCTATTGCCAATCCTCCTCCTTTTTCTTCCCCAAAGCCCCAGTAGATAGTTGTATGTCATAGTTGCACATGCTGCTAGTTGCTATATGTGGGACGTGGCCTCAGCATGGCTGGAGAAGCGGTGCGTCGGTGCGCGCCCGGGATCTGAACCCGGGCCACCAGTAGCAGAGCTCGCGCACTTAACCGCTAAGCCACGGGGCCGGCCCTGAACTTCATTCTTGACAGGCGAAGCAAGGTTGTTCACAGTATGGGAAGAGTTAAGGGTGGGTGAAATAGGAGCCAGGAGAATTAGATAGATCAGCAGTTCCTAAGGGGGGGTCTGTGGACCACTGCAGGTCCATGACAACGTTTCCACCAGTCTGTGAAATGAGGAAAACGTAATGGAAATCTGTATGTATAGGTGGAGCTGTGTGTGTTCACAAGTGATGGCCCACAGCTCCTGGAGCTTACACTGAAGCTGTCTCTCCTTTTTTTGGCATTAAAATGGTCTTTTATGAAATAATCATGAGGATTGTAGACTTTTGTTGTAGTTCTGCATTGTTTTTTAATGTTCTTTATTGAAAAATAGAAAGATGGCCTGCTATATTTCTGCCCTTTTCCCTGGCCATTGGTGTTTTTGTGAAAACAGAAAGACAGCTAACCAATATGATAAGCTTTTCTGAATCAGCTCTGGAAAATGGAGTTAAGAGGTTAAACCAGTGCTTCTCAGGCTACCTGTGGTAAAGGATTAGTCCCCCACTCCCTCACCATCTTTCCTTGACAAATAAATGCCTCTATAGCACATGACTAATACACAACTCATGCTATATGCGATTCATCTCATGAGTTTAAAACTTGTATAAACCCCATATGAGATGAGTTTACTGATCATATGCTTGGATGTCTTGGCAATGTCAAATTGCTATATACATTTTAAAACATTTATTCTCAACTTCTGCCCTTCTGGGCCTGTAAGAAACATTTAACAGGTGGCCACCAGTCCACAAACTGCCGTTTGAGTTACGGGGCATTAGACTGTATCTTTATGGATCGAATCAGGAGCCTGCCGGGTTAGTGAGTTGAGCAATTGAGGAGAATTGGTCAGCCCTGTGGTCAGAGTACCTTAGGGCAAAAGGCACTGCTTTTCCTGGGATCTTGGGGGGCTAAAGGGGACTCCATTAGACCCTGGAGAGAGAAGTAGTGTGATTGGACAAGAGCGTCAGGAGTTCGGAGCTGGGCTGTACTGTAAAATTTTCATAGGGATGACTGGAACCATCAAGAACTCTTCTTGCATAGGACCTGTGCTGATTGAGATTGTGTATTTGTTTTATTTCAAGCGTGTAATTTGTATCTCCTAGATTGTTACACTGCAGTAAAGAAATGCTCTTAAATGAACTCTGAATGTGTTATGAAGGGGAGACTGTGAAGAAGGGCTACTTTAGAGAGTAAGTCAAGGCAGAGGAAGCTGGAATCAGGCTTAGAAACCTACAGTTTGGGAGCTCCCCTGGAGTGTCCTCTTTGGTTATGTGGTTGAAATCGGTGATATCCGTTTGTAATGGTATCAACAACTCTGCCTGCCATTGGCAGCCTTGAGTATTCTTGTGGGATGTAGTATATAAGAGGCAAAGGGGAGGTGGGAGGGCAGGTGTAGAGAATGCTCAGAACAATTGCTGGCATGTCCTACCTTTTCCTTACTGAGACCCATAAGATGTTTTGATGCTGCCCTTGTGTGACCAGTGGGCCTTTTATGGAGAATAAGGCTGTCTGAGAAGTCTTCTTCTCAACGATAATAGAAATAACAATAGTTACTCTACCATTTCTTGAGCACTTACCCTGAACCAGGTACTATGTTGTGGACTTTACATGCTTTATCTCAATCCTGTAATAGCTCTGTGAGGTAAAGGGGTTATAATTGTCACCATTTTACAGATGAATACATTGGGGTTTATTGAGAAGTCAGAAATCAAACTCAGAGTGTGTGACTCCAGGACCCACACTTGTGATCATGGTTGCCCCACTTCCTTTATTCATCTACCCCTATTGGCACTTTGTGCCCCAAGCTAGGATCTTTGAGGTCAGGGATCCCAAGCTTCTCTCTCTTGCCTACTCCTGGCCGTACACCACTGAAAGACCTCCCATGATCCGGCTCCCACATAGGGAACTTGTGAAAGGGCCAGTCACAGCCTCTGTCCGTCTACCTTCCCACACTCAGGACTGGGAGCAGCTGGAGATCTTGCTCAAGGGCCTTTCTAGTGAGGAGTCAGACACTTACAGAAAATAATGGGAGTAAGAGAGAGAGGAGTTGGGGAAAGCAACTGCAGCCTTGATGGCAGCCTGGGAATGGGGAAGAAGGTTAGAGAGAACCATGTTGGTTGGAAACCGATGGTACATAAATGAATGTATTTGTGAGGATCTGATTGTGTATGTAGCAGAGCCAACTGTTGAGATAGGCAAATGTGCCAAGGAGTCAGTAGCCACTCGGACTTGCTTAAAATTGAATTAATTTTAAGCAATACACTTAGATCTCAGTTTCATTTGCTTATGAGACTGGTCTTATGTAGCCTACATAATTCAAAGTTTGTTTATGTATTATGAATGTTATCATAGGACAATGAAAAAGTTATCACACTGTTGTACAAATAAATTATAACTATTTTAAGTAAAATTTTAAGAAAAATGTACCTCTCAATTCCACTACCCCAGTAGATGCCCATTTTTATTTATTTGGGTTCATTGTTAGCCCTTGTCCATATGTATATATAATTGAACCATACAGATAAAATGTTGTGCTTTGCCTTTCTTCCATTATTATTGTCTTAAGCATTTACCCTCTTTCCCAGTTCTGTATAGTCTACATAACTACTGTTTGTTGTTGAATGGATGTACCCTTCTTTATTCCCCTCACTAAGTTGTGAATTTTTGTAGAGTAGACACTATGTCTTAATCATTTTTCCCCTCTAGCATCCATCCAGGAGGTGGTAGTTCATTATTATTGAAGTTCATTGATGGGAATTAGGAAATTTCTATTTTTGAGCTGTTGTAAATGATGTTACTGTCAACAATGCCATGAATATAGTATTTTTCCCCTTCTTTTGAATGATTTCCTTGGAATAAATTCCCAGGATTGAGATTAACCAAACCCAAAGGTATAATCATTTTTATGTTTTAAAAATATGCTGCCATATTGCCTTCTTAAAAGATTGTACTGATTTACTCTGCTACCAGAAATGTATGGATACAGTACTTGATTTCAATCTTATCAGCAGTAGGTATAATTTTAAAAATATTTTAAATGTAATTGATATAAAATGCTACTTGTTTGTTTTTAATTTATATTTCTTTACTATAACTAACTATACTATAAGGTTGAATGTTTTTGCTAATTTTAAGTCCTATGTGAAAAATTTGTCTTCACATCATGTGCCTTTTAATCCGTCAAGTTCTTTTTTTTTAATTTCTTTTTTTTTTTAAATTTTTTGTTTATTGCAGTAACATTGGTTTATAACATTGTAAAAATTTCAGGTGTACATCATTGTACTTCTAGTTCTGCATAGATTACATCATGTTCACCACCAAAATACTAATTACAACCCATCACCACACACATGTACCGAATTATCCCTTTCACCCTCCTCCCTCCCCCCTTCCCCTCTGGTAACCACCAATCCAATCTCTGTCCCTATGTGTTTGTTTATTGTTGTTATTATCTACTACTTAATGAAGGAAATCATACGGTATTTGACCTTCTCCCTCTGACTTATTTCACTTGCTGGTGGGAGTGCAAACTGGTGCAGCCGCTATGGAAAACAGTATGGAGATTCCTCAAAAAATCAAGGATAGAACTACCATATGATCCAGCTATTCCACTGTTGGGTATTTATCCAAAGAACTTGAAAACACCAATTTGTAAAGGTACATGCACCCTGTGTTCATTGCAGCGTTATTCACAATAGCCAAGACTTGGAAGTAATCCGTCAAGTTCTTAATGCTTTGCCTAAGAATTTGAGATCTTTAATGAGGTATATAAAAACTCATTGTTTATCATCCTCTGGAGGAGTGATACTTACTCATGTCTACTTTATGCTATATTTAAAAACTATAATTCAGGGGCCGGCCCTGTGGCGTAGTGGTTAAGTGCGCACGCTCCTCTGCTGGCAGCCTGGGTTCGGATCCTGGGCGCACGCCGATGCACCGCTTGTCAAGCCATGCTGTGGTGGCATCCCATATAAAGTAGAGGAACATGGGCACAGATGTTAGCCAAGGCCCAGTCTTCCTCAGCAAAAAGAGGAGGATTGGCATGAATGTTATCTCAGGGCTGATCTTCCTCACACACACACACACACACACAAAACTATAATTCAATTTAAAAACACCTAACCCGCTAGAGTTTATTTTGAAATACCTAAAGGTATTCCCATTACAGCAAATAAGTATTCTTAGTCCCATTGATTTATGATGGCCCCATGGTCGTGTTTAAATTCTAACATATAATAGGTTTGATTTCCAGGCTTTCTGTTTTGCTCCATTAATCAATCATCAAATCTTTTTTTTCCTCCCCAGCAGTATGTCACACTATTCTTTTATTAGTTCTTTGGAGATAATTTTAATTTGTGATAGGGCTATTTTCCTTTCATTGAGTCTGTTTCAAATATATTTGTTTCAACATTCTCTGTACTTTTCTGAATGTTTAAAATATATCGTAATTTAAAAATACAGGATAAGAATAAATACCATATAACCATCACCCAGATTTTTAAAAAATGCTAATCTTATGTCCACCCATTCATTTTCCACACATATTTTTCATGACTATATGGAAGCCATCAAATCTTAACATTTAAAAAGTGAGAGGGAAGATTGTATAACAATATGTGTGTGAAGTATTATTGCAAAGTTCCCTTTCTCCCTATCCTACTGGCTGACTTCTCCTTCAACTCTCTTTTTGGTGAAGCCAAAAGTTGAGGTGTTTGATTGCTGGGGAGATAGACCCCCACTGAGGACAGAGCACAAAGTTCCTGACTCACAGTTGTGAAGATCAAAGAACACCTTGCCAGTTGTGAGGCTGAAATAATTGGGGAAAATTTGTGACTCAGAAAAACTAGCTTCTCCTCTCTTCCAAACAGAAGCAAGTTTTTAAAGAGTGTTGGAGAGAGAGTTTTGGAAAAATGATCCCTGTTACTTCTCCCCTTCCCTGGGTGATTCAGGGAAGAAGTGAGGTGGGAGGCAAGAGAATCCTGAGATTCTCAGAATCCTGATTCTGTCTTTCATCTCTGAAGTTTGCTAATCATGAGCATTGAAATCAACAGGTACATCCTATGCTGTTACCAGGATGTGGAGCAGAGTGGTAGGAAAGACCATCTCCTTTTCCTGCCATGACTTAGTGTTTCTGATGAGTGGAGTTTGGCATGGGAGAGTTACAGTGTTTCTAGTAGGCATAAGGTAGGCTGTGGAAATGAGAGCCCAAAGTGGTTTGACAGACCTAGAGAATTCCCTGTGGCAAATATTATTGGTTACTTCAGGTTGCTGGAAATTGACTAAGGCAGACATCAAATTGACAAATGTTTATTCAAGAAAACCTATCAAACCTTGATGAGAACAGTGGAAGTTGGTGGTGTTTTAGCTTGGGGCTATTCCCACCCCTCCAGTCCAGCTCTATGGCTGGTAATTCTATGGAACAGGCCCTGAGAACTGACCGAAAAGCATGCTGCTGGTGGGGAGCAGCAAGGAAAAATGCATGCCCAGGGGTGTTGAGAACAATAGTGGGATAGTTTTTGAACAAGAGCAAACAGTCTAGGAAGGCCAACATTGCAGCTAGCTGGAGGTTGAGATGCTGGTTGGGGCAGGCAATAGACCAGCAAGAAATCTAGCAGGGAGTTCCAGGGAACAAGACAGCCATAGTGGACCTTAATAAGCTTTTAATAAGCTTAATAAAGCTTTGAGTAAGCTTAAGCTTTTTATCCCTAGTGTCTGGAATGCCATGCACTTATGCAAGGCTGTATGCACACCCAGGAGAGACTGGAGAGGGTCTGAGTTATCTATGCATCTCTGACTGTATGTGAGGCCTTCAGCACACAGAAAGTAAAAGGACAGACTTGTAAACTTTCTGGAATTGGAATATTCCAAAACTCATACACAGATCCATTAGCAAAGGGTGGAAGCCTTACTGGCTCAAGGGGTTTAAGTACAACTTCTGACTAATCATTGGCTGATCACCAACCTATGTTGAACCAGGGGTAATCTCTAAAAGCTAGTATTAAAGATAGAAACAAGAATTAAAACAGGAAAACTGAGCATAGACGTCAGCAAATGCACATTGAAAGGGAGACAGACTATAGAATTAGTCCAGACAAGTTACTAAACAAAAAATCACCAGCAACAATAACCCTGGTGTGTGTGTGAGAACATCAGAATCCAGAGTGGCTAGAACAAATTATTTAAAATGTCCAGTTTTCAATAAACAATCATGAACCATGCAAAACAAAACAAAACAGAGGAAAGTGTGACTACACAAGGGGAAAAAAAAAGCCATCAGTAGAAACTGGTCTGAGGGGCTCCAGATGTTGAATTAAGCAAAGACATTAAAGCAGTATTATAAATAGTTCAAGGACCTTTAGAAAATCATATTTTAAAAATTTAAAAATAAGACAATGATTCATTAAATAGGAAATATCAGTAAAGTGATGGAAATTATAAAAAGAACAAAATAGAAATTCTGGAATTGAGAGTGCAGTAACTGAAATGAAAAACTCACTAGAGGGGCTCCACAGCAAATCTGAGTTGGCAGAAGTATTAGTGAACTTGAAGATAGATCAGTAGAGATGATCCAATATGAAGAATAGAAAAAAGAGTAAAAATGAACAGAGTCTCAGAGACTTGTGGGACACTGTCAGGCATACCACAGTATGCATAATAGGAGTACCAAAAGGAGAAGAGAGAGAGCACAGAAAAAAATACTTGAAGAAATATGCCTGAAACCTTCCCAAATTTGATTTTTAAAAACCTGTGCATTCATGAAGCTCAACAAACTCCAAGCTGGATAAACACAAAAAAGAAAGATCCACACCTAGACACGTTTTGGTTTAACTGGTGAAAGCTAAAGACAAAGAGAAAATGTTGAAAACCACAAGAGAAAAAGACTCATCATGTATAAGGAACCACAGTAAGATAACAGCTGACTTCTCTTCAGAAACAATGGAGGCCAAAGGCAGTGGGATGACATGTTCAAAGTACTGAAAGAAAAAGAACTGTCAATCAAAAATTGTGTATCCAGAAGAATCATCCTTTTAAAATGAAGACAAAATAAAAACATTCTCAGATAAAGACCGAGAGAATCATTGCTAGCAGACCCGTTTTATAAGAAACACTAAAGGAAGTCTTTCAGACTGAAAGGAAATAACACTAGATGGTAACACAAATACACATGAAGAAATAAAGACCACCAATAAGGGGAATTATGTGAGTAAATATTAAAGACATTTTAAGTGTATATTTTTCTCTATCTTCATAACTGATTTAAAAGACAGTCACATAAAACAGTACTTATAAAATTGCATGTTTGAGTTTATAGCGTATAAATATGTGAATGGAGCTATGCTAGAGTAAAATATTTATCTTTACTGGCATTAAGTTGGTGTTAATCTGAAGTACATAGTTTTAAATTAAGACGTATATTTTAATTCCCAGAGCAATCACTAAGAAAATAACAAAGTAAAAAATTCAAAGAAATTAATTGGTACACTAGAAAACATCTATTTTACACAAAAGGAGGCAGTAAATGAGTAGAAAAATAAAAAAGATATGAGACATATAGCAAACAAATACCAAAATGGCATTCGTAAAAACAACCTTATCTATAATTATAATAAATGTAAATGGATTAAACACTCCAATCAAAAGGCAGAGATTGACAGACTGGATTAAAAAAAGAAAGATCCAACTATATGATGTTTACAAGAGTCATGCTTTAGATTCAAAGACAGATTGAAAGTTAAAGGATGGTAAAAGATAAAAGCAATAACCGTGAGAGAGCTGGAGTGGCTATATTAATATCAGACAAAATAGACTTAAGATAAAACATGTTAATAGAGACAATGAAGGACATTTTATAATGATAAAAAGGTCAATTTGTTAGGAAGCTGTAGCAATTATAAACATATATGTTTCTAACAGTAGAGCCTGTATAGATGAAGCAAAAACTGAAGAGGAATTTTATTGATGTCATGAAATTCCTGATGGATTATTGGATCCTGTTTTGTGGAGAAATATCCAGAATTGAAGGGGAGAGAGATAATTCAACAATATTAGTTGGAGATTTCAATACTCTAATGTCAATCTTGGATAGAGCAACTAGACAGAAAATCAGCAAGGATGTTGAAGACTTCAAGAATATTGAAGACCTTGACCTAACAGACATTTATAGAACACTCCACCTAATAGCAGAATGCTTTGTATTTTCAAATGCACATGGAACATTCTCCAGAAAAGCCTGAGGCTAGACTATAGAACTAAACTGGTCCTCAATAAGTATAAAATTATTGAGTCATACAAAGTATGTTCTCTGACCACAATGGAATTAAATTAGAAATCAACAATAGAAGTAACTTTTGGAAATTCACAGATATTTGGAAAATAACACACTTCTAAATAACTGATTTGTCAAAGGAGAAATCACAAAGGGAATAAAAATATTTGCGGTCAAAAACAAAAACAACATATCAAAGCTTATAGAATGCAGCTGAAGCAGCGTGTAGAGGAAAATTTATGACTTTAAGTGTCATAAAGATGTCAAATTAATAACTCAGGCTTCCACATTAAGAAACTAGAAAAGGGGGATCAAACTAAACCCAAAGAAGGAAAGAATAATGATGAGAACAGAAATAAATGAAATAGAAAAACAGTACAATCAGTGAAACCAAAACTTGGTTATTTGAAAAGATCAATAAAATTGACAAACCTTTAGCCAGACTGAAAAAAAAGAATATGCAAATTGGCAAAATCATGAATGAAGTAGGAGATACCACTACTGGTCTTACAGAAATTAAAAGCATTATAAGGGAAGACTATGAACAATTTTATGCCAATAAATGAGACAACTTAAATGAAATGGAAAAAATCCTAGAAAGGTAGACATTATCCAAACTGAATCAAGAATAAATAGAAAATCTGAATAGTCCTATAACAAGTAAATAAATAATTTAAAAGTCTTACCACAGAGAAAGGCCCAGACCCAGATGGCTTACTAGTGAATTCTACCCAAATATTTAAAGAGGAAGTAATAACAGTACAAACTCTAGTGGAAAATAGAGGAGAAGGGAATACTTACCACATTATTCTATGTGAGCAGTATTACCCTAATAATAAATCCAGACAAAGGCATCGCATGAAAAGAAAAACTACATGCCAATATTCCTCATGAATGTACATACAAAAATTCTCAACAAGGGCTGCCCCTATGGCCTAGTGATTAAGTTTGGTGCATTCCCCTCTGGCAGCCTGGGTTCAGTTCCCTGGGCATGGACCTATACCACTTGTCAGCGGCCATGCTGTGGCAGCGACCCACATACAAAGTAGAGGAAGATTGGCACAGATGTTAGCTCAGGGTGAATCTTCCTCAAGCAGAAAGAGGAAGATTGGCAACAGGTGTTAGCTCAGGGCAAATCTTCCTCAGTATTACAAGAGGTTCAGGGGATTTGATCGGAGATGTAGAAGAAACTTTCCACTCCAAACAAATGGACTGAAGTTATATTTTATTATATAGAGGAGAGTAAAGGTGATAGTCCACAAGCAGATCTGAATAGGTCAAATATTAAGAGGGAAAAACAACAGCTCAACTGGAAAGGGAAAACATCCACATCGGCTGAGATAGCAGCAGATTCGAATAGGTCATATAACGAGAGGGAAAAACATCAGATTGACTGGAAAGGGAAAACATCCACATTGACTGAAGGGAAATGACACAAATCAACCAGAAAGAGAAACACCAGGTTGACCGAAAAGAGAACACATCAGATGGGTTACTCACAACATCCACACCCCACTGCTGGGAGAGTCCCTTCAATCGACACGGCTGGGCGGGAATCACATGTCCTGGGCAAGGCATTCCTTCCACAGGTGGAACTCTTATCAGGCCTCGGTTTCCAGCAGTTTATATAAGCAGTTACAGAGTTTTGCAGAGCAAGCATTTAGTGTTCTCATGCACAAATGGTTATCAGTGGCGTATGTGCACTGAGCCCCCTGGCTATCGTCCCAGCCCAGCAGTTGTGTACATGCATTGTTCTCTCTGGTTATCATCCCAGCCTGGCACAGATGGCCAGTCCGTCCCATGCTATGACGCCTGAAGAGCCTTGAAATGCTACAACTTGCAACTCCCTCCATGGGAGAAGGGCCAGTTCCCACCACAGAGAAAGTAGCTTTATATTTCTTTGTGTGCTGGTGGCTGTAGGTCAATGGAAAGGCCAAACATGGCTGTCCTCATGTCAAGACACTCAGGAAAAAAAATTCTCAACAAAATATTAGGAAACCAAACCCAGCAACATATGTAAAGGATTATGCTACATGACCAAGTGGGATGTGGGATTTATCTGAGGAGTACAAGATTGGTTTAACATCCAAAAATCAATGTAATAGACTATATTAATGGAATAAAGGACAATGTCCACATTGTCATCTCAATAGACACAAAAGTTATTTGACAAAATCCAAAACCCATTTGTAATACAAATTTTCAACTAACTAGGAAGAGAAGGAAACTTCCTCTACCTGATAAAGGACATCTATGAAAAACTTACAGCTAACATCATAGTTAATGGTGAAAGACTGAATGATTTCTCCCTAAGTGTGAGAACAAGACAAAGATGTCTGCTCTTGCCGTTTCTATTCAGTATTGTACTGATAGCCAGTGCTGTCAGGCAAGGAAAAAAAGGACATCCACACTGGAAAGGAGTAGTAAAACTCCTAATTCACAGACATATGGTCCTGTATGAAGAAAGGAATCCACACACAAAAAACACACACAACTATTTGAACTAATAAGTGAGTTTACTGAAGTCACAGGATAAGAGATCAGTATATAAAAATCTGTTTTATTTTTCTACACTAGCAATGAACAATCTGAAAACAAAATTAAGAAAAAATTCCATTCACATTAGCACCAAAAAGATGGAAATGCTTAGGGATAAAGTTAATAAAGGAAGTGCAAGACTTCTACATTGAAAACTGCACAACATTGCTGAGAGTGCAGCAATTTAATATAATTATATTAAATGTAAATGGACTAAACACTCCAAGTTAACATCTTAAACCTATGACAACCTAGTTTGGATAATACCAACTCAGTTTCAATAGTATACGAAAGTTCTGCTCCTATACATCTCCTTCTTTCCCCCTTTATATTGTTATTGTCACAGATTGCATTTTTATACATTGTGTGTCCATTAACATACATTTATAGTTATTATTTTATGCATTTTCCTTTTAAATATATAGGAAAAAAGAAGAATTACAAAAGTACAATAATACTGGCTTTCATATTTACCTGTGTAGTTATCCACTAGTTTCTTCTATGGCTTCGACTTACTGTGTAGTGTCCTTTCATTTCAGCCTGTAGGACTCCATTTAGTATTTATTGTAGGGCAGGTCTACTGGTAATGAACTCCCTCACTGTTTTTTAATCTGGAAATGTCTTGATTTCTCCTTCATTCTTGAAGGATAGTTTTGCCAGATACAGAATTCTTAGTTGAGAGGTTTTTTTTTTTTACTTTTAGGACTTTAAATGTATCATCCCACTGCCTTTGGGCTCCATTATTTCTGATAAGAAATCAGTTGTTAACTTTATTGAGGATCTCTTGTGTGTGATGAATCATTTTTGTCTTGCTGCTTTCAAAATTCTCTCTTTGTCTTTGGGCTTCAACAATTTGACTATAATGTGTCTCATTATAGATCTCATTGACTTTATCCTGCTTAGAGTTCCTTGAGATTCTTGGATGTGTGTAATCATGTCTTTCATCAGATTTGGAAAGTTTTAGCCATTGTTTCTCCAAATGTTTTTTCTACCTCTTTCTCTCTTCTCCATCTGGGACTCGTGTGATGCATATTTGGTATACTTGATGGTATCCCAAGGGTCCCCCGGGCTCTCTTTATTTTTCTTCATTCTTTTTTCTTTCTGTTCCTCAGACTGGGTAATTTCAATTGCCTTGTCTTCAAGTTTTCTGATCCTTTTTTCTGTCTGCTTAAATCTTCTGTTGAACTTTAGTGAAATTTCCATTTCAATTATTATACTTTTCAGCTCCAGATTTTCTGTTTGGTTCCTTTTTCTATCTCTTTATTAATATTCTCATTTTGTTTATACATCATTTTCCTGATTTCCTTTGTTTTTTTTTCCTTATTGAGTATATATAAAAGAGTTGATTTAATGTCTTTGACTAGTTATTCCAATGGCTGTGATTTGTCAATGATAGTTTCTGTCAAATTCTTTTTGTCCTGAGAATGAACCATATTTTCCTGTTTCTTGTATGCTTTGTAATTTTTTTGTTGAGAACTGGACATTCTGAGTATTAACTCCAGAATGGTAACTCTGGAAATCTGATTCTCCTAATACTCAGATCGTTGATTTTTGCTTGTTGAGTGCTGGAGCCATCTGTTTGTAACTTTTCCAAACTACTTTTGCAAAATATGTATTCCTTGTTGTTCGTGGTCACTGAAGTTTCTGTCCCATTATCTGCAGTCGGCCAATGACGGAAAAATAGAAACCTCTCCCTTCATCAAGCACCTCTCTGGTTGTTATAAGTGTCTGATGAGGTTCAGAATTCCAAATTAATTGATTCCAATTGCTCTTTCCAATGGCTGCTTCAGGGGAGAAACCAACCCCTAGAGCTTCCTACACCACCATTTTGCACAATGTCACTCTTCTTAATAATATTTTATAGTTTTATGTGTAGCATCTTAAAGAGCTTTTGATTACAAGTTTTATTATATACTTGACAATTTTGATGCTATAATAAATAGTGTTGTGGTAGGCAGAATAATGGCCCCTGAAAGATGTCCACACCCTAATCCCCAGAACCTGTGAATATGTTACCTTATACATGTTACACATGGCAAAAGAGACTTTGCAGATGTGATTAAGGTTAGGGACCTTGAGCTGGGGAGATTATCCTGGATTACCTGTATGGGCCCAATCTAATCACATAAGACCTTAAAAGTGGAGAACCTTTGGCTGTAGTCAGAGGGAGATGTGACTATGAAAGAAGGATCAAAGAGACACAATGTTACTGGCTTTGAAGATGGAGGAAGGGGACTACAAGCTAAGGAATGCAGGAGGCCTCTAGAATCTGGAAAAGGCAAGGAAATATGTTCTTCTCTGGAGGCTCTAGAGAGGAATGCAGCCCTGATGACACTTTGATTTTAGCTGGGTGAGACCTGTGTCAGATTTCTGACTTATGGATATGTAAGATAATAAATTTGTGCTGTGCTTTTTTTTCCTTTTGGTGAGGAAGATTGGCCCTGAGCTAACAACTGTGCCAATCTTCCTCTATTTTGTATATGGAATGCCACCACAGCATGGCTTGATGAGCGTTGTGTAGGTCTGCACCCAGGATCCAAACCTGCGAACCCTGAGCTGCTGAAGCGGAGCACACAAACTTAACCACTACGCCACTGGGCCAGCCCCCTTTTGCCGTTTTTAAGCCACTAAGTTTATGATAATTTGTTATGGCAGTGATAGAAAACTATTACAGGTGTCTCTTAATTTAATTTGGTAATGTTAGTTATGTAGAAATACAAATGATATTTTTATTTTGAGTTTATATCCATCTATCTTGCTAAACTACTAATTCTAATAATTTATATATTGATTACTTTAGATTTATATCATTTATAAATAATCACAATTTTGTTTCTGTCTTTCTAATGCTCATACTTTTTTTCTCTTGCCTTATTACCCTAGATAGAACCTCTGATACCACATTGAATAGCAGTGATGGTAGTAGGCATTCTTGACTTATTCCCAATCTCAATAATTTCATTATTAAGTATGATCTTTTCTCTAAATTTTTGTAGATAGTCTTTATAAGATGAAGGGAGATCCCTTTGTTTATAATTTTAGTAAGTTTTTTTCTTAATTTATAATTAAGAAATAGAAGAAAGTTGAATTTCATCAAATACTCTTTCTAAGTCTGTTGAGATGGCCACATACGTGGCCAATTAAATTGATTGATTTATTATGTTACATCAACCTTGCAATCCTGAAATAAACTGATTTTTGTTGTGATATATTAGCTTCCTTTCCTCTTTTTTACATGTTGCTATATTTGATTTACTAATATTTATATGGAATTTTGGCATCCACGTTTATGAATGAAATTGGATTGTAAATTTTTTCTCTTCTACTGTCCTCATCAGGTTTTGCTATTAAGGTTGTGATAGCCTCATACAATGAATTAGAATGTTCTTTTTTATTCTATTCTCTGGGAGACTTTATGTAAAATTGACATTGTTCCATATTTATTTGGTAGAACCCTCATTGGAGGCATCTGGGCCTGGACACTTCTTTGCAGGAAGATTTTAATTGTAGATTCAGCCTATTTAATAGGACTATTTCAGATTTTCTTTTTTCTTATTTTCATTTTGGTAAGTTGTAATTTTCTGAAAAATTTCCCTTTTCCTGTTAAAATTTCAAATTTACTGGCATGAAGTTATTCATAATATCCTCTTATTTTCTTTTTAGTGATTGAATAATCCATACTGACATCTTTTTCATTTATGGTATAGGTTATTTGTGACTTCTCATTTTTCTTGATCAGTCTCATAAGAAGTTTAACAATTGTATTAGTCTTTTCAAAGGATTCACTTTTCACTTTAATACTCTTTATTATATGTTTATTTTCTATTTTATTAATATTGACTCTCCTCTTTATTATTTTCTTCATTCTACATTTTGTTATTGCTCTTCTTTTTTTGACTGCTTGGGCTAGTGCTTAATTCATTAGTTTTCCACCCATTTATTTATTTATTTATTTATGAGGAAGATTAGCCCTGAGCTAACATCCATTGCCAATCCTCCTCATTTTGCTGAGGAAGATTGGTTCTGGGCTAACATCTGTGCCCATCTTCCTCCACTTTATATGGGATGCCACCACAGCATGGCTTGACAAGTGGTGTGTCGGTCCATTCCCGGGATCCGAACTTGCGAACCCTGGGCCACTGAAGTGGAGTGCACACACTTAACCGCTGCACCACCAGGCCGGCCCCTCATCCTTTTATTTTTTAATATATGAATTTATGCTATAAGTTTCCCGGTATGCACTACTTTATCTGCATCTTCAAATTTTATCATCTTCATTTTTATTCAATTCAAAATACTTTCTACTTTATATTGTGATATATTTTTTGACCCATGAATTATTTAAAAGTATATTCCTTAATTTCCAAACACACGAGGATTTTCTAGTTATCTTCTGTTACTGATTTCTAGCTTGGTTGTATAGTTGTCAAAGAATAAACTACATGACTTCAGTCCTTTGAAATATGTTGAGACTATACAATGGATGCTCAATTTGGGCAAATATTCCATACTTTAAAAGAATATCTATTTTGTAACTGTTGAATGCAGTATTCTATATACTGTAGATCCATTTTTCTCCTTTACTCCGTTAATGTGGCCAATTAAATTGATTGATTTGTTATATTAAATCAACCTTACAATCCTGTAATAGGCCAATTTTGTTTTTGTATTGTTCCAATCTTTTATACCTTGAATAATATTTGTCTATTTGTTTTGCCAATTAATGAGAGGTATATTTTACAATCTCATACTGTGCTTCTGGATTTGTCCATTTTTCCTTGTTTGCTTAGTAAACTTTAAGGCTATATTTCCAGGTGTGTATAGGGCCTGATGGGTCTGGGCAGGCATGACTAACATGTGGGTGGGTGGGAAGACCACATGCCACTGTCTGTGGTCCTGAAATATCGTGCTCCAGGTCCTTCTTTTTCTTTTAAAGTGGGCGGTGATATGGCCTATGACTCTTGGAGGGATTCCGAGACTGGGGAGGGGAAAGCTACAAGTGGGGGAGAAAGTAGAGAGAGGAGAGAGAGAAACAGAGGAGGGATCAGGAAGGCATAGCTGCCAAAGGATTGGCAGGGAGGAAGAAAAGAGGCTGTCGTTTTGACAATGTTTTCAAATATTCCTAGTTGCCAAGAAAGAAATTTTTACCTGTTTTTGGAAAGTTTTGAGGGCTTTTTCATATCATTTCCTGCCATGCAAATGTTACTCTTATGCAGATGGGCCTTTTGTGTCCTTCAAGCCCAACAGAAAGCATAGCTTCCTGCTCTGCAAAGTCCAGAGATGAGTCTGATCCAACCCCACGCACATCATCCTGTTCTCTTTGACTAGAATGCCTTCCCTTCCCCCACTGCACACTTGGAGAACTCCTACTCATCCTATACACCAGCTGGCTTAGAAGTCCTAGAAGCCTTAGCTCACCTATTCAGGCAGGTTTAATTCTTCCTCCTTCAGGTGTCAAGAGAAGCCTGCTCATTATTTTCTGATAGCTCTAGTAATATATTCATTTCCACACTATCTCGCCTGGAGATCCTTGTGGGCAGAGGACCATGTTCTAGTCTTCTTTGTCACCCTAGCCGCTTACACAATTCTTGGTATATAGGAGGTAATAAATGTTGAATCAAGAAGTGGGTGAGTGAAATGATTTCTGCAATCAGTAGATACAGTATATATTAGACAATTCGTTCACTTCAACATTAGTTCACTCAGAAAACTTTTATTAAGGTCATTCTCTGTGCCAAGCATCACGATAGGTGCCAAGATTACACCTGTGAATAAGTCAGTCATGGCATCAGTCCTCATATTGCTCAGGAAAACCCACAAGAAGATAGGCAGCCATATATGGTGGAAGGACTCGGGCAAGAAATAGTTTCATGAATCCCACCCACATTGAAAGATCAGCTGGCAGTAAGTAGGAGTGGGGTGGGGCTTGCTCAGGTTAAGGTCTGTAAATGCCTATGGCAAGAGGTTGTTGAATTAGAGCCGGTTATGAAGTTAGGAGGCCCTAATGGCACACTGGGCACATAGCCACAGATCTTCTTGGTAAGAAACAGATTGTGGGATCAACTGTACCGATTTTCCTGAATTTGTCTGAGTTCTGTCTCCACCCTTGTAAAGCCGGGACATTATAAAGTAGCTAGGAAAAACCCAAGGCTGAATCACGGCATAGAACAGTTCCCATATGGAATGTTGGCCACACGGTGGTGCTATTTACTTCTTCATATACTCATTATTTAAAACATCTCTCTCATACCCTTAATTTTCGCCTGGATGTGTCAAATCCAGGCTGGCTGCCTGCCAGCCTTGAAGCTCAGTGCAATTCCTCCTTTTTATTCCTTCTGAGGGGACTGCTGTCCATGACCAGTGAGAGCAATTCAGGCTACCCATTACTATGAGTTCTCAGAATTCATCTTCAGATCTTAAATGATGTGGTCAGCTCAACAGTGTCTCCTGACTTTGAGAAGAAGTGATTGGCATTAGGAAGCATGTTGAGCTGATGCTGCTCTTTATTCGTTCTCTAGACTGCTGCTTGGGTACAGGAACAAGGTAAGAGGACCATCAGAGCTTTATCGAGGGTTCTATGAGCAAGGCTTGGTAAGGGTGGAAGAGAAGAGAGCTCTCATGTGACGAGCACCTATAGGTGTTAAGCTCCTTAAATTCATCATCTATTTAAAACTTTTCAACAAACTTCATGAGGTAAGCATCATTGCCATTGTTTGGATGAGGAAACAGGCTGGATGGATACATTATTTGTCCAAGGTTATGCAGCCAAAAGTGGTGAAATTCAACTTTAAATCCAGGTCTGACTATCTCCACAGCCCCAAGTTCTCTTTCTTCATATGATTTGTAAGATGGGGCCCCCACCCTTGTAGCATTTATAAGTTACTTAGGGAGACAAGATTCCTAAAAGTATGTTTAATAAGAAAAGGTGACAGCAATTTAAAATTGATGAAAGAGAGCTACTTTTATTGACATCGAAATGGTCCCAATATATTGCTGAGTGAGAAAAGCAAGCTTGAGAATAGCAAGGTCATCTTCAGTGAAGGCAAACAGTGAGGGATTGTGCCCATCACCCAGATCAAGGTCGCACGGAAGGCCTCCTCGTGTTTCCTACCAGTCAACTTCCTCCCAAGGGTTAACCATTATAATGATTTCTATTACTATAGGTTAGTGTTACCTATTCTACATACAAATAAAATCACTTAGTGTGTACTCTTTAATGTTTAGATGCTTTCACCACAGTGTGTCTGTGAGATTTACCCATGTTGTTGTGTGTAGCAGAGGCTCTTTTTAAAATTGCTAACTACTAGTTCATTCACTGAATATACCACTGATTGATGGATCTTGGGTGGTTTCAGATTTGGGGCTATTGTGAATAAAGCTACTATGAACATTCTTTTACATGTCTTTTGGCTGACCTATTCACTCATATCTCTTGAATATCTATCATCTATTTATCTATAGATATATAGAGAGAGCTAGATACAGGTATTCATATACATTTATATTAATTAATTCCTAGATGAATGGAATTCTTGCATCATAGTTTAGGCATATGTTTAGCTTTAGTAGATACTGCCAAAAGTTTTACAGAATAGTTGTAATGATTTATACAATGTGTGAGAGTGTTAGTTGCCCCATATTCCTCTCCTCCGTCATCTTTTTAATATTAGCCATTCTGGTGGCAGTGTGGAGGTAGTTTATTGTGGTTCTAGTTTATATTTCCCTAATGACTAATGATACCAAGGACCATTTTCACTGGCCATTTGGATATTCTTTTTGTTTAGGGAGTAGGATTGGGGCAAGTGTTCCCAGTGCGCCTGTGGGTCTTGCATGGTTTGAACTTCTCACGGGCACCAAGGGAGGGAGCCCACGGGGTTTCTTATAGGCCTGTCCAGGTGGGGGCAATAGGAGAAGAGGGAGGGAGGGGGCTTGAAAGCTGTCAGCAAAGAAACATCAGTAATGGAGTTATACTCTTTATTACAATGTCAGTAAGATCTGTAGGGGTGAGGAGATAGTAAATCTTAATATTCAGTGAAATAGTCAATACTTACCTTGTTGCCTGCCCTTGGAACACAAGATAAATAAGAAAATGTAATACTGATGATTTTAACTCTTAGGGCTGGGCCAGGGAATTAGCCTTTAAATGTGATATGTCCTGCTTGGCTGTGCTGTGACTATTTTATGAGTAAGAAATAGTATTAGAATTCCAGAAAAAAAAATACAATTATTGGCACTGTTCATCTATCCATGGCAGTTAGCTAAGCATGAATCCTTGACTACTCAAATAGTAATAAGCTTAAAGAATATGTCGTATGTAAATTATTTCCTCTCAATGCTCACAAAGACTGTGGAATAGAGAGGTAAGATTTCATTTCATATTTGCTTTTATAAGAAATTTAGGCTTATAAATGTTAAATGGCTTGCCCACAGTTACTGCTGTCTGGAGTTTCAACGATTTTGAAACACAATGTCAGAAATGTATTTAAAGCATTGTAATAATGATTTAATTATTTTAACATTAAAACGAACACATATGTATATAAAAGATTGGGATGAAAAAATGACATGCTAGCTGTGACACCTCAAGGCCTTATCCCTAGCCGTGCGCCGTGGGTCTAAATTTTCTCTGGTCTTCCATTAGGGAAAAAGTGTAAGGACTACTGTATAAGGGATGCAACTCTTAATAAAACAAAGTCCTGATGTTCCAGGAACAAACAGAGTCACCTGGAGACAGCAAAGGATAGTAGGACTGGCAGACCCTATCTCATCCCCCCTATAATTTGATGTTTTTCCCTTTGAGTTACCTAATTCTCTCCTCTTTGCCAGTGTATCTGACCCTTAGTTTACTCAGGTTTGGTTCCTCTCTAGTCAAGGCAAGAGCAAAAATCCATTTTCCATTTTCCCCAAGTCCATTAGTGGTGGGGCCTAGATTTTGAGCCTTAGTTTCTCCACCTATAAAATGGGGACTATAATAGCGACTTCATGGGGCTATTGTAAATACTTTTTCAAAATTAAATGTACGTGAAAAGACCTTGCACTATACCTGGTCTTTGTGGATGCTCAGTAAGTGTAGTTGATTGCTAGTTGAATCATCCATTCTGGAAGTGGATATAACTGATATAGACCCTGAGCTTCCATTAGGCGAGGCTGACTCACTCCCCAGTTTGTTCAGTACTGTCCCAGTGTTAGCACTGAAAGTTCAGTGTCCCAGGAAGCCCCTCCCTAGGACACAAAAGGTCCCAGTTTTTGGCGATGGGTGCAGAACACTGAGGGGGAAAATATAGAACCTGAAAGCAACACTGTTTTTAGTGTCAAAGGGATATGACATAGATTGTCTGCCTTCTGTAGTTGCTGTTGCTTGTTTTTCCTGACCATTGGTGTTGGCAACCATGATTTGTGGTTCACAAAAATGGGCCATGCATTGTAGCATCATTCCAAACGATGTGACTTAAGTGTCCAACTTGTGTGTTGTAATCATGAGCATTAACTGTCTATTTTTGATTTTGTCTGTGGATTAACTATTGGATTTTGTATTGAGATAGTACTAGTTTAATTTTGACATTGTGAATGTCATGACCATGTTTTCTAAGAGTTCAGATAAGGAAATGAGAATGATTATCCTACCAGTGCCAGCATGACCCAGACATCACTGAAAAAGAAGGCTAAAAGACTTATTTTAATGATAGATATAGGGACATATACAGCTGGATTAGGGTGGTGAATAACCAAACCACAGCATACTGCACACTACGGAGAAAAGAATTAGGGATTGGGCATGGTGGAGAAGGAGATGTGAAAAATACATACAAAGACTGAATCTCACAAGTCTAAGATGAGACAGGCAAATACCTCTAAATCAATCAAAAGTTTCTATTTTTATATTCTTTGGTCTTGTTCTTGTCTTCCCCAAAAGACATCAATGCTCAGTGGAAAACAGAGGCCACTAAATTAGCTTTGATATGCCACGTGAACAAACATGCATTATTGTATCATTTCCTTGATAGCTCCATGAAACTGAGTAAAGTTATATTTCCTGATTCAGAGGTTACAACTAAAATGTCCTGTGGGCAAATAAAAGGGGGAATTTTGATAACAGATGTGTTCACCTCTTACAGTGTAGAGCTGATTCTGTCAGATCTTACCAACAATCATACTTTCTACAGTATGTCAAGTGATGCATCAAATCACGGCAACAAAAAAATGTTGCCCCTAGCTGTTAGGTACTTTGATTTGAAAACTGGAGTTTCAAATCATCATCTTGATTTTTATTAAGATCTTAATAAAGCCACAGAAAACATAAAACAAAAGTCTGTTTATACCTTATCCAAATACAAACTAGACTCTGCTCATCAATCTGTACGTTCAGCAGACAGTGCAAATGTAAATTTTGGCAAATTCCATACAGTCTATAAACTTTGTATCAAAGAAAAAGAAAAGACCTTACCTGCTAAATCATCTGTGTGCTTTGTACACAACATTGCTAAAAATGGATGTGATTTGCTTATCTGTGATATTGAGGCTTTTATAATGAAAATTTTGGTCACTTTTCAATTTCCTCAAAACCTGCAGAAGCACTGAATGAGATTTTTGACTTTATAGAAATGGAAAGAACCTCCTTAGAATGTGCCTATAAGATGGCTATCATTGCTGCCAGTCAAAGAAAAGATATTAAAATGTTGGCCTGCCATAAAATCATATTTTCAAAGTATGGGACAAGAAGGGTGTCTGTTTCAGTCTGCTTGGGCTGCCATAACAAAATACTGTAGAATGGTTGGCTTAAACAACCAAGAAATTTATTTTCTTACAATTCTGGAGAATAGAAGCCAAAGATCAAGGTGCCAGCAGAGTTGGTGACTGGTGAGGGCTCTTTCTCTGGTTTGCAGACAGCCACCTTCTTGCTGTGTGCTCACATGACCTTCTTTGTGTGCATGCGGAGAGAGAGAAAGCAAGCTCCCTGGTGTCTCTTCTTATAAAGGCACTAATGCTGTCAGATCAGGGCCCCACCTATGACGGCATTTAACTTTAATTACTTCCTTAGGGGCTCCATCTCCAAATACAGCCACACTGGGGATTGGGGTTTCAACATATGACTATTGGGGGGCGGGGTACAAACATTCAGTTCATATCAATGTCCTTATTTAATTTGGAAATATATTGAGGATGAGAATGGAGAAAAGTAAAACTATTGATATGCTGTGTCTTGAAAACTGATGATCTTTGAAGAGGCTACAAGGAGCCTGAAAAAGGATGAACTGACTACACCTGAGTCATTTGATGTTCTGTGTAGGTTGCAACAAAAACTTGTACAGCAAAAAATGACTTGATTTTTGGAATTAAGACTATCTTAGAACTTCAAAAATTGTCACCAGAAAAGGGAAGCCAGATCAAACAGGACTTTCTCAATTTCTGTATTAAAAACTGTAACTTATTTAGAATTTAATTTCACAACTTCAAATTACCTCTGTGCTTTAAAACCATTTTTCCTGAGAAAGAAACTTTAACTGTTGATATCCAACGTGCTTCAGTGTTTAAAAAATGATGGACATTTCAGATGTAGATAGTCCATCTGATGAATTTACAGATGCAAATGTACTTGATTGACAAACAGCTGGTCTACCGAAACAAACCTATAAATACAAAGCGGATGGACAGTTTTGGAGAGGTGGAAACTAATTCCTGCAAGTCTGTAAGCCAGCTGCTGCAGGTTTATAAGATAAACCTAGTATATAAAATCCTAAATATTCCTGCTCAAATAGCTTTTGTTGAGAGGATATTTCCCTTGATGTCATCATATTGGACTGACACTAGGAATCAAGGAAACATATACTTGATAAGAGCAGAGCTACAGGTCAAAGTGAAGTTTACCTCTGACTAGACAGTAGTCTCCCTTATTCACAGGGATACCTTCCAAGCCCCCCAGTGGATGTCTGAAACCGCCAATAGTACTGAACCCTATATGTACTATGTTTTTTCCTATACATACTTATCTATAAGAAAGTTTAATTTATAAATTAGGCACAGTAAGAGGTTAACAACAACTAATAATAGAACAATTATAACAATGTACTGTAATACAAGTTACATGAATGTGGTCTCTGTCTTTCTCAAAATATCTTATTGTACTGCACTCACCCTTCTTCTTGTGATGACGTGAGATGATACAATGCCTACCTGATGAGATGAAGTGAAGTGAATGATGTAGGCATTGTGCTGTTAGGTTATTACTGACCTTCTGATGATACATCAGAAGGAGGATCATTGAGCCATGATAATGTCGATGGTTGGATGTCAGGAGCAAATTGACATCGACAATGTCGATGGCTGGGGATCCAACAAAGGGGTCATTTACGTCCTGGGTGGGATGGAGTGGGATGGCACGAGATTTCATCATGCTACTCAGAATGGCATGCAATTTAAAACTTATGAATTGTTTATTTCTAGAATTTTCCATTTGATATTTTCAGACCACAGTTGACTGCGAGTAACTGAAATTGCGGAAAGCAAACCATGGATAAGGGGGAACTACTGTATTCAGTTTTACCACTACATAGAAGAAAAGAAAAGATGTCCTAAAAGCTGCCAGCAGTTCAGAGAAATACTATTGGGAAAGGAAACGGGAAGAGTAAAAATATCCTACTGTGTCGTGGGACAGAACAAAACATATTGTTATTTTTTAATTAAATATAGGTAATATCTGTTTAAATTAGTCCTATTGTATTTATGTTCTTTTTAAAAAAAGTCTTACATTTATGTAGCTTAATAATATACAATAATATAGTTTATATAAATATCCAATAAAAAGTTTAAATAAGTTGCTATATCAGAGGAGAGAAAGAAACATTGTAAAAATATTGTTATATTTCTCACACACATATTTTTAATTACTACTAATTACTATTGCTAACTAGTCCTATTATTTTTATTTAAGTAATAGCATTTATGAAACAAAATTAAATAATACAGAATAGTACATAATTTTTTTTGTGTGTGTGTGAGGAAGGTTGGCCCTGAGCTAACATCCAACGCCAATCCTCCTTTTATTTTGCTGAGGAAGACTGGCCCTGGGCTAACATCCATGCCCATCTTCCTCTACTTTATATGGGACGCCGCCACAGCATGGCTTGATGGGCGGCGTGTCATTGCGTGCCGGGATTTGAACCTGTCGCTGAAGTGGGGCGTGCACACCTAACTGCTATGCCACCGGACTGGCCCCAGAATAGTACATAATTTTAAATGAACACCTGCTTCTGTATTTTTATGTTGAAGTAATAACACATACATGTCTAATAATTTGTTATATTACATTATTGTGGGGTATAATATGGCTTTTTCTGGCTTGGGAACCCTTTTGTCCTGGATTGGCTCTCTAAGAGCTTGGCCATCATACTTGCATCACTCACCTTTTGCCACAATAATGCTGGATAACAAACCTCTCCAAACTCAGTGCTTCCTACCACAAGCATTTATTCTCACCTAGGGGTTGGCCAGGCTTGGCTCCACGCAGTGAGTTGGGCTTAGGTCTGTCCCATATGTCTCATTCTAGGCTCAGACTGGAGGGCAGTGGCTACCAGGGGTTGTTCTTTACATTGTGAACCACCAGAATGAAAGGCTAGCAATCCTGTGCAGCATATATAAATGCCTCTGTTTGCTCACATTCTAGTGGTCAAAGTGAGTCCACGGCCAAGCCCAACAACAGTGGAGCAAAGATACACGCTCTGCTCACAGCAGGGGGAAGGGGAGTGAGTCATACTTGCTGTACAATAACCTAAATGACCCCAGCCGCCTTTAAGAGCTTTTTGTGGGCCGCACCCGATGACTTCCATTTCCTTCTCATTGGCTGTCCTTTTTTTGCAAGGGAGGTTGTGAAATATATGGGTTTTTTTTTGGCTGAGTACACTGCTGGCCCCTAAAATATAGGGGTTCAGTGAGTGAAGAAAAAAAGAGAGAATGTAAACTGGATGTTAACGTTCTCTGCTGCAAAGGAAGTTTCTTTCTTGTTCATTCATTCATGGATTCAACAAATGGTTTTGAAAGTTTACCATGAGACAGTCCTGTTCTGGATGATGTAACATATGTGAGCATGTTACATGGTTGCAAGAACCCAGGGATGTGGGCTGGGCAGGGATGATGGTCCTTATTTGTCAGATGAGGAGCCTGAAGCCAGTGGGACAGAGTTGCTTTACTGAGTACCCAGGCTTTTTGAGTGGTAGATTCAGCTTGAACCCCAGTCTTCTGTCTTATTCTTCCATTCAAAGGCATTTATGGAGTAGCTACTTGGTGCTGGGCATATGGAGGCAGAAGGCCCATAGCAGGACCTTGAAAGCCATGCTGAGGAATTTGCATGTAATCCTGAGAGTTATGGGGAATAGGCCAGTGGCGGGTCCATGTTTACATTTTGTCAGTGATGTGCAGGATGGATTGGAGAGAGCAAAGGTAGAGTCTGGGAGACTAGTTCAGGAGTTCCTCCAAGAGTACTGTGAGTGAGATGACAGTTTGAGCCAAAGAAGTGGCAGTGAGAATGGATAGAAGGAGAGAGATTCCAGAATCACTTAGAATGGCCATTTGGACATGGGAGCCAAGGAAGAGGAATTGCTTAGCTCAGCAGTTCTCAACCCACATTGTGCTTTAGAATTAAATATGGTGCTTAAAAAATATACAGATGCTCAAGATGCTCAAGCCTTGGAAATTTTCATTCAGTGAGTCTGGGATGGAGCCAGACATGGAACCATATTAAAGAGTGGGCCAGCTGGGCAGCTGCCTGGGGTACCAATTTATAAGGAGGCCTAAAACATCGTTAGAGCAAACTGGAAATCTGACTCCTTAGAACTGGTGAAGGTGAAGCTAGACTCACTCCTGATGAAGTAGGAAGCACCCTCTGGTGGAAATAAAATATTCCTCTTTGGCACTAACCTGTCTCAGCCGAATATTTCCTACCTGCAAGGCACACTTGTGTAACCAGAGGCCCCACCAGCAACCTGGCAGCGGCCAACTGCCAAGCAGCCAACATTCTGAAAGAAAGTAATACACAAAGTGCTGTTTCCTAGAAAGGAGGGATTTATTGGTTATCTAAGTTAAAAACTAATATAGCTTCCAAAAAGTTGTCTAGTTCAGAAAAAAAAAAATCACAAGCTAAAACTGAAGGGGGATGTGGTGTGTAGTCTTAAATACAGTGGTCAGGGAAGTCTTCACTGAGGAGGTGAAACATGAGCGAAGACCTGAAGGAGATGAAGGAGCGAACCTCCCTAGGGAAATCTAGGGCATTTCAGTGAGAGGGATAGTAAGTGCAAAGATCCTGAGGTGGCATAGTGCCTGGAGTGTTCAGGAAACAATTAGGAGGAGAGTGTGTCCTGGAGCACAGTGAGTGAGAGAGAGTGCAGGTGATGATGTTAGAGAAGCAGTGAGGACCAACGTGTGGGGAGGCTCCTGAAACCTGGGGTTTTACTTTGAGGGAGATGTGAAGCCTCTGGGAGGGTTTAAGCAGAGGAATGACAAAATCTGATTTATAATTTTTCTCAAGCAACTCTTCTCAAAAGTAATTTTATTCGTGTAATTACGGTGGATTAAGTTATGCTACAGTAACAATCCTCAAATCTTAATGGCTTAACACATAAATTTATTTCTCATTCACTCTCATATCCATCCAATGAGGGCTCATGGAGGCTCTGCTCTTCTGCTCACCCAGAGACCCAGGCTGACGGAGGCTCCATCCTGACACAAGCTTTTCAGCCACTGTGTAAAAGAAGGAATGTGGCCAATCATGCCCTGGCTCTTACAACTTCCATCAGAAGTGATGTCACTTCCACTTACATCTCATTGGCCAAAGCTAGTAAGATGACCACACCTAACTTCAAACAGAGTGGAGGCGTACATCCTGACCACTGTCTGAAAGATGGAGAGCTAGATGTTGGTGAACAGCTCTACTGGCTACCATTGTTCAGCTCCTTGGAAACACAGCTGTACAAAATCTCCATGTCAGCAGAGAGCTCTGCATGACTAAGAGCTCCATTGGGTGTGTGTGTGTGTGTGTGTGTGTGTGTGTGTGTGTGTGTATGAGGGGGGTGGAGTTTAAAGGAGTTCTTCTGTTTTTCTAGAAGAAAAGAATAGTTAGACCCACAGGTATAAATCTCCACCTCTTGCAAAACTGAGTTTGGCTCAAAACTTTAAAAGATACTTTTTTCATTCTCATCAGGTGTTCAGAGCCCACAGGGCTGAGTCTGATTCATGACTCAGCCTCAAGGCACCAGGTGCTACCCACACTCCCAGCAGCTCTGGAGGAAAGCCTGTCCCCCAGCGCAGTCCTTAGGCCTAGGAACTCCACCTGAGGTGGGGGAGAAGAAGGTAGAAGGTCTGCTTCTTTGCAGCTTCCGTATCTTCCCCTGACTTTTTATTGCACTGATATGTGCACTGCTGATCTCACCCATCGAACTGGCCACTGGTTTTCAGAACGAGATGCGAGCAGCCCAAACATTGTACATGAGGATCTCCTAAGGTGTGGAAAGTAGACATTACAACTTCTATTTCTGCTATATTAATCTTGCCCTTTCAAATTTTTTTTGTTGTTGTATGTTTTATAATAGGTAGATAATAAGGAGGTACACTTAACGTAACTTGTAAATATGTAATGCATATATTGGAGGATATACTCAAAAACTTATTGCTGCTGAGATGAATTATCAAAAAAGTTTGGAGCCTGCTGATATAGATAGAGTTCTTTGAGGCTAAGAGACAGTATGTGTTAATTTTTGTTTCATGTAGCTTTTTATTGAAGTTTAACGTACATACAGAAAGGTGCACACATCATGAGTATTACAGCTTCATGAATTTTCATCTGTAATTTGTACTGAAATAAGTAGCCAGATAGAGAAACAAAATACTAGGAGCACCACAAAAGCCCCCTCATATCTCCTGCCTAGTCATGACCTTTCCCCCCGGGAACCACTCACCTGACTTCTAACAGCAGGAATTAGCATTGCCTGTTTCTGTGCTTCATATAAATGGAATCATACGTAGGCCTATTTTTGTGGCTGGCTTCTTTCCCTCCACAGAACGTTTGAGTGTGGTTGTAGTTCATGAATTCTCATTGCTGTAAAACATTCCGTTGTGTGAATACACCACAATTTACTTACTGTTTGTACTGTTGATGGAGATTTGGGTTGTTTCCAGTTTAGGACCACTGCGAATAATGCTGCCAGGAACTTTCTTGTACACGGCTTTGGTGCACATGTGTAGGCATTTTTGTTGGGTGCATGTCTAGGATTTGCTGGGTCACAGGGCACGTGTACATTTAGCTTTAGTAGATAGCCAGACGGTTTTCTAACGTGGTGGTACCTCTAACTCGTTCTTGACATTAACACCAAACACACGGTGCGTGGCAAATATTCCCTGGGTGAATGCATATAGAGTGAGGAAGCAGGGGGACAGGGAACAAAAAAGTGCATGTCAAAGATTGTCAGCATCGTAGACATGCTGAGTCATAGAGTCACAGCCACAGACATGGCTCTATGGGGGAGGATGTCTTCGGGGAAGTAAATTGTCACATCTAGGGCCGGCCCCGTGGCTTAGCGGTTAAGTGCGCGTGCTCTGCTACTGGCGGCCTGGGTTCGGATCCCGGGCGTGCACCGACGCACCGCTTCTCCAGCCATGCTGAGGCCGTGTCCCACATACAGCAAGTAGAAGGATGTGCAACTATGACATGCAACTATCTACTGGGGCTTTGGGGGAAAAAAAAGGAGGATTGGCAATAGATGTTAGCTCAGTGCCGGTCTTCCTCAGCAAAAAGAGGAGGATTAGCATGGATGTTAGCTCAGGGCTGATCTTCCTCACACACACACACACACACACACAAATTGTCACATCTAAGATAATATGGACCAGTGGTCTGAATTACAGGATTTCAGAGCCAGAAGGAATCACTGTCAACTAGGAGTCAGTAAAGAAAGAGAAGCTGATTTTTTTAGGCAGGATCCTGTGAGGGGCAGATGGAGTCATTGAGAGCCGGGGTGCATCCTCAGCTCGGCGGGTCCAGAACTGCTTACCCAGCTGTGGTCATTCCTGGCGTGCTGACTGCTCGAACTCACTCTGGGTAGTAAAACTGGCAGTTGTTCATTTACAGTGGAGTTCCTACACTCCCCATGTGGGCACCTCCTTAGCTGAGAGAGTATCGGGTGAACAAAATGGTGCTGAGCTTGGGAGTCTGGCTTCAGAGTGTAGACTCTGTTCTTGAGTGACACTGCACTGGGCCAGGCCGGGTCCTGGAGCAGCTTTTCCCAAGTGTGTCCCCTGAGTCCTCAGCTGATTGCTCTGAAAAAGAGTTCTGCATCCAGTAAACCTGGGAAAAACTGGGCACTCTCTTCCTGTCTCAAAAAACCTCAGTGCATATTAGCATCATAGGCTCTGACAAGTCCTATTGCCAAAAATAAAAATCTGTTTAACTGTGCTCAGCGTTCTCAAACTTAACCAACAGAATCCCTGCCTTTTAAATTCTTTTTATATATAACAGAACACCACAAAACTCTTGAAAATATTAATCTAAAGAAATATCTCTGTTCCACTCTCTAGTGTTTTTCAAACTGCACTCATTAGATATTAGTGAAATAAAGTTAGTGATTTGAGACTACCATTAAAATAATTAAAATGGAATAGAATAGAAAATATCAGAGTGTGCCACATGTAATAATGTTTTATAAAACTTTGTTTTAGTTACATTTATACATATTTATTTGTGTAAGGGGTCACGACATAGAATGTACGTCTTATGTGGGTCACAGTTGGAAAAGGAGACTCAAAAGACCACGTTGTCTCCTCAAACGTCTGGGCGAAACACTGAACACTTTGTGCTGTAGCACCCCCTCTTCCCTGCCATTCCTCATTCAGTGCTCAGATTCTCCATCCTCCCTGTCCTCCCTATGCACAGACAAGCTGCAATTTTTAGCACTGCATCCCCCCTCCCGTGCCTGGCTTATCAATGTCTTCCTCTTCCTCTCATGCTCTAGCAAATAGACTTTGGTTTGCTAAACTACTTACTATCTGGCCTCAGGAAAGTCACTTCAACTCCCTAATCCTAGGTTTCCTCTTTTGTAAAATGATGATAATAAATTTTCTCTCTCAGGATTGTTTGTGATGATGAAATGAAATAACCTATGGAAAGCGTCTGGAACACAATAAGGACTGAAAAAATACTTTCTCTTCGCTCTGCCCCCCCCCCATACACACACACACACACACACACACACACACACACACACACACACACAAACAATTTAAGGACACTCTCTGGGTCTTTGCTCACCTTAAGAGGCACTGTCATCAGTGACAAGCTCAAAGCATTCTGCAGCAAGTGACTCCTGGGAAGATGCCAGTTTCTATCCATCTAATAATGATTTTTGTTAGTTTCAATCTTGGAGGGTAATATTTCAGTCTGGTTCCCAGATTCTCTCAGGCACCCTACTGCTGACTCTGCCCCCATCTCCACTTTCTTGCCTATAGGCTCTTAAGAATCCTGAGATCCAAACAGTGGACTTACGGACACAGGTTTCAAAGAGGTCCAGGCACTGGTTGAAGGTCACTCAGCTGTTAACAGAGGGGCAAGCCCCCAATTCCACGGCAAGCCCAGTCCTCTTTCCAACAAGGAGCATGCAGACCCTTAGGTCCTGCCCCAACTGCCACAGCCCACGTAGGTGACCCGGGGGACACAGGGCACTGTCTATGCATCCGTAGCAGATGGGTCAGTATCAGCCACTTACTCCAGCGAGTTAAACACTGATTAGTTCTCAAGGAGAAAAATTGTTCGTTTTTAATGACCTTAAGTGGTCAACGGATTTTCCTTCCAAACCGCCCTTGGAGATAGAGCCCAAACAAGGGTATGAAATGCCAGTAAAAAAAGACTTGTCTTTCTGAGGCTTTGCAGGGGAGAGCCATGTTTTGGCGACCCTCTGCAGGTCCCCCCAGATTGCCGCGGGCTCACACAGTACCCGCACACCTTGGAGGCGGAGTCGAGGCGATGCACCCAGACCCTGCTCCGCGCTCCTTGCGGCCCGGCCTGGCGCCCCTCGCCGCCCTGCCTGGGCTCACCATCCGGCGGGCAGGACCGTTTCTCCTTAGCACCTGGGCCCGTGCTCCAGGCGGCGCGGCTGCTCGAGCCCGGGGCAGGGCTTTTATTGTGAAAGGAGCTCCCCCCTCCCGCGCTTTCGGGGAAGTGGAGAGGCTGGGCCGGGACGCGCGGCAGGGACTTTGCAAACTCTGCAAAAGTCCCTAGCTGATCGCGGAGGCTCGGGCGGCGGGAGGGCTCCCGCAGGACCGCAGACCCTCGCAGACCCGCAGATCTCGCGTGCATTCACCCAGACCTCCTCTAACAACCCCACCCATAGAGCATCCTGGCGCGCGTCGCACGCCCTAGAGTTGTCGTGGGGCCACTTGGCCGCTGGGAAGCTGTGGACCTTCAGTCCGGGAAACCCGCGTCCAGGGAAGCCTGGAGAGCCACGGCGCCAGGGGCGGCCCGGGGGCGGCGGGATGAGCTGGCGAGCCGGCTGAGCGCGCCGAGGAGCTGGTGCAGTCACCGCGGAAGACATGGTAGGACTCGCGGGCGGGTGGAGTGGGCACCCAGACAGGTGGCTGCGGGCAGCGCGCACCCGCTCTGAGCGCGCGGAGCCTGCGCGGTTTCCCCGGGCGGGAATTATTCCCCAAAGGGTGCGTGGGGGGGCGGCGGCTTTCATTTCTGCACCTAAGATGGGGGGTGGGGAGTGGGGGAGCAATCAGCTTTGCTGCTTCCCTTGGCGGAAAGGACCGTAATAAGGGGTCTTTCATTATGGACCGGCACACCCTGGCTGAACCGTAACCCACTCGCAGCGCTCCACAAGCTTCATCCAACCCGCAGGGCGGGGAGAGGAGCGGATTCCATGGGGGCAACCACGGTAGCCTCTGATGGGAGAGACGCCCCTGAAGTCACTTTATTCCTCTGAAAAATGCATGTGATTTTTGTATTATCTTCTATAACTTAGCCATGTTTTAATATTAAAAAGTAATGCCATACTTTTATACGTTTATTACCATAGAATTAAATTGGCCCTGGTAAGGTTCCAATGCTTGGCTCTCCGTGCCCCACCTCCCTCCACCTCTTGGGACCTCAGGGCAGATGTGGGAGCGCTGGTCGGCCTGGGATATCATTCGTGAAGCCAGGGACCCTGTGAACTTTGCCCTTCCATTGATAAAGCTCACGGACACCGACAAGCAGAAGATAGACCCTTTGAGAATGCGATCCGGGCGGCTTCGCTAAAGCACATGTGTAGCCTCAGGGAAGGGGCTTCCCCCGGGACTGGCTGCTGATTAGCTCCCCTTCCAGGTAGAAGCTACCTGCAGCCCCACCCCCATGCACTTCTGAAGTTCACTGCCCTGGCCTGGCAGGTGTCAGCCCCTAGGATGAGTTTGAACTCTGAAGGAACCCCCAGGGGCTCTCCTGTCTGCTTCTGTGGACAGCCCCCCTCCCCAAGCTCACAGAGGGCTGACTGGAGCTCATTGGAGACACTTCTCAGGGAGTTTAGCTGTGGGCCTGGAGTTCAGAAGGGCACCTAGAGATTCCCCTCTAGGATGGAGGGCCTCTGGGAGAACAGCTGCCTGCGTGCAAGGGTGTTCTGGCAGTGTCAGGGGAGAGGCAGCGGCTGAGGGCTGGTCCGCAGGAGCTGGGGGCTCAGGGACAGGTGCCTGTGAGGCTGTGTGTGTGTGTGTCTGTGTTTTGCCTTCCCCCCACATAACACTGTCCCCCCAATCCTCTAGGTTTTTTTCTCAAAGCTGCTAAAGAGAAAGAAATAATGGAATCTTAAGGTTGGAAAAGGAGATTGATCAGAGGTACAGGATGTGAAACTGCATAGTGTGGAGATTTTTACTACAGAATTCCCTGTTCAGGGGCAAGAGTGTTGCCAGAAGAGAGTAGGGGGCCAAGGCCATCCACTCAGAGGGCCATTACTGCTGTGCAGGAGTCTCCTGGCTTTAAAGGTGTCTGTGGTAGAGCCTCTCAGGCCTTCTGCAGTGGAGGCAGAGTAGCACGGAGGGGAAGGTTCCTGGCAGCCTAGGGCGCAATGCTGTGTTTGCTCCACTGCCAGTGTGGGCTTCCTGTTCCTGTGAGTAGCAGTCTCCTGGCTTCTCATCCTTAGTCCTGGGGTTGTGTTAGGAAGAGGACTTGAGTCAGGATCTCACTGTGTCAGGGTCCACTTGCCAGAGAGAGGGGCCTGATGGGCGACCTCTGGCAGCAAAATGGCCTTGGAGATCTAAAAGTTTCCTTTGCTTTTACCTCTGAATGAAGGGTCCTGTGGTCCAGAGGCCTGGGGGCCCAAGGGGCAGCCTGGCACTGGCTGGAACCAGCAAAGGAGGAGGAAGGGACCTGGGGATCCTTTGGGGAGCCTCAGTTTCCTCCTCTGTAAAATGAGAGATTGAATTAGATGTCCTCTGAGTTGTCATTTAGTTCCGAGAATGGATGATACATGAATAATTCTGAGGTTGGACGCCAACCCTGGTGTTGACCTCTTCTTAGCATGGACAACTAAGAGGGTGTGAGGAAGAAGTGGTTCTCAGCCCTGGGTCTGACTGCTCCCAGACCAAATCCAGGGTGGGACCCCAGCAAGGGATTTTTTTTTATGGCTCCCTGTGTGATCCCAGTGTGCAGCCAGGAGTGAAAACCACGGGGCTAGAAGGCTGAGGGAACAGCAGCTGCACTCACCCAGATGTGCCTGCATCTGTAGAAGGTCACCCATGGAGAGAGTCCTAAAATAGAAGGCTTTGGGGAACTTCATCTGGGAAATGATACGTGTGATACGCCCCTCTGGGGGTATCCCTCCATAGAGTAACCTCTTTTAATTCATTAAAACTGAGATGTGAACTTCTCCAACTTGTTTGAGTAGGCTATCCTTCATCCAGTAATTCCTTAACACCATCATATTACTCACCCAAGGTACATAAGATAGGAAAACCTGGGTTAGAAATATAAAGTGAAAAGTCTGGAATCCTTAAATGTCTTTTTGCAGAAGTGAGCACTGAGCTGCAGGCCCTGTGAGGGCATTTTTGATCATCCTGAAGGGGGTGTGGGTCTCTGCGGGGGCTTGCTGTGTATATTTCCAAAGCCAAGATTGGAACAATTGGCACCTTTCCTTATAATAAAGGAGGGAGACTTGATGTAAGCCAAAGACTCTGAACTCGGATGAAAAATATTGATAGAAGTTAAGACTATTCCTGCCAACTTAAAAAAAGTTTTCTTCCTGATTCTTGGGGAGTAAATATATATATGTAATATAAACAGCCATGCTGCCAACTTCTACAGGTAACCACAGTTATCGTTTCAGTGTATTTCCTACTCTCTTGGAGTGTTATTTTAAATAGTTGAGATTATACCGAATATGCAGTTCTGTAGTCTGATTTATTTTAGTTCACTTTTTATCAAAGCATATTTCCATGCTAAAAAAAACTTCATAACTATGCTTTTAATGCTCAGTACCATGATTTGGATGATCATCTCCCTGCTTGTGGCCTTCAGGTCGTTTACGCTTTGGGGCTGTTTTTAGTGGCGTGTGGCCAGCTTCTGATTATCCGTGGAAATGGGGATCTGAGTGCCTGGCTAAGTGGAAATTAGACAAGCGCACAGGAACAAATTGCTTCAGCCTCTTTACTACAACCACCCCCGAGGGCCCAGAGCATGGGTGTGAGGGGAGTTTCCTCTTGTCTGTCTTCACTCTGTGCTGTGGGCGTGTCATCAGGCAGGTGGCTATGGAGGGACAGGGGTTCCAGGAGAGCCCCTACATGGGTCACTTCTCCTCAGAAGAACCAAGAGCTCAAGATCCTGGAGGTTAAGACTCGGAGGGGGAATCTCCAGGTGAGGCAGCTGAGGCCAGAGAAGGGATGTGATTTTCCCCAGGTCACTCAGAGCTGGGCTAGAGCGCAGGTTTCCTAGTTCTCCCCCTGCCTCTCTCCACCAATGGTGGTCCCATCACAGACATGGTGGCCTCTTCATATGCTTGAGGCATTTGGTGCAGCTTGGAGTGGTGGAGAAAAGGCACAAGGTTTTAAATCAGAATGAGGTTTGTGCCAGACTCGGCTACTGTGTGGCCCTGAGTAAACACTCCAGTACTCTGGCCCTCAGGCCCCACATCTGTAAAATGGGGTTATAATATGGGATTTTATGAGGAGCAAATGGAATCATGGAGGTGAAAACACTTGGTGCCCCAAAGGTGCTATAAGAATGGGGGTTTTATAGAGGGCCCACAAAAACAGGTTTACTTTTTGTTGGGACCTAAAACAAACGGCAAGGAAGCCACCGATGCATTTCATTCCATACCAGTCAAGGGAGTGCTTCTGGGACTCCTCTCTAAGTGTGGATGAAGTATTCTATTTATTCTATTCTAAAACAATTTTCTTCCTCCTTTAAATCTCTCTTCTCACCAGGCAGGAAATACCCAGCCTGTGGGAGTTGTTTGCCCAGTCTGTGTGCCCTGGGCCTCCTTGCTGAATGCTGGCTGAATGAGAAGGCACCCTCCACTCAGCTGCAGGCCCCTGAGTGTCTAAGGCTGAGTGCCTGGCAAATCACGCTGCCAAAGGTCTGAGTGAGTCCCTCGGGTTCTCAGGCTCAGCCGGAGAAGAGGTTAAACTGGTTTTGGAATCAGAATTGGGAAACATGACATCCAGTCTTTGGAGCCTGTGGGGAACTGGATGCCCTCTCTCTTATGGGCACCCCCTCGACTTGCAGCTCCTGCTGCCTGCGTGAGCCAGGCTCTGCACAGAGCTGGCCGGGGAAGCAGAGGGTTTTAAACAATCCACTGGCCCCAGCCAGACCAGGCAGGGGTTGGTTCAAAAAATGGTGGAATGGGAGTTGGGGGGAATAGGCCTCACAAAGAAATGAGTTCCTTAGCTGTTTCAGGGACCAGTGAGAGAACTGTGCTTCAGATGGGCCTCAAAGATGCTTACAACTCCCTCAGAAGAGGCCTGGGGGGTCCCAGCCCTCCTTTGCTGCCCAAGGTACCAATGTAGAAGCCGAGCACATCAGGTTTCCTTGAGGCCCGGGTGCTCTGAGCACCCTGGGCTGTCTTTGCTTGAATCATTTTCTGATGTGACTGCTAAAGCGTTTCCATCTGGGCTGTTTGGGGTGCAATCCCTGTATTGTCTGGATGTGTCTACACAAGCCTGTGTCTGAAGGGCCACCTGGTCTGAGAGTGAGGAGGGAGCAATGGTTTGTGGGTGACCCCCAGGCTGTCCTTCTCTGTGGCCCCCCCCCCCCCACCACACACACAGACACAGACACATATTCTTGGAAGTGGCCTGTGGCCTGGGGTCTGGCCATATTCCCAAGGGCCTGGCCTGGTGGCTCCAGAACTGCTGAGTGGAAGCTGGAAAGTGCTTTAAGATGGCAGCTGGTGAGTTCAGGGGTGAAGGGAGTAAGAGTGAAAGGGAGGGAGAGGACGTGGAGGGTGGGGGGACAGTAGGGGCCTCACGCTGGGCTCCAGGCCTTGACTGGTTCTGAATGAACGCACCTCTCCTCTGGGCAGGGCCTGAGTTTACTCCCAGGGGCTCTGGAATTCTTGAGCAGCACTCCTAGAAGGCCATGAAAGGGGAATTCACAATCAATGTATAAGTGTGTATTAGTGCTCCCTCTCTCTCCCTGCTGCCTTGCTATTCATTTGTTCATCCATCCATCCATCCATCCATCCATCCATCCATCCATCCATTTGTTCATTCATTCATTTAGAAAATACCTGTTTTAAGCCAGACATTTTGCTAGGGCAGAAGATATAATGGTAAATAACACAGATCCTTTCCCTGGGGAATGTGCACTCCAGTGATACTGCCTGTGTGTGCCTGTGTGTGTGCCTGTGTGGGTGTGTATGTGGGGCGGAGCAGGTGGTAGGTTCAGGGGAGAGGGAAGCACAAAGAAATGTTTCTGTCCTGTGATCTAAATGCTCCAATGAGGATGCAGAGAAGGGTGCTCCTCATGCTGGATGCCCCCCAGCGTGAGGAGTGAGGGGCACAGGAGGCTCCAGGAGTGTCTCAGGATGGCCTGATTTTATCAAGTGAAGACAAGAGAAGCCACTACATATCTATTAGAAGAGCTAAAAAACAAAACACCCTGACAATATCAAGTGCTGGCGAGGATGCAGAGCAGCTGGAACGCTCCTACAGTAAAGGTGGAAATGCACAGTGATGCAGCCACACTGGAAGTCAGCGTGTCGGTCTCTTATAAAGTTAAACACGCACTTACCATATAATCCAGCAATCCTATTGCTATGTGTTTACCCAAGAGGAATGAAAACATGTCCACTCAAAAACCTGGATCCAAATGTTTACATATGGATAAATGTTTATAAATACAATGTTTATATCCAAAGCTTCATTCATAATTGCCCCAAACTGGAAACAACCCAAATATCCCTCAACCGTAGATTGGATAAACAAACTGATCCAGCCATACCTCAGACTACTACTCAGCAATAAAGAGAACAAACCATGGATATACGCAGCAACGTGGGTGGATCTCAAAGGCATTATGCTGAGTGGAAGAAATCAATCTCGAAAGGTTACATTCTACGCGATTCCTTTTATATGACATTCTGGAAAAGGTGAAACTGTGGGGATAGAGAACAGGGGTTAGGGATGGAGAGGCTGTGACTACAAAGGCACGGTATGAGGGAGGTTTGGAGTGATGGAGCTGTTGTATCCTGATTGTGGTGGTGGTTCTATCCATGTGCTAAAACCCACAGAACTGTACACAAAAATGTCAGTTTTATTGTACGTAAATTAAAAAAATAATATAACAAGAAGAAGAGGGAAAGGCAGTCTAGCAGAAGGAACAGCATGTGTAAAGCCCTGGAGGCAAAAGTGAGCTGTCAAAAGTTGGCTGGGAGGGAGTTGGGGGGAACCCCCTGGAAATGGGGCTAGAGGCAGAGCCTGGCTCTTGTGCATGAGTGGTCTCCCCACCCAACTGGGGGTTTGTGTTGTAATCCTGAGGGCAGAGGGGGCAATGGAAGGGCTTTTGAGCTTGGAGACTTGGGATTGTGTTTGCATTTGAGAGAGAAGTTTGGAGGGAGGGGAGACTGCAGGGAGTGCAGTGGAGCGGGAACACCTGGGGAATGATCTTGATCCGAGGGGACAGGATACAGGAATGGGCCCTGCGGCTGGCCAGATGGAGCAGGTGGGAGGGATATATTTGGGCAGGAGAAGCTCCAGTCCATGGCAGCCTCAGATGGAGCCTAAGGGCAGGACAAGAGTGACTTCGGTTTCTTGTTCAGGCATCTGGGTATACAGGCCTCTGTCTGCCTTCCTCCTCTCTCTTCATCTTCATTTTTATTTATCTTATGGTGTCCTTCAACTAGTCACACTTAGAAGTAATCATGATATAGAAGTAACATTTAAAAATGATACTAATCATTTTAATTCTATAAACTAGATTATTATGTTATATTCTTAAGAGCCACGGTGAAGTGTTTGACGTTTCTCCCTTAATCCTCCCAATTGGTTTTACCATTATAATCATTAAAATAGGATGGAGATAATTGCAATAATGAATGAGTCCGGCATTATTTATGTCGCCCTAGCCACCTCGCCTGCAGTCCCCAGTGCCCTCTGCCAGCCAGTGCAGCCGCAACGGTTCCCTTCCTCCTGGCCCCCAGCCCCCACTGACCACCCTGCTGGAGGGTGGGCAGGGGCTGCGACCACTCTCTCTCCTAGCCCGCCTTCCCCTAGTCCTGTCATGGGCTTGGACTCGGGTTTCTGCTAAGTGGCCACAGGAAGGGGCTGTGTCACATGCTGTTTACTTGTGGGCAGTTTGTGTTTGGCTTTCGAGGGTATTTGCTTGCAATGATCAAACAGCCTGTTTCAGAACCATCTGGAGAATTCAAACCCTTCCATCTTGGCTTGGGCAGCAGGTTCGTGGTTCCATGTTTAGGAGCCAAGTCAGGTAGGGATTTTTCCAGAAACACCATCAGCCAGAAAACTGGTCAAAGACAGCAGAGGGGATAGCACTAGAAGAGAGAAAGGGAGAGAAAAAAGAGAAGAGTCAGAGCCAGAGATGTCTGGATGCGAGATGAGGAGACCGAGGCTCAGAGACAAAAAGGATCGGCCCGGTGGGGGTCCTCTCACCCCTCGGGCAGCTGTGCTGGAGCAGGCAGGTGTCCTCGCAGCCTGTGAGCATGCCGCTCCGGAGGCTCGGGGCCCCAGGGCTGCGTGGGCACGGTGTTCTGGGCTGGGTTTCAGCAGTGCGTCGCCCTCCGGCAGAGCAGTGATGTTTTCCCCTGGCCTGGCTGGCGAGGGCTGACTGCCACTGCCTCTCTGTGCTTCACATGCCCGGGCGTCAGCCCTGTGCTCCTGTTGGGGGAGCGTTATCGCAGAACAACTCAGCTCGTCCAGCGGCCGGCCTTGCCTCTGTCCAGACTGGTTTTGCACCAGTGCTATGAGGTGACTTCCAGTGCACCGGACACCGGGGAATTCTCAAGACCTTCTGCCTCTTACATCTCATTCTCCACATTTCCTGGAAGGAGACCATCCCTGTGAATCTACTCCTCCATTCCAAATTCCCTTCATACACACACACAAGCAACTTACACCTCCCTCAGTGATTTCTCCAATCCAACTAAGTACTTGGTGGGTAGTGTTGTCTGTGGTTGTCTTCCCATCTGGACTGCAAACTGAGGACAGAGGCCACACCTTTCTTCTTCATTCTGGCAATGATTTAAAAAGTTGCTTTTGTACTTTTAAATGCTTGGTGCCAGGGAAGACCCAAATATAGTCAAACCTGCGAATCAAAGGGTCGTAATTTCAAAAAGTATAGGATCCATATCCCCCTTCATCCTTTTCCCCGAAGGAGGTAAATGAACTCCAGCCCCAAGGATAGGTGATAGCCAGCCAGGTGGGAGGCAGGGAGTAGGAGTACTAGGCTCAACCTGTGCCCAGGACGGGGTGGGGGTGGCTTTGGGTCACACTGTCTGGGATGTCTGGGCCTGGTGGAGGTGGAGGCTGCAGCCAGTTTGAGGGCTGGAGGCTGGGATGGCCAGTGAATGGGCCATTTGGATGTCCATCCCTGTGTTGGGAGGAGGGTGGGCGGGACACACAGGCCTCTCTCTCTGGGACAGAGTGGCTCTGTTGTCTGTTCACACAGAGGCTCAGTGTGTACCTCCCGGGGAACCTGGACCCTGGCTCAGGGACTGGCCGCCGGCGAGGTGGCCTCCTGGACAGCACGAGCTCTCCTCCGGGCCTCCCACACACCTGGCCACTGTCTGCAGCCCCAGTCCGAGTCAGCTCACACAGTCAGTGACCGAGTTCTGTCTCACCCCCTCCCCCAACTCCCCCCACTTCTCCGGATGCTCTAGAGATCCTGTTGCAGCTACAAAGATGCTATTGTATTCCTTTCTTTCAGGACATTGTCTCTTGAAACTCTAGTTAAAATCCCTTCATTTCCCTTTGGGGAGGGGGTGCGGATGGCTGACTGGGCAATGCCACCCTCTTTTGTCACTTTGCTGTGAGTCAGGAAAGGCTTCTGGCTCCTGGTTCACACTCACTCATCTCCCTGGCAGTGGCCCAGGGTGAATGGGATTAAACGGTAATTGTCACAATTCCTTACTTGGTACAGTTTAAAGCATGAAGGGTTCTGAGGGTGAGTTGTAATCAGAGCTGAATTCAAACCCTTCTTACCACCTTGGGCAAGTCAGTGAACCTTTCACCTCTCAGCCTCAGTTTCCCCATGAAGATAACACTGCCCCCTTGTGGGCTTGTGTGTTTGATGCTGTGATGAGTGTAAGGCACCTCATACAATAGTCATCAGCACATGGTAAGTGCTCACTTAATGGGAGCTGTGATGACATTGTCCCTAGATCACAGACAGGGCTGGAGATGCAGCATGGCTGGGCCCTCTAGGATGTTAGTAGGACCCTTCAGTGCATCAAGGGAAGCAGGAGTTGGGGGGCAGCCTTGGACCCTCGCTCCCCTGCAGAAGGGGTTCTGGAGTGGGGGAATATATGCTATAAAGAGACTGCCTTTATACCAGCCATGTGGATCCATGCCTACAATGGTGAACTAGAGAAAGGCGGAATCAAATGGTAGGGAGAAGGGGGACAAAGTTCAGGTGTTCTTGACCTGGGGTCCATGCTAGAATTCAGGGGAGCCCTAAACCTGGTTGAAGAAAAGTTACATCTTTATTTTCGCTGGTGTCCAACTGAAATTCAGCATTTCTTCGATAATGAATGCAGGCGTTAAACACAGTGGTGTCAGCAGGACCTGTGACTTTGTTACCAAGAGGAATCAGATGTTTTCTATCGTGAGAGCAGAAGCAGAGACTTTGAAATATAGTCTTTACTCCTCACTGCTTTGGAAGTACGTTTGTTATTAGACCTGCTGATAGATCTTGTTATCTAATGTGTTAATAAATAAGCACATGTATTATTATATCACACATTTATTTTTTAGAATATTTTGATCACTGTATTTCAGTATAATTGATTGCCTTTGTAATCCTATGTCTTTTATTTTATACATTTAAAAAAAAGCGTCCTGAGAAGGAGCCAGGGCTTCACCAGGTGGCCAGAGTAGTCTTGGGTACTGAAAAGATTCAGCACCCCTGCTTCTGTGCAGATATTCACCTGTGTGATCTGATCTTGGGGCATGCCCAAAGCCCCCTTTGCCTAAAAGTGTTTTTCCTCAGCTTCTACTCCAGGGTCATTAAAAAAATTATCTGCAACAAACTTCTAGTGTGTGCTAGACACTGTGCTGGGTGTAGGAAGATAATTCCCCCTTATACTAATAACATTTATTTGCACTGGGCTTTGTAGCTTTGTATTTTTTTATTATCTCATCAAATCATTAATCCTTCAAATGTTAAGGCTGGTATTATTAGACCCATTTTAGAGATCAATACATAGAGTAATTTAGAGATCAATGACGCCGAGTAATGGCCGAGTCCCGCCGTTCATAAATATGAAGGACTTCAAGTGGGCTCTCCAACCACAAATGTGATGCTCTTCCCACTCAATCAACTTGAAAATTCTTACACTTAGACGTAGCCCTTTTATTTTGATAGCTAGTCTTTGGAAATTTTCTGTTAAAAGTAAATAGCCTTGGAAATGAGTTCTTGTGTAGAGCGTTGCCCTGAGGGTCTGTCCCGGGAGCATCTTGTTTAGACACAGGAGAGGGAAGGGCACACAGCTGGAGCAGGAAGCACTGGAATTGGGCTGGATTTGGGGAGCCTGGGGAGAGGACAGCCTCGGGGGGCGTGAGGGCAGGAGACACAGGTGGTGGGGTGTGTGGGAGCCAAGTGTGGGGGGATGGGGAAGGCCAATGCTGGGGGAAGGAGCTCTGACAGGGAGGGCGAGCTCTGAAGCCCGACTTGTCTCTCTTTTGGTGTTTTGCTTGGGGAGCCTCCAAACCATGTGGGGCTGAGCCCCAGACATCTAAGTGGCATCTCCATGAGGGGCTGAGGGAGTCTCTGTTTCTGGAAGCCTCTGACGAGAGTGCCTGGGACTGGGCCGAGAGGGCATGTGATGGACAAGCAGAGCATTTTCTTTGTGAAAATCATGAAAACAGAGACCTGCTGCTCTTCTCTGACTCTGAGAGCGTCGCTATGACACCGCTGGGCACTTCCCATTGTCTCCTGTCCTTGGCACGGCTTTCTCCCTCAGTAGACGGTGAACCCCTGGAAGGCAGCAGTGCCAGTGCAGTGTGGATGCAGAGGACGTGCTCAACAAGGGTTTTCATTGGTTGGTAGCCTCTCCCATCTTATATTTCAGCCTCTCCAGAGTTATCCAACAGAACTTTCTGAGATGACGGAAATGTTCTATGCTGTGCTGTCCACCATGGTGGCCAGTACTCACGGGTGGCTATAGAGTACTTGAAATATGGCTAGTGCAACCAGGAATGGAAATTTTTCCTTTTAATTAATTTAAATGTAAATAGTCACATGTGGTTAGTGGCTCTCATATTGGACAGTGCAGCTCTGCACCAAGAAGTATAAACTGAAGTGCTGATAGAGCCCAGGCTGCTGGCATAAGTGAGAGAAGTGGGCTGGAAATAGTGAAAAAAAAAATCAGTCTATGTTTTATTTTCTCAAGTTCTATTGAACTATGGTCAAAGAAGTGTTTATCTTCTATGAAAAGCAATAAGGCAAGTGAGATTCCCAAGGTAACTGTCCTTCTTCCTCCGTGTTGGGAGACAATAGGGAGTGGTGGGGCCTGTGGTGAACAGCAAGGAGGATGTCATTGAGAGAGGGAGCCATACTCTACTCCGGCCATGTGAGAATATGGGCCCAAATTCTGGCTAAAACTACCCCTTTTTCAAGGGAAGCTGGCAACCTGTATTTTTATGTGAAATATCCTGGTTTTTAAACACTGGCTCAAATTTATTTAAAGTATTTCAGGCCAAACAAAACACATCTGCAGGCCAGATTCAGCCCAGGGATCCCAGTTTACAAACCTTCCTTTAGGCCCTATCCTGAAGAAGTCCATATAACCTACTATGACGGGGATGAATTTCAAGCAAAGAGTGAGGTGGATTCTTCCCTGAGCATCCCTAAATGGCTCAGCCTCCCCTGTTGTCACGAGTTGGGTTAGAAGAAGGGAGAAGTGTGTCTGGAAGACACAGATCTGCCCCGTCCTCTTCTTTGGGGTGGTGTCCTAGCCTCTGAGTACTCATAGAGTAGAATCTCTGGAAGGCTGGAGCTGATCCACCCAGAGAGCAACTTGCTTTATTTTTTCAGCAGGAATCTCCACTCCCTCCCCACCCCAACCCCACTCCCTCCCCGCCCCAACCTCACTCCCTCCCCGCCACAACCTCATTCCCTCCCCGCCCCGACCTCACTCCTGGGCCTGAGAGCAAAATGTATGGCTGTTAATATGAAGGCAGCCAATAATTCCAACAAATGACAGGGTCTCCAAAATTCCATCTGGCCTGTGGTGTTCCCACACTGATGCTCTTGTGAGCTGGAACAAAATGGTAATTCAGTTATGGATATGGAGAGGGCTCCTGGGGCCAGCAGGGCTGCAAAAGCCCCAACAGTATAATCAATGTAGAGATTGGAGCAGAGCACCAGCCAACAGGGAGGGGGAGATAAAGGACACCAGTTAACCCCCTCCCATCTCAGGAGCAGGCAGAGGGCTCACACGCCCACCTACAGGGCTTACTTTCTCAACAGAGGTCCAGGAGCCCTACCCTGGAGGTAATCCCATGGATGTTGCTAGAAAATTATGATCATATTAATAGTAACAATACTCACACTGACTGAACTGAACTATAGGCAGGCTCTGTTTTGGATGCCTTACCTACAACAGCTCATACAACGCTCACGGAACCCAGTGGAATGATTTTGTTCTTATGAGTGACAAGTCGTATTCTTTTCCCACCAGAATGTCACCATCATAAGGGGAGTGACTTTTGTCTGTTTTGTTCATGATGTATTTCTTTTCCTGGAGCAGTGCTTGGCTCAGGTATATCTGCTCAGTGAACTAATGAGTGGACCACCCTATGAGGGAGGTACTGTTCTTATCCCCATTGTACAGAGGCAGAAATTGAGGCAGAAACACGGCAAGGATGCAGTGGAGCTAGAATCAACATTGGGGCAGTGTGGCTCTGAGCCCATGTGCTATTCATGGGCTGGTGGTGGTAGGCAAGCCTGGTGAGCTGCTGCCTCCCTTTGGGCCCAGCGATGAAGCTTGTCAAATAGTTTGGGGACTGGAGAAAGGTCGTGATGAGAAGATTTGTTCTGGGGGCTGGTCCTGTGGTCAGGGACTTAGTGGGTACCTGGGGCATCTATACTGAACCCGAGGACTAATGGCCTCTCTGGAGAATGTGCACAAACCCGGAGAGGCACTCTGTCCCTGGAGCAGAGACCTGGCAGCTGCATGTGCAGAGGACCCTGTGCAGAACCGCACATTCCCCGCTCCCTTCATGTGCTGAGCAGTGGGTCAGAGCTGAGCTTGGAACCTGGGCTGGAATACTGTCCCCTCTGCTGTGAGGCCGAGGGGCCCTGTGATGGGAAACCCCAGCAGCCAGGATCCTTGCTTGGGGGAGGAGATGCAGAAGTTTTCCTTCCTGCCCATCATCTACCCTCTGTGACCCACACCTTGGCTGACACCTGCAACTCCCTTTAGGAATCACAGGAAGGTAGTTTTGTGTATGACTGTGCCTGGGGATCAGTGAGGGGGTCTGGGATCAAATTGCTGGTCTGAGGTGGGCAGGCCCTCAGCAGGTCCTGCTGGTCGTACCTCTGGGCTCTGCTCAGCAGGGGCTCCCTCTTGGCCTGACTGTTCCTTTTTTGCTGAGGAAGATCGGCCCTGGGCTAACATCCATGCCCATCTTCTTCTACTTTATATGTGGGACGCCTGCCACAGCATGGCTTAGTAAGCGGCGTGTAGGTCCATGCCCGGGATCCGAACCCGAAAACCCCAGGCCGCCAAAGCAGAGCACGTGAGCTTAACCACCATGCCACGGGGCCAGCCCCACTGACTGTTCCATTTTTCAAGTGGGAGGTATGAAGTGTGCAGCTGCTGTTTTCTTGAGAGAGATCTGGGATCCACAGATGGGGACAATCTTCAGATTGGAAAACAACATTTTCCCAAAAATACACCTCCTGCGGGCTTCTCATCCATGGGCAGCTCTGACGCTCACTGTGCAGCTCTTCCCCCAGCTGCACCTCACGTGACGCTGCAGGGAGGAACCTGCCTCCCCCTCCATCTCCCCCCCGCTCCTCCTGACATTTATTGAGCATCACTGTGAGTCTGGAGTAATTGTAAGCTTCCGGCAGTTATTTAATTGGCATAACTTTCCTATAAGGTTGTGTCTCAGGTTGGCCTCCCCCAGAAGCTGACATTGAGACGAGGATTCCAGCAAGTAGTTTATTTGGACGATGTCACCAGAAGACAGCAGTGGGGGGCTAGGGGAGTGAGACGGGGAAGGCAGCTGATGCAGGGTGTATGGATGAGCAGGTTCCTACCGTGGGCAATGGGGGCTCATTCCTGCTGGGGACTTCGGGGAGACGGCAGAACATGCCTCAGAGTTGTCCGACCTGAGGGGTGAGGAAGATGGAGCCTTCACTCGCCAATTCCTGCCTGTCATGGTGGCGGGCTGGGGTGTTAGCCTCCCAGCAGGCATACTCCTGCATCTGAAGGAAGCCTGCAGGCAGGGTGCACAGGGTGCCTGTGGGAGGGAATGTGGGCGGGGCACAAACAGCACCTACTATAGGCAGGTGTGTCTGTTTCCCTCGATTTACAGGTAGGGAAATTAAGGCATATTCCACATTAGTGGGTCACTACCAGGTTCTTTTTTTAAGGGAAGGGAAGAGAAGAGAGAAGAGAAGACAAGAGAGAAAGAAAAGATGAGACATTATACCTCTTAAGGGTAAGTATCACTTCATGAAACTTGTATTTCAGTTATACACACATACATACAAATACACACACACACATTGGGTCACAATGTCAAACGTATTCCTGTGGATATTGGTAAAAAGAAAGTTTGAAGGCCAGTGGGTAAAGGACACAGCTGTGGCAGTTAGGACCCAGTAAGAAACAAAGAGGGTAAGTCACTTGCTCAAGATCACACAGCAAGTAGGTGGTGTTGCTGGGATTTGAGGCCAGACAGTCTGACCCCAAAGTCTCTGTGCTGAATGCTGTGCTGCCGTTGGCCACTCCTGAAGTCCTTTCAGTGGTGCTGGTCATTGCCTGTTGTTTATCGGTAGGGAGGATACTGCTGGGAGCACAAACTCTGTAGAATGAACAGCTGGAAGAACTCAAAATTTAAGGGGTCTCCACCCAAGAGTCTGTTGGGCAAAAGACCAGCTGTTCTGGAATATCCTGGGGACCTCAACACCGGAATGAGGAGAGGCTAAAGGAGAAGAGGTGGGGCGAGAGTGGGGAGAGGGCAGGGCCAGCGAGACGGGCATGCTCAGAACCAGGCCTCCAGAAAGAGCTAATGACTGGTACCTGGCGTCTAGGGATTGGACCTGTAGCCAGCTCCTCAGCCCAATTTGTCCTTTGTTGTAGTGCACCCTTAGTGGGACAATAATAATGGCAGCTACTGTCTTTCGAACAGTTGTATGTCCCTGCCACTTCTTTATGAGTTTGATACACATTAACTCGTTAAACTCACCGTTAAAGAGGTCGGTGCCAGTATTTCCACCATTGTAGAAACAAAGAGCTAGGACACTGGCCCTGGGAGTCCTCCCCTAGCAAGGGCCTGAGCCCTCTGCCTCCCGGGGTGATGGGCATGGCCCTGTGTGGGGGGCCCTCCTGATGGCTCTTCCTTCCCACCGGTTCCCCACCCCCTCCCTATGACCCTTGTGCTAACTGGGGTTTTGCTGGTGCGAATTCACCTGTTACCACCTCTCTGGTCATGACTAGCACTGACTTGGTCTTTGGGGTCATTGGCAATGCCCACATTTGGGTGGGAGACTTTCCTGTCAGTGTCAGCTTTCTTAGGATAAACAGCGTGGGAAAAGCCTCTGGTTTCTTACCAGGTCCTGACTGTCACAATGTCACTTAACCCATTGGCTTTCAAAACTTTCTTTTACCAATGTGCCTAGGAATACATTTTACATCGTGACTCAGTATGTGTGTGTCGGTGTGTAAAACTGAAATAAAAGATTCATGAAATGATACTTAAACTTATGAGGTACGATGACTCATGTTTTCTTTCTCTTTTCTCTTTTCTTCCTTTCCCTTCCCTTAAAAAAATGTTGATGGTGACCCAGATACTACTAATGGGTTTCAACTCACAAGGTGACAATCTGATTGAACTCTCCACTCATTTTAATAGAGCCATTCCCCTTCTTGAACTTCAGATTCCCAGGAATGAGGCCAGTTTGGAAGGCAATGTGCCTGTTTTTGCATTTTCAAATCATGGTGCCTCCCTGCCAACATATATTCCATGTTCTGGACCAAGCTGGTGCACACTGGTGCTTCTTCACAGGCCAGTGCCCGCCACACCTGGCAAACTCCAGGTGAAGGTACTCAGCAACCTCTGTCCGGGACCAATTGTCAGCCCTAAGACCACTTCCTTGCTGTTCCTCCTAGAGTGGGGTGCGGGGGAGGGGGTTGTCCATTGGGTCTACTATGGCTGCCTTCCCCTACTGTCCACCCTGCCATAGACACCCAGATTCCTGAGGTAGGCATGCCAGACATGGCCCTTTTGGAACCCTTGTGCTCAGGGACTCCTGCAGTAGGAAGACACCTTCAAGTAGAGGCCACATGGCCAATCCCGGCAGCAGCCAGGTTAGGGGCTGTTAGTTCCCTCTTGCAGCTGTAACAAATTACCATGAGCTTGGTGGCTTAAAACAACACAAATTTGTTCTCCTACAGTTCTGGTCAGAAGTCTGAAATCAGTTTCACTGGGCTAAAGTGAGGGTGTCAGCAGGGCTGGTTCCTCCTGGAGGCTCTAGGGGAGAATCCTTTTCCTTGCCTTTTCCATCTTCTAGTAGCCACTTTTATTCCCGTGGCTTGTGGCCCTTTCCTCCATCTTTAAATAGCATCTCTCCGATCTCTGCTTCCATCATCACATTGCCTTCTCCTCTGTAGTCAAATCTCCCTCCTATAAGGACACTTGTCATTACATTTGGGCCCACCCAAGTAATCTACGATAATTTCCCCATCTCATGATCCTTAACTTAATAACATCTGCAAAGTCCCTTTTTCCATATAAAGTAACCTTTGCAGGTCCCAGGGATTAGGATGTGGATATCTTTGGAAGCCATTATTCAGTTTATCATGGGAGTCATCCAGCCTTTCTGCTTTAAGGACCATGAGTTACTCCCCCCTCATCAGCTGGTCTAGTCCTGTGTGGAGGTCAAGCTAGGGCTGTGCGCCCCTAGGGGTTGAATGAGACCAATGTGACCTTCAAATCCTTTCCCATTCCCATCTACCAAAATAGGGCAAATCAATACTTATCAGCTATGTAACAAATAACTGCTGTGTTCTACCACTTCCAGAGTTAGGTTTACAGCTCTTCAGTTGAGTTCCTCTTTGGGCTTTTGAAAACACAGGGAGCTGCAGAATCTCAGAGGTGGAAGGAACTTAGAGATTGTATAAACCAGGGGTCTCAAACTGGTGGTCCCTGGGCCGAAGCACCAGATTCTCCAGGCTTGGCCCTTGGTGCTAAAGAGAGAGATGAAGGAATCTGGGAAATCTTCTCTCAAGACAGCAGTCACGCCTACAAGTCCATGTATTTCCACATAATTCTGTTTCACACATCAGAAGGTGAACACTGGTCTAACTCTTTGCATCTCTTTTGTCACATTCCTCTGTAACACTCCCAGGTAGATGGAGAAGGTGAAGCTCAGGTTCTCAGGAAAGGAAACAGGAAAAGCACATTAATGCTTTGTAAATACTGTCCTTCTTATGTGAGTTGTTATAGAGTGCTGCTTTCACGAGATTAACTGTATAATCATCCAACAAGTGGCTGAGGTTATGGACAATTTAGTTTTAGTTGTATTTGGGGGCAGGATGGGGCATGGAGGACACTGAAGACTAATTTCTCCTACTTGCTAGTTTGTTCTTTTAGGTCTTGCCCTGGCCCCATTTCCTGAACTAAATTTTACATTTTCTTGAGGACACGGAAAATTTCATTCTTTTGGACCCCCATGGTACCACCGTGCGCTGGTAGAGGTACCCATAGATGCCTGTCACAGGAGGGAGATGGAGTTCAGCCCACATTTTCTGTCAGGAGAGCTCTCTCATTGGCTCTTCTTCTCCTTTCCACCTCTGTCCCTCCCCTGTCCACCAGATACAGCATTCCAGATGCCCCAATGTTGGGAATGCCCAGCATCAGATCTTTACCTTGGCAGAACTCTGTCTAACCAGGGCTCTGGCATTGTGGGCTAGTCCAGAAAGCCTACCCTGGGTCATGTGCCATAAGAAGTTCCACTTCATGACACAGAGGAGAGGAGTGTAACCCTTCCAGCTCCTTTTCTTGGCGGAACTTGGTGATACACAGTCCAGGATAAGGGATCATTCCTCCTAACACTGGATGCAACTTAATTCAAACAGCATGTGGTCACATCCAGCCTGAGATGGGTTTGGCCCGGCCAGACCAGGGCAGGAGGCCAGAACAGAGGAAAAGGAGCCAGCTGTTATGAAATGTTGGTCTGTACTCAGTGGGCTCACGCAGCCCTTAGCAAGTATGTGGATGAGGATGCAGTGCTTGCTTATTTATTCATGAACACAAAGTTGCAGACAGGGGAAACACTGATTGACTTTATCCCTTTCAAAAGAGGAGAACTGAGATTCAAGGTGAGGGGCTATACTACTGACTTCCAGAAACACCTAATTTTTCCAGGAGCCTGAATGAGAAACTAGAGGATGTGAGGAAGGTAAAGGTGAAGGTGAGGACAGGTGGGCCTCTAGGGGCGTAATTAGAGTGCTGGCCTTGGGGACTTCTGGGGCAACAATACTTTTTGAAACTTATGTGACCAATGAATGGGCAGTCAAGCTTGCTTTGGAGAAAGAATCTGTGAGGGCTGGAGGCTTCCTGCCAGCTGCATCCTTGCTCGCTCCTCTTACCCCGCAGGATCCAGGGCGCCCTCCCTCCGGCCTGCTGCCTCTCTCCTCAGCCTCCTGCTCTCCCACCTGAAGCTGTGTCTCCGCAAGGCTTCCTGTTGCTCATGAGGCAGCTCCCCGACCTCCTTTCCTACCTCCTTTCCTACCCACGCCCTCCTTTCCTTTTGGATTCTTCTTATTACTAGAAACTATACAACACAGAGACTTTGCTGATTGGAAATCTGGTGTTAATCGTCGCTAGTCTCCTTCCAATGTGAATGGAGCCAGGTAGGCCTGCGTTCAAACCTTCTCTCCCAGAATCTCTCGTTAGATGGTCCAGCGTGTTTCTCAAGACTGATGGTCTCAGAGGCTGGGTATGCTGCTACAGTTTCCCAACTCTGTGGTTTTACTTTGTTGAGACAAAAGACTCAGCATCTGTTCTAAGGTTGGAGGAAAAACTGATGTGTATTAATTTCTTTCTTAAGGGATTTTCAAGGGTAATTTTGATGGAGACTTCATTTTTGCCCACTCAGCTGTATTAGAATCTAACTCTTCCATAAGTTGGAACTCCACTGTACAATTTGTATGCTTGCCTTTGTGTTTGTGTTTATAGTTGCACGGGTCCAAGTGATCTGGTGCTGTTTATCCTTTCATATAGCATTTCTCAAACACTGTGTGGACTCCTGGGGTTCCAAGGATCTATGCCTCAGTTTAGAGCTGTGCCATTCAATCTGGTAGCCACCAGCTACATAGTATTGAAATGTGGCTAGTATGAACTGAGATGTGCTATGTGTGTGAAATACACTTGGATTTCAAAGACTTATTACAAAAAATGTAAAATATCTCATTCATATTTTTTTATATTGATAACATGTTGAAATGATAATATTTTGGACATATTTGGTTAAATAAAAAATATTATTGAAATCAATTTCACCTGGCTTTTTTCCCTTTTTAAAATGTGGCTACTAGCAGATTTAAAATTTCATTTGTGGTTAGCATTATAATTCTATTAGACAGTGCTGAGTTAGATAAACCCTGGCTCACAGCAGAACCTCATTCTTCAGCTCTTTTATTCTTGAAAGTCAAGCTCAACAATTCCCACATTCCTTGTTTCCTGACCCTTTTCTCTGATTTTCATCTCTGAACATTTGGGGACTACAGGTATTCATTAGACTCCGATTTTCTTTTCAAATGTACGTGGACTCCATTTGATTCATTTGATTCTGAGAAGAGTCTCTAGGCTATTGACCTCAATCTTGATGATTCTCTTGACTTACACAAGAAAGTATTTACTTTATTTGGTCCTATAACCCCTTCAAATGATCTTTAGTAGACTATGGGTAAGTATGCATTTTTAAAAAATAATAGATGAACACAATTGAACTCAGATCACTCCCTGCCGAGTCATCTTGTGTGTGAAGAAGGCAGACTGCTTCTAGATCAAAGGTCTCCAAAGTGGGGCTCACTTACCTCAGCAGGTATGCTAGATAATCCACTGGGTTACGGTATGAAAATATTAGAACTTCTGTTTACATTTATTTTACCTAATCCTTTTAGGATTTATTTCTTATTCATGTTTTATAATGAACTTATTAATATAGCACTACCTGCTTATAATTTGTAAATATTGAGAAAAATAATTTGTAAATATTGTAGTGATGTGCTCAAAATTTTTACCAGTAAGGGTGTCATCAAAGGTTTTGAGACTGCTGGTCCAAAGAAGGTGATTTTTCTCCCCTAGTGTTCACTGAAGCCCACCGCTGTGTAAGTTACTCTTTTGAACAAATGCAATTCATTCATTCATTCATACATACATGGAGGATCTACTAGGTGGCAGGTGCTTTGGTGACATTTACCTGTCCTCTGGGAGTCTGGATTCTGAAACTGTTGTTTTCCTGCTGCCTCATGGCTGGAAGAAGTTTTGGCAGGCTTCAGGCGTTTGGGGATGGAAGAATGAGTGAGTGATGGAGGCCTTTATTCTTGGGTTTGCCAAGGTGGCCTTATAGTACTTAGCACGTCTTCACTGAGGAGAGATGTCTGGGTAAGGTCATGGGAAACAAAACCAGATGACTTCAGGTGCGAGCTATTCAGTAGCTGCCCAGAGCAACAGTTAATTGTTCCTTACTTCCAGTTGAGACTGGAGATCTTAGACATACTACTTGCCTTCCGTTCCCCCAGGTGTCTAGGTTAACTTGTCAGATGTTTTATTAATCGATTAAGAAACAAAACATAAACCAGCTAAAGAGTGATCACCACACAAGAGCCCACAGTCACCCACCTTCTTCTCAAGAGAAGTTAATTCATTGGATAACTCAACCACAGCCTCACTGGGTTTCTTTCTCCTCATCTATAAAAATGGAGTGGAAAACCAGAGCAGCACTTCTTAAACTGTTTTCAGTTATGACCATTATTTATTAACTGCCCTCTGTGAAAGATGAAGATTTGGGTCTTTCCCCACCTCCAGCACACACAGACCATTCTCATCCATCCATCCTCCCAATATAATTAGATAATTTTGGTTATCTGGTTTTTGCTGTGTCTCAGCACCAGCTCACATACTGAAGAGACAGACCCAGGTATTTCTCAGGTCTTCTAAAGCCTTCTGCTGGCACTGGTTTCCCCATGTCAGCTGGGAGCATTGGAAATGCTTCTGGATGAGCATCTGAGGCCTGAGCTAATCCTTCCCTCCTCGTCTCCAAATCCCCAGGCCCAGACTGGCTCCTATGTGCTGGGAAGGGCTTGGTCTCTGGAGGCTGAAGACCTGAGATGAAATCCCAGCTCTTCTGTTTAGTTGGCGTGTCACCTTGAGCAAATGACTAGGCCTCTCTGAGCTTCGAGTTCTTCATCTGTAAAACAGGCATGATGAGAATCCTTCCTCCCTGCCAGGGTCTTTGTGAGAATGTCTGGAGGCAACATCCTTCAAGCCATAGTAGTGAAAAATGCTAAACAAATATGAGATGTCATGAGACTGTGGTGGAGTCCTCAGAGAGGGGCACCCAGCTCTGCTTCCTGGCTTTCCATACTCTGCCAACTGCACCCGTTCAGGCTTGGGAAGATAAATGTCCTGGATGTAGGCAAGGCCAGTTTTGTGGGAAGCTTTGGGATAGCCAAACTGGTGTGGGGCAAATAATTGTATCGTTTTCATTTTTACAAAGAGACAGTGAGTTGCTTGAGGGCACGGCCAAGCCTTCCTCACACTGGTGTCCCTTTTCCTGCCCAGTGCCTGGCTGAGGGGGGGGACTCAGAATAAAAGGATAAAACTGTGATGCAGCAGAATTTGTCTGGGGAGCAACACTTTTCCATGCCTCAGCCCTATGCTGTCCCTTTGGAGGAGGCTGCCTCCCTCCTGACTCAGGGTGCCTTGAATCCCCATACTGGTGCCCTGAGGTTCTCAGAAGTGCCTGATGTCACATGACTTGCCCAGCGTTCTCCACTCCATGGCGCTAACCAGTCACATGTTGGGTTCCAGGCCATTGTAGATAACAGCTCAGTTGCCAAGAAACCACTGCAGTGAACGAGGAAGACTAAAAAGACGAACCCACGCTCAGGTGCCACCCGGCCAGAGCCTTCTTCCTGCCAGGCAGCGTCCTCAAGTAGAACTCGAATGCTTGCAAGGGCCACTTCCTGAGGCTTTCTCAAATCTCCAAATTTGAAAACACCTTATAGCATTTTATGTTCTAAATAAAATGTAGCAAAGTGGACTGGGCGAGTTAAAATTTCAATTTCTATTACTGTTCTTGAAAAATAATTTTTCTTTTGGCTGAAGCCTTTGCTGAAACAATTTCTTGAATTGCTTTTCTTATTTTTATGGGGGTGTGGAGAACTCATTTGGATCGTAGATATCTGCCATCTCTAAATATAACACTCTGCTCATGATTGTTTTTAAAGCTTGCATTTTCTGGGGCTCTTCTCCCTGTTTCTTTTCTTCCCCCAGAATGAGAACCATCACTTTCTGAGACTCCATTTGGTCTTCATTTCCATCCCCAGCACTAGCTATTGCTATTTGTTCAACAAGGAAGTTTCCATCACATCACAAGGTCACTGTGTCCCTGAAGTTATGCTATGGAGGCTAAGTAGCAGAACCTGGGCAGACAGCCATGGACTCATTGGCTTGGGGCAAATGAAATTAAAATCTAAGCCTCAGGAGAACTTCAAATTACCCCCTGCTGTGGACCTTCAGCCCCCCCCACCCCCGCCATAAATCCCCCCAGGCCAAATATCTGCAGTGCCTTCACATGTTCAAAATGCTTTTCTTTAAATATGCCAATGAGAGCATTTGCTTGGGCAGATTAAAGAAGGGCGAGGAGGAGATGAAAAGAGATTTTCATTTTCAAGAAGGACTTTTCTCTGGGCTTAAGAACCCACTGTGTGGACCACCATTTACACGACTGTGCTGGCTTCTGAGACTTAGCACCCACTGAATTGCTGCAGGTCAAGACTATGTGAAGCCACAGCAAGTTGTGGAAAGAGGCAGCAATAGGGGCAGCAAAATCCAGGTTCCTTTCCCATGGTTAGCCCCTTCCTAACCTCACCTGTCTCCCAAGGCTCTGGAGTCTTCTTCATCATTCTGGTGGAGTACATGGGCTTTGGGAAAAGTACATGGGTGTTGGGAAAAATTCAAATGCTGCCTGCCACTGACCAGCTGTGTGACCTTAAGCAAGGTACTTCTCTAAATCTTAACTTCTGTCATTGTAAAATCATCGTATTAGTGCTTACACTGTGGGGTTTTGAGAGTGCCTGGCCTGTGGTATGTGCTCGGTAAGTGGCTACTGTTAATAGGATCTGCTGGATTCACCTCTCGAGTCAGATTATTCAGTTTCCTGGCTAGTCTCGAGAATGCTTGAGCTGAAAGGAACTTGGGCACCATCTGGTTCTGGAAGGAGCAGGGCATAGAACCTGCCTGGTTTTGAGATCAAGCCCTAGATCTAATTTGAGGATAATAGATTATTAGAAGGCTGCTTCTGACGTTACCCCTCAAATATGCCCAGATTTGAGCAGGTCAAAAGGTGGCATTTTCTTATTGATATTCTTCTATTTAATAAAGTAGGACATCAGACACAATAAGGTTATTTTCATTTTGAAAGAAAAATAAATGTAGCCCCAAAACATTTTTGTTTTCCCTCAATTTGCCCCAGTGCAAAAAAGGCTACCACTTCCCCTGGATCTCATTCAAGCCCCATTTTACAGCTGAACTGACCAGTCCCAAAGAGGCAGACCTCCTCTGAGAGCAGGGCCCACCGGAGACCCACTGCAGTCTTTCGGAACCAGGGCTGGAGCAAGGTCTTGGGTGCTAGCCCCTTCCCAGGGTGGCACAGCAATTAGGTCACTGGCTCTGGAGCAGACTGCCTGGGTCCATGCCCTGCTGCCCCCTCGCTGGCTCTGTGAGCTTTGGGTCCCCCCCATTCTCTAGGCCTTGTTTCCCTCACCTGTAAAATGGGATACTGCTACTAATACGCACCTCCAAAGACTGGCATGCAGATTAAATCAGTTAATAGAAGTAAAGTTCTTTTGTAACAGTCCCAGGCACATAGTGAACACTGAATAAATGTTAGCTATCATTCCTTTCGGGCTTTTTTCCTTTTTCCTGGAAATTGGTGGGGCCAGAAATTACAGGGGCAAAAGTCCTTTCTTGTCTTGAAGTTGCTGATGTGGAAGGAAAATCACAACTCTGATGGGGCTGAGCGAGGGGGGCTGGTTGGGTGGTGGCTTAGGAGACGGGCAGCCTGGGATTCTGCCCGCAGTGGAAGACACAGTGCCAGCCTCCCAGGACCCAGCAGATCTGACTGGCAGAGGGATGCTCTGTGCCTGGAGGAGGTCCTGACGAGCTGTGTCTGTCGCCTTTGCCCCCCAGAGGTCTGTGCCAGCCCAGCGCCCCCGCCTGGGGCCTGACTCTGGGTTCAGCCAAGGGAAGCAGAGTTTGACCAGGTCTGGACTGCAGCATTACTCACAGGACTGTGACATGTGGTTTTAATCCAGCCCTCTGAAAATATGCTTATGTATTCCTTCTTACCCAGCCATGGTTTTGTTATGAAAATCACTTAACTGATCTTTAAAAAATGGAACAGAAACTCCAAATTCCAAAATCTTTGCCAGCCTCACTCGAGTCTGAGTAGTGATGAATCAGTGGTCAGCCAGTGGGGGCTGTTTGGAAGAGGGCAGAGGTCAGGGGACAGAATGGTCCGACCTTTAGCGATGACTCCAGAACCAGAGCCAAACTCGATTTTTATTACACACACACATGCATACACACACGTGTATACGCACACGTATACACACACGCACACATGTATACACACATACACATATACACACACACATCATCACATGGCTTCCCTCCGCCCCTTCTCCCAGCCAGAAAACTCCCACCAAGAAACACTTTACAAGTGCTGTGTCATTCTGTCTGTTCTGAGGGGAGAGGAACGTTGTGGTCCACTTTATCCCGGTCTTCCCTGCCCAGCATGCTGTCCCATCATCCAGGGCAGTTGGGTGGGGGACCAGGTTTTTGTCATCTTTTTTGACATCTGGGAGTTGGGAAAAGATGGCTTTGCCTCTGTTCCTGCCAGTTGGTTCCTGGGCAGCAGCCAGTGGGAATCATAGTTGTGAAGCACAGGGATGTCGGGGTTTAGAGGAGGGCATTCTGGGAGGTGGTCTGGGGAAGGGAGGGCTAGGGCCAAAAAGCACGGCAAAATCCTGACTGGATTTCCCCAAAGTAGAAGAGCATTCCTTTCCCTGTGACCCTTTAGGAATGAGAAGAAGTCTCCTGCTGGCAGTTACAGTGCAAACTGTAATCGAGTCCTTTCCTCCCAGTGTCCATGTCTCTCAAACTCTCTCTGTGCAGAGGCAACGAGCTTGTGTTGGAATTTTTCAAAAAAGTCTTTCTCAAAAGACCTCTCTGGTTTCCATTTGACAGAAAATTCTCTCCATGCCATTTGCTCATCCTGTGGGGGAAACTGGTTAATGGGATGTATCTGTGACCAGGTTGCACCACCGTTGTCATCACAGCCTGAGTCCCATGTGTAGTGCCAGCACTGCGCCCTTATTACTCAAGGGAAGGACACTACACTCAATTACTAAACTGCCTGACTGCTATCTGCCCAAGGGTACACAGTGAGCCCAACAGAAATCACCCAAGGATCTGTACTCGTCGGGCTTTGCTGTGATAATGCTGCGTAACAAACAACCTCACCATCTCAATGGCTTACAGGGGGTAGGCTGGACCCAGCAGTGTGGCTGGGTTGGCTCCATGCTAGAGGTTGTGTTCAGGTTGGCTCCAGGTGTCTCACCTGGGGGTGCTCGTCTCATGGTGGAGGACAAGTTTGCAAGGAGGCAAGTGAAAGCCCATGAGAGCATTTAAAGCCTCCAGTGGGATGTGGCATATGTTGTGTCCATTCTCGTTCCATTGGCAGAGCAAGTCACATGGCCAAGGTCAAGGACAGTGGGCAGGGAAGTGTGCTCCGTCTTCAGGGAAACACAGCAAGGTGAGGAGGAAGGAAGGGTTGTGAACAAATAACACCATTGATGACACTGCCCTTCATTCACATTTAAGAGCTGTCTTCCACCCTGCACGGAGGCAATGACAGGGATTTTGGTGGTGGCTCTTGTCCCCAGCCCGGCACAGCCCCCCAGCTTCTCAGTGCGCTCTGTTGATCACTATTTTCCTGGCTTTCCTTCCCACAGTTGCTAGGGAACCCAAACCCCACTCTTGTCAGAATCTCAGTCTTTTCCTTTTAGCCCCTTCACATATTTCCCTCCTGGCTCCCACCCTTTCTCCCCTCTCCTTCCTGCATGCCTCTAAGCCAAGCAGTTCCTTCCTCTTCCATCCTGGATATATTTAGATGGCGACTCTGGGACAAGCCCTTTCTCACTGTCAAGGTGGCCTCCTCCTGGTTTACACTCGTGGTTTTATAATGAGAGAGTTTCTCTTTCTGCCTCTACCTTGAGTTGTGCTCCAAAATATCTCCATTTTTCACTCTGACATTACGAAGTGCCAAAACCCAGGCAAAGAGGGGGAGGGTATTTTTCAAATCCCAGAAAGGTAGAGGGGGTTCAGAAAGTGGAGGCAGGAAAACTCTGATCCCACCACTCAATTAAAAGTACTAAACCAGGTAGTCGGCCCTTTACATATTTCAACTCATGTCTTTCCCATGCCAATCCTTGGAGGGAGAAATTATCTCATTTTCCCCCATTTTCTAACTGAGGAAATGGGGCAGAGAAGTTGTATAACTTGCCCATTGTAAGCTCAGAAGGGCAGAAGCTGGTCTAGAACTTAGCTGTGTCTTCCCCAAAGCCCATGCCATATGGTTTTCTGGCTACCCCACCTTTTCAACTCTTCTTCCTCTGCAGCTGTGGGTGGATGTGGCTCTTGAGCCAGTGGGCATCTTCTCTGAGGAATTAAGGGGGAGTCTTGGTGAAAGGGTGGGAGTGGGGATTTGAGGAGGGAAGAAACATAGGGCAGCTATAGAACCAACAATGAAGGTCACACCATTCCTCTTTCCCTCCTGCCGTCATCATCTCAGGGCAGAAAAGACAGTGTGTGTGTTTTGGGCAGTGAGACCTGGGGATGGGCGGGGTCAGCTGGCAAGTGTGCAGCGATGGGGTCAGTTGGGTTCCACCAGCAAACTTTCTAGTACATCATGCATCATTTCCCTTTCTCGTTTCTCTAATGTACTCCTTGGTATTCAGCTGAATATTTCTCTGCAGAGGATGTTTTTTCAGTTTGATCAAAGCTGCTTTTCTTCTCCCAAAGCTTTACTTGGGTGGCCCTGCAGGGACATCTGCTCATGGCCGTTTTGAACCTTTGGTCTCTGCACAACTGCACAATTGCCAAGTTTCCCCAGGTTGTCTGAAGCCAAGCAAGGCCGAGAGAAGAATCAAAACAGTCTGTCTTCTCGAAATATTTTTAAAAGATGATTTATTTTTCCCTGGTGGTATCCAAAACTTGGAGAATACAGATTATGAATGCAACTTGAAGACATATTTTTCTTTTTAAAAGGAAAAAAATCCCAAACAGACTTCTTTGTCTATGGCCATTTCTCCTCTCTAGAAATCCTTAGAATTGTTCCGAAAGCTGCAGGTACTGGATGTTCAGGGTAGCATTGTTTGTTATAATAAAAATTGGAAATAATCTAAATATCCTTCCTGTAGAGGAGTGGGTAAAGAAATTATGGCATATTCCCACTGTGAACTATTATGCAGCAGTCAAGTAATTCTATACAGACAGATACGGAAAGAGCCTCAGGACATATTGTTATGTAAACCAAAGCAAGTCGTGGAATAGTCATCTCCTTTATGCTACAAATAATTACCGTATGTAGTAGATTGAAAAATGATCCCCCCAAAGATATCCATATCCTAATCCCTGGAACCTGTGAATGCTACCTTATTTGGAAAAAGGGTCTTGCATATCTGACTAAGGTAAGGATCTTGAGATGGGGAGCTTATCCTGGATTATCCAAGTGGGCCCTGAATGCCATCACATAATCCCTTATAAGAGGCAGGCAAAGAGATTTGATACACACAGAAGAGGAGGAGGCCACATGACCACAAATTGGAGTGATGCAGCCACAAGCCAAGGAATGCTGGCAACCTCCAGAAGCTGGAAGAGGCAAGGAACAGGTTCTCCCCAAGGCCCCCAGAGGGAGCATAGCCCTGCTGACACCTTGATTTTGGCTGAGTGAAACGGATGTTGAACACATTTCTGTTTTTTAAGCCATCAAGTGTGTGGTAATTTGTTATGGCAGTCACAGGAAACTAACTAATACACCAGGACATATGTGTATGTCATCATGCAAAGAAAAGAAACAGGTCTGGGAAGATGTACACCTAAACTGTTGACTGTGGCTCCCTCTGGGGAGGGGAAGAATAATGTTCACATTTTGCTTGATTTTCTTAGTATTATCTGGGTTTTTCACAGTGCTTGTCTATGCATCTATTACACGTGTGTGCTTTAAATAGTAATGAAGTATTTATGACAAAAATTTAGAATCTATTTATGACAAAAATTTAGAATCTCACTTCAAAAGGATCATCAGATAAAGGCATCTTAGGGGGTGACAAGGATCATCTGTTTTATAGAAAAAAGGCTCAGTCCCACTGGGGACCCTATGGGACCATATAGAATGGCTCTCAGATTTGTCCCTCCAAAGGATGGAGGCTGGGCATTTGTCCACTGACTTTTGTCCCCTATTGGCTGAGGGTTGTCACCAAAGGTGTTAATTTCCCCTGTGCCTCCCTGCGGAGCAGGCAGGAAGCAGAGAATGATTCAGGGGCTTGAGGTGGGAAGCTGGTAGTGTGCAGCGGGATTGTCTGCTGTGAAGGCAACTGGAATCAGTCAAAGGGCACAAAAAGCATCTTCTATAGAGGGGGGCTCCTGAAGCCCCAAATAGGGAAGCGCCCCAGAGACTGGAGGAGCCCTTCTTGCCAGCAGACTTGCAGTGCCACAGGCCAGGGGACGGTGTTTGCACCTCCCTGATAACCCCTCTTATCTGAAGGCTCATTTCATAGAGAGCTTCCTGTGTGCCAGGCACCGTGATAGTCCCAAGATACAATAGCAAGTGAGCCAGTGTCACCTGCATGGATCAACTCCATTGGGAGAGACAGACATTAAATGATCAACTACAGTGCAGAGTGAAAGGGTTGTGCCCAGGGAAGAAGAGCATGTTATGGGAGCAGATAGCCAGGGCATCCAACCCACTGAGCCTCCATGGAAGGCTTCCCAGAGGAGGTGGTGTCTAAGCTGAGACCTAAAGAATGAGAGCAGGGAGGAGGGGAATGTTCCAGCAGAGGGAATGGCATGTGTGAAGTATGGAGATAGAGAGGGTCTGGCACTGTCCAGGAACTGAAAGAAGTTCGGTATCACTCAAGCGCTTAAGGTATTTAGACATTTTCTAAAGAGACTTTGAAGGGTATGAGCCCGTGTGTGGAGAGTGGGTTGCAAAGGAGCAGGAGTGGAGGCAAAGAGACCAATTAGGTGTCCTGGCAAAGAAGATGGTGCCTGCCTGGGCTCAGGTAGGCACAGAGGGGCCAATGAGAAATGAACTGATTCCAGAGATGTTTAGGAGGAAAAATTTGCAAGTCGTGGATGTATAGGGCAGAAGAAAGGGTGGAATGCAGATCAGGCCCAGATTTCTGGCTTGGGTATTTGTATCTGGGTACACAGTGCTACCTTTCAGCAGATTGGAAACAGAAGGAGGGGCACATTTGGAGGGGGGGGGATGGTGAGTAGATTATAAAGTGGAGAACTTCTATTGGACCTAGGGGTCCCTTCCCCTCTCTCTGACTCCTAGAAATCTGACTGTAAGAGGTGGGCCACCTCACTTCTGCTCCATGACACTCTTCAGAGGGCTTCAAGGGTGGTCTCTGGGGGGTCCTGAGCTGTCAGCACACCTGCACTAAATTCACACAAAGCTGGTGAATAGATCTTGTAGAAATGTGCAGACGGAGAAAGACTCTTGGAATATCCAGGGCTGTCTGGGTGCTGTGGCTCCTGACCACAGAAGTTGAAAAGGTTGGTTGTTCTGTGGGCTGGTCTCGTCACCGCATTCTATAAAGGCATACTCCTTTCTTCTTAAAAATGTGTCACTGAGGGTTGCTGCTATGACTGTGGCTGCATAAACTCTGCATTCTCACTTCCTTCTCAAACCATCTGAAAGAAACAAAGAGAATGAAGACAAAATACAAATTCCTTTTTCAGCTAAATCAGGAGATAGACACCAAAATACTTGGGAGCAGAGTGAAAAACAGTCCATTTCATGCAGGAGGAGTGTTGGGAGAAATGAGAAACAGTGGAGGAGAGAGCCCAGTGGTGGCAAAATCTCCATCTCTTCTTGTCTGCAAAAGGGAGGGGGATGGAAATGGGGGTGAATTTAGTGGCCCAAAGGCCCCAGCTGGACCGTTAGGGTGAGAAAAGCAGAGGAAGCTGGGATACATGAAGACCAGGCTCACAAACCAGGTTTGCAGGAAGGAGCCTGGCTGTGTGGCAGATGGGGAGAAGACAGCATCTGCATTATGAAAACCTGCTGATTTCAAATTCCACTCCAGCTCCTCTGTAGGAACCTCTTTCAATTGACTGGTCCAACTCATACAATAAAAAGTGTTCAGCATCCATACAGAGACACTGTAAGAAAAAACAAGACAAAGAACAGCTAAGTTTATGAACTGATGAAGGCTGGTCACCTGAAAATGTTACCCTGAAACAGGTGAAAAATTTGAGCAAGCATTTCACAAAGAATTTTTAAAACAATGAAAACATACCCTCTATGAAGGAACAAAAGAGAAATGCACGAATTCAAGAAAAAAATGGTATGATAGCAGGATGAAGTGAAATATGCACTGGAAAGATATAAGAATAAGTAGAAATTAACGGAAATTAGGTAGAAATTAGAAAGTACACAAGGGTGAATAAATATTGGGGAAAACAATAAGCGAAATAGAGTATAGAACTAAGAAAAGTGAACAAAATGAAAATGAAAATGGAAAGAATTAGAGAGAAGATGAAAGATACACAAGACAAACAAAGGAGATCCAACATATACATAATTGAAGAGCTTAAAGAAAAAAATGAAAATAAAATAGTGGAATGGAAAATATTTAATATTTTGTCCAAGAAAACTTTGATGAAATAAAATATTTAAGTCTACCTTTTCTAATAGGGCATATTGCATGCCAAGAAAAATTGACCCAGAACGTCAACATTGAGATTTATTCTAGCAACATTACTAGATTTCCAAGAAAAAGAAAGATCACTTCACACCTGTTAGAATGGCTGTTATCAAAAAGACAAGCGATAACCATATGATCCAGCAATCCTACTTCTGGGTATAAATCTGAAGGAAAAGAAATCAGTATCTTGAAGAGATATCTGCACTCCCATGTTCATTGCAGTATTATGCACAATAGCCAAGATATGGAAACAACCTAAGTGTCCTGATGGATGAATGGATACAAAAATGCATATATGTACAATACAATATTATCCAGCCCCAAAAAAGAAGGAAATCTTGCCATTTGCGACAACATCGATGAACCTGGAGGGTATTATGCTAAGTGAAATAAGCAAGACAGAGAAAGACAAACACTGTATCGTATAATTTATATGTAGACTCTAAAAAGCAAAGTTGAACTCATAGAAACAGAGAGTAAAAACATGGTTGCCAGGGGCTGGGAAGTGGAAGAAATGGGGAGATGTTAGGGTACAAACTTTCACTTATAAGAGGAATAAGGTCTGAGGCTCTAATGTACAGCATAGTGACTATAATTGATAATACGGTCTTGTATACTTGAAATTTGCAAAGAGAGTAGATCTTAATGATTCTCAACGTATACAAACAAGGTACTACGTGAGGTGATGGATGTGTTAATTAACTTGATTGTGGTAATCATTTTATCATGTATACGTATATCAAATCATCACGTTGAATAATTTAACTATATATAATTTTATTTGTCAGTTATACCCCAATAAAGCTAGAAAAAATGAAAAAAAAAAAAAGGAAGAAAAAGAAAGAATCCTTAAGGCAGTGAGGCAGGGTAAAAAGTCAGTTTAATCTTCGATTTCTCCACAGCATCATTCAATGTTAGAAAACAGTGGAGCAGGACCCACAGTTATTCTGAGAAAGAAACTGTGACACAGCATTCTTTTATACCCAGCCAGACTTTCCTTCAGGTATGAATGCTATAGAAACATAGTTTTCAACATGCAAGAACTCAGAGAATATTGCTCCCATGAGTACTTCTTGAGAAAATTATAGAGTTTTAACTTCAGTCAACGAAGAAATAATGGAAAACTAGGGCAAAGAAGACAGGAGTATGCAAAGAATATATTTAACTGAAGAACTAAGACCTGAGCATATGTGAGTATTGTAGTAATGGAATAGAATGTACATGTTTTATATTCTAACAATGGAGAAATGGCACAAATATTAAAATTTGGAAGGGGAATGAGGGACAAGGTGGGAGAAAGAATGAACTTGCTCTTCACGAATAATAGCTGGGGACCAAGGAATATCATTTGATGCTGACAAATATAGTAGAAATGTAAGCATATGTAATTGTACAAAGGCAAACATAAAAAAGATAATGCTAGTGATTAGATGGAATGGCAGAGGAAGGGTAGCGTGGGGAAGAGGACATAGGCTAATGTTATGGTTACTCTTCGTAGGGATGAAGAGCTACTGTTTAAAGAACGAGACAGTGAAGGGCAGATGGTCATAAAGGCAATCGTTAGGACCCAATCAAAATTTCCTAAGTATTACAAGAAATATACACCAAAGTGAAGGTAGCTGAAAACATAGTGAAAGATTTCAAAATTATAAACACAGAAAATATACTATAAAGTATTATGACAGAACAAAGACTAAACAAGGATGGCATATCAAGTAACATAAAGGGGCTAAACCGACCTTGTGAAGGAAGAACACAGAGCTGTTTTGGTGGAAGTGTGTGTGCGTCTGTGTGTATAAGTGCGTGGGCATACGTGTGTGTATCTGTGGATGTATATGTGTGTATGTGTATATATCTGTGTGTATGTGTGTTTCAATGTGTATATGTGTGTGGGGGTATGTGTGTGCATGTGTACGTATGTATGTATGTGCGTATATATGCATGTATGTGTCTCTGTGTATGTACGTGTGTGTGTGTGTGTGTGAGGTGCAGAGCACACACAGTCCTCTCCTAAACCCCTGCACCGTGGTAGACCATGAAGGAACCCCCTGGGCAGGTTTGAAAACCATGTTCCAGCCCGCCTCCAGTAAGTAGGAGAGAGATTCCAGGTGAAATCCAGGTCTGGGGAACCCAGGGTGTCTAGAGGACCCCACAATTTACGAGGAAAATATTCTCCTGGCTTTGTCTCCCTGCCCTGTGGCCCTGGAAGCATTGGCTGGAGTTGGGGGAAATCAGAAACCTGCCCTCATCTGACCTTTCCACTGCTTATTCAGCTCATTGGTCCTCACCTCGTCCCACCCCAAGCAGGGTGTACGTGGCCCTGGGACATAGACCCACCTGCTAGCTCACAGCAGCACAGGCATCTTGGAGTCAGGCAAGAATCAGATGGGAATCTTCCCCATTTCCTCCTCCTCCAGTGGTGAGGGATAGTTACCTTAGGTGGGGCCTCCAGCAATAGCTGCAGGTCTTAGAACCAGGTGGATGGAGGGTGTTTCTGGGCCTTGGACTTTAAGTCACCCTGGTGTTGACAAATCCCACTGGGTGTTGGGGGTGTCAGCCCATAGCTGTGAGGGAACATTTGGTTATTATGGTACCACTGCTCAGGCCTAGGTGGGTGATTGTGTCTCCTGGGGGTGACAGGGCAGCAGCAGAAAAGCTCACTCATTTCAGCCTCTCTTCTCCAAGAGCCTCCCTCAAGGGCCCAGATTGCCTTATGGGGTGGCGGTGGTGGTGGTGTGGGGTTCCACTTGTCCAGCTTTGCTCTGCCATAGATGCTCGATGAGCAGTTGGGGCAGGGGGAGGCCCAGGAAAGCCCACCGATGGCTCAGTCCACCTCCGACTGTCCACCAAGAGCTAAAGTCACTGGATATTGGGGGAAGTGAGGAGGCCTTAAAGGTCATTTCATCCAGTCCCTTGTAGATGTGGACGCTGGTCCTGAGACTGAGGTCACCCAGAGACTGCTGCCTGCTGACTCCTGGGCCAGTGCTCTTTCCACCACCACGCACCAGCACAAAGGGGGCCCAAGGGACTTGAGTGTGCCAGGCCGGGAGGCGCTAAGAGGGTGAGGTAGGATGGAGGGGCCAGGACGGAGGAAGAGCAGCATGGAGGGACTGGAGGCAGGAGGGATCTGTGGGGAGTTTTTAGGGCTGTGCTGCAACTTCCTTTTGATTCTCTTCTGATGCTCAATGTGCTGAGAAGAGAAATATGTTTGGTTCCTGTAGAAACTGCCACTGGTCCAGAAAGATGCTGAAGGAACAGACAAATAAGAGGATGCATGAGGGGCCCAGTCCCCCAGGCCCCTGGCTGGAGGGAAGGGGAGGCCTGAATGGGACTGAAGGAGGGAGGGGAGGCTCTTTATCACAGAGGGAAGGGAACCCACAGGTGTCTTAATTAGTCCTGTTGGTCTCCTGCACAGGATCAGCCTTGGTCCACAGCTCCAGTGCCAAGGGAGAGTGGGTTCTGCACGGATACTGCAGAGTCTCACAGAGCTCAGGCAGTGGCTGCAGCTGTCCCTGAGCCAGGCTCAGAACCGGAACCAGAAGCTTCAGGAAGCTGGGCAAGGTGCTCCCTCCTGTTTGGGTTTCTGGTTTGTCTGCAGCTGTTTCTTCTCTCTCCATGTAAAGTAGCTTTCAATAGAATATGGCCACTGCCGTAATCTTTAGCTGGGCAGCCATGCGCCCCTGCTCTCTAGTTCATGAGCAGAATAAGCCAACTTGGCTGACTTGCTACAAGCCTATGTTCCCGGGGTGGCGTGGGGGCTGAGGAGCTATTTGGCCCAGTGTGGGTCAGGTCCAGGACGGCCCCATCAGCTCTGGTCAGGGGTCAGGGATCAGGGTGCCTGGACAGATGTGGCTGCTAGGGTATTGTGGGGGATGGAGATGGTGCTGCAGGCTCACAGTTACAGGGACTCCAAAACACAGTGGCTCAAACAGCACTTGGCAGCTCTGCTCCCATGTGGTCAAGCTCCTTCCTTCTGGTGGCTCCGTGGTGGCCGAGCATCAGAATCACCTGGAGAACTTGTTAAAACACAGGTTGCTGGGCCCCTGTCTCTGATGAGTAGATCTTGGCTGGGGCCTGAGAATTTGCCTTTCTGACAAGTTGCCAGGTGATGCTGATGCTGAGGCTGCTGGTCCAGGAACCAGATGTTGAAAAATGACTGCCTCGGTGTGTGTCCTTACCAACATGTGCGGAGCTGGCGCTGCCACATTCATGTGCCAAGAGAGAAAGGCCAGGGCAGCCAACTTCCTTTTGAGCAAGTGGGGCATGCAAAAGTGGCTGATTTGTGCCATGGGCAAGGACTTAGTCACGAGGCCACAGCTGGCTGCAAGGGAGGCTGGGCAGAGTCATCTGTAGCTGGGCAGCTGTGTGCCCTGGAAAAGGGAAGAGCGTGTTTGTGGGAGACAACGAGAGGTCTGCCAGAGTGGGCCCTGGGAGTCACACGGAGGTGAAAAGAAAGGGTCAGCATCTAGTGGTGGGACAGGTGTGGAAAGAGACTCCTGTGCTGCTTGGTGGCCACTGTCGTAATGGCGGTTTATTCTGGAGGAGAAGCCCATGTCCGCCTGCAGGCATCAGCAAAGGCTGCCTGGAAGGAAGCAAGCTAAGCTTTGAAGCGGGAGAGGAGCTGGCTGCACTGGGCCTTCCCTCTCTTGAAGGCAGCTAGGTGTTGCTCCACCTGGGCTCTGCTCTCTTCCCTCTTCAGCCATCCAAGATGGTCCTTTGTTCACTGTCCCCAGTATTTTGTTGAGGCTGATATTTTCCCAGGTCTCCAACTTTCTTTTTCTCTCCCGTCCCCAGGCATCCTGGCTCTGGAGAAAGCTGCGTGGCAAGAGGCGGCTGGTGACGGCATTCTGCCTCTTGATGACTCTGTCTGTAGTGGCTGTCACCCGCTTCCCCCCACAGCATCCTGCTGCTGGCCTGGACCCCGGTCCCATGGAACCCCAGGAAGTAACCAGCGCCCCTGACCCCCGCAGCTGGCAGGCTCTGAGCTCCAGCCGGAGGCAGCGGGCAAGAAGCCTGGGGTTCTGGCGAGACTGGGCCTTGCCCAGGAATTCCGACCTAATGTGTGCTGAGGAGCAAGGCCACAGAGGGAGAGTGGACAAAAGCAGGCAGTCCCTGGGAGGGGACAGCGGACGTCCAGGGAGGGTCAGGCGAGACATTACTTTGGCATCTCTAGGAGATCTGAGACTCAGTACCCGGCGTCTTGTGCTCCTGAGAGAGGATGAGGTCAGACGTCCAGGAGCCAAAGAACTGGGCACCCCCTGGCACAACGGTCCCACCCAGGAGGCACAGAATGAGACTGGCACCCTGTTCAGCCTCCTCACAGGGCGTGACACGGCAGCTCGAAGGACTTGGAGAACTACTGCTGGACCGACCCTCCGGCTGCGTCCAGTGGAAGGCAGGGATCTGCCAGGAGCTGGGAACAGAGCCTTGACTGGTGGGCAGGGAGCAGGGGATCCTGCTCCGGTTGCAGGGGCTCGTCGGTGGCCTGACTCTGTTGGGGAGCTGCAAGGATCTGTCTGGTGTGACGCTGAGACCCCTGGGCTGTTGACTGGCTCAAGGACAGAAGGGCAGGTTCCCCCATGGCTCACAGAGCACGATGTGCAGACCCTCCGGCTGTTGGCCCAGGGGGAGGTGGTGGGCAAAGCCAGGGTCCCCGGCCACGGGCAGGTGCTGCAGGTCGGCTTCTCTGCCGAGGGTGCCCTTCGGGACGTGTCTCCTGGGCTCAGCCCACTCTGCTCCCAGGGGCTCTGCGGCCTGATCAAGAGGCCTGGGGACCTGCCCGAGGTCCTGTCCTTCCACGTGGACCGAGTCCTGGGGCTGCGCCGGAGCCTGCCTGCTGTGGCCCGGAGCTTCCACAGCCCCCTGCTGCCCTACCGCTACACGGACGGTGGCGCAAGGCCCGTCATCTGGTGGGCGCCCGACGTGCAGCACCTGGGTGACCCAGAGGACGACCAGAACTCCCTGGCCTTGGGCTGGCTGCAGTACCAGGCCCTGCTGGCACGTGGCTGCAGCCGGCCGGGCCAGGCCCCGTGCCCGGGCATCCACCACGCCGAGTGGGCACGCCTGGCGCTCTTTGACTTCCTGCTGCAGGTAGGTGGGGCCGGGCGGGGCGGGGCGGAGGGCAGCGGAGGTAGGGACTGGGGGAGATTGAGGCCCTGGAATTGCCCGCCTGAGGCTGGATGGTGACTCTCCCTCCAGTCCTTGGCTTTTGACCACCAAGCGCCTGTTTTTATTTTTCTGCCTCTGTGTTTATTCATCCAGTGGTGTGCTGGAACCAGCTCATATGGTCTCACAAGAGGTGATTGCTAAAGTTTTCAGGAATTTTGTGACTTGATTGTGAAACACAAGCATTATTAAAAATTAAATTATATAAACTAACAATATAATAAATTATATTAGAAAAAAAGGTAATGAATACTCAGAACGGCGTAGCTGTTCCAGGGCCTGTGAGCTGGATGTCAGCCATGGAGCCACACGTGTAGAACTGTGGCCAGAGAGACACAAAGACAAAAATATGAATAAAGCTCAAAAAGGGAGGATATGTGTACCGAGTGCACAGTGAGCCAGCCCCCATTGACCGTGGTACGTCCAGCTCCTCCAGTCTATGCCTCCGTGGCTGCTTTGTGGAAGGGGGATCCTGGAGCCTGGTGGTCGGCATGGGCTTTGACATCACACAGACCTGAGTTTGAACCTGCTGCCCTCAGGCCACTTCCTGCTGTGTGACACTGAGTAGGTCACTTAGCCTTTCTGAGCTTCCCTTTTCTAACCTCTAAAATGGGACTGAGTGTCTGACCTTATCCCCTCGGGCCTGACCGTTCTAGCTCGTGGTGGCTCCTAATTGCCAGCACCTGCTTCTGTGGGTTTGCTCTGGGTCCTGAGCTGCTCTGCCCTGCATGTGACAGGCTGGGTGCTGGGGAATTAACGCCCTCCGGATAGTGTGACCAGCCACCAGGATAGGACGGAGGGGTCTCCCAGACCACAGGACTTACAGTCCTGGGCAAACTGGGAAGGCTGTTGTCACGCTGCCTCCAGGAGCAGCCTCCAGGGACTGACGGTGCTGGCGTGTCAGAGCCCCGGCTCCCTGGCTGGGGCAGCTCTGGTGCATGTTCTATGTGTCTCTCAGAGTTCCCCCTGGGACTGGGCCCCAGCTACCCACAGTGGTCATGGCTGGCCCTCCCTGTCTCATTTCCCCGCTCCCTGCTTGTGGTTTTGGATTAGCTCACAAATAAACTGCTTTTGCTTGAATTCTTGTCTCGAGGTCTGTCTCTGGGGGAGCCCTGCTTACGTCAGATGATAACGCTGGCCTTGTGTGGTTTCTGCACTCGAGATCATTCCTGTAATGTACTTAATGCAGTGCTTGGCGGGTGGCACTTGCTCAATAATAAGCAGGCACTGTCTCCAACACTTGACGACAATTAACTCGTCCAATCCTTATAGCAACCTTACAAGCAAGATACTACATTATCCCTATTTTAAAGTTGAGAACTTGAGGCCTAGAGAGGTTAAGTTACTTGCCCAAGGTCACAGCTGGTGGAACCAAGATGCAGCCTGGATGGTCTGACTCCAGAGCTCACCGTCGTAATCACAGAGTCGCCATTCAGCTGACCAAGACCGAGGGCAGGAAAGGGGGACGCTTGCAGGGATGCCCGGGGGCCACGAGATAGGACGCACCTCCTTGCCAGGTCCCGGTCCAGCTGATGTGCATGCAGCTGCTTTCTGCGCCACACAGAGCCCCTCTGTCCATTTCCTGGGGTTGCAGTGTGGGACCCTTCCTCGGCTGCCAAGCCCTGCTGTGGGGACGGAAGTCTCAGCAGCCAAAGCCCACACAGGTTGGGTGTGTGGTCAGATGCGACTTGGCTGGCCTTGTGCCACCTCTTCCCTGGTTTGCTGAACACCAGTCAAGTCAAACACCCCTGTCTGGCTGACGCCACCTTCTTAGAAACCACTGGCAAGTCAGAGAGAGGCGGGGCTGTGGATTTCCCAGCACAGGAACCGGAGGTACCTTCACCAGGGACTGGGTATAAACTCCATATACAGCCCACTCTGCAGTATGCTTGCTCATTTGTTTCGTTTTATCCAATAATAAACACTTGTTTTTTTGTGTTTGTGTATCACAACATACCATTTACCCAGACACAAAATATACACGCACTGCACACATACACATTCCTTACACCCCCACAAATCATACCCTATGCTTCGCAAATCCCACGTAACACTCTGTATTAGTCAGTGATTGCTGAAATAATGCTGTGTAACAAACCTCTTCAAAACTCAATGGCTTAAAACACGGGCTCTTTATTTCTTGCTCCAGGGTCTGTGGTCAGCTGGGCTCGACTGAGCTTGGCTCCAGGCTGTGGGCTGGGTTCAGGTCTGTTCTTCATTGCTCATCCTGGAGCCCAGACTGAGGGGGCAGCACTACCCAGAGCAAACTCTTCTCATGGGGAATGGAAGAAGCCCAAGAGCTCAACCAAACTGCAAAAGCACATTTAAGCCCTCTGCCAATGTCACTTCTGCTAATATTCCATGGGTCAAAGCAAGTCAATAGCCAGGCCCAACATCAGGGAAGGAAAGTGCATTCTTCCCAGAATAGAAGTGGGAGTAGAAGTGGGAGAGGAGCAAATATCTGTTAGACAATAATCAAATCAGTTACACACACCCCAAACACATGTATTGCACACTTATACATGAACCTTATATGCCCATATGTGCCATAGCCACACACACCTGCACACCATTCACATGAACCATACACTCACATACATTCCATATGCTGCCCAGATACTGCTGTGGGCAACTGGGCTCCATCCTGCTGAGACCTTTGGGGGAGTGTGCAGAACACGTGTCAGAGCTGTCTCACCTGAGGGCCAAGGAAGCTGGGCTGTTTACCCACTAACTCCCAGCCGTCATTGGTTGAGGCTGCTCCTGAGGGCGTTAACTTCCTGGCACTTCTAGCCTGGCCCACATGCTGGCCAGCCAAGCGTGCTCCTTCAGCCAGAAAGGGGCTATGGCAGAGAGCCACAGGCACTTGTAGAAAGCCATCAGTAGTACAGGAATAGTGAGTGCCAAGGGGACATGGGTGGGACACCAACAGCATCTGCTACTCATAATGAATGGTAAGTCAAGAACAAGTTTCACAGGCCAATGTGACCAGCATGGTGCTCTCAATGAAGAAACTGGTGTCTCTAAGAAAGATAAAGTACTAATAGTGAGTGGGTGCCCTCCCACCCCACCCTGAGCTGTGTCACAGGGAGAAGTAAGACCAAGAGGGAGCCCATTACTTCTGCATGGATCAGTGAAAAACTGGTTCTACTTGGATGGACGACATGGGTGGGAGAGTATGTACACGTGTTTGTGGGGGCTCCAAGACTCTACTCTGCTTAGTGTCATGGGCCACTAACAACTAGAGTCGCATTCACTCTGGTAAAAGGTACAAAGTTCTCCTCTTGGGACAATGACGCTGGTATGGCCAAGCCATGGTGGAGGAGAGCTAATGACCATCACATCCGCTATAGGCCAAATCCAGCCTGAGGGGAGGTAAGCCTGGACCCCAGGGGCCTTCCACCCAGAGGCCAGGGTACGAGAAGGGAGCGCCGAGGGATCAAGCACATCTCTCTCTTTGTCTTTTAAAGGGGTCTCTTTTCTCATGTCCTGCCACCTCTTAGAGGGCGTGACTGGCTGGACTGGGTGGGTGAGCTATGGAGAATTCAAACAGACCGAGTGTTGGTAATGTTAGCTCATAGAAGTCATTCTGCAACTTCTGCTTATAAAGGGCCTTCATGTCCCTTAAAAAGCCCCAGCTGCCACCATCTTGGTTCAGGTCACCATCTTTCTTACCTGGACTGACACAGCAGCCCCCTAACTTGTCTCCCTGCCTCCACTTATGTCCTCTCCAATCCAGTCTCCTTACAGAAGCTGGAGTGATTGTCTTGGTTTGGGTTCCCCCAGACCAGGATTCCAGTGGGGGCAGCTTGTTCTGGCAGGGGATCCCAGGAAATGCCTGTAGGGAAGTGGGAAGTGAGATGGAGAGCAGGCAGCCAATAAAGGGCATGTTATCAAGCAGGTCTCTGCTGTGGGTGACTGGGGCTTAGTTCCACAGAAGATTCTGAGAAATGGTATAAAATACATGCTCAGAATTAGCCCACCAAGAGGTGAGGGGGATGTGAGGTATTTATAGCCAAATCTCCCGTCAGTCTTTGGTTGAGGGCTGCTCCAGGAGGTGTTAATTCCCTGGCATTCGGAGAAAGCCCCAGGCAAAGCCACACAGCAGCTGGGAGCTGGAGGGAGAGCTCTGAGGTTCAGACCCTCCAGTCAGGTGCAGAGAGCGCACCTCTTTACAACTGTAAATCAGATCGCGTCACACTCCCCGTTTAAACGAGGCAAGGCCCTCGCAGTGCCCTCAATATCAGGTTCTTCAAGGACCTGCGTGATCCATCCCCTTCTGCTGTCTCCAGCCCCCTCTCTTGGCAGCTGGCCTCGGTCAGTTTCTAAACACGCTGGCTCCTTCCGGGGCAGCCCTCTTGCTCTAACTTGCTTCTGACCCCCCTCCTCAGGCCTTAGCTCTCCTGACTGCCCCTCCTCCATTGTGAGTCTCTGTCTCTTTCATGGCACCCTGCCTACGCCCTTTCTCATTCCCAGCACAGTATGTAAATATTTTATTTATCTGTTCACATATTTACCATCTGTCTCTCTGTTTTGTTCACCACCACAGCCCCAGCACCTAGCACAGAGCCAAGCTCTTGGTTTGGTCCTGGGTAAGCACTTGTTAAATGAAAGAGCCAATGAATGAATGAACAAATGAACTTCTAGGCCTCTGCATGATTTCCTGTCTAGGTGCTGCTGTGTTCTGCTTCCTCAAATACCACTGCTTCCCCTAGACTGAAAAGAATCCCAAGGCTTTCGACGTTTCTTTTAGAGCCCAGTGTAGAATCACAGAGGTAGAAAACAACACAACCATCGAGCCCTGGCCTTCTGGCAGGTAATTCACTTAAGCGTCCAGAAGAGATGACAACGTCTAATGCTGTCTGATGCCCTCGACATCGGGCACTGTTCCAGCACTCTGCATGTGTTACTGCACAACAGCCGCAGGAGGCAGACAGTATTCCTAGCTCCATTCTACAGATGAGGAGACTGAGGTTTGGAAGGCTAAGGACCTCGCCCCCAGTCACACAGCCTTCAGTGTTGGAGCTGGGATCTGATCCAGTGCAGTGTGGCCACAAAGCACGTGCTCTTGCCCTCTTTGCTGCACTTAAAAAAAATCATTTCTTGAGTCTCCTCTGGGTGAGGCTGGCCCAGTTCCTTCCTGGGGAGCCCATTTCAGTCACTTGTGATCCTGTGTGTGTTCCTCATTTTGAGTCCAAATCCATGGCTTCACTTAAGGTGTACCTCCTCTAACTTGGCCTGCTGGGGACATCAGGTGTTCTATCAGCTAGAGAGGAGCCCAGATCCGTGACCACTGCCGACCTCACAGGCTTCCAACCAGAGACATGGAATATAAGAGCAGCTACCACTTATGAAGTGCCTACACCTGTCTCTCAATGTCTGCTACAACCACACACATGAACTCACTTAGGTCCCACAGTAGACCCAAGAGATGGGTGCTGTGCTTCTCCCCATTTCACAGATGGTGCAGCCAGTGATGGAGGGGTGGAACAACCTGCTTAGACAAGGGGGTTCAAAGGGTGACACTGCGCATTTCTTCATATGTTTAAAAGCAGGACCTCAATTAGGGTGAGGTGTGATGGGCAGAATTCTAAGATGGTCCCCAAGATTCCCACCCCGCCTAGTATTAACCCCTCCTCTTGAGTGTGGGCAAGACCTGTGGGTATGCTAGAATATCACTCCAGTGATTAGGTTACCGGTCAGTTAACTTTGAGTGAATCAAAATGGAGGCTATCCTGGGTGGGCCTGACCTAATCAGGCGAGTCTTTCAAAGATGAAGCATCTGAGAGATTTTCCTGCTGGCCTCAAGGAAGGAAGTAAACAGCCATGCTATGAACTGCCTATGGGAAGGGGGTGGCCAAAGGAGGACCCTGAGATCCCCAGGGATCTAGTCCTAGAACCGCAAGGAATGGTTTCTGCCAACAACTTGAATGAGGTTAGGAGAGGATCCTGGGCTACAAATGAGATGTGGTCCTGGCCGACACCTGGAGTTCCGCCTCATGAGACTGAGCAGAGAACCCAGCAAAAATGTGAGGGACTCCTGTCCTAAAGAAGCTGTGAGATAATAAATGTGTTTGTTTATGCAGCAACAGAAAACAAATTGATGAGGCCAGGGCACACCCAAGGTATAAACATTTTAGGAGGTGCTCACTCTTGGTGCCAACCCTGTGCTGCACGGCCCTGAGTGTGAGCATCTCCCTCAGTTTCTTCTGCCTCACCCTAGTCCTGTCTCTGTCTAGATTTTAACTGCCTTTTTAAAAAAACTATCTGTTCATATTTTTTACTCATTTCCTGTTGGGTAGTTGGTCTTTTTCTTAATGATTTTAAGAGCTTTTTATAGATTAAGGAACTTAGCCTTTTGTTTTCATTGTATTGTAATATTTCTCTCAGGTTCAGTTGTCATTAAGCTTTGTTTATAGTCTTTCTACTGTGCAGAAATTTAAAAAAATTTTATGTTGTTAAAATTATCAAGCTTTTCTTTTACGACTTCTAGGTTAGTGTATCATGTTTTTTTTTTTTTTGTGAGGAAGATCGGCCCTGAGCTAACATCCATGCCAATCCTCCTCTTTTTGCTGAGGAAGACTGGCCCTGGGCTAACATCCGTGCCCATCTTCCTCCACTTTATATGGGATGCCGCCACAGCATGGCCTCACAAGTGGTGCATCGGTGTGCACCCGGGATCCGAACTCGGGCCGCCAGGAGCAGAGCACGCGCACTTAACCACTACGCCACGGGGCCGGCCCTAGTGTATCATGTTTTAAAAGGCCATCTTCACTTCAGGGCTACTTAAAAAATTCTCCCATGTGTTTTCATATATCTTTGATCCATCTGGAAGTTATTTTGGAATAAGAGATAAGGTGCAAAACAACGATTTTCTTTTCTGATGGCAACCCAAATGTCCCAGCACCATTTGTTGAATAATTAATCTTTCCCCCAATCTGAAGTGCTGCTTCTATCATATAGCCAATTTCCATATGTATGTAGGTCTATTTCTGGACTCCTTTCTGTTCCAGTAAAGGCTCTGTCTCTTTATATGCCAGAATCACACTGTTTTAATTACTGCACTTTATATTTTATGTTAATAACTTGTAGGGCTTGGTCTTTCTCATTGCTCTTTTTTAGAATTTTCCTGATATTCTCGCATACTATTCTCATATGAAATTTAGAGTCAGCTTGTAGCTTCCTTCTCCTTCCCAAATCCTTTTGGGATTTTATTGGAATCCAATTAAATTTGTGTGGACTAATACAAAGAGAATTTACATCCTAAAATATAGAGTCATTCTAGCCAAGAATAGGATGTGTCTCTCCATTTAGTCGTGTTCCTCAGAAGCATCTTGATATTTTCTCCAGCTGGATCTTCACTTTCATGTTGGGTTATTTCTGGATATTTCGTCTTCTTTCGGCCACTGAAAATGGGATCTTTCCTTCCATTATATGTTCTGGCTGGTAGCTCTCAGTCTGTGTGAAGGCTATTGTTTCTGTGTATTAGTCTGGTTACCGGCCACCAGCTAACATCATATTGCTTCTAACAGTTGCTTGGTTTATCCTCAGGTGTTCCAGGCAGGCCATCATTTCGTCTGTAACGAATGCACTTGGTCTTCTCATTGCCTCTTCTTTCTTTCTCCTTCCTCATTACATTGCTGGTGCCTCCAGAGCAATGGTAAATATTAACGGAATGATGGACGTGATTTGATTCTACAGACTTGGGACAATTTCCAGCTTTGCCATTGTTGATGCAAATAATCCATAATCAATCTATAAATCAAAATTGGGGTGAGTTTATTATATGAGCCAGGTCTGAGGACTGTAGCCCAGGGGCTTCCTTCCCCAAGTAAGGAAGCACACCAAAGAAGTGGGGGGTACAGAATGGTTGTCTACTGTCTTGAAACAAAGAACACACATCACATGTGACAGGAATATCCCTTTTACAACAGTCATGAGATTGCTTTGCTGCACAGCAGGTCAGTGGTCACAAGGTGAACACAGCAGGTTGGTAATTAATCTGTAGTTTCTAAGAAGAGATGCCTATCCTTAAAGAAATGCCGATATGGGGAGAAGCCATATGCCTATCTTTAAGGGCATCATTCTTGTCTTTGGGACACTGTAAATGTTTAAAGCAGATGTACATTGCATGCTCAACAGGCCACGTCAGGCCTTCCCGGAAAAACAAGGTCAGGCCAAATTAGTTTTAAACTGAATGGCTTCCTCGTGTACTCCAATATATCCTATTGCTTTTCATTTATTCATCACTGTTAAACATCATGCTGGCTTTTGACTGAAGATATGATGAAGAACTACTCATTATTCGTGCTTTATTAAAAGTTCTTATTGTTAGGAATCAATGTAAAATTTTATCAAATGCCTTTGGAGTATCTGTGGAGGAGATTACAATATTCCCCCCTCTAATGTGTTAATGTGGAAACTTTTTGTGAAAGGTGTTCTAATGGTGACTCATCCTAGCTTTCTTGGTTGGAACCTACTTTGCTGTAGTGGATTCATCTTTTCAAAGCTGATGGTTTTTCTGTTGATGTTTAAAACTTAGAGTGTTCTACAGGTGTCTTTTCAGATAAGACCTAGTTCTTCTCAATCTATCTCCTCAAAGCCCATCAGCTAGTCTATTCAACCGGCATCCTCAGCTGGTGCCGAGGCTTCTGGCCTTGGGGCAGATGAGGCATCCAGATGTTCCTCCCTGGAGCTTCCGGGAAGACTGAGACCCGCAGGGTGAGTCCTCAGAGGAGAGTGAGAGTCAGTGCTGAGTAAACCACTCCTTCTCCACGCTCTGACCTCCCAAAGCCTTCTGAATTCTTTAAGATCCAGTCAGTCAGTGTGGGACCAATGGCCTCCTTGGAGAGAGGTGCTGCCACCCTGTGGCAATCTGGCCCCCGGGCAGTGAACCTGACCAGCCAAGAGCCACCATTCCATCTAGAAGGACTCAGGCTGGTGACTGCTCCCAGGTTGGGGGAGGGTCGCTGCACTGGGGGCAGAGGCCACCAGGGACAGCAGGTGGCTCTTCTGGAATCCACCAGCCCCAGATCAGGCACTGGCTGAGGAACCCATCTTGGCCCAGGAGCCTGGTGGGTTGGTTTGAGAGCCCTGTGCTGGGCTCTCCCCAGACCTCCCCTCCCCACAGCTGGGTCTGGTCTCCCTCCTTGGCAGACTGCCGTGTCTTGTCCCACCCAGATGTCCTGTTTGGGGGCCACAGAGCAGGTGTCCCTCTGAAGCCTTCTGGTGATGGCATCGTGGACAGGGAGGCAGGGCATGATGGGTAGGCTTTCAGTGACCGCAGCCCTCCTGTGAAGTCCCCACTAGAGCCTTCATGCTGTCATCCAGCCACGCACTTCATTCATTCATTCTTTCGCTCAAAATACTTCCACTAAGTCTCTGGTTGTGCTAAATATGTGCTGGGCGCTGGTGATCAGACTGAACCCTGTCTTCCTCTTTGCCATCAAGGAGGTTGCCATCTCTGACGCCAGAAAACACATGCCTGCCACGCAGTCCGGCTCAGTGGTCAGAACCACACTGCCTGGGTTTCAGTCTAGGCGCCCCCACTTGCTCTCTGTGGACCTCAGGCATGTGGCCCAGCTTCTATGACTCAGTTTCCTCATCTTTGCAGTGGGGATAATAACAGTATCTACCTCCGGGCTACTGGGAGGGGTTAAATGTTGGGAAGGGCGATGCACAAGCACTGGGACTGGCTCCTGGCAGAGCAAGGGCCTTACAACTGCTTAAGTAACATTAACAACAACTGCCCTTCCCATCATGATTACGCAACATTGCTGGGTTAGCCAGAAAACTCCAAGTACAAAGGTTTATCATTTTTTCTTGGTAACTCCTCATTTTTTCAAAAAAGGGAAAAAGAATAAAATCCTGAAGGAATGTGGGAATGAAACTTAATCTTGGTCTTGTTTGGCTGCTAGTCTGTTTAAACTGAATTTCTCTTCAGTGGAAAAAATTCACCTGACAGTGTGGCGAAATAATCCAACTGGCAACTGGGCCCGGCCAGGCCCTTCCTTTAAACGTTCAAATGGGTGTAGAGTTTGGGGAGCCAGGAGTATCCTATGGGCCAGTATTCCTTGTAGCTTCTTCTGGAAATAAATGCTGCTGCAAGTTGAAATCTGCACAGAATGGCCTGGAGCTGGGTCTGGGAGGGTCTGGCGGGAGGAAGGGGTTTGGCTGGCTGTGCGTCAGGCATATCGTGAAATCCAGCGCAGTTCTTGTATTTCAGTCTTGCTGGAACTGCTCTGCCAGCCAAAGAGAACTCAGCAGGTGGGCGTCTGTCTCACGGATAGGTCCATGCTCCAAAAACTAGGCTTGCACGTAGAAGAGAGTGGCTACGCTGCTGTCGCTCTTCCTTTATTTCAGACTCCGGTTCTCTGGCCTGTAGTGCTGGGTGATGCCAGGCTTCCTGGAGGGGAACCCTGAGATTCCTCAAGGTCTTTGGTCCTGTCCCTTCCAGGGCCAGAGACAAATGAGGGCTGTCCACAACAGCCACCTCTGCTTTACTTGTGTCATCACCCTCTGTGGTCCTCAGCGCAGTCCCGTGGGACTATCATCACCCTGTTTTGTTGATGAGAAAGTGGAGGCGTATCGAGGTTAGATAGCTTCCTCCGGTCATGTAGCTAGGACAGAGTGGGACCACGAGTCAGCCCCAGATCCACTTGGGCTCCAAACCAGGGGTCACAAACATGGCCCCAGTGCAGGCCAAATTCCCCTCTCCACCTGTTTTTGTACCGCCCATGAGCTAAGAATGGTTTTAGCATTTTTAAATGGTTGAAAAAGATCAAAAGAATATTAATATTTTGTGGCATCTAAAAATTATATAAAATTCAAATTTCAGTGTACATGAATAAAGTTTTCTGGGCACAGAGCCATGCCCATTTGTTTGCATATTATCCATAAGAGGTACAATATGCACTACAGAGGCAGAGGTGGGTAGTTGTGAGAGACTCTATGGTCCCCAAAGCCTCAAATGTGTACTCTCTGGTCGTTTATAGAAGAAGTTTGCTGACTTCTGCACTAGACCACTGCGTGGGCAGCCTCTGGAGTGGCTCCTGCTAGGGGTGACGTGTGTATGAAAGCACAGAGTAGGATCTCCCTCGCCAAGTTCAAGGACAATATGGAGAAATATGGAGGTATGACACCAGCTTCAGGAGGATTTGAGACCACTTGGAGGACTGGGAGGTCTCTGGTGGCATGCCACAGGGCTCCGTCTTTAGCCCTGCCCCAGTCAGCACTTTCATTAGTAGCCTGAGTGAGGACACCGGGGCTGTGTGGACCCGGCTGGTTGCTCTGCGTTCTTCTGCACAGAGCCCTGATGTGATTCACCTTCCACCCATTCCTGGGTTCAGGGATCAGCACATCACCATCTTCCACTGACACCTTCTGGTCCAGGGATGAGTGTTTGTCCTAATTTGGTCCAATCAGGCTGAAGGGACAGACTTCTATTCCATTGTTGTTGAGGGAGAAGTTCCTTTTCTTTCTCTTTCTCTCTTTCTCTCTGGACATGAACGAGGGAACACGTTCTCACAGTGGCCACCTGCGGGCTTTGAGATGACACTGAGATCTTGTCAACATTGTGGGTGGTAAAGTGGAGAGCAGAAAGAAATCTGAGTCCTTACCATGACAAGGAGCTGCTAAATCTCCCCCGCCTGCCCTATCGCGAGACTTCCTGCCATAGACCATCTTGATTTTCCCTATGGTTAAAGCCTTTTGAGTCTGTTCTTCTGTAACTTGTGGCTGTTGTCGTCCAAAGTCCAGGAGGCCAAAGCAGTGATGGTCCACCTCACGGGTCCTGTTAATGGGCTCCCTACATGAATGGGGCTGTGGTGGTTTGCCACTCTGGCCAAGCCGGACCATCCTCAGGGCTCTGTGCACTGGCCACTGGGCTCAACTTGCCTTTATCAGTAGTGCCATAGATATCCTTGGTCCCCCACCCCTGGAAACACTACCTAATGTGGCCTCACTGAAATGCCCTCAGCCTGTGTGGGCTATCGTCTAGGCTCAAGGTAAGACTTCTCTATGTTGAACTGTTGTAAAACAGAAAACAAAGTATCTGGGGACAGTAGTTGAACACTGTCTCATTTCTGGATGTCTGGTTTTGTGAGGTTGTCTGGTGAATAGAACTATAGTTATTTTCTTGTTTGTGTTGAAGGAAATCAATTTTGTATTTCTTTAGAACATGTGCGAGTTTTCCTACAGAGGCATATGGAAATGGACCAAGACCTTTTATTGGCCAGTGTTGAGCTGGAGTGGACCGAGAGGTGGCTTTGATGAGGCTGCATCCTGGAGGTGACAGATTGTATCCCCACCCCTCTTTGTGGAGAGGGGTTGGCTGCAGGTGGGCAGAGGGAGACAGGATGGTGGTGCTGGCTAAAGCTGAACCAGGTCAGTGGCTTGAGCTGGCTAAGGAGTGACCACAGAAGATCGACGTGGACCACCCAAACACCACCCTTGCCTGCTGCCTCAGCTGTTGTCATGGAGGACGATGGGCTCTGAGTCTTCTGGTTCCTCCTCTTCTTCCTTCATAGTTTTGAAAGCTCTTCTTCAGCCTTAATTATCAAGGCTGAGACAAAATTAATTAATGAGTAATTAATCATGATGAGTAATACGGAGACCTCATTTGACCTCTGTAACTGGCTCACCCTCCCTGATCTTTAGGGAGGCAGGGCAAGATAACAGAGCGAGCTGAGCTTCAAGCCAGGCAGACTTTGGTTCAAATCCCAGCTGTAGTGCTTTCACATTTATGACCTTGAGCATGTCTGGGGTCAGGTGTAAAGTGGGGGATAATAATATCTCCTTTGCAAGACGGCAGTGAGGAGTAAATGAGACAGAGATGGCAGTGATGGTGGTAGTGGTCATTTGAGTTATGTTTTCTTCTGACACCAGCCAATTCTCCAGCACCGACTGGGTGTACAACAATTCAATTGGATTCAATCTGACACTCCCTGGAGTCAGGGTCAGACCCCACAAGTTAAAGGGCTCAGTCCCACAAGACTGCCCCCACTTCAGATGCCAGTCACCAGTCCTGGGCTACCTGTACTTCTGACCGACTGGCTATAAATCGGGGGTTCTCACAACCCCCTCCTCAGGTTCGATAATTTGCTAGAACAGCTCACAGAACTCAGGAAGACTTTACTTACGTTTACTGGTTTATTATGAAGAGGTATATAGGGTGAGGTCCAGAAGGATCCCAAGCACAGGAGCTTATGTTCCCGTGGAGTTGGGGTGCCCACCCTCCTGGCATGTGGATGTGTTCACCAACCTGGAAGCTCTCCAAATCTCACTGTTCAAGAGTTTTTATAACCCAATCTCCAGCTCCCCTACCCTTTCCAGAGGTTGGAGGGTGGGGCTGAAAGTTCCCACCCTCTATTCACGTGTCTTGCTGGTGACCAGCCCCCAGCCCGAAGCTGTCTAGGGGCTCCTCTGAGACACCTCACTAGCATAAACTTAGGTATGGTCATAGGGCTCATTACGAATAACAAAAGAGGCTCCTATCACTCAGGAAATTCCAAGGGTTTTAGGAGCTCTGTGCCAGGAACTGGGGACAAGGACCAAACATATATTTTATAATACCACATCATCACCATCTCTGAGGGACAGACACTGCGTCCCTGCTTCATTGGATGAAAACACCTGCTGTTTCCCCTAGGGTAAGCCCATGGCTGTTCTCCATCGTCATCACCACGGGGGATGCGGGTGCCCGAGATCCTGCCTGAGCTGGAACGGTGCGGTAGAGCAGGGAATCACAGGACGCTCCTAGGACTGAGAGAGGGAGCAGGCCTCCCTTTCTGGGCTCATCACAGCTTAGTGCCATCTGGCTTCCTGCCCGCTGCCTCCCTCTCCTGACTTTCACTCACCTCTGCCCTGACTCCGTCCCTTCTAGCTTGCTCTGGACAGTGGCCCCAACCAGAGTATGTTACCTGGAGCTGGTTTCTAGGTGCACAGGCTGGCACCTTCCTCTCCAGTGGTGTCCCCAGGCTTCCTAATTTAGACTAGCCATTCTGCAAAGGCGGGACCTGGGTCTTCCCCACACAGGGCTCTTTCAGGAACTGAATACATTTTACACCCTGAGAGTTAGGCGCCTGTGGGATTTATCATCCTGATTGGTAGAGCCCAGGGGTCCGCAAGGCCTCTCCTTCCCCCCAGACCCTGGCACCACTTGGAGATTTAAGGAGATGACTCAAACGCCTGGTCCCACAACCTGAGAGGGTCTGGAGCCCTTCCTAGATTTGGATAACTCCCAGGCGCTGACTCCTCCTGTTTCCCGTGCTGTGGGTATGGCCTTGATTTGCCCCACACCAAACCTGAACTCAAAGCTCAGCCCTGCCCCCACGACCACCAAGCTTTTCACAAGGTCGCCAACTTCACTCAAGGGTGGAGGGGTCATGGAGGGCACATCTCACACCCGCAGCCTCCTGCGGCTCCCTGCTTGGCCTCTCTATTTCTCTCTCCTCTCCCCTTCCACAGCAAGTGTCCCATGCAAAGCAAGTCCTCTCACACACAGACCTCTTGAGATCTCACCTTCTGCCTACACACTCATCAAGGTATAATATCCAACCAAGTTTCCTCCCAAAGAAGAAAAGAGTGCCTCTTCTCCAGCTCGCCCACCCTGTGAGTGACGGAGACTCCCTGCTGCCCCACCTGTGCCTCGTCTCTCATCCACTTCCTAGCACACCCCAACCTTTTCCAAACTACCCCCCTCAACTCCTATGCCTTTCCTGTCTGTTTCCCCATAGCAAGACCCTCCCCCTCTTCGTCCCCAGAGGACTGTCTCTGCCTCCTTTGTTTTTAGGCCTCTCCTTTCTCGACCTCTTTGTCCTTGATGCACACAGAAGATACCATCCTCAGGTAGGTCAGGGCTGGGGCAGATCCATGTTTCTACTTAATTCCTGACCTGCAGGGTAAGTCCTGACTTCTGAAGAAAGCTCAGGGCAGCAGAGAATGGGAAAGTGTTATTATGAGACTGCTCTAATCCCCGCCACAATATCGTGCATGTCATCTATGTGTGTATGTGTCGCAGATGGATTGTGTCATCTGAGTATGTGTAGCAGACAGATTGTGTCATCTATATGTGCATGTGTGGAGGACGGATTGTGTCATCTACGTGTGTATGTGTAATGGACAGACTGTGTCATCTATATGTGTATGTGTAATGGATGGATTGTGTCTTCTATATGTGTATGTGTAGCAGATGGATTGTGTCATCTATATGCGTATGTGTAGTGGATGGATTGTGTCATCTATATGTGTATGTGTGGCGGATGGACTGTGTCATCTATGTGTGTATGTGTAGTGGATGGATTGTGTCATCTATATGTGTATGTGTAGCAGACGGATTGTGTCATCTATATGTGTATGTGTAGTGGATGGATTGTGTCATCTATATGTGTATGTGTGGCGGATGGACTGTGTCATCTATGTGTGTATGTGTAGTGGACAGATTGTGTCATCTATATGTGTATGTGTAGTGGACGGATTGTGTCATCTATATGTGTATGTGTAGCAGAAAGATTGTGTCATCTATATGTGCATGTGTGGCGGACTGATTGTGTCATCTACGTGTGTATGTGCAATGGACAGACTGTGTCATCTATATGTGTATGTGTAGCGGACGGATTATGTCATCTATATGCGTATGTGTAGTGGATGGATTGTGTCATCTATATGTGTATGTGTGGCGGATGGATTGTGTCATCTATGTATGTGTGGCAGATGGATTGTGTCATCTATGAGTATGTGTGGCAGATGGATTGTATCATCTATATGTGCATGTGCACATATGTGCATCCTATATGTGGCGGACAGATTGTGTTATCTATGTGTATATGTGTAGTGGACGGATTGAGTCATCTATATGTGTATGTGTAGTGGACAGATTGTGTCATCTATATGTGTACGTGTAGCGGACAGATTGTGTCATCTATATGTGTATGTGTAGCGGACGGACTGTGTCATCTATACGTGTATGTGTAGTTGACGGACTGTGTCATCTATGTGTGTATGTGTAGCAGACAGATTGTGTCATCTATATGTGTATGTGTAGTGGATGGATTGTGTCACCTATATGTGTATGTGTAGCGGACGGATTGTGTCATCTATATGTGTATGTGTAGTGGATGGATTGTGTCATCTATGTGTGGTGGACGGATTGTGTCATCTGTGTATGTGTGGCAGGTGGATTGTGTCGTCTATGAGTATGTGTAGCAGATGGATTGTGTCATCTATGTGTGTATGTGTAATGGATGGATTGTGTCATCTATATGTGTATGTGTGGCGGACTGATTGTGTTATCTATATGTGCATGTGCACATATGTGCATCCTATATGTGGCAGACAGATTGTGTCATCTATGTGTGTATGTGTAGCAGACGGATTGTGTCATCTATATGTGTATGTGTAGTGGATGGATTGTATCATCTATATGTGTATGTGTAGCGGACAGATTGTGTCATCTATGTGTGTATGTGTAGTGGACAGATTGTGTCATCTATATGTGTATGTGTAGTGGATGGATTGTGTCATCTATATGTGTATGTGTAGCAGACAGATTGTGTCATCTATACGTGTATGTGTAGTGGACAGATTGTGTCATCTATGTGTGTATGTGTGGTGGATGGATTGTGTCATCTATGTGTGTATGTGTACTGGATGGGAGGCAAAGCTCCTGGAACTGACCCCACATTACACTTGCGAATTCCCACTTCAGCATCCAGTATAAAATGAGCCAGTAACGGGAATACCCTCCTCCTTCCCGACTTTGATTCAGGCCGACTGCAGGGTGGAAGAGGGGTCCACTCAGGAGCTGTCTAGATAGTCATTATAGGACTTTTACCTCTGAAGAAGGAGGAATCCCTGATGTAGCATTTGCTTCTTAAAGAAAAAATGGAGTCATGTGTGGGTCTCCCCAGGTAGACAGATGGTCCTGCATTTGGAAGCCCAGTGGCCTCAGGCCAAGTTCAGGAGCAGTGGTGTAGACTAAGCAGTGGGCATTGGGTGAGAATCCATGCTGGCCTGAGGCGTGAGCCAACAGCTCCTGGTGTGCCGGGTGAACTGGCAAAGGAGCAGAGCAGAAGCCCCATTAGTAGCTGGCGGCCAGCAAGAGAACTGACTAGCACCGAGAGCCACTGAGGATTGCCCCGATTGTGTGACCCAGGGGTCCGGTGGCCTGAGTGCTGGGCCTGGTGGAGGCAGGCACCATGCCACACCCCTCAGAGGACAGGTGTCCCCACAGGTCCATGACCGCCTGGATCGCTACTGCTGTGGCTTCGAGCCTGAGCCCTCAGACCCCTGTGTGGAAGAGAGGCTCCGAGAGAAATGCCAGAACCCGGGCGAGCTGCGACTGGTCCACATCCTGGTACGTCCTCTTGTCACCCCAGACTCAGGTCTTCTTGTCTCCTCCAGAATATGCTGTTAGCAAGTTTCAGAGACCATGTGATGCTGGGGTTTCCCAATCTTGTTCTTTTTAGCAGCAGAATGCTTTGTTTGAATAATGTTTCCAGGAAGCCACAATATATAAAACTGACAAAAGTGTGGCTTTGAGAATGTGGTTGAAGTGGGTGTGGGGTGGGGGCTGGAGCCATTTTCCCCGACTCCACTGCCCCTGAGAGACTCCAGGGAACCCTCCAGGGCTCCTGGAAGCAGAGTGTGAGGATTGTGTGTCTGCTCAAACCTCATTGTGCCAGTAAACGCAAAATTGTGGCCTGGAGCGGGGAAGGGAGTTTCCAAGGCCACATGGCTGGTTGGTGGCAGTGACAGGGCTCTCACCCAGGACCCTGATGGCTCACAGGCTGTTGCTGATCAGAGAGATGTTGTGTTGCCTCCTGTTAAGACCAAAAGCCAGCGTGGGAAGCAGTGTGCCAAAGCCATCAGAAAGAGGGGCTGGTGTGGCAGAATAGCCACTTCTCCTGCACGAGGAGCAAGGTGCCACCCTGGGGAAGGGATCCTCTATCTCCTCTCCAGTGAGGCTTAGTGTCCTTGCTGCCTCACTTTGGTGGGTTGCTCTTGGAGGGGAGCTGTCAGCATGGTGCCCTGGGCTGAGCTTCAGGCAGTCCACACCAGCCCGGAGGCCAGGGCTGCCTCATGCAGATGCTGGGTGGTGGGAATTCTCCATCCCCTGCCCCCAGAGCCATCTCTCCTCTTCCCTGGTAAAAGGCAGTTATCCCTGAAAGAAGTAAGGCTTTTATATCCATCATTTACCCCTGGTGGGCAGCCATTTCAGAGTTCCTTTAGGAGAGAAGTTTTTGGACGGAGGAGTCATCAGACTTCGAGAAACAGATGATCCCTGATGTGTGGAGAGGGGTGAGGAGGGAGAAAAAGCAGAGAGAGGGGAAGCTGGGGTCCTGGAGACAAAAGTTCATAATCTAAGCTTCCATCGCTGGAGAGGATTATGGGAAATTACCATGGAATCTTGGAGAATGTGTAGGAATAGCGGGTCTGCCTGGGGGTGGTGGAAGGGGGCCAGAAGAGATGGCCTCCCATTCCCAAGCACACCATGGTTTTAAGGTGCTAAAGAATTTCCTGTTGCTGATTTTAGTTTTGAAGAGGTTTAGGAGATGTTAAACTCTCCTGTGGGGATAGAGTATGGTCAGTGCTACCTGAGGGTGAAGGGCGTCGTTGTGTGTTCTTGGTGATGCTCAGGGGAATGCCCAGGTGTGCAGGCACAGGTGGCACAGAGGGGGTGAGCATGTATGTACATGTGTGTGAGCATGCACATATGCAATACCTCCTGAAACCACAGCCCTGATGGTGGCCTACCCACTCATGCCAATTCCCACTGCCAGTTCCCACCCATGCTTCTCACCCCTTCAGCCAAGAGGACAGGAATCAGTCCATCTGCCTTGCAATTTTGCAGGATATGCTGTGGCTTGGCACTATGGGTCCAGGTTTGAACCAGCCCGGCTACTAACTGTGTGATCTTGTGCAAATTACCTAACTTCTTTGTGCCTCTCTTTCTGTAAAATGAGGCTAATCCTAGCGGCCACCACCTAAGGTTGCTGGGAGGGTGACTGAGATGGTGCCCGCAGCACTAAGCACAGTGCCAGCATAGAGTAAGCTTACTGCTCAGTGCGTGGGGGCCATCTGGGCAAGCAGCAGGGTGAATTGTGGGAGTGACAGCTCAGGGCCCCCCAAACCCTTTAACTCTGACAGAGTCCACGGGCACCAGCCAGGCTGCACCCTTACCCACCCCTGTCTCTGTCCTTCTTCTTCCCTGAGGTCCGGAGCAGCGATCCATCTCATCTGGTCTACATCGATAATGCTGGCAACCTTCAGCACCCTGAAGACAAGCTGAACTTTCGGCTGCTGGAGGGCATAGACGGGTGAGGGTCAAAAGGACTGGGTGGAGGTTTACGGGACTAAGGCTTAGTGGCCCTGCTGTAGACTATGGGACCTTGAACCATGGCTCCCGAGAAGTCTGCAGTCCATCAGACAAAAGCTGTTGGATCTGAGCTTCGGGATGGGGTGGGGAAAGCTGAGAGGGGATTAAGCCAGCAGGCCCTTCAACTCCTAGTGCCCCCACCTCCAATATCCAGAGGGCCTCCTGGCCCTGCACAACACCAGCTGCCCTTCCTTTGCCCTGGCTAGGCGAGCCGGCCTCGGGAGCCTACCCTTCCCTGCTCACTCTTGGCAGGCAGCTCAGCCTTTCTAGGGCTCTTTCTGGCATTTGCCAAGCAGAGCAGTAGGTATTTCACCCAGGAAAGCAGAGTTGATTCACCCGGCTTCCTTATGGGATGGGACCCATCTGAAGGCTCTATCCCTCTGCTTTCACAGCAGAGTCGGTCAAAGGGTTCCCTGATAACTAATCAGCAGGTGCGGCCCCGGGGACTTCGCAGGCTGACCTTGCCAGGGTTCCCCAGCTGTGCAAGTTCTGGCCACCTGGCTTTGCCTTTCACAGAAACTCTCTGAGATCACTTTTGCTTTTCCTTTCTGTTATGGGGCTCGGGGGACCTTCCTCCAGGTTTCCTGAGTCTGCCGTGAAGGTTCTCGCATCAGGGTGTCTAGAGAATATGCTGCTCAAGTCACTGCAGATGGACCCGGTGTTCTGGGAAAGCCAAGGTGGGGGCCAGGGGCTGAAGCAGGTTCTCCAGACCCTGGAGCGGCGAGGACAGGTCCTGCTGGAACACATCCGGAAGCACAACCTGACACTCTTCAGGGACGAGGACCTGTGAGCCCCCTGACTGCCCAGGCAGGGCTCTCGCCTCGCTGGTGGGGCACCTCACAACACGACCTGAGTGGATGAATGCCCATGCTGATGGCCACATTTTCTTGGGTTCACTCATCTTGACGACAACTAGGAAAAGCCAGAAACCAGAAGGGCATCATGGATGTCACGGGCTGTGTCACCTGCTTGGGGTGGTGGAGATGGTTGTGGGTGCTGGGTTTTCAATCTCACCGCATTCCTTTCTGCCTTCTTAGCTCTGGCTGTTTACTCCCTTGCACCCATAAATGCATTCAAGAATGTTCTATGGACTGCTCCAGATACTATAAAGTCATATATCCCACATGCATATGCAGAGCTGGACAACTGTGTGTGTGGAGGTGTGTAGGTATATGTGGCATGTGTGCATGTCCGCACACATACATGAGATGAGAAGAATAAAGGATCTTCCTAGAATTGTACATGCGGCCCAGAACTGCCTTGGCTGAAAGAAGACTCAGTCTAAGGAAGGAAACACTAAGCGTTTCATCTTTATAGGCTTTAAATGTTCAATTCTTAGTTATGTTTTTTGGTTTAAGAATTATAAAATTAATACATGCTACTAAAAACAAATTCATGAATAATAGAAGCATATAAGATAAAAAGAGCAAGTCCCAGAAGCTCCCTAGGGATGTTGATGTGTGTATTTTATTCACACTCACACTACATGCAAGTTAAAAAATAATAGAAGTAGGGTCATCTATGTTTGCCAAGTCACTACTTTAACTTTACTCTATATTAACCATATTAAGTATCAGCCACCTGGGTTGACTCAGTTCTTACTGATGACTGCATGGGATTCCAAGGCAGGGTGGCGTCATATTTTATTTAGCTGTTCTCATTATGATGAACCTTAGGTGGCTCCAACCCTTCACCAATTATAAACAATGCTGCCATGAACATCTTTGCATGGCGTGCAAGTATTTCTGCTAGCTAGAGTCCCGTAAAGTGGATTTCTGCGTCAAAGGGTATGAGCAGTCTTTATTTTGGGAGAAACTGCCAGACTGCTTTCCAAAATGATGGTGTCAGTTTATACTCCCACTAAGAGGGAGGGGTTGATTGTCTTCCCACCACCTCATCAGCACTTGCTATTCTCAAACTTTTTGTTTTTATCCATCTGATAGGGAAATCTATTTTTAAAACTGCATTTCCTTAACCACTAATGAGGTTATCTTTCCAGTTATTCACTAGTCACTTGTATTTTATTTTCTGTGAGTTGTGCTTTTCTTTTGAGATGTTTGTTCTTTCCTTGTTAATTTGTTGGAGATCTTTGCATCTAATTAGTGTAATCAATCTTTCCTCTGTTAGATATATTGTAAATATTTTCTTCCAGTCTGTCATTTGTCTCTTGACTTTGTTTATGAGTCTTTTGCCAAGTGGAAAATTTTAATTTCCATGTAGTCAAATCTGTTTATCTTTTCCTTTAAGTCTTTTGAGTTTCATGCCTTCTTAGAAAGGCTGTTGCTATTTCAAGATTATTAAAATAATTTCCTGTTTTATGCTAGTGTTTCTTTTACGTTTACTCTAAATCTATATAAAATTTATATTTGAGAATGGTGTGAGGTAGGGATCTAATTCAAGTTTTATTTTTCCCCCAGATAGTTGTTCCAACATCATTATTCAAGTCTACTCTTTCTCTACTAATCTGAAAGTATACTCTCACAATATACTAAATTCCCACATATACAGAGGTCCATTTGTGAACTCTGTTCTGTTCCATTGATATTTTTTTCAGTTCCTGCATCAATATGATACTGTTTTAATTAAAGTTACCTTATTATTTTGCTATTTCATAGGGCAAGTTCACATCTTTTTATTCTAATTCTTTAATTTGCTCTTTTTGTGCGTTTGTCTTTAAATATGATAGTGTCAATCTATGAAGCATGCCACCCCACTCCCATTGTCCTTATGTGTAGATTCGTTAACCACCATAGCAGTCAAGATACAGAAGAGTCCCAGTGCCACAAAGACCTCCCTCCTGCTACCCCTAAGTAGTCACCTCCACCCCTTTTACTCTCTCTTGTCCCTAATCCAATTGGTGGTTTGATTGGGATTGTATTGAATTTATAGATTAATTAGCAGGAATCTGACTCATTTGTAATATTGAGTGCTCTTGTTCAGGGGCATGGTTTATCAATCCATTTATTCTTTGATAATTTCCAGTAAAATTTTAAAGTTTCCTTCAACAAATAAGCTCATTTTAACGATATTTTGTAATTTTTATTGCTATTGAGAATGAGTTATTTTTCTTGATTAGATTTTTTTCTAGACAGATTTTTAAATGCATATCTTAGAATTTTTAAATAGAAAATCACATTTTCATCTAATGATAATATCACGTTTTTATCTCACAAGTGTGTGTGTGCGTGAACACCTTTCAATTATTTTTGCTGTCATTACTTTGGTGGGGATGTCTGGAGGAAAGCTGAATAATAGTAACAACAGCAAGCATACTCATCTTATTCTTGACTTTAATGGGAACACTTCTAGAGTGTCACCATTGAGTATTATTAGGTTTACAGGAACAGTTTCTGATAAATATTTTTCCTTAAGTTAAGGAAGTTTCTTTTATTCTCAGCTTACTGAAAGAATTGTCCAAAAATCAAGAAGGGGGATTGAATTTTATTAACTGCCTTTTCAATGTCTATTGGACATATAGTTTTCCTCCTTTATTTTCTAATGCTGAATCATCTTTATTCCCAGAATAAACCTATTTGGCTGAAGTATATGAATATTTTAGGAACTACAGGATTTAATTTGCTAATACTTTATTTACTATCTTTGCATATATATTCATATACGGTCTAAGGTTTTTCTTTTTTGTGCACTCCATGACCATCTTATTATTAAAGTTAAGCGGGCCTCATGAAATGGATTCAGAATTTTTTCATCTTTTTAATGCTCTGGAACAATTTAAATAGGAATCACGTATTGCTCAAAGGTTTGATAGCATTCTCTCATCAAACTTTCTGGGCCTTGTGCCTTTCTCTAGATCTTTTATGACCTTTTCAAGGAGCTTCCAACCTTGTGCTGGAGAGGGCAGTTGGACGCCTGTAATCAACTATCATGCCTGGCATGGGAATGCAGAAGTATCCTGCGCAAGATTTAGGCCCTTGGAGTCTAGCTTCAGTGATTCAGGTATTTCTCTTAAGATCATCAATTATGTTTGTTTTCTTTTGACTTCTTGTCTTCTCTCCTCATTCTCCATTTTTTCTCAGTTCTTTCCAAGGACACCTTATCAAGTGATGCTGCCCCTCCTCGGCTAAACCAGTGTCCATTTAACAGCTCGTGCTCTGCATTCTGCCTGGTTCCCTTCCCTCCTTCCTGGCTGATGGACTACACTCAGCCAGAGCGGAGTGAGACACCTACCACTCTAGAAAATGTTAAGGAGAGAGGCATATGGAGAAACATTTCATTGCCAAAGCAGAGTTAGGGCTCTCACGTCAGGATGAGACTCATTCTATCTTTGTGACTTAACCTGCTCCTTTGGAAAAACAGGGCTAATACTGTCTCATTACTGAGAGACTGAATATACAAATGGACAATGGCCAGACCATCTATGAAAAAAGAACTCTGACCCACAACCTCTGCAGCAGCCAGCCCAGGAACTCAAACCACAATGTCTGCAGCAATTGGCCCAGAATGGTCAGGACTTGGTCAATAACTGCCAGCTTCACTATTTTTTGTCCCCACTTTCAATTCAAGACCACCCAGAGAAAGCCAAATATGCTCCCCTAACCAATCACATAGGACGCCACCCCCACTTCTAGTTAGCCCGCCTGCGGTTCCCCCACGTCCACAGCCTTCAATCAGGGCACAACTGAAGCCTTCCCTCTTTCTCATTATAAAGCTTTCCTGCTCCCCTGCCTGCCTTGGAATCTCTGTTGAAGGCAAGTGATGGTGCTGACTCACTTGCTGTAGCAAGCTCTGAATAAATAGCCTCTATTTGGGTGATCTCAGTTGGGTGGTCTTGATTTTCACACTGTGTGGCTATGAGGCTTAAACAAAGTCGAGGGTAATCTAGGTGAAGGCAGCTGACGGGGGCCCTCCAGGGAGGCAACCTGAGCCCTGCCCCAGAGCAGGTTTCCTTTATACTGAAATAGGTCTGGGGGCTGCCAGGAAAGGAGGGGAAATCTGCTCAGCGGGGGTGTGTGTGTGTGTGTGTGTGTGTGTGTGTGTGTGTGTAGTTTCTCTCTGAAGACACTGTGTGTGTGTGTATAGAGTTTCTCTCTGAAGACACTGTGTGTGTTTGTGTGTGTGTATATGTGTGTGTGTGTATAGAGTTTCTCTCTGAAGACACCAAGCCAGACTCTTCTTGTCAGTAAGGTTGCAAGCTTCCAGCAAGCACTTCTGTGTCCTGATGTGAATGGGTCTACTCAGCATAGAACGGGGGATGGGCATGCAGACACTGTGTGGCTGGCCCCTCCCAGCCTACCCAGTGCATGTCAACCACCCGTGGCACTGTGGGACAGGGCCCAGCTCTCCCTGCTTATTAGCCCACCCAGCAAAGACACCATCTTCAGGTGCTCCCCTCAACACCGACCTCTTCCTGCCTTGTGGATGGAGGGAGTGGGAGGGTTGGGGTTCGACCCTGGATTTCTATGGACTCGGGCAGAGCTGGGCTTGAAGGCTGCCCCTCACACACACCTCGGCTACTCCTTAGCCATATGGGGCCACAGCCCTCTCAGTGTGCTGTTCCTCAACAGGGGTCCCTTGGGTCCCTACATTCTGCCTCAGAACAGTCTTTTTAAAAAATATATCCTTGAAAAATTTTCTATTTTTGATTTTCAGAACTACTTTAGGGAAATAACTTCAGCAAGAGAGAGGACTGGACTTGAATGCAGGAGCTCTGGGTTCAGATCTGGGCTTGGCCACTTAATGGTTAGCACTTGACAAGTGTTTACGGAGCGCCCACTATAATACCACTAACATTTTTTGAGTGATGACTATATGCCAGGCACTGTGACAGTAGTTTACATGGATCAAAGCATTTGATAAATAAATGGCAAGCAATAGGATATATTGGAGCATATGAGGAAGCCATTTGGTGTAAAACTAATTCGGCCTGAGCTTGTTTTTCCAAAAGGGCCTGTGGCCTTTGAACATGCACTGTATATCTGCTTTAAGTATATACTATGTCCCAAAGACAAGAACAAATGCCCTTAAGATAAGGATGCAACTTCCCCCACAATGGCATTTCCTTAAGGATAAGCATTTCTCCCTAGGCTAGGATTTGATTGCTGCACTCACCCTGTGACCACCCAACTTGAGACAACAGACCTGCTACCTGCTGTGCCCACCCGAGAATCGTTGTGCAGGCATGGCAATCTCGTGACTATTGTAAAAGGGACATTGCAATCATATGTGATACATACTCTTTGAAGGTATATAACCACTCTGTACACCCCACTTCTTTGGTGCCCTTCCTTCCTTGGAAAAGGAAAGCCCCGGGATATATGGTCCTCAAATTTGGCTCATAATAAACTTATCCCAATTTTGACTTAGAGATTGATTATGGATTATTTGCATCGACACATTTAACATCACCACAACCCAATGGGTAGGTGTGATTATTATCACCTCCATTTTACAAATGAGGCAGAGAGGGGTTAAGTGACCTGCTCAAGGTCACCCAGCTTGTAGGTAGAAGGGCCAGAATTCAAACCCAGGCAGGAACTGTGCTAGCAAGTCTTGAGCCCAGGACCACCACTTAAAGTCGCTCTCACCGCCCTCCCCAGCTGCTCTGACAGCTCCTCTTCCTCTAATCCTTTTGGATTCAGAGCTGACGACAAGGCAAGGCCAGTTCCCTGGAATGTGGAGCAGCAAACGGCGACTCCATCCAGGCACATTCACATGCATTTGGCTCCCTGCCCATTGCTCTTTGCTTGTTAAAGTCAGCTCAGTCTATGAACTGTGTCTTTCTTGCAAACTTGAAACTTCATCCACTTTTTATGCTTTTCAAAAAACACTCTCAGCCTCAGTGTGTGCTGGTGTTCCTTGCCCTATTCCTCCCCCAGTCGTTACCTCTGAACGATGTGCCAAGCAAAGCAAACAGCCGGGGATGGCAAATCAGGACATTCCCACCAACCTTAAAGAGGCGGCGAGGCCAGAAGCTGAGATGGGTCTCCGCAGCTGCAGGCAAATCGGCCTCAAGAAAGAAGCCGCTCAAGGGGCTCTGCCAAGGCCATCACAATCACCAGGCACCACGCTGCCCAACTGGCCTGACCCCTCACTCCAAAAGGGCTATTCCAAGGGAAATGATGGCATTTCCATGAGGGAGAGGCTGATGATAATAATAGGTTCACAACCCTCTAGATGCAATTCCAACAATCCCCAAAGCTCTGAAAATCAAAAACTTTTTCATGTGTTCGCTGTCAAAACTCATGTCCCACTCAGCGTGAATATTCATACATTTCACTGCAGAAATACCAGTGTATTTGGTTGTCGGGTGTAACCTCAGACCCTGCTGAGAGTACTGCATATTATCTGGTACATGCACCATATTACCTTTCTATATCTGAAAAATTCAGAATTCAGGATCATGTCTGGCACCCAGGGTTTGAGTATGGGATTCTGGACCTGTGATAACATATTACAAGTAGGGCATGGTGCTAAGGGCTTTACACAGATGATTTCCTGAATGCCTTACAACAATCCCAGCTGTATGATCCTCACCCTACAGATGAAAAACCTCAGCCGGGGAGGGAGTGATTTGCCTGAGTCCACACAGACGGAGGAAGCAGAGTCTGCCCGTGGACCTGGGGGAGCACCGCCTGACATGAACTGAACACACATGGTGGCCCCCACGGTGCCACAAGCTTTACATGTTTCCTTATCGCAAACCTTTGCAACAAGTCCATGAGGCAGGCATTATTGCTCCCACTGACAGAAAATGAAACCGAGGTTCAGAGAGGTTGAATCACTTGCCCAGGGTCACAGAGCAGGTAACTTGTGGAGCTGTAATCTAAACCCAGGCAGGTTTGACTCCAGAGCCCCTGCTCCCAACCACTATAGCACCCTTCCTTCCTTCCTACATCCATTCATTCACTCATTCAATAAACCTCATTGAGCGAGTTTCCCACAGAGAACGTAGAATTTGGAAGGAGTTAGAGGCCATGTGCTGTGGTGGCCACTTGTTCCAGATGTTGGGAGAGGCCCGGTTTTACACATCCTGTCCGGTTGTCAGTGCATGTCGTGGCGTTGTTTGGTAAGCGAGGCCCCGTAACCGAGGATACAGAAGTGTGAGGCAGCACTGTGGACAGGAGGGGGTTCGAGGAAGGCTCCGCCTGGGTGGGGGAGGACAGGAAATGCGGGAGGGGTCTCCGGGAACATCAGAGCCGGTTTCCCCTGCGTCTGGGCTCCCGGGTGAGCGAGTGATCCCCAGCTGAACCCCTGAGGCTCGCCCGCCAGCTCAGGTCAGACCTCCCTGCAGCCCCCACTCCTGGACCACCCGCAGGCGAGGGCTGGCCCTCCAGGTTTTTGGCTCTGCTAGTCACCGTTCCCCTAGACTGGCCTTTCTTCCCCCCTAACCTGCCCCTGCTCTGCCCCAAGGCCTCTTCAACGTGAGGGTGTCCCAAGGGGCAGGAAGAGGACGAGTTCTTACGATCACTCTGAGGGAGGGACAGCACGGAGTTCTTCCTGCCCCTCTCCTCCTCCTCTTTGCATCACCTGCCCCTCCTTCCCTATCCTGGACCAGCAATGGTGCTGCCTGAGGTCTCTCCTCACCCTCCTAGGGTCCTAGTTAGCACTGCTCAGGGGATGCTCATTTGGGGGTCTAGGGGTTGGAGGTTTTTGGGTTGGGCAAGAGCTGAGGCTCTCAGCCAGTGACTAGGATACTCGTCTACTGGACTGCTTTGGCTTAAGAACTGATCAGCCTGCCGCAGCTCTCTTAGAGGTGAGCTGCAGCCTGAGACTCACCTCCTCGACTCCCCTCTTTCCCTCTCCTTCACAGGAGTCAGACTTGCATCGGGGTCTCCTCATGAAGTAAAGGCTAAAACTCTTTCTCCCTCTCTAAGGACAAATTCAATCTTGGATCAATTTTCTAGCTCTGTTTCCATGGAAGCCAGGTAAAAGTTGAATGTCAGGTGTGGTATTCAGCATCTGGACTGGAAGGTCTAGGAATGAACTAGAATATCTGGTAGGACACCAGAGCTGTAGGCTTCCCTGAGTGCGGTAACTCTTATAACTGGGCAGTTTCCTTGAGGGACCTTGGGAACACGATTGTGAGTTGTTTAAAAGACAATGGCTCCTATGGGGCTTCTAAGCCAAAGTGGCCCCACAACTACTGATGTGGATGTCATCTCCTCACCCCCGAGCAGTCCCTGGAGGGAGAGGGTAAGAGAATGGCCCTTGGACTGGTGTGAAGACTCCCTCTGTGGAAGAAACCATTTGACGCGGCCCTGCTGGCAGGCTGAGTGTCCCGTTCTATGTCCTTCTAAGTGAATCCGAAGCCAGGTGTGGTCTACCACGGTCTTGTGAGTCTGACTGTCTAGTTAAGCGTAAGAAGAACCCCTGGCACAGGCTGGTCTTCCTCACCACAGCCCTCTCCCACCCACTTCCAGGCTTTATCCCACTTCGATGGAAATGTGATATTCACCCAGCAGTCATGGTGAAACCCAATGCTTTCCCATCGCCACGTCTCCCTGGTTGACAATCAGGATTAAAGGGCATCTGGGTATTGACTACCAGCCCCCTTCCTACCGCCCAATAAAAGACATGACCGCGATGTTTATAATCATTTAATGAATGTTCCCAACATACCCTTCACTGGGCTACAGGTGAATTTCATGACGATGGAAGCTGATGAACCACCCACCCAAACAAGCACACAATTACCAGCAGTTTTCAGAAACTTCGATGTCAACCAGAAAGACTCAGTGGGGAACAGCATGACCACTCAGCCAACGAGGTTCTTGGGGATTCTTACTTTCCTTCTTCCTTCTCCTCCTCCTCCTCCCCCTAAGGACTTTTGCCAGGGCTATAGATGCTCAGGATGGGAGAAGGGGTGAGGGGTCCCATTGCACCAGTGCACAGAGGAGTGCTGCGAACCCCACACCTCAGAAGCAGTAAGATGACACGGAGGCACAGGCCTGGGGCAGGCCTGCTCAATAAATAAACAAATAATTCCTAGAAGCCACCACAGGGGGCTAGCGGGCTCAGGGACACTGAACTGGAGGAGCCGACCTCCCAAAGCCTGGCCACGGCCCGCTCGCTACGTGTTACACACCAGCACATCTGCAAAGGGTCCCAGGAGGCTCTTGTTGAAGATGCAGCGCACCCACACCAGGTAGGTGGTGAAGGGCTTGATGTTCTCAGTGAAGGTGTGGTTCTGCAGGGCCAGCATGTAAGGCACGTAGGTGTTCTCCCCCTGCTCCTGCAGCCACACCTCATACTTTACGTCCTTCACCTTCAGGTACTTGAGGTTCCACGGGATCTGCCAGGAGACAGTGAGGCGGGCCTCAGAGGCGCCTTGCACCGACGCCTGGCACCGCGCCTCCCTCACCTTGCCTGGGTAGAGACCGACTGTCCACTTCTGCTTCCGCGGCCCTGGCCGGCCCTTCACTATGCGCCGTATGCTTTGGATGAGGGATGGGATGTCCACCTTGGTGTCTTGGTAGATTCGGAAGAGCCATTCGGGGTTCCGGCAACAGAGATGCCGCGGGACCTCACGGCTTTGCAGGATACGGGCCTGCTCTGCCCGATCTAGGTGGGTGATGCCCCCCTGGTCCCAAGGCCGCTCAGGGTGCGTGACCGTGTTCTCTGGCATCATGTTGCGCCAGGCTACATACTGGAGGTCCATGCCGGGCAGCATGGCCAGCGTCTTATAGGGGGTGTAGTGGTCAGGATTGACGGCATATGGGAAGAGCTCAACCACAGTTGCCCCACGGGGCAGGAAGAGGGCGGTGACCAGCTGGGCCCCGTGCATGCTGACCAGCATGGAGGCACTGCTGACCAGCCGTACAACATCTGCAAAGGCATAGTCCTCCAGGGACACCGTCACTGTCTTCATCTGGAACTCCTGGGCCAGTGCCAGCAGCAGCTCTGCCTCATTCAGGATGAGTCTGTTCTGGGTGCGGCTGAAGACCAGAATGTACTCCTCGCCTAGGGGGGCCCCTGCATGGCTCACATTTAGCTTTTCCATCATGAACTGTGCAAACTGCCGGATCTCGTTGCCCGAGACAAGGATATTGGCCTTTGGGCCCTGGGGCTGGACGAAGCCGTACTGGTACCAGGTGGTGACCTTGGAGAGGCCCACAAAGGCATGGGAGAAGCACAGCAGCCCGCCCAGCGTCTTCAGCTGTGCCCGCAGGAGTGGCTGCTTGGGGCTGAGAAGCTTGTAGAGGTCGAAGTGTGCACCCTCGCCCCAGCCCTCCATGAAGAAGAGCCTGGCCTCACGGGCCAGGCCAGGGAACTGCCGCAGGGTATAGAAGAGAGGCAGCAGGTCGTCATGGAAGACATGCATGAGGTTGTCGGGGTTGAAGCGGTTGGCAATGAGGGCCACGTCAGGCACGAACACTGGCTTGGGCATGAAGCGCAGGGCGGCGGCCGGCAGCTCCACAAAGTTGAAGTACTGGGTGTTGTGGTCCTCCACGGTGGACAGGTCGAGCAGGGCTGGCTGGAAGCGCCGGGAGCCCAGGTTGGGCAGCATGACAGAGGTGTTGCTGTGGAAGAAGATGAACTCCTCGGCTTCGTTGGAGTAGCAGAGCCATTTGAAGCGGCAGATGCGGTCAGTGTGTGTGCGGCCTGTGCACACCATGTCTGTGCCGCCCTCCATCAGGATCTGCAGTGCCTTCGGGTAGTCGATCCTCAGCGCTGGGGCTGGCTCTGTGGTCTGTCGGCCGAGGGCCAGCTCCTCCTCCAGAGCGGCTGCATGCTCGCGCAGCCGCACATGCTTCCACAGGACTGCCGCCAGCACCGACACCAGGAGGGCATTGAACACCGCCGAGAGGTGCATCCTAACGCCACTGTGGGCCCTAGTGAGATGAGGGCCCCTGGGAAGTGCCACAGGCCTGGTGGGCTTTACCCATCCCTGCGGGCACCCTGAGGACTGGCAAAAGCCTGCAGGAGGAGAGAAGGAAAAGGAAAAGGTGTTGGTGTAGTCTGTCTGGAGTCATCTTTAAGCTCCCGCCATGTGCCAGGCGCTGTGCTAGGCTCAGTGTGCCTGTGCAGCATTGGATCTGTGCACTATCCTGCACATTCGTAGGTGTGGTAGATTAGACCTTTGTTCATAAGTATTCACTCCTTCCCTCCCCTACTGCTTCCATGGGGCAGTATACATTCCTGTACCTTGACTTTGGGCTTGGCCAATGAGATGTTAGCTGACAGAACATAATCAGAGGCTTGAAAAGTGCTTGCAGGACCGGCCTTGCCCTCTTTACACATATGACATTGCCATGAGAAGAATGTGTTCAGCCTAACTCACTGGTCCCAGGAGGAGGAAGACATGTGTGGAGCAGAGCTGCTCCAGCCATGCCCAGTCTAGCTCTGCAGACCCCCAGGTCTGTGAGTGAGCCCAGCCAGGACCATCAGAACCACTAGTCAAACCCAGCGAAGACTGACTGACACAGAGACACCTGAGCTGAGTAAGTGCTTATCATCACTGGAATTCCAGGGCTGTTTGTTAAGAAGCACTGCTGCCACAAAAGCTAGCCAACGTGGCTATCTGTGCTGAGAGGCCACAGGGAAAATCCCCTTTAGGGGCCTGACATTCCTGGTGCCACAAGGAAAGGACAAACAGGACTGAAGGCCTGTGAGCACTGTTCCCGGGCTGCACACCAGGACCCCCGTGAGCCGCTTCTCAGGACTCGTGGCGCATATGCACAGGGGAGATGAGGGAACATCTGCTCTTGCTTAAAGCTCCACTTTGGAAATCACGCCTGCTGGCTTTTAGATTCCCACAAAAGGATGGGTAGAAACTTACCCCTGCAGTGGTCAACCAAGAGAATTATGTTTAAATGTTACCACTGACACACATTTTGTATACTGATGCAAAAACCCCCAAGGGTTCAACTCCCTGCCCCACATATACACACCTACAGAGAGGCCTGGTTGGGCCGTGGGCATTTCCTCCCATTTTTCCGTGCTACTGGGAAGGGTATCACACCTGCTCTGAGGCCCAGGACTGTTCAGACAGTTAAAGAGTCTCACCCTCAGCCCTCAGAGGAGCAGCCAGGTAACATGTGGCGCCCACCTGGCCCTGCACTGGGGAGGGATCGACCTACCCCTTTACTCCCTTGGGGGCAAGCTTTTGACTATTGGTGTCTTGTAACTTCTATACCCCTGCAATCAAAAGAATGAAAGTGCAGGGCCGGCCCCGTGGCTTAGCGGTTAAGTGCACGCGCTCCGCTACTGGCGGCCCGGGTTCACGCACCGCTTCTCCGGCCATGCTGAGGCCGCGTCCCACATACAGCAACTAGAAGGATGTGCAACTATGACATACAGCTATCTACTGGGGCTTTGGGGGGAAAAAAAAGGAGGAGGATTGGCAATAGATGTTAGCTCAGAGCCAGTCTTCCTCAGCAAAAAGAGGAGGATTAGCACGGATGTTAGCTCAGGGCTGATCTTCCTCACAAAATAAATAAATAAATAAAACTGTTTAAAAAAAAAAAAAAAGAATCAAAGTGCAATCTTGCCCAGAAAGAGATGGTGTCTTAGGCAAGTTCCCTCAGAAGCAGAGTCAGAGACAAGAGTTTGAGTCAAAATAGTTTGAGAAATTATCCCAAGAAACACCTGTAGGACAGTAGCGAACTGGGACAAAGAATGAAGACAATACAGGGCCCACTAATGAGCAGGCCACCGCTTTGGGGAAGCTGAGCTATTTGCCTACCAACTCCTGTCCAGCATTAGTTGAAAGCCATTCCTGGGGGCACGACCCCTTCCAGCCTACCCTCATCCAAGGGTTGAGCATGCACACATATGCATATAACCTCCCAAAAATTTCAGGAAGCACTACGCTGACCAGGTGTAACGCACTCCAGTGTTTCCTCTTCTGGTCCATTCTATTCTAAGGCTGTTAAAAAAGTGTGTGTGGGGGCACATAGTCTTCTTAATTGATTTTACAACCTACTAACAGGGTTGGCAATTTGCTGTTTAAAAAATACTAATCTAGACCAGAGGTTCTCAAACCTGGCTGGTTATTGGAATCCCCAGGAGCACTTGCTAAAAACCCATATTCCCAGGCACCACTCCTGGAGGTTCTGATTCAGGAGGTCTGGGGTGTGGCTCAGGCATATGCATCTTTTGTTCCTCTGCTGCATTTTCCTGTCTTGTGGACTATCCGAACCCCACTTTTATTCATCTACAGCGTATTCGAGAGTATCTCTTGGTATACACTTTCTAGTGGCTGCTCTAGGCAGCATGTTACACGCGTGCAACTGGTGGCAGCCTACTGGTATTAACATTTTACCTTTCTAGTAAGTACACAGACCTTACCTCCATTTAGTTACTTTATCCTCCTCCCTTTCTAATATAATTATCTTAAATATTTCCTCTATATACATCAAGACCCACACCAGACAACGTTATAATTTTTGCTTCAACTCTCAAATGTAATTTCCTCAAGAGGAAAAGGAGAGTCTATTATATGTATCCATACTTTTACTCTTTTTGTTCTTTGTCCCTGACGTTCCAGGTTTCCTTCTTATCATTTCCTTTCTTTGAAGACCTTCCTTTAGTCATTCTCTTACGGAACAACTTCTCTTAGTTTTCCTTCATGTGAAAATGTCTTGGTTTCACCTTCATTCCTAAAGGATATGTTCACTGGGCATAGAATTTTGGGGTGATGGTTCTTTTCTCTCAGCGTTTGAAAACTTAGGTTGTGCGGCTTCCCTCTGGTCTCCGTGATTCTGATGAGAAATCTGCTGCATGTGAACTGCTGCTCCCCAGAGGTGATGCTTCCTTCCTCTTCTGCGGCTCTTGAGAGTGTTCCTTTGTCATCGGTTTTCAGAAGTGTGATTATGAAGTGATTTGATGTGGATTCTTTGGGTTTATCCTGTTTGGGTTTCAGTCAGTCTTGATTGTAGGTTTATGCCTTCTACTAAATTTGGGAAATTTTCAGCCATTATTTCTTTGAATACTTTTTCACCCTCACACTGCTCTCCTAGGACTCCAATTATACTAATGCTAGATTTTTTCTTTTTAATTACTGTTTAAAGGTCTCTGAGGCTCTGTTTAATTTTCTCCCCAGTCTGTTTTCTCCATTGCTGTTTAGATTGGAAAATTTCTATTGTTTTGTTTTCATGTTCACTGATTCTTTCTTCTGTCGTTTCCATTCTTCCATTGGGCCCATTCCAGTGATTTTTACATTTTGGTTACTATATTCTCCAGTTCTAAAATTTACATTTAGTTTTCTTTATATCTTCTACTCCTTTGCTGAGACCTGTCCCAGGCATCTAGGGTATTATGATACTCTAGATCTTATATTAAATCTTCTATTTTACCAGGTTTTTGATAAAACCGCGCTGGTGGGGGAAGGGAGAGCACTGACTCTTTACCGTTGGGTGGGAGTGGAAGCCCATGCTCCCTACTCAGCCTCCACAACACCCCCCTGGCAGGGAGGGTGAGGGACACCTCACAACCACTAAGCAGGGTGTAAACCTAGGCTCCTCAGTTGGCCTTTACCAACACCCTGGGATGGGGGGTGCTTCATCACCACTGGGTGGGAGTGGAAGCCTAGGCTTCACTGACACCTCAAGGGGACTGTGGTAGGGAGGGACATCTTGTTACCACTGGGGGGTGGTGAAAGTCCAGGCTTCCCCTCCAGCCCCATCCACGGGGAGCGGGGTATTGAAGGTGGGGGGGCACCTGGTTACCACAAGGTGAGGGTGGAAGTCTACGCTATCCATTAGACCTTTTCTAAAGCTGGGAGGGAGGAGGGAAGCAATTTTCCCTGGTGTTTTTCAGGAATAGGGTGTAATTGTCAAAAAGTTTCTGTTTTGCTAGGCTGCTCCTCTTCCTGTCCTTTGACAAGAGAGAGTAAGCTCTCCATGGGGCTTTTTTCTGGTCTACGCCTGTTGGCATTTCTGGGTTGCACTCTTCTTGAGTAACCAGTCTGGGATCTATAGGAGGCAAAAAGACCACCCAGGGCACTCACCACTGTGTTGTTCCACGAGTTTCAGAGTCCCTACCTGGTCCACATTCTTCTCTCCACCTTTCAGTCTTCTAATGTTTTATATCTAATGTTCTGTGTTTTCAGCTCTATTAGCACGAAGGATAGGAATAAATGTGTCTACTCCATTTTGACCAGAACCTGAAGTCTCACCGGCATCTGCTTTTTCAGCAGGCTCCCAGGTGATTCTGACATACAGCCAGATCTGAGAAAAACCAAGGGGCTCTTAACCAAATAACCAGGCCATGTATCCCTAGAGCCCCAAAGTCTTAGCTCATTCCAGCATCAACTCAAAATTATGAGTCCACAGTCTCATCACACGGGACCTGGTGAGCTGGGGCTGCCTGGAACCTTGGGTACCCAGTGGTTTGCAGACCCTGATCCTTGGGGGCTGCTGAGGGTGGTGATGGGCAACGAGACATGTAGCCAAGATCTCGGGCCACCAGCTAGTTCCAAACAGAAGCCCTTTTAATTTTTTTATACTTAGGGTACTATAGTGGGTTGAACAGTATCCCCCTAAATTCATGTCTACCGAGAACCGCAGAATGTGAACTTATTTGGAAACAGGATCTTTGCACACGTAAGTTAAGGATCTTGAGGTGAGACCATACTGGATTAGGATGGCCCCTAAATCCAATGAGAGTGCCCTTCTAAGAGAGTGCCCTTCTAACAGAGGAGAAGGCCACGTGAAGATGAAGACAGGGATTGGAACGATGCAGCTATAAACCAAAGACCACCCAGGATTACCAGGAGCTACTGGAAGCTAAAAAGAGGCAAGGAGGGATTCTCCCCAGGGCTTTCAGAGGGAGCATGGCCCTGTCAATACTTTAATTTTACACTTCTGGCCTCCAGAACTACGAGAGAATAAATTTCTGCCATTTTAAGCCACCAAGTTTGTGGCAATTTCTTGGAGCAGCCCTAGGAAACTAACACAGGTACTATAAGAATTCAAATGAAAAAGAGGTTCTTTGCTCTTAAGGAACTCCACTGCTACGACGGTTCACAACCACTAAGCAAGTCCTTCTCATTTGATAGAGAGGAGACACAATTTGCCCCAAATCACACAGCCAGTCTAAAGCACAGCCAGGATTAAAAATGGAGGCGTCCTACATGCCTGGTGCAGCACCGCCTCCCGGAGACTGGAGAAAGCAGCAGCTCACTAGTGCGCCTGGCCATGCAGCTTCTGCGTTCAGGGTCTGATGAAGTCAGACGGCTCCTCGCACAGTCCAGTCTCTCCTCTCCATTTAGCTGCCTCGCTCCAGGGCCTGGGCCAGGACTGCCGTGATGAGCCGCTCTGAACCCTCTTGGGCACAGCCCTGCTAGGGAAAGCAGGCCATTCTATCCCCTGGAGCTTCCTCTGCCCGAGGAAACTCCTCTGGAGTTCTCCCCTTGCCAACACTGCCATACCCTCTGCTGCCCCTCCACTGGGGAGGGGCAGGTAGAGGAACACCTCAGCCTCAGGGCGCCCACTCCACCTGTTAGTTTGACAGTTGGTTTCCTCTTTTGGAGACACCTTTAAACGTATCACTGATCAATCAGTAGCTGTCACATCACATCCTAAACCATCATGGCTCTGAGTTCCTGCTGTATTACTGTCATAGATGGCTCCCAGAAGAGGATGTGTGCAGGCCAGGAAAGTCTGAGGATAAAAAGCCAGACAGACTCGGGTTCAAACCCCAGCTTCCCAACTTACTGTGTGGACTTTCTGAACTTAGGCTCCCCATGAGCAAAAATGAGGGTATAGCACCCACCCTTGGGTTGTGGAGAAGGTCAGAAATTACCTATTAGTTGAACCTCATGAATGCTGATTTCAACTGCTTCTGATGTACAAAAACAGCAATTTCATGCAACTAGGTTCAACCTAATAGATAAAGCGTCTAGCAGAAAGGAAAAGAGAAAAACTTGAGGCAGCAGATGGTTAATAAAGGGCGAAAAGGATGCACAATGAAGTCTGGCATTTTAAAACACTTTGGACACACTCGGCTGCCTTTATCTGACTCAGAGCAAAAGCTGATCAGTGCAGAGGCAGGAACTGTCACTCTTCATCACAGTCATTGGAAACAAAGGATTTTAAATCTGAGCAGGAGAAGATTCCTCCCAAAGATGGAGACTGAGACCAGACAGTGAATGCTGTCACTTGTGGACTTGAGCAGTCACCAACTCTATGTTTCTTGGGCCTCCAGGTCAAGTGCACTAATAAATGAGAGAGCAGACACTGTTTCTACCCAGCATCTATGTCACCCTTTCCTCTTCCTAACAAAATCCCAGGTTTGTCCAGATAGCCAGCCTGCCCCACTGGTACCCACAGGTGCAGAGGAAGCCAAGATCTACCTCCTACCTCCAGAGGGCCGGTCAGCAGACAGAATGCATCTGGGGCCACTTACTGGCCCACTGTGGCACTCTACCTGAGCAGAACCAAGCAGACCGAAGGGAAGGAGTCATATTCCGTGTTCCCACCCACTGGACAGAAAAAGATGTTGTGACGTGGCTGCTGCCTGCCATCTGCCAATCATGAGGACACCAGCTTGAAAGCAAAGCCAGAATGCCGAGGCAGGCATGATGGAGGACAGATACAAAGGACAAAGGACCCTAGTGACATCCCTGAGCCCCATCCCTGGACTTCCTGCTATGAGAGATGATAATTTTCTTTACGTTGAAGCTGGTTTGAGTTGGTGTTTTGGTTTCTCAAAGCCAAGAACCATCTAACTGGCACAGAGGGAGAACCTCTTTGCAAAGCGTCGTGCATGAAGCAAATGTGGGGGATCCGGCCTGCGCCTCCTCTTTCTGAGCTCTATGCTCCAACCCAGTGGAGCTATTTGGCATCCTTTCCCTGTGACCCTTCTAACTTGGGTAAACAAAGCCCTGCCTCTAAGAAACCCTTGTGTGAGAAATGAAAGTGAATCAAGCATACTCATTGTGGGCCAAAGTGGAGCTACCACAGTTGTCCACACAGCTTCCATGTGCTGGTAGGGAATGTGGACTAAGGCAACTTGAGTGTCACAGCACAGGCAGCAGGTGGGGCTCTGGTGAGCCCTGCAGGCTGTATGGGCCAGACCCCTTCTGAGGAAGAAACGTGTCCTTCTGGTCTGGCCATTTCCTGGAGCTTTCAGAGGAAACAGAAATGTCATCTCCAGGGTGGAAAGGAAGGGGGTGGGGGGGCTGTCCATGGAGCATGATCCAAGGAGACTGGACGGTCCAGTCTAGTTGGAGCAGGAATTTGAATTCTATCCTATAGGCAATGTGGAGCTAATGAAGGTCTTTGAGCAGAGTATCCTGGAGATGGAAAATCCAATGACAAGTTCCTAGCCTCAGTGTCCCCACCCCAACTCAATATGGGAGAGGAGAGCCTGGGAGTTACAATGGGGGGCCTAGAAGAGAGGGAGCTGAGGAACCTGGCAGGTCAGCATAAAGGGGGCACAAGAAACACGTTCCTTATGGCAATTCAAGTCCCAAAGTCTGCAGATTATTTAAATTTTAAATAAATTCCTGTGGACTGAAAGCTAGTTTTTTAAAAGAACTCCCACTCACTCACATCCCATTGGGACTTCTTGGTGTCATGAGAAGAGGATAAACTCACAGCTACCCTGAGGGCCCATCAACTTCACGTCCTGCATGCAGGTCTTTTTTTTTTTTCCCCTTTTTTTTTTGGTGAGGAAGATTGGCCTTAATCTAACATCTGTTGCCAATCTTCCTCCTTTTGATTGAGAAAGAGTGGCCCTAAGCTAACATCTGTACCCATCTTCCTCTATTTTGTATGTGGGTCACCACCACAGCATGGCTTGATGAGTGGTGTAAGGTCCATGCCTGGGATCCAAACCCGTGAACCTGGGCCAACGAAGTGGAGCATGCTAAACTTAACCACTACGCCATGGGGCCTCCCTGCTGCCGGGTACAAACGGGCCCAAGTTTGTAAGCCCCAGTCTAAAGTGAAGCTCCCTCCTGCCGGCCTCATCAGCTGCACCTGAGTTCCCAACTGCACAGCTGCCAGAACCACTGCTGTTCACCGGTCGCTCCTCCAGGAGCAGGGCTGTGGAGGTGGGGGGACTGGACTGCCTGCACCCACCAGACCCAGGCTGCAGAAGCCCCGCAGCACTCAGGCCAAGACGAGGGCGGCAATAGCGCCTAGAGAAGGTTTTATATTAATAGTATAACAATTTTACTTATAAGGGTTATTCATACCCATGATTGAAAATTACAGAATTCTTTTCTGTCAGTGAAAAGTGCTTTTATCCTAAACGCAGCCTGAATTACTAGTGCTGAATTATGGAAGCCTCTGGTCCTGCACTGACGTGTCTCACACATGGGTAGTTAGCAAAGAGCAAACAAGTTCCAGTAACTCAAACATCCTCGGAGTGATCTCCTCCTCCGCTCCCTCCCCGTCATTTTGTTGCCAGAAGCAGTACATGGAACATAGTGCTTATAAGTGCTCCAAAATTAGATATTAATCCAATGCTATTGATAAACCCAAACACACACTGACACACAGGACATCAGGTTTTCTGACAAAAGTATGTCCCCTTTAACAAAAAATCACCCTGAGTGCTCCTTGTAAAGCTTAACATTTAATTGACTAGGCATAAGAGTTCACATTCTTAGACTGAAACCTTAACATGGAGGGCAAGTGAGTTTTGAGCAAGGTTTTGGAGGTGTTTGGGTGGTAGTGGTGGACCATGGACTATTTTAGTGTAAAGAGAAAAGTCAAATTTGGAGACATTTAATACCTATGTCAACAGCTGATGACTGTGACCTTATCAATAAACGGGTATGAAAGTCCTTCAAAGTGGGGGAAACACCCCAATAGAATTCCAGTCCATGTGACTCTGGCGCAATGGGTGCCATCAGGCTTTGCTGAGGACAGCCTAGTCTCCAAGGCTTCCAGCACAGGAGGGACAGTTGAGAGGCGGAGGTGAGCCCGGCCTCCCACAGGCTTGCCTTCACCCACCCTCTCACCAGGTTTCAGCCTCCCATTGACACAGAAACTTTTGGGTTTTGTTTTGTTTTGTTTTGTTTTTTGTGAGGAAGATCGGCCCTGAGCTAACATCTGCCAATCCTCCTCTTTTTTTTTTTTTTTTTTTGCTGAGGAAGACTGGCCCTGGGCTAACATCCATGCCCATCTTCCTCCACTTTATATGGGACGCCACCACAGCACGACTTGCCAAGCGGTGCATCGGTGCGCACCCGGGATCCGAACCGGCGAAGCCCGGGCTGCTGCAGCAGTGCACAAGCACTTAACCACTTGTGCCACCAGGCCGGCCCCGACACAGAAACTTTTGGTTGCACGGCCTACTGTAACATCATCTGGCTTTTGCTTGGCACCTATGAGTCACTCGCAAGTTAGATCTGCGTGTTGGTCCTCTCTGGCATGACAGAGCAGCACTACTGCGCACCCATGTGGTCATAAACAGGGATGCAAACAGGAAACCTCTGCTGTGAGGCTCACAGAGGTGATGCAGAATATGTCTGCATCAGTTTTTCTAGGTGAAACTGCATATCCAAATAAAAACAATTCTTACAGGGAGTGCTCAGACCCCAACGTGTACACAGATTTAGATGGGCCTTTGGGTCCAGTTTGAAAGGACAGAATTCATCAAGAGGGTCAGAAGACAACTCACTACAGGGAGCAAAAACATTCACAAAGAAGCACCAAGTGTGCACAATACAACACACAAGTGCATGGCAGGAAATCGTACTGGCTGGGGCTGGGGGCACCCAGAAAGGCTACCTGGAGGGCAAGTGAGTTTTGAGAAAGGTTTTGGAGGTGTTTGGGTGGTAGTGGTGGATAAGATGAGCATCCCTGTTATGTGTCCACATGTCCCACTGCCAATGATTACTACAAACCTCCGTCCACAGCAGGCATCACTGTGCCCGGTTCTCACATCTGCCCAGCAAGCAAGCCATGAGGCCACCAAGCCATGAGCTCCTCTCTCATCCTAGGGCAGTGATGGCCAGGCCCAAAGCCATGCGCAGCTGAATGGACACTGCATTACAAGACAGGTAAACCCTGGAACCCAGGCTGCAGGGCAGGCATGGGCAGTGCCAGGAGAAGGCAGGGGGATGAAGCTGCCAGGAGACCTGGGATTCACCAGTGGAGCCCCTCGGGCTCAAGTGACCACTCGTGAAGCCCTCTGCAGGGTGAAGCCGTGCAGTGTGCAGGTCACTAGCGGTCCCTGCCAGACACCCAGGGAGCCTGGAGCCCAACATCAGCGAGTGTAGGGAGGTGACAGGCCTTGCTTGGGTTTTCCTTTGGCCTCATCGCCATGGTGTCAACTTCAACTCTTCTCTTTCTTCTTCTTCTTCATCATCATCATCAACATCATCATCATCATCATCATCATCAATCACCATCATAATATCAGAGCTAACATCCACTGGCCAATCATCATCATCATCACCACCACCACTACCACCACCACCACCACCACCATCATCATCATCATCATCATCATCAATCACCATCATAATATCAGAGCTAACATCCACTGGCCAATCATCATCATCACCACCACCACCACCACCACCACCACCACCACCACCACCACCACCACCACCATCATCATCATCAATCACCATCATAATAACAGAGCTAACATCCACTGGCCAATCACTAGGTGCCTGTTCTCCACTTCACATGAGGATTTTCACTTCATAGATGGTAAAACCAAAGCACAGAGAGGTTAGAAACCTACCCAAGGTTACAAAGGAATAGCGATGAGACTCTAACCCAGGCAGGCTGGCTACAGTGTCTGTCATCTCCATTATTTGTTTTTTCTTTCTTTTATCTGGAAACCATCCCAGACTTACAAAAAAGTTGTATGTATAGTACAAAGAACTCTCCTACATTCTTCCCAAGATTCACCAACTGCTAATTTGACACATTTGTTTTATCATTCTCTCTCTCTTTTTTCCTGAACCATTTACAAATAAGTTGGAGACATCTTGCCCCTTCAGCCGCTCATACTTCTGCATGTATTTCCTAAGAATGAGAACATTCTCTTACATAACACAAGTTCTGGAAATTAATATTGATATGATACTGTTATTAATCCAGGGTCTCTATTCTGTGGTCCCGAATCAAATCCAGGACGAAGCATGGCATCCAGTCCTCATGTCTCTCTAGTCTCCTCCCACCTGGGGCAGCTTCTCAGCCTTTCCCTGACTTTCATGACCCTGACCATTTTTAGGAGTCAGGGTCAGTTATTTTCTAGTATGTTCCTCAGTTTGGGCTTGTCTGATGTTTCCTCACAATTAGACTCAGATTATACGCCTTTGTCAGGAATCAGAGCCTCCAGGCTCAACCACTGATATGACCCTACTCTATGCGAGTCTTTCTGGGATACTCACCCTGGGGCAGCTGGGATCGGGAAGGATCAAGAGACCCTATCCTGCGTAGGATGCTTGAAGGAGTAAGCCACTTCCTTGGAGAATAGAAGCCCCTGGACCCTGGGCATTCTTCAAACACCTGCGAGGCTGTGCAGTAAGGCTGAGGTGGCTCCAGAGGGGGGGCTGCAACTCTTTCTAACTGACTGGACACACGTGCACGATGGTGACACATGCCACCCAGGCCCCCCGGCATAAGTATGGACTTCCAATACACATAATTCCCAGCAGCTGGCTGCCACTCTGACCCTAGCACAGCTGTGTGGGCTGCTCCAGGGCCTGAAGTAAGGCCCGCAGAAAGGAGTTACCAGGAGGGGGATTTCAGCGTGGTAAGTGGGCAGAGGACTTCTCTAAGGGTTAGAGCTGTTTGAACATGGAGAGATCAGCTACTTTGTAGGGCAGTGAGCCCCTGCCTGGAAGTGGTCCAGCAAAACAAGATCCACTGGTGAGGGCTACTCCACAGGTGGGGAGGGGGCTGGCATGGTGGCCTCCAAAGCAGGAGTCAGACCCAGTATCAGCATCACCTGGGATATTAGAAATGCAGACTCTCGGGCCCCCTCCAGGCCTGCCGGACCATAATCTTTGAGGGTGGGACCCAGGAACTATGTTTTAATAAAGTTTCCAGGTGATTCTCATGCATGCTCAATTTTAAGAAGAACGCTCTGAGGTTGTTCTAACACTCCCCAATCCAGCAATTCCCTGCTTCTAAATACCCAGCAGGGTATTTCTGTCTGGCTCAGGGTAAACACCCAATCCAACAGAGGACAACCCTCCCCATCAATAGAGGCTAAGTAACTTCTGTTCCCAGCCTCTGCTAAGACGATGCATAAGCCTGCATTCCAGGGCAGACTGCAAAGACTCTAAGCCCCCTTTTGAGGAAAGTCTCCCCAACCCACTCCTTCCCACCCAAGCTGCATCACTCGTGGTATGGGAGTGAGCTCAGGTCTCCTGGCCAGAGCTAAGTGGACTAATGGTGGAGCCTGGGTCTAAAGCAGCCACCAGTGAGAGACACAGGGAGAGGGCAGATCCAGTGGCGCCACTTGTATCAGATGCCCACGAGAGAGACAGTAGGTCCCTTGAGAAATAAGCCCCTGAACAGAGCAAGGCTGGACTGCTTCTCTGGCTCCCTACGATGGCTACTGTACCTCTTGGGAGCTCCGGGACTCAGCACAACTGTGACAACTGCTGACGCCACCCCAGGATGTGCCACGATTCCTGCCACAACCTCCACTGCTGAAGGACCCCCAGATGTGTCTAAAACAACCTGATACAAAGGCCTGCATTGGGAACAGCAGTAATAGCAATGACAGCGGCAATACATCAGACCAGAGTCCCCAGTCCCTTCCTGAGGCTTGGCTCAGGGCTGAGACCCACTACCCAGCAAGGAAGAGGGGCCCTCTGTTATGCTCTTCAAAACAGAGAGAAGAGACACTCTTAGCATAAGACTACACCAGTGGTAGTCACCATGGGCAGAGTGTCAGATTCTCTGACAGATGGTGGGCCCTGGGTGTGTACCAGTGGGGACATGGGAAGCCAGACAAAATGGAAGGATCCACTGCTGTCCTGGCTAGCTCAGGAAAAGAGGATGCTGGCTCTGGGCAGGGGTGGGGGGTAATGCTACCACCATCTTAATTTACTGGGCACCTACTATGTGCCAGGCACTGTCCTACTTCCTTTGCCTTCCCTTTTTCATTTAAGCCTCATAAAAGCCCTCCAATGCAGGTACTAGCATTATCTCCATTTTCTTTTAATATGAAAAGCCCAAGGCTTAGTAGAGTTAAGTACCTTGCTCTACGTCTTACTGCTCAAGCAGGGGCACCAGGATTCGAACCCATGTCTGATGCCAGAGGTCTTGTTCTCAAGCACTGTGCTCATCTGCCATCAGACTCGGAGGTAAAGTGGTGACAGAGAAGCAGGCTAGACCTCAGAACAACGAGTTTTCATCACTCAAGAGCAGAGCAGGTGTGGATGGCTCTGGAAATGCAGACCCAGAGGCCCTCAACTGTAACTTAGCAACCCAAGGCTTCTCTTGTGTAATTACTCCCCACCCAGCTGGTGGACAGATACCCAGCGGTGGCAGGTGGCTCAGGGAACAGTGGCCATTCTCTCTCCCCAAGGAAAGTCTGGGTAGCACACTGTGGTAATAATTACCCACCTGCCCTGGTGCTGTACTGAGAGGGTTAAGCCACCAATTTAGAATTACAAGACCATTGCTTTTTAGAGCTAAAAGAGCCCTTAGAAATGATTTGCTCCAACTCTTTATTTTATAAAAGAAGTCTTGAGAGGCAGTATGAGCTCACAGGCAGCCCGGATTAAACAGCGGCCTACTGGCTCAGTTCAGGGCTCCTTCTCCTCACACCCATGGCTCGTGTGGCCCTCCTCCCAAAAGCAGAGTTTCGGCCCAGAAAGGAAGTATGCAGCTCCAGGACTCTTCCCAGCCCCTAAAGAAGACCATTCCTTCTCATAACCAAGCTCCCCAGGTCTCATCCAGACTGCACCCTCCCCAAGCTGTGGTCCAGTGACGAGAGCCTCAAGGGGCCACAGGGCTTGTTTCAGCTGCCTCTTCCTAACACTTCATCCCCAGACTCACCCAGTGGATGCCCTCTTCCAGCCTCATCCAACATCAGACACGGACAGGAAACTCATGCAGCCAGGCTGCAGGGTCCCACCTTTTCCCAAGTGGTGCGAGAAGACCCCCAGCTGTACCACCGGAGGCTGCCCAGGGTCACAACTGGGTTTCAAGAGCTGTGAAGACCCTCGGCAGCAGAGCAGGAGAATTAAATGGCACCAGTTCTGGAGCCAAGAGGCCAGGATGTGAGCTCCTGTCCTGTCACTTAGCAGCTGCATGATCCTAAATCAGTTCTTCTTTTTTTTTTGACATACAAAAAGCTGTACCTAATTAATGTATACAACTTGATGAGTTTGGAGATAAGTATACATCTGTGAAACCATCACCATAATCTATGCCATAAACCTATCCATCACCTCCAAAAGTTTCCTCTTGCCCTCTTATTTATTATATTTTTGTGATATAACACTTAACATAAGATCTACCCTCTTAGCAAATTTTTAAGTACATAATACAGTATTGTTAACTATAGGCACTATGCTGTACAGCAGACCTCTAGGACTTAGTCATCTTGTATACCTGAAACTCTATACTCTTTAATACCTCCACGTTACCCCTCCCCCAACCCCTGGCAACCACCATTCCATTCTCTGCTTCTATGAGTCTGACTATTTTAGATTCATCGTTTAAGAGGTATCATGTAGTACTTGTCCTTCTGTGTCTGCCTGGGCCAATCTTAAACCCTGCAAGCCTCCATTTCCTGGTCTGAAAAACAAACACAGTTATACCTACTTCACAGGGTGGTTTTGTTAATTCCAAGAGATAACACAGACAAAGCACAGTGCCTAACAATTATTTTTATAATATTATTCATCATAATAATGATAAAACAACTTCCATTCACTGGCTCTTACTCTGTGCCAGCCACAATGCTAAGTGCTTTACATGAATTACCTCATTTATTTCCACCTACGAATCTAAAACAGGTGTTAGCAATCCCATTTCACATTTGAGGAACTATGTTCAGAGTTGTTAAGTGAATTGCCCAATGTTGCACAGCTATTAAGTGGTGGGCCTGGGATTTGAACCCAAGTCTGACTCCAAAGCCTATGATGATATTTGTGGGTTCTGCCTTTCACATTCACTACTTCATCCAATTTAAAAAACCTATCAGGTGATGGGCGGGTCCTGGGGGAGAGTATCCACTGACAACCAAACTGAGAGTGACGAGGACCCTTGGGGAATGGAGCGCTTGATAATTTAATTTTCCAGTTAGCTTAATACTCACTAGAAGCCTCTGTTAATTGCTAAATATTTTCTAAAGCAAGGCTCAGAGCAAGAACTTGCCAACCAGAAGGCCAGTTCAAAAAAAGCTGCATCTGCTCTGATACCCTACCACATCAGGGCTGCCAGGATGCTCACATGGCCAGGGTGTGTGGGAACCCAGCTACTAGCACCAGCACCCAATCCTCCTCTTTGCCGAAGATCTCTACTTTCTGCTTTTCCTCACCCTCTGGGGGCCCAAGGCTCAGGAACTGATGGGCTGGCCATTCCTAGGGGAAGAGGGGACCTCTGTTCTTTCCTGGCTCTGCCACCAACTGGGTCTCGGATTCCTCATCTGTCATGTGAAAGGATGAACTGGAAGATCTCTAAGATCCATGAGAGCCAGAGAGGGCAGCTAATTCCAGTATAAAGAGGAACATGGGTTCCAATCTCACCTCTAACATTTTCTATCATTAGCAACCACAAGTGCTAACATTCGCTAACATTCACCCTGTACCAGACCCTGGACTGAGGACTTGTACGGCACTGTTTCATTTAATCCTCACAGCAACCTTGTGATGAAGGTAGTTTTATTCCCATTTTGCAGAGGAAGAAATAGAGGCTCAGAGAGGATAAGTGATTTGCTTAAGGGCACATAGCTAGCAAAGGAAAGCCAGGATTTGAATGCTCCGCTCATGTAACAGTAAACGTTTGGTGAATGAACTCTGTTCTATCTGTGCTCTTAGCCACTGAGTCCTATCAAGCTCATCCCATAACCCTTCCCATGTCAGGTCTCACCTCCCTCAAGAGTAGGCTTTGCGAGTTGGTTGGCATAAAATAAGCAGACGCTGGGCACCCACCACCAGGTGCGGACACTGGCCTGAGGACCCCAGATCTAGACAGAGGGTTCCCATCAGTGACAGGAGACGGGTTCCTACATACATGCATGGGGCCGGGAGTCCACTGGCTCCCTCGTTCAGAGGCTACCTGGGCACTGGCAAGCAGGCCGTGGCAGGCTCCCATCAATGGACACACAGTAGGTGCCCTATAGAGCCCCAAGAAGCTCAGGGATCAGCTGCAGGCCTGCCCAGGTACTGCCTTCAAAGAGAGCTCGGGAGGCCCAGGCCCCCTCCGTGCACCTCGCCTGGCTCCCGGCCACCTGCGTCTCATGCGCACCATCATCTCCCAAGCAAAAGGGCGTGGGGACCCGCTGCCAGTGCTTGCCCCGAGGTAAGGGCTCCAGCAGGCACGCCTGGGGGCGCAGCCCGGACCCGCGGCACCGAGATCCCGAGGGTCCACCTCCCCTCACTCCTGCCACCTCCTGTGCCTCCTTCAGTTCGCATCACACGTCATTCCTCCGTTCTGCCAACTCCCCTCGACTCCCCTTCACCCTAGGGCCCGGCTCCCCCGTCGTCCCCTCCCGGGAGGGGTCCGGGGGCCGATCCCTCAACTCCTAACCCAGCCGGGTCGCGGAGCCCTTGCCAGCCCCGAGTGCGCGAGTCTCACCTGCAGCCCGGGCTCCCCGGGACTGAAGCCACCTCCGCCGACGCGTCCAGGTGGTCACCCTGCGGCGCCGGCTTAGGCCGAACCCGCTGCCGCCCCCGCCGCCCACTCTGAGCCCCGGGAGCCCAGGGACGGAGCTCAGGCTCCGCCGCGCCGTCCGGTCCGCCGCTGCCAGGCTCGCGGCTGCCCGCCGTGCGCCTGCCCGGCTGGCGAGCCCGGCGCGGCAACCTGTGCGCGTGCGCAGGCTCGCGGGTTTAGAGGCTCCAGTCCTTGGCCAGAACCACGCCCCTTGGCTCGCGGAATCCTAGGAATTGTAGTTTGCGTGGGAGAACAGCCCGGCCCTTCAACCCGCGGAATCCTGGGAGTTGTAGTTTGCTGCCCGAGAGGCTGTTTTGCTTGATGTTAGGTGTATACAATTGTGGGACTCCTGATAATAAATTTAAATGTAAGTTAAACCCACAACCATATGTTATTTATAAAATCAAAGTAAGTAATACGTTCACATGCTTTTAAAAAAATCTAATACTACAGGGGACTTAAATACAAAAGCACCATTCCTCCGCTGCGCCACTCCAATACCCCCATCCTCACCATATGCCTCCCAGACCTCCAGCTCCTCAAGGGCAACCACTCCCAACTCTTTTGGCTACTACACCTGGCACTTACTGCCGACTCTCAAAATGTACATATGCCCTATTTCTTGATTAATGAATTTTAGACCTCTTGGCTTTTTGCTAGGATAGATAAGAATTTCACTCATTTAGATGTGCACTGCTGACCAGAACTACCTGCACCCAGGTAGTTATGAGGCGACATTTCTGTCTATCGAATTGGGAAAACCTTGTCTTTTCACTTGTAATTATTTTAAATGATAATGCCCAAGTGTTGAGGCAGTAAGTTGGTAAATTTATGCAGTGCAATTTGACAATACAATCAAAAGCCTTTAAAAACATGCAGGCCTCTAACCAAGAAATCCTGATAATCGTGGATGAGTGCAAAGGCTGAACAGTGTTGTTTATAATGATAATACATTAAAAGGCTGGAGTAGCTATATTAATTTCAGACAAAATAGAATCAAGAGCAAGGAAAATTACCAGGGATAAAAAGGGATATTATGTAATGATAAAAGGGTCAATTCACCAAGAAGACATAATAATCCTAAATGTGAATGTACCTAACAATAAAGCCTCCAAATAAATGAATCATACACTGATAGAACTAAAATAGAAATAGACAAATCTGCAATTATAATTGGAAACTTCAACATCCCTTTCTCAACAAGTGATAAAACAACTAGACAGAAAGTCAGCAAGGATATAGAAAAATTCGCCAACATCCAAAACCAACAGGATCTAATCAACAGTTACGGAATACTTTATCAAACAACAAAGAATACACATTCTTTTCAAGCATCCACAGTATATATATTAAACTGTATCCTGGGCCATAAATTTAAAAAATAGCAAAACACATGAATAGATATTTTACCGAAGAGCATTTTCATATAGCAAATAAACACATAAAAAAAAAGTTCAACATCACTAGCCATTAGGGAAATGCAAATTAAGACCATGATGAGATATTACTACACACCTATGAGAACAACTAAATTAAAAAATAATGGCAATACCAAATGCTGGTGAGTATGCAGAGAACTGGATCTCTGATACATTGCTGGTGGAAATAGTTGGGAGTTTCTTAAAAAACTAAACATACACTTAACCATATGACTTATCATTTGCACCCCTGGGCATTTACTCCAGAGAAATGAAAACTCACGTCTACACAAAGACTTGGACCGATTGTTCACAGCTGCTTTATTTGTAATGGCCCCAACTTGGAAACAAACAAAATGTCCCTCAGTAGATGGATGGTTAAACACACTGTAGTGCATCCCTATCATAGACTATTATTCAGCAGTAAAAAGGAATGGACAATTGATACATGCAACAACTTGGATAAATCTCAAAGGCATTATGCTGAGTGAAAACAAGTCAATAACAAAGGCTACGTACTATATGATTCCATTTATGTAACATTTGTGAAATGACAAAACTATAGACATGGAGAACAGATCAGTGGTTATAAGGAGCTACAGATAGGGTAGTCGAGGAAGTGGTGAGTGTGACTATATAAGGGTAGCAAGTGGGAGATCTTTGAGGCTATAGAATACAGTCATGCGCCCCCTAACAATGTTTCAGTCAATGACGGACTGCATATACGACAGTGGTCCCCTAGGATTAGCACCATAGAGCCTAGGTGTATAGTAGGCTATAGCATCAATGTTTGCATTAGTACACTCTATGATGTTAGCACGACGACGAAATCACCTAACAATGCATTTCTCAGAATGTATCCCAGTTGTTAAGCTACGCTTGACTGTAGATCTGTATCTTGCTTCTGGTGATGGTTATATGACTCTACACATATGGTAAAATGACAGAACTATATACAACTTTGTACCAGTGTCAAATACCTGGTTTTGATATTGTAATATGATTATGTAAGATGTAACCATTGGGGTAAACTGAATGAAGAGTTTCCATGGAACCTCTCTGTACTCTCTTTGCAACTTCTTGTGAATCTATAATTATTTCAAAATAAAAAGTTTTTAAAAAGAAGGAAACAAAAACTTGGAAATGGCTTAATTCCTCAGCCATACAGGATTGATTAAATAAAATCATGGACCATCTAAGAAATCAGTAAAAGGATGTTGCAAAAAAAATTTATTTAATGCTGTGGAAGATATTTCACATCACATCACGTTACATGAGAAAAGCACCAAAACATTCAGTATGATCCCTTTTTAAAAAGAGTATATTGGTGCATAGAAAAGAATCCAAAAGAATATCAGCATATACCCTGTGCAGTGAGATTATGGGTGATTTTTATTTTCATCTTGTTGATTACCTGTATATATGTTTTCTGCAATGAACATGTATTGTTTTGAGATTTTGGGGGGGAGTGGGTGAGGAAGATTAGCACCGAGCTAACATCCATTGCCAATCCTTCTCTTTTTGCTGAGGAAGATTGGCCCTAGGCAACATCCATGCCCATCTTCCTCTACTTTATATGTGGGATGCCTGCCACAGCATGGCTTGATAAGCGGTGTGTAGGTCCACGCCCAAACCTGTGAACCCTGGGCTGCTCAAGCAGAGCACACAAATTTAACCACTGCACCCCCAGGCCCGCCCTTGGTTCGTGATTTTTAAATTTAAGTTGTTTTTAGTTTTAAAAAGCTCCTATGTTGAGTTTATGGTTCTCCACAAGAAAGCCCGTGTTGGTCAGCTGATGGAAAGAGGCAACAAGCAGCCCAAGAGAGTAGCCCATTATTGGACGTGGAAGGGGATTGGGTTCTGGTGAAAGCCGAGTCTTCTGGTTAGGATCCCAAAGGACACGGCCTGTGTGTCCCCAGGATCCAGTTTGCAGACAATGATGATGTTTTCTCTTATGAATGCATCATGTTTTAAAAACTATTCTGGTGCTGGAGCAGTAGGTGGTGACTTATTTGCTTGTAGGGAGCTTTAATAGACTGGGAAAAACAAGTACTTTCCTTTTTAGTAAATATCCAAGATGGGCTGAGTAGCTGGCTTTTTGAGGTCTTGCCCAATACTTTCAATAAACCAATAATATTTATGCAGCACCAAGCTGGGTTTGGCATTCTTCAAGGCTGAGCCTCTCAATTTTTCTGGGGTCCCATTCCCTTTCTATTTCTCCGTGTGGATGACTCCCAAATCCACATCTCTAGCTAAATTTCCAGATCCACAGTCCTGATCCAGTTGCTTGGGGCACATCTCCACCTGCCTGGCTAGCCAGCATCTTAAAAATCTATGTGATGAACGTGATGATGATGGTAATGATGGGGATGGTTTAAATATATCTGCAAATTATTTTGCTCTCCTTCCTTCAAAAAGTGGAGTTGAATTTCCTTTCCCTTGAATGACTTAGTGACTCACTTAGTGGCGTAACTTAACGACCCATTTCTGATAAATAGAATATGTCAGAAGTGATGCTACATGACTTCTGAAACTAGGTCATAAAAAGGACACAACTTCTACTTCTCTCTCTCTCTTTCTCAGTGTGTGTGTGCGTGTGTGTGTGTGTGTGTGAGTGTGTGTGTGTGGTTGCCTTTGGAATATAGCCACCACGTTGTGAGGAAGCTCAGGCCACATGGAAAGGACATGCATGGATGCACTAGTTAGCTAGGGCTACCATAACAAAATACCACAGGCAGAGTGGCTTAAACAACAGAAATTTATTTTCTCACAGTTCTGGAGGCTAGAAGTTCAAGATCAAGGTGATGGCAGGTTTGGTTTCTTCCGAGGCCTCTCTTCTTGGCTTGCAGATGGCTGCCTTCTTGCTGTGTCCTCACGTGGCCTTTTTTCTCTACACAAGCTTCCTTGGTGTCTCTTCTTCTTATAAGGACACCAGTCAGATTGGATTAGGGCCTACTCTAATGGCCTCATTTTGACTTAATTACCTCTTAAAGGCCTTATCTCCAAATACAATCTCATTCTGAGATACTGGGAGTTAAGGCTTCAATATATGAATTTGGAGGGGGCACAATTCGTTCCATAACGATGGGTGGACCAGCCAACAGCCCAGCTAGGCCTTCCGCTGACAACCAATGGCAATTGCCAGACATGTGAATGAATAAGCCCTCAGGTGAATCCAGCCTCCAGCCTTCAAGCCACCTCAGCTGATACCCCAGGCATCATAGAGCAGAGATAAGCTGTTCCTGCTCTGCCTTGTTTAAATTTTTGACCCATAGAAACCACAATAAATAGTAAATTATTTTTGTTATTTTCAAGCCAGTAAGTTTTGGAATATGGTCACATAGCATTAGATAATTAATATCCTCCTGTAGTAATTATCTAATGCTGTGTAACAAATCACCCCAAAACTTAGTGGCTCAAAACAACAATAATCATTTATTATACCTCACAGCTTCTTTGGGTCCAGAAGTGACTTGGCTGATCGGTTCTGGCTCAAGGTCGTTCATCTCAGTCAGATGTTGGCTGAGGCTGCAGTCAGCTGAAAGCTTGACTGAGACCGGAGGGTCTGCTTCCAAGGGGACTGGCTCCCGGGGCTGGCAAGTGTGTTCCTCTTTGTGTGGGCCTCTCTGTGTGGCCTTGAGTGTCCTCATGGCAAGGCAGTTTGCTTCTCCCCAGAGCAAGCGATCCAAGAGAACAAGCAGAAGCTGAGAAGAGACCAAGGCAGAGGAGTACCTTTTGTGACCTGGCTTCAGAAGTCTCGGAAGCTGCACACACCATCCCTTCTGCGGTTTTCTATAGTTCACCTGGGTCAGCACTGATTCCGTGTGGGAGGGGACCACGCAAGGGTGTGAATACCAAGAGACAAGGTCTTTGGAGACCTTCTTGGAAGCTGCTTGCCACAATGACAATCAAAGATACTATCTGTACAGTACTTTATGTGCTTGGCTTTAGATAGAAATGATCTCATTTAATTCTCACTCCAACCTTATGCAGTCGATTATTTTTGTTCCCAGTTTACAGACGAGAAAACTGAAGCTGAGTCATTCACTGTCTTGTCCAAGGCCACGCAGCTAGCAAATGGAGGGAGGAGATGGAACCTGGCTTTTTGTGACTCCAGAGCAGCCTGTCCCTTCTCGCCCAGGGGCTTGAAACCTCCAAGCCACTTTCCCCTCATCTGCTTCCTCTCCCTTCTCACTGACAAGTGGTGTAAATTCCTGCAATGTTTGTCCTCCCCCTCATCCTCTTCCAACCTTGCTTCTACTGTCCTGATTCAGGGTGGTCCTATATGTATTAGCTATTTAAAAAATATATAAGATAAAAAAAAGTACGTGTTTGTTAAATTAATGAAGAAACTAGAGCAACTTGTTATAACTCTACTCAGTTTGAAATCCATGCATCCATTAGGATCTTTAAAAGAATCCTCAGACTCAAAGCAAATGGAGAAACAGGAAGCCAGATCTCAATGGAATCTGTGCCTGGATCAGAAAACTAGGCCAGGGCAAGGCCCAGGAGAGCTGGATTAAGAGAAGAGGCAGAGAATGAGAGCCCTTCTGCCCAGCCATTAATCCAGGGCTGGCTTCTCAGATATGGCAACAGAATGAGGTTTTGAAGGGCATTAAAAACATGCTTTTTAAAATTTAATAATTGCTTTTGATAAAATGTAATTTTTGTAAACCTTCCCTGTTGTATGTTTTTAATTCAAGGATATATTTGCCCAGCTCCCTGACGGCATGATAGGCAGTTTTGCTAGCATTTGAGCTTACCGAGTCTGTTTGCCACGGGGACACTCTGCTTCCCTCCCATGGTAAGTGCTCACTGCCGGCACGAGCAGGAGGGGTACTCGGGGCTTTGGGAAGGCCCCTCCATACATCGACTTGTATAGATAATTATAGATGCTACCTAGGAAGGAGGAATTATAAAAGACACATTCGTTTCCTGAAACTGAAGCTTAAATGATTGCAATGCCTTTAATAAACTTTAAGTTTTAGAGGAAAACATGTAAAATTTGCATAATTCACAATCATCCCATTCTTTCATTTCCTCAGCCCTTGTGTTGCCCTTTTCCTTTTGCTCCTGCCAATGATTGTTATTTGAATTGCCCTGCCCATGCAGGCTTGCGGAAGAAGATTTTATTCTGAACGTGAGAGGGAAGGAAGACACACCCTCAAGTGGCAAATGCTCAGTTAGGTCGAAAAGAAAGTGTGTTTGGTACACACACCTGGGAAATACACGACTGAGAACCCCATGAACTGGCCTCCATACACCTTGCAGTACTGTCCTGGGTCACTTGCTTGACTCTCTCTGGTGGCTCACTTACTCATAGATGCAGCTACCCCCCCATTTGTCTGCTTCTGAAATTTCCAGCTCAGTGATTTACTTCACTTGCTCCAGCCCCACATTTTGAATTTCTTGGAATATAATTTCACTGGCAACTTAGTAGTCAAAAATAGTGTACATCGTAATACCCAATGATGGTGAGAGTATGAGGGGAAAGTTGTTGTCATACCTTATAGGTGAGAATGTAAATCAGTGTGAATCAGTCAGGGATTACATTGGGCTGTTAGCAGCAGAGGCCTGCCTGAGGTAGCTTAGAACAATAAGGACTTTGTTTGCTTATGTCTGAAAAACAGCCCGGTGCTGTTTGAAAATTCTAACAGGGCTTTCAAGGACCCAGATTCATTTGGCCTTCTTGCTCCCTCATCCTTAGTGCATAGCTTCCATCCTCAAGGTCACAAGAAGGCTGCTGTAGCTGCTGCCATCACAACAGGGACCCATTTAGGAAGAAGAGGAAGGACTGGAAGCGAGAGACTTTCATAGAAGTCTCACTCAAAACTTCTGCTTACATCTCATTGGCCATCCATATCTGCAAGGGAGGCCCAAAACTGCAGCTTTTTGGTTACTAAGGGAGTAAGGGAAAATGGTTATTGGGTAGATTACTAGCACTCTCTGCCATGAGGTGCAGCCTTTTTGGAGGACAATTCAGAAAGAGCTGTCAAAATTTAAAATTTTAAATGCCTTTACCTCTTGACTTAGATTCCCGTGCTAGGAGTTTATCCTGGAGAAGTGTTCTCACTTATGTGCACATGCTTACACACTACAAGCTGTTATTGCAGCAGGAAAGGGCTCATGGAAATACATTTTCACTAAATGCAATGTCCCAGTGAATGTCAGGCCCTGACCATCCGATTAGCAACTTCTCTTTCCGAGGAGGAGGAGGTGGGTATAGACAGGGAGCAGAAGCATGGGTGGCGGTTCCTGTCTCTAAACCAAAGCACGAAAGTAGGGAGAGGAACATAAATGTTTCCCCAGTAGCCCCCCCAAAAGTAACCACTCAACAGGGAGTAAGAGGGTAGGCAGGTCCTCTCTGAGATTGAAGAGAGTTGCTCAAGGGTCTGTAAATGAATATCCTCCTTTTGTACTTTTCTGAGTAGAGGAAGCAGGAGAGGCAAGGCTCAGAATGTGGCTGTTAACACTCAAGACTCTTGAAGACAGCCGAGTCCACCCTTCATCTCCAGAGAGGAGAAGGGGCAGTGGTGATGGCAATTTCCTGGGTCTACTTGTTGGAGATTGTCTGACTTATAACAGATTCTCAGACACTTGGAGGCCATCACAGTTACCCTGTTGACAGCAGTCGTCTCTTAGTGTCACACTTCCTACTCAAAGAGGCAGCCATGGCACTCAGTCGGCACTTCATGATTAGGGGCTGCTGCATCCTCCAGAACCTCGGGCGGAGTCTTGAGGGGCCCCAGCCTGACTGTAAAGACACGGCACAAAGAGCTCAAAGCAAATGGCGGCTCCATTCACCAAAGGCTCCTTTGAGTGAAAATCTGAAAAGACTTCTGGAAGAGAATCGTTGGAGATCTGTAAGGGAAGAGCCCCATCTGTGGGGAGGAATAAAGCCTGAGTTATCATCCAACTACAGCTTTGTACTTTCTCCAAATTAATGAGGCATTTAGAGAAGAAAGGCTCAAAGTTGTGATATTATAGACATGGGGGGAAATGATCATTTTTACAGCCCTGACTGTTCAAACTGCCACAGTGGAGGGGAATTTCCATGTGTGAGTCATCCCAGTGAAGAGTTATGTCTGCCCTGCGCTATGCATTAGAGGCGGGGAACGCATGTGCTGCCTCTAACTGCTGCCCCTCTACCCTCCCCTCTCCCCGTGAAAACTTCAAAGGCCTCAGCAGGTGGGGGAGAGCACCGTCACCTGAGACCTCTTTCCATCTTCCCTTTCTACCTGACTTCTCTCTCCCCTCTACCCCAGATCCTGGCTCTGGAGTCCTTTTCAGCCGAGGGATGCATGTTATGTGGAAGCAGGCATGGTTTGGAAGCCCTTTGGCGTCTGTTACTACGAGAAATTTCAGCAAATTGAAGGAAACAGAGCCAGGTGAAATCCCAACGCAGATGACTCTGTCCAGTTGGAACCTGGGGGTCTTGCCCCCGGCGGTCCCAGGACAGCACTGCGAGGTTGTTCAGGTCTATACCATCTACGTGAAAGAGCTTGGCGGCCTCTCCACTTCCCTAGCCTCATCCATTCATGCCACAGACATTGTCCAAAGATTGTGTCTGTGTTGGACACTGTGCTGAACACTGGGGATAAAAATAAAGCAGGCCTGGGTAGGCATGGCAAGCAGGCCAGGGCTTGTCCCTAGCAGAGCCATGACCTGGAGAAGTTCTACTGCAAAAGGCAGGAGAGACTTTCAGAAAGACTCCAATAGAACTTAAGGATGATGCTCTGAAGAGAATATGTGGTGAAGGAGAAGGGAAGGTTGGGTGTAGAGAAGGCAGTAAAGGCAGAACAGTGGACATTTCTTGTTTTAGCCAACTCAGCATCCAGTCTCCCTGTGGATGTCCTCCCTGAAGTTCTTATGGAAAGCCATCCTTCTGCCTCAGTCCATGTGATTTGAGTAGGCTAGGCTTGTCCCCAGTGCCAGGGGTGGGACATGACCAAGTCATGGCAAATCATAGCCATCCTATCACCTGACCACAGGGTTTGGTTCAGAAGCGGGCATGGAACCTCAATTCCAGGACTTGTGTTGTATCTCCTGGGAAAGAGAAGCCCTTTCCTCTGGGTCATTAAGGTGTGAGCCTGGATATGCCAAGAGGCACCTTGACGTGAGACCCTACTGGAGAATAAAAGAATGGAATGAAGAGATGAGGAGAAAAACGAAAGAAACTAAGAGCAAGAGACCACCTGAGCCCCTGCACTCAGCCAGACCTGAAGCTAAAAATCATGGGCTTTTCAGAAACAAGAACCAATCAATCAAGTCCTCTCCGTTTTTTCTTTTTGCTTGATCCAGTTTGAGTAAGTTTTCCATCACTGTTAGGAATGAGTCAAACTGATAAAGCTAGGATATTGGAAAAGGACAGAAAGGCATTTTCTTCCCTTTCCCATCCTTAAGTTCTCAAAAGATAAAATGCTGCCTTCAAAGGGCTCTGGGGAGCAAAGAACACAGCCGAGAGTGTGAGTGGGGCTACAGTGTTGCTGGCAGTCTCTGAAAGACCCAGGAGGGACCCCACCGCTGAGGGACAGGAGAGGGTGAGGTTGGAGATGGGAGAGCCACATCGGAACGTGCAGCGAAGGCCAGGGGAAGCCGGCTCAGAGAGACTCCTCGACTCTGCAACGCTCACGCGGAGGGTAAGGGACCCTCCTACTGGGAACGGGCAGCATGGGGACTTTCCCCCTTCACACGCTTTTTGGTGGCTTGATGTTTACCGTATGCTTGTTCCTGGTACTTTATTTTGGCTTTATGACTAAACCGGCAGCTCATTGTGAGTGGGCTAGTTGGAAGACATAGGTCGAAGTTTAGGCTTTGAAATCAGACAGATCTGACCATGAACCTTGATTCGCTGTGTGCCCTTTTTAAGCCTCAGATTATCCACTCGGAAAATGGAAATAATGAGACTGTGCATGCATGGTGACACGGATGTCAGCTGGGGGCTCCCTGCCCCCTTGAGAACTGGGGAAAATTATCTTGATCCTCCTCTCTCCTTGAGTTCCCTGGCTGCATGGTCTCAAGTCCACCCTGGACTTCAGTGGGTTCCAGGGACTCCATCCTCACGGCTGCTATTCCGAAGCAGTCCAGACGGGAAACTTTGCCCCTTCGCCACGTTGCCTCAAAAAATCTCACGTGAAGCATTTGTCAGCGTAACAGAGGAACAGACTGCACTGAAGCAGCAGCACTAAGAGTCAGGAGGTGCCACACACGGCGTAGCAAACAAGATCCAATTAGCCGCTCTTCGGCTGCAGCCACCTGGGGGCTTTTCCTTCAGTCCACGCCCTGTGTGTGCTGTCGGCCTGCTTTCTCCTCCCTTCTCTCCTCCTCCCTTTTCCTCTCCTCTCCTCCCTTCTGCCCTTGACTTCTCCAAAGTAATTTCTTCTCTTTGCCTTATGCTGGGGGGTCACTGCTCCTCCCTGAGGAGCTGGCACCCAGGCCTTGGAGGTCTCAGCTTCTGCCCTGCATCAGAAAGGTCCTTAGTTGCAGACAACGAAATCCATTCCGGCTGGCTTAAGCAGAACAGGATTTATTATGGGATGTTAGGTGACTCACAGATTCATTGGGATGATGGAGGCGCAGACTCTAGACTGGGCTTCTAGGAACAATTCCCCAAACCACAGTGTCTGAGAACTGCCCAGGGAACTGCTGCCTCCGCGCCTCAGGAGCATGCTGCTCTGCCATGAGATGGAAGGTACCACTGTCCCTGCCAGCCATAGAGAAACCACAGTCCTCTGCCACCATTTCCCCAGGCAGGAGTCTCACCTCATGGAGTTCCCTTCCTTCTTCCAAGTTTTATAGGGTGCATCTGCTTGGTGGAGCCTGGGTCCCCAGTGGATCCCTAGCTGCAAAGAGTCTGAGAGATGCAGTTTGTAGTTCTCCATCTCCAGTGTGGAGGGTGCTTTAGAAGGGGGTTGGAGTGAGTGCTGAGTGAGATCCTGGTGACTGCAGACTGCTGTGTCTGCTACCCTCACCAAGCACCTCATGTAGCTGCTCTTCAAAAGACAGTCCCTTTCATAAGAGGAATTCTATTGCCAGATTTCAAGACATTTTTCTCTGTCTTATTACATAGCAGTGTGAAAATTTGATAGACTAAGGTTGTGAAGCTATTGCAACAATGTCTGTCATATGATAAGTGTTTAATAAACATTAATACTAACATGTATTAACTACGAGTACCTTTCCAGCTGGCCCTTCAAGACTGAGGAGGAGTTCCAACTCAAGGTCATTAAAGAGAGCAGGCAAAGAGAGAGGGGAGGATCCATTAATGAAAGTATTGGTCTTTAAATTTTCTTCTCCCTGTGGTCCGTCTCACTTCTGCCAGAGGGTGGTTTCATTCTGCTAGAATGACGAACTTCACTTCACGTTGACTCTACCTGTTGACACCTCTGAATAAGCCAGCCCTGTACAAGCTCCCAAGTCGTCTGTAGTCCCTGACTTAGTTTCCGCTATGTATCTCCATCAGCCTTCATCAAGTTTTGGTCCATTGTCCAGAGGCAGCAGGACTGGAAAATGGATTATATCCAAGTGAAACCTTGGAGAGTCAGAAAGATGGATAATGGCCATGCCTTGGATGGTGCCCTGGACGAGCTTGGAAGATAATAGTGAACACTCAGTTGTTGAGTGGCCCGAGACTCTGTATTTTCTTTTCAAACAACCTAAACAATCTTCTGTGCACTGCATACAAATCCTAGCAAGAGAACACCCACAGATTAGGGCAGTAGTTAGTTTGTGGAGGCTCAGCTGTGGGCAAGTGGCCCCTCACCCAGATGCTGTGCAGAGGAGCAGTACCCACAGCTGGAAGTCTCCCGCTGAAATTAAGAGGGAGCCCTGGGTCTCTGCTCTATACAAGGAACACCATTCTTCAACAATTTCCTTCATTCAGCAAACACTCTGTGCCGTATATCATTTGGGATATTTATCAATATTTGGGGGGATCATCAATGTGCGTCTTCAGACTACGTAACTTCAGAGAAGGCATTTGGGCTAAGTGACATCCGTCAAAGATAAGATTGAAGGCTTGCTGGCTTTGCTTCCTTTATTTTTGGAAAACCTCTTCTAGTCTGATTGAATCTACCTGGTTCACAGCCAAGCGGGATGGGAGCAATCATCTGACAGATATTCTAAACGATTCTGGAGGAAAAAGAAACCCTCTGTTGTCCTACTCCCATCAGTTTGCCATCACCCCCTCTCTAGTTCACAGGAGAAACTGCCAGCCCTTGACCTGACTTTGGGGGGTGGAGACCAGGCTCTTGAACTTGCTCTATCCCACATTTTGTTCTTCTGTAAAGTGCTTGACGCTGGCTTGTGAAAGAGACATTTTGTAAAAGCAGAAAGAGTAATAAGGCTGACAGGAGCAATGTGACCTAAAGAACAAATGATCTCACCCCAGCACGTTAAGAGTCACCAGTTCAGAAGAGGACGATTATTCCTGAAGACGAGGGAAGAGAATTCTTAAAACAAACCAAAGATAGCTTGTTAGAGCAGAAAAGTCGTTCCTTCCCCGGGGCAGGGAAGGACATCCAATACAGGCTGTCATTATCCACACTTCTCCTTTGACGGTTTGCACACAGAACTCCCTCCCTGCTCCTCCCCCAATTCCAGGCTTTCAAAGCCCAAGTTCCCCACTAGATGCTGCATAAAAACTGTTCAGATCATCCCCACCTACAGGAATCTCTCTCCCCTCTATGACTTCCATTTATTGTTTCCTTCTCTTAAGTTGGGTTCCCCCAAAACAGGAATTTGAGGGCAAGCAGTTTATTTGAGGGGTGGTCCCAGCCAGGGAATAGAGAAGTGAGACAGGGAAGGGAAGGAAGCCCATATAGGATGAGTTACTACCACCACTGTGGGACACAGGGGCTCAGTCCCACTGGGGAACTCTGGGGCCTGCATGGAATTCTCCACATCACTGTCTTCCCCGAGTGGGGTAGGAGCGGAGGCTTTTATACTCCAGCTCCCATTCATTTTGGCAGGAGCTCTTTCTGGGAGTCTGAGCACTTCCTTCTGCCCCACACCTGTGGAGAAATCCCTCAGAGGGAGAATCCCAGGCACTCTCCTTAAGAAGCCTTCATTGTACAAGGGAATGGGGAAGGCTGAGGGGATGTGAGTAGCCACTGACAGTATCTGCTGTACTTTCTCTCAATTATCCATTAATTCATCGCTCTGTATGAGGCCCTGTGTCAGATACTGTAGCTGCAGTGAAGAACAAGACAGATACTATCTGTAATCTCCTAGAGCTTAACATCTAGCAGGGAAGTCCAACATTCATCAAATAAGCATGTGAGGATATAATAAAATCAGTGAAAAAGTGCTGAGGATGGCAGGAAAATCTACTCTATCTAGTTTGAGGCATCATGGGGGACTTCTTTGAGGATGATGTGAGAGTTGTCTAAGCAGAAGTGAGAGGGATTTGGGAAGAACATTTCAGGCAGAAGAAATAGCATGTGCAAAGGCCCTGAGGCACCAGGGACCAACTAGTGAAGCTGGAGATCAGGGAACAAGAGGGAGAGTGGGGCTGAATGAGGCTAAAGAGGTAAGCATGAAACAGAGTGTGTAGTGCCATGTAAGCTGTGCTCAAGGTTTTGCTCTCTATTTTTAGAGCAATGGAAGCCACTGAAAAATGTTAAGCTAGGAAATGAGATAATTAGATTTTAAAATTTGAAAGATTTTTTTTAAAAGAAAAGACAGCTGTTGGGCAGAGAATGGGTCAGAGTGGGAAAGAGTGGATGAAGTCATGAAGTCAAAAGTTGTTGGAGGGATTTCTGCCCCAGCTAAAATAGAGTAACAGGGACCTGATTCATCTTCCAGCCTGAAATAATTATAAAAATGAACAAAGTATGTGAAACAATGGTTTTTAAGATATTGGACATCAGTCAACGAAACAGTGATCCCTGAGAGACAGTAAATAAATGAGGTAGAGACTATGATCACCCCAGCTTACTGCATGGAGAGAGTTTCCAGGCCACAGTACAGACAGAGGGAAACCAGGCAGAGTTCTGAGTTGAGAAGACAGAGCTGGGAGTCTTGGGAAGCCAGAGCAGCCAGACTTCAAAGGAGAGATCTCAAACAGAGAGAGAGAGTTCTAGAGCTCTGCGTAGGGTCCCCCTCGAGTTTTCAGTTGAGTATTGATCAGTGCATAGGTACGAGGAAACTCCCAGAAGCCAAGAAAGAACCACCTGAAGGGATTAGAGAGAAAAGGTCCCGAGCTCATGCAGGGCTGGAAGATTTCCAACCTCCCTCTGAATCATCAATAAGACAAGTGGGCAGAAAATCAGTGAAGATATAGACTCAAATAACACCACCAATCAACTTGACCAAATTGATATTTATAGACTACTCTACCCAACAATAGTAGAATATTCACTTTTTTTCAAGTACACATGGAACATTTACCAAGACCGACAACATCCGGGTATAATAAAAATTTGGGAAACTAAATAATTCATGGATCAAAAAGGAAATTAGAAAGTATTAACTGAGTGAAAATGAAAACCCAATATATTAAACCTGTGGGATGGCACTAATGCAGTACTCAAAGGGAAATGCACAGCACTAAAGGCCTAGATTTTAAAAAGTAAAGGTTTCAAATTGATAACTTCAGCCTCCACATTGAGAAAATAGAAAAGGGAATAAATTAAACCAAGAGTAAGCTGATGAAAAGGAAATAATGATGATCAGAAGAGCAGTAGAAATGGGAATAGAAAACAGAAAATAGATAAAGTCAATGAAATAAAAAACTAGTTCTTTGATAATATCAATAAAATTTATAAGCCTCTGGCAAGACTGAGCAGGATAAAAGAGAGAAGTCAAAAATTACCAATATCACGAGTGAGAAAGGTGACATCACTACAGATTCCACAGATATTAAAAGGTTGACAAGGGAAATTTATGAACAACTCTATGCCAATAAATTAAAAACCATAGAAACTTAAAAGATACAAAATACCAAAACTCAAGAAAAAATAGATAACTTGAGTAGCTCTATAAAATAGCCCTTAAAAGAAAAATTTTAATAAATTGGACCTAATCAAAACAAAAAACTTCTGCTCTTCAAAAGACACTGTTAAAAAAGTGAAAAAGCAAGCCACAGACTGGGAGAAAATATTTGTAAAGATAGGACTGACAAAGGACTTGTATCTAGAATATATAAAGAACTTTCGTAACTCAATAATGGAAAGACAAACTTTTAAAAATGGGCAAAAGATTTGAACAGACAGTTCACCAAAAAATCTATATAGATGGCAAATAAGCACATAAAAAGATGCTCAGCATCATTAGTTATTAAGGAAATGCAAATTAGAACATAATGACAGAACGCTACTCACCTATTAGAATGGCTAAAATTAAAAAAAAAAAAGGCTATACCAAGAGTCAGTGAGGATGTGGAACAACTGGAACTCTCATATACTACTTGTGGGGACATAAACTGGTACAACAACTTTAGAAAACAATTTGATAAATTCTTTAAAAGTTACACATATCCCTACCATATTAGGCAGCCATTTTACTCCTAGGTGTTACTTAAGAGAAAAGAAAGCACGTGTCCATACAAAGACACATACACAAATGTTCATAGCAGCTTTATTCATAATAGTGGAACAACCCAAATAGCCACCAACAAGCAAATAGATAAACTGTGGTATATGTATGCAATGAAATAGTACTGAGCAATAAAAAGGAATGAACTATTGAGATGGATGACAATATAAATATGTTGAGTGAAAGAAGTCAGATGTGCTGTATGATTCCATTTATATAAAATTCTAGAAAATGCAAACTAATCTATAGTGACAGAAAGCAGATTGCGGTTGCTTGGGATAGAGGGAGGGACAGGAAGGAATGATTACCAAGGGACTTGAGGAAACTTTTGAGGTAGTGAATGAGTTGATTCTTTTGATTGTGGTGAGGGTTTCATGGGTGTATACATATACCATAACTCATTAACTTGTACACTTTAAATATGTGCAGTTTATTCCATTTCAATTATATCTCAATTATATTTTAAATAAGCCTATTTAAAAAATAAGAGTTGATATGGCTTAGACCAAGTTGATGGTGGTGGAGGTGAAGAAAAATAAACAGATTCTACAAATATAGCAGATAATTGGCAATAATTAGTGATAGATTGTATACAGGAAGGAAAGGAGAGGGAGTTACCAAGCTTGTCATTGTATTACCAGCTTGAGCAATTGCTTAAATGTATGGACAGTCACTAAGATGTGGAAGACTGGCAGAAGATGATGTATGAGGGAAAGATTATGACATTAGTCCTTGGCACCTGAGTCTGAGGAACCACTGAGACATCTAAGAGACGTCAACCTGCTAGTTGTAGATCACTATGTTTGAACCTCAGAGGAAGTGGTGTTGAGACACAGCCATGAAAGTCTTTGGCACTGATATAAAATTACCTTTTACAATACTTTTATTAAATGTTTTGTATGTGTACACCTTGTCTTCCCATCTAGGTTGTAAGCTCTATGGGTGCAGGGTTTTTAACTTATGCCTCTACCTATGCCACACGCCCCTATTATACCCACTTTAGTAGAAGCAGCACAATGAGGTGGATGACACATGGAATTTGGTATAAGAGAGGCCTGGCTTCAACACTTGACTCACCACTTACTAATTGTGTGACTTTGGGAAAATTACTTGTTTCCTCATCTTTAAAATGGCAAGCATAATAATAGAACCTATTTCATAGGTTACTGAGAGGTCTTAATATGATAACATAAGTTTTATGCTTAGAAAGGTGCCTGGCATAAAGTAAGTAAGCACATAACAGAGGTTAGCTGTAACCCTGTTGAACCTATCTAAGCCTCAGTTTTCTCCTTTGTAAAATGTATACAATGATATCTTCTCACCAGTTTGCTATTCCTGTACCACAAGCTACCCCAACACTCAGGGGTTGAAAATAACAATCATTTATTATTATAAGTCACATGTCTGTGTGTCAGCAGGGGCTGGCTTGGTTGATATCAGCTGGGCTTGCACATGTGTCTGCAGGCTGACTGGGGCAGCTCCGCTCCACATGTCTCTCATCCTCCTTCTGAAGCCAATGGACTTGGGGAGCCATGTCCTTCTCATGGATATGGCAAAACTGCAAGACCATAGGCCCAGTTGTATAAATGCTTTTTCACACCTCTGCTTGTATCATGTCTGCTAGCTATTCTACTGGCCGAATAAAGTCATATCGCTGAACTCAGAATTCAGGGATAGGGAAGTACACTAGACCTCTTTGAAGTGAAAAGGCACATGGCAAAGAAGGTGGATACAAAGATAGCTCAAGAATTGAGGCATTAATCTCATCTACTGCACCTACAAAACAGAATTTTGTGTGTGTGACATATATAACACGCCTAGTACATTGTAGGTTTTCAATAACTACATCTGCTCCCAATTACTCAAATGTTGGGTAATTGATTCTAATTTTAAGAGTAAAAATAAATTGATTCCAGGAATTTGAAGCTATCCTTGCTTATTATAAAGCAGGGCGTAATATATAAGACAATAATCACTCAACCATTTGGGTTGGGCGCACTTACACACAGCTGGTGGCAATATAAATAGATACAAGCTACCTAGAAAGCAATTCTAGATTTTGATAATTTGATGATATGTATCAAAAGCTTTAAAAATGTATACCATTTGACTGAGAAGTTTCCATTATGACAAATCTACCCTAAGGAAATAGGCGATATATAGACAAAGGTTTACGTATAAGGATGTTCATTGAAGTGTTATCTAAAGTAACAAAAAAAGAGGATAATGCCAGATTAGTCTGTTGCAGAAAAAAGCCTCTCACTGAAAACATCTAGAAAGCCTGGACTAAAACAAATCTGTTTGGGGATTGGAGAGTTACCAAGAAAGTCACATCTTGAGGATCCAAGATTCCAGATACATGGGAAAGTAATTAAGGTGAGTCTGACATTCGGTGCTGCTTTTCCCCTCACAGCATTTGTGAGTTCTTGAGTGGTGTGGCCAAAGAGGCTAAGCAACAGAAAAGGGCTTTTAAGTGACATAGAATCTGAGCAAAGCTGGCAGCAGTGTGAAGAGAGACTGAGGAGGCAAAAATTAGAGTACAAAGCTATTAAGACAGCTAGAACTTGAGAGGCTAAATCCTCCGAGAAGAGTAGTACAGAGAAATGAGTTGTCTGTTCTCTCAAGGCATTCACCCGTTCATGAACAGTGCAGGCTGAGAGAAACAGAGCAGAAAGTGGCAGCCAAGAGTTTCAGGAGCTTAACAGAAGTTTTGTAGCCTCAGAAGGATGGGAGATAAAAATTGGTTTTGAAGTCATGCCAAGAGACTCTGGTAAACACCTCACACTTTCAAGTGGAACCCCTAGAGGCCTAGGAGTAAAAGTGAACTAAAAATAAAACAGATCTTATAAAGACTGATGTCCACCCTCAATCTGTGATTGGATTAAAATGATCTATCCTAAGTCTAACTGCCTGCCATAAGCTAAAGTCTTTTTTAGAGCTTATACAATATTTCATACACAATGTTTGGCATTAAACCACAATTCCCAGGATATCAAGAGACAGTAGAATGGAAAAAAATCATACAATAGAAATAGATCCAGAGATGATACAGATATTAGAGCTATCAAACATGGTCTTTAAAATTCCTGTGAATAATGTGTTTAAGAAAATAGATGGCAAAATGAAGAGTTTTGTCAATGAAATACATATTTTTAAATATTCAAATGGAAATTCTAGAATTGAAAAATATAATAAAGGAAATTAAGAGCTCAATGGATAGGTTTAGTAGCAGATTATATACATCTGAAGAGAGAATTAGTGATATGGAAGATAAGCCAGTAGAAAATACCCAGATGAAACATGAAGAGAGGAAAATAAAAGAAAAATACAGAAAAAAGGTTTAAGACACATATGGGATATGGTACAAGGTCAACATATGTGTAACTGGAACTCTAGAAGGAAGAGAGGGAATGGTACAGAAGCATATTTGAAGAGAAAATAACCAGATAGTTTCCAAAACTGATGAAAGACACCAGGAAGCACTACGAAATCCAAGTAAAGAAACTACAAGGAAAACCACACATAGGCAAATCATAGTAAAACTGCTGTAAACCAAAAGTAAAGAGAAAATCTTAAAAGTCTTTAACAGAGAAAGACACATTCCCTTTAAAGAAGTAATTTTAAGAATGACAACTGACTTTTCAAAATAAATAATGAAAGTCAAAAGACATCTTTAAACATCTAAAAATAAAAATTTTTTAAAGTTAAATGCTAATTTTAAATTTTGAACATTTCAAAAATGCTGAAAGAAAATAATGGCAAACCTAGAATTCTATACCAAGCAAAAATCGCCTTCAAAAATAGAGATTTCTAGACAAACCATAACTGAGCTAATTTATCACTATCAGACCTACAATAAAAGAAATAGTAAAAGGAGAGCATCAGGCAGTTGGATACGATTCCAGATAGAAGTATGGAAATTCAGGAAAGAAGGAAGAAGGAAAGTAAAGGTAAATATGTGACTAAATGTAAATGAATATTGACTGTAGAAAACAATATTGATATGTCTTGTGGGATGTAAAGTACATGTGGAATTAAAATATGTGACAATGACTATACAAAATAAGGAATAAATTAAGTCAAGATGTCCTAAAGGCCTTATAAAATTGAAGAATTGATTACAGTACTAATTTATACTAGACTCTAAAAAGTCAAAGATGCATGTTGAAATCTCTTGGGTAACCACTAAAAGAATAGATAATTAACAAGCTAATGGGAGAAAATGAAATAACAGCAACAATAACAAAAATGATTAAATCAGAGGCTGCAAGGAATATAACAGAAGTAAAACAAATAATTATACGGTAGATTTAAACCCCTAAGATATCACGAATCACATTTATATAAATGTACTAAATTCTCCATTTCGAGACAAATATTATCAGACTGGATTAAGGAACATAAAATTTAATTATGTGCTACCTGCAAGAAAGTACAAGAATTGGAAAAGACATACCACTGCAAAAAGATATACCAGTTCCTTTTTTATATTCTCCAAAGTCTACAATTAACTCGTAATGCATCTTACTTTAGTCATGGAAAACACTATTTAAAAGGATTTATGGATGCCATAATAATTAAGAGCTGGAAAACCTCCCTTACCTAATCAAAGTTTCTACATATACAGAAGCCTGAAACTTAAGGAAATAATCCCTGGTTTTCCAAGGGGGACATCATAGACAGATGCTGTAAGTGGAGGGTTGAGCAGGTGGTAATGGCTTGGACACAGGCTCCTGGGGAACCCAACCTGCTCATGCTGCAGATTGCTGGAGCTCTGCTGATAAAATGACACCTGTGACACAGTCTCCTTTCCACAAGGCTTATACTATTCAGGACCTACAAGTTTGGAAATAAAAGATTTTTTGAAAAAGCTTTTGTGTTTTCTTTATTGAAGCAGTAATAATATGTTCAACGCAATTTAAAATTATGTTAATTTCACCATCCAGAGACGACGATAGGTAGCCTTATGCTGTATCACCTCCCAAACTGCTTTCTCTGCGTGGGTGCATCAATATGCAAGGTGAGGTCATACTGTGCGAATTGTTTTGTAACTTGCCTTTTTTACTTGCCAATAGGTCATGAGTTCTTGGTAAGAAGAGCATTCGGAAATGACAGCAGTTCTCACAGAATCACAAATAGATCGGAATGAGGTTGCTGACTCATCTGCCTTGGCCAAAACCACTTTCCTTTAAGTGCCTTAGAGATGAATGCAGACATTTTAAAATTATAATTTTCTATTTTTAATAAGCCTGTGATTTTCTTTGTTGCCATGGGTGCATGTTTTTACTTTGTTCAAGATTAATATATTTTATTCCATTGGGGTGAGTCTAATTATACCAGTAATGTGAGCTAATTGCTCACTCTTTCAGATCATAGAGAAATCATTTATTTTATAGAAGTTAAACAGACTTTAGCAATGCTTTAATTTTATGGGTCAGGAAATTGGGGTCCAAGATGGAACTGGACTTGGGTCAGAAAGCTGGTAAATGACACATCTGAAGTCTCCAGAAATGGTTTGCACATTTTCCAAATGCTTTTGTCTTGTGGGACTACCATAACCAGAAAGATTTGAGAATGTTGTAACATTGCGACAAGATAGGGACCCCTGTTGTGAACACTCAATTAAAGGCCATCCCAGCTGTAACCTCCTTCCCTTTGCAGGAACCCATACAACTGCAGTGGAAGCTCTTGTCATGTGGGCTGATGACAGAATAGTATCCCTGGGCTGGGCAGAGTCCAGTGAGGTTAAGGCTAATGGAAAAGGGACAAGGAGGGTGAGTATAAAACCATGTCCAGGAGGGTGTGCTGAGGGTGAAACTGGAAAAGTCAAGTGACTATCAGATCCAGGGATAAGCCAATGATCAGGACCTTATAACCACAGAAAGAGAGTGGGAGGATGAGGAGCAAGCAAGGCCAGGGAAAAGGTATTGGATCCTGGAAGTATCTTTCCGTAGCGCTGGTTCTCAGTGACCAGTAACATCAGCACCGCTGGGGAACTTGGGCTCCATCCCAGAGCTACTGAATCAAAAACTCTGGTAAACAGCAATCTGCTTGTTTAATAAGCCCATTGACTGATTCTGATGCACATTTAAGTTTGAGAACCACTGGTCCAGCACAGTGGTTCTCAACCCCTGGACTTACACATTTTAAAATACCCATATCTGGGCCCTACCCTCAAACACTCTGATTCAACTGTTCTGGGGCGTGATCACAGGTGTAATTTCCACCCCAAAGTTCCCGAGTGATTCTAATGTGCTTCCAGGGCTAAGACCCACTGATGTAGGTAAACAAAACAGTGTTGGACTAACCCCCACTAGTTTCCAATCGGGTTTCTCTGGGGTAACTTTCAGCTGGTACCACCAGGGATGGATGGGTGATGGGGAGAGGAATTGCCCGTCCAGAAGCTCTTACCTGAGGTTCCTGGCCCTTCCTGTCACTTCTTTCCTCCAGCCTGCCCTCCACAGAGCAGCACAGGCCATTGTAAAGGAGAAGATTTCTCTTTACAACCAAGAGAGTAACACAGCAATTACAAAATGTCTCGTTTTCCTCGTGTCTCTTCCTCAATCTCCTCCTGGCTTTTTATCTTCCACTTCCAGTCAGATGGATTTTCCTTTGACTTAAGTCTTTGGGGTTTATGTGTAGCATCAGGGAGAGGGAAGGAGGCATCCAAGGGTGCGTGTGGAGGCAACCTCCTAGGAGACAAACACAACTCTAATTGCATGAAGATCAGGTAAAAGTTATATGAAATCAACCATGCAAATTATGGGTGGTAAGTTATGGTGTTATTTGGCCTGCAACAGTGTAAAAATCACACAGTTTTCGTCAAGGTAGAAAATGTAAAATTGAAGAAAATCTGGACACACTTTGGTATGGCTCAGTGTCAAGGACATTAGTCATGCCAACTCTAGCCAGCTGGTGCTTGCTTCCTGTACACGTTTGTTTGTTCTCATCGACATGCACACAGAATTTATGAATCTTGGTACACAAATATCTTGCTCTCCTTCAGCATTTTTATTTTTAGTAGTGGTTGGTGGGAGTTTGTGTTTCTTATAATTATTTTAAAATTCTGTGAAAACAGAAGTCCACCCCCCCAGCAATCTTTTAGTGGATCTACATCTTCAGCAGTATCTGTACCTCTCTCTCTCTCATTTTCTCTTTCTATTTCTTGATCTCTCCAGATATCTTCCACTCTCCCTGTTTTCTTTCTACCTGGCTCAGAATCCCTGAGGAGGTTCAGGAGGCAGCTTCAGTGGTCTAGGGTTAGGAGAAGCAGTTATACCCTAAGGAACAAGTATTCAGGACAAAGGACAGCAGCCCACATGTTCTGCTGTGCAACCCTCTTCCCCCCAGTTTGATCACACAACATCACCCAGGGCTTGGATCACTGCTTATTCTTGCCAGGGCATCTTGCTTCCACACCAGGCTGAGGCTGAGTTTTCTGTAGAAAAGCAATCCCTTTTTCTATCTGAACCTCAGAGGACAGTTTCAACTGCCCTATGAACAGCTCTGCCCCCTGAACTCCCATGAGCTCTATCCTCAGAAATATCCTGAGCCTGTGTCTCCTTGGTTGTTGCTTTTATTGCTTTTCTGGGGGTTACTCCAGCCCATCCACAGTCATCCAGTTCTTCTTAGTTCTTTACAGTCCTCTTTTTCTAGGTCTCAACAACATTTAACAAATATTCATTCATTATTTACGTGTGCCAGGCCCTGTGCCTGCTTCAGGAGACACAGTGCAATGGTGAACAAGACAGACATGGTCCCTGCCATGGTTGAGATCATTGCCTGCTGCAGTCTCTTGACAGACAATTTAATAAGCAAATACAGTGCAGGATGTGACGAGCACTATGATGGGTACCAACCCGGATCTGGGGGCTCAGGGATTAGTTCCCAAGGGAACTCCAATAGGAAGTGCTATTTAAGCTGAGAGTTGAAGAATAAATAGGAACTGGACAGGTGAAGGGAGTTGAGAAGATGGTAGTGAAGGAGAGTATACCAGGAAGAAGCAACAGACAATGCAAAGACCTGCCAATGAGTCAGAGCAAAGAGATTAACAATTGTTATGGCTGAACCATAGGATAAAAGTGGTGAGTGGTGAGGCTAGAGAAGTAGGTAGGGGTCTTCATATCACCATTTTTATTGGCTATCTGCATAACAAGTTACACCCAAATTTAGCATTTTAAAACAACATTCATTATCTCACAGTTTCTATGGGTCAGGAATCTGGATACAGCTCAGCTGGGTGCCTCTGACTCAGGGTCTCTCACAAGCCTGTAATCAAAGTTTTGGACCAGGGTCTACTGTTTCATCTGAAGTCTCAACAGGGGTGAGTTTGGGGGTGGTGAGGTGAGAGTGGAAAAGGAGGAAGGAGTCAGCTCACCAAAGGCCTTGAAAACCAAAGTAAGAGTTTCAGATTTTATCCCTTTAGCAGAGCTTCTCAAACTAATGTGCTTGAGGATCACCTGGGGATCGTGTTAAAATGCCGATTCTGAATCAGCAGGTCTGGGGCATAGCCCAAGCACCACATTTCTAGTAACCTCCCACATGATACTGATGCTGCTGGTCTGAGGACCACACTTTGAGGAGCAATCTCAGATCCCTGCTGTCCAATATGGTAGCCACCAGCCACGTGTGGCTACTGAGCACTTGCCGTGTGGCTAGTGAGACTGAGGATCCAGATTTTTTAATTTTCTATAATTTTAGTTAACTGAAACTTAAGATTTAAAACATACTCAATTTATTATTGAAAAACTTATAAGTACGTTTGGATTAACTTGTGTGATGTGACTTGACAATTTCAACTGTAAATTTTATGAAGGCTCAGTATAGATCAAGTATTTCCAATGACAGTTCAGCCTCTGAATTGGGAAGTACTTTAAGTGTAAAGTATACACCAGAATTCAAGGATTTATTATGAAAAAAGAATGTAAAATATCTCATTAATTTTTATATTGGTTACAAGTTGAAATGGTATTTTGGATACATTGTGTTAAATATAAATTATTAAAATTTAAGTTCACCTGTTTCAACTTTGTAAAATATGGCTACTAGAAAATGTAAAATTGCATGTGTGGCTCACACTGGTGGCTTGCGTTCTAGTTCTGCTGGGCAGCACTGCTGTGGGTGAAAGGAGATATTATTTATCACCTTTCATCTAAGGAGAGTTCCTGGGAGTTGCTCACGGTTTCTCCATTTGGCGAGTTGTGAGCACTCAGTGATTCTCCCCTGTTCCACATGTGTGGGCAGATGAGAGTGTGGGGAAATTGTGTGATGTGTCCTGAGACACTACTCTGGCTGCTGGAGGAGAAGATTTATTTGAAGAGACCTGTGGCTCCACCTTTCCCTGGCCTGCTTCTGTCACAGGCTACACCTTGCTCGGAAATGCTATTAATTCTCATACTTCTCTAGCCAGGAGGAGAAGACAAATGGATGTATCTTTAAGACAAGCAGCTCAGGAAGCTCAGGGCCCAGGCTGTCAGAGCTCACTTTTGGGTTCACCTGTAACCATGACAACTCCATTGATGCAAGTTGCCATGGAACATAATTTAACCTGGATCAGATTTTAAAAAAGAAAGAATGGAAAAACAGCGTTGTCGCAGACGATTATCGGAAATGGGAACTCTGGCGATATGCTCTTAACTACCATGTTCACTTAATTACTTTTGCTTGTGATTTCCTTGGGGAGGTGTTTCTGCCGGGAGTGATTTCCTGGGAAGGCTGGGGAGTGTTTGCATGGAAGTGGTTGGTGTTAGGGAATCCAATGGCTCACATGACCTTGAGCTGGTTCTTGGTGGTAAGATTTTTACCACATCCCCTCAAGTCCATCTTATTTCCACCATGTCAGCTCTAATGGGGGAAATATCAGATTCCCCATTACATTTCAGAGCTGGAAGGTACTCAGATGGGAAAGTAAGATGAGTGAAGTAAGGGATGGATCTGAACCCACTGGGAGTTTAGGTCTTGGGCCTATACAACCAAAATCACGGAGGCAGAAAAAGCTGGGAGGGCATATGAAAAAGAGATACAATCAAAGAAATAATAGAAAAACACTGTAATCTCACATTTAAATAGGAAACATCGGTAACATTGTTTGTTTTGTTTCTTTCTAAAAAGAAGTATATGTTTCCTGGCTCTGTTTGTTGAAAAGGTCTAGTAGCAATGGATGGCTTTATGCCTGAATTGTAGTCTCTAAATGCCATTTCCCACTCAAAGGAATCAGGGCTCCTTGAGAAATGGCTGATTTCACACCTGAGGCAGAAAATGTGCCAGATGATCCTGGGACACGTGGTTGTGCTAGAAAAGGGGGATTCTGTCCAATATTAATGGAATCATATCAAAGGCACCCAGGGGCCAACTTGAGGGTCTCCCATTGGCTAAAAATGAAACAATTTGGACATATAAAAATAACGTAGTAGACTGAAATTGCAATTGACTGAATTAAAATCTGTTAGTTTATAATGATACTTAAAAGAAGAAAATTTTACTGGTTTTTCTTCGGATGTTGCTAGGGATCCCAATAAAGAAAGAGAAAGAATCAAGCATCTGTCCTGTCTCTCCTGCATGAACTGTTTTTCAGGGTAACCAAATATTTGGTGAAAATTCTTTGTAGAGAATTCCAGCTAATGAATGCAGATGGAAGGATACAATTAGTAAATCTTGTAGAGTAGTGAATTTAGGTAACAATCATCAAGGGATGCTGAAATTATTGGGTGAAATGTTGACGAGGAACTTTATAAAGGATAGATCAGGTTAATGACACCTGAATCCACTGATGGATCTTAACATTACCAAAAGTGGAACAACCAGACATTATGTGCCAGAAAGCAATCTTTGTCCCCATAGGCCGGAGCCCTCTTCCTCCAACTAGAGGCAACAGGGCAGCTGAGAATGGGAGAGCTCCTTCAGCCTCTCAGGCATCAGGGCTCAGTGGGAGCCCCAGAAGCATCAGATACACCAAACAAGCCAAATTGTACCACAAAGGCCCTGAAAATTAAACTGTCATTGGAACCACAGCTGACAAAAGTAGGCCAAGACCTGCATGCTAAACCTAAACAGGGTGACTGCCTGCTAACACAAAAGAACTAACTAGGACCCGGAGTCTCCTAACATAATAGCCAAAATATCCAGGAGACAATAGAAAATCACTCATCATCCCAAAAATTTGGAAAATCATAACTTGAATGAGAAAGATAATCAACTGACACTGACACCAAAATGAGTCAGATGTCAGAATTATCTGGCAAAGATTTTAAAGTAGCCATCATAAAAATGCTTTAACAATAATTAAGTATTCTCTTAAAGCAAATAAAAAAATTGAAAATCTCAGAAAAGAAATGTAAGTTATAAAAAGAAAATCAAAGGGAAATGATACAACTGATAAACACAATAACAGAAATAAAAAACAGTGAACTTGAGGACAGATCAATAGAGTTTGCCCAATCTGAGCAACAGAGAGAAAACAGACTGAAAAATAAATGAAAAGAGATGTCCTTTAACAGATGAATGGTTAAACAAGTCGTGGTACATTCATGCTGTGCAGTACTACTCAACAGTAAAAAGAAACTAAATAGTGCTACATGCAACAATTTGGATGAATCTCAACAGATTATGCTGAGTGAAAAAACAAGCCAATCCCAAAAGGTTACAGGCTACGTGATTCCCTTTATATAATATTTCTCAAATTACAAATTACAAATATATTGATGATTGCCAGGGGTTCAGGATGGGGTCGGAGTGTTGGCGGTTGTCAGGAGGGAGGTGGGTGTGTTTAGAGAAGGTAACACCAGGGATCCTTGTGATGATGGAACTGCTCTGTATCTTGACAGGTGGTTGATACAAAAACCTATATATGGCATAAAATTGCGTAGGGCTAAATACACATGCAGATAAATACAAGCAAAACTGGGGAAATCTAAGATTGGTGGATTGTTTCAATGTCAATACCCTAGTTATGATATATCTTACTGTAGTTCCATTGGGCGAAACTGGGGGAACGGTACATGGGATCTCTCTGCACTACTTCTTACAACTACATGTGGATCTACTATTATCTCAAAATAAAAAGTTTGATTAAAACAAAAAAGCAGAAGGAGGTTGCTGTACTGGCTGATGCTTGTGCTGGTCCTTGGTCTCTTTGCCCTCGCTCCTTCTCGAGAACTTCCCTTGCTTTCTCAGTGTTGCAAGGATGGGGATTCACCCTACAGGCTACACTTTCCACTCTTTCTTGCTCTCAGGCTTCTGGTTGAGTTTGGTATGTGAAAGACATTGGTGGAAGGCAAGAAGGCAAGAGGAGAGTTCCCTCTCTGTCTTAAACAGTCTTTCCAGCAGTGGCTGACATTCTGACATTCTGCTAGATGGGCTTCCCTGGGGCCACCCAGCCTCTGGGCTCTGGTATCCCTTCAGCCTGGGGGTGGAGTGGCTTCCTACTATGGATAAACTCTGGGTTGCCTCACCATCCCATTTGGCTTCTCAGTTCTTTCATTCTCTGATCAACAAATTCCCTGCAATAAATCTTGTCTGCTTTATACCCATACTTAAGAGGTTTCTGTTTTCCTGACTGGACCCTGATTGGTATGGACAGCCTGGTCCACATGGCCTTGCTAAAGCCAAGTTAGAAGAAGAGAAGGAGTGCGTGGGTTTGACCCTCAGGAACTCAACACAGCTGACATGTGCCCTTTTAGGGGATTGTAGTGGGTTGAATTATGCCCCCTCCCCAAATATGTTAAAGTCTTAACACCTAGTGTGAATGTGACATTATCTGAAAATAGGGTCTTTGCAGATGTAATTGAGTTATGATGAGGTCATACTGGATTAGAGTGAGCTCTAAATCCAAGGACTAGTGTTGTTATAAGAGGACGGAGAGAGAGATTTGGATTCAGAGACACAGACACAGAGGGGAGAAGGCCAAGTAAAGATGGAGGCAGAGATTGGAGTGACTCATTTACAAGCCAAGGAACGCCAAGGGTTGCCAACAACCACCACAGCTGGGAGAAAGGCATGGATTCTCCCTCAGAGACTTCAAAAGGAATGGACACTACTGATGCTTTGATTTTTGGAATTCTAGCCTCTAGAACTGTGAAAGAATAAATGTGTGTTGTTTTAAGCCACTCAGTTTGTGGTACTTTGTAATGGCAGCCCTAGGAAACAGGGATAAAGTATGGATGGTCCAGTATCCATGCCTACCTAACCTAGCAATAGCCCCGTGTTTGTTGTTCTGTTTCGCATGCCAACTTGGCTACAGCAGTGATGAGAGGAGGCTTACTGATCATTAATGCAGAAGGAGACTTCATAAACCCCAAAGGGATAATGTAGAATGATGGCTGCTATCAAAGATGAAAAAAACCGGATGTGTCACTGGGCCCCGGAAGGCAGGAGAATCCCAGAAGCTGTTCTGAGCCTGAGAAGGGGCCTGTAACACTTAGGTAGTGGCAAGGATGTGGTGGGATTCTGTAGGTTACACATCAGGGCCATGCCCATATCCTCTGGGCCCACCCTGGAGGTCCCAGTAGCTTCAGTGGACAGTTCTTGGGCATCCTGACCGTGTCCTACCCCAGAACCTGGGATTTACTGCCTGGGGTATTCTCTGGTGGCGGAACTGTGCTTGGCCTGTGTGGGAGGCAGGCAAGAAGTTCCAGGGAGTCAATGACCCCAGGCAACCTTCAACTAATAAGGGAAAGTGGTGGGCTGGAATTCTCAGCCCTTTGACAGGACACTTCTGAGGTGAGCTCCGCATAGTTGCCCAGTGGGTCCCCAGCAGGACTGAGCCCCAGTTACCCACAGCACAGTACTCAACGCCAATCTGATCACCATCACATTCTCTATTGACTTTCTGCATTTCCTCCTTTCTTGGACTCCCTTACCATGCTGTTTCTGAAATCAACTTCCAAATAAACTTTTTGTACCAAAATCCTAGTCTCAGGGTTTGCTTTTGGGGGAATCCAAACTGACACAGATTCTGTGACACACTCTAAGCCTGAGTGAAGTGGGGGCTTAACCACTCTGGCTGTCAGCCCTGAGAAATGTACACACATCAGTGGAGATGTCCAGGCTATAGCTTTTCTCATGATCTAATATAGACACCATTTCGGTTTAACCTGTGGGGTTTGTGCTCAGCCACTGAGTCAAACTTGGGGATCGAGGAATGAGAAATGAGGACCATGGAGTCTGAATGCATATTGCACGCTGGATTTTTCTTTGGCTGCTAATGAATAATGATTACATGCACCAAGATTATGAGTCCCCTCCGATCTCTTGAGGGTTACTTTTGTTCTTTACCCCCGAAGACAGTGTGGAGAGGGTACATTCAGAGAAGATAACCCGACCCCGCAATCCCGGGTGTGTTCCAGTGTTCAGCCCGGGCATCTGCCCCTCTCCAGGTGTCAGATGTCAGTATCCACTGCAGCCCTGAGCAACTGCACCAGAACGCTGGGTGACTTGCAAAAAAACCCATGATGCTGGAATCCATAGAAAATTGCAGTGTTAATTTATGAGCCGGGTTTCTTATGCCTTGGTTATTTAAAGCCACTAGAGTTTTCTAATACAGCCTTTCCTGATGCAGCTCTAATACCTCCTTGACACAGCCCTTCTGTTACAGCTTTTCTTCTAAGAAGAAAAGGAAGGAACAGTAGATGATGCTAACAGGCAGCAAGTGAGTCACTGGATGACCTTGGGGAGGGACACAAGGCCCAAGGATAAGGCCAGTTGAGTGGGTGATGGCATGGGTCGGGGGTTCAAGGAACACATCCCCTTTGGCGTGGCAGTTTTCTGCTCTGTAGAGGCCTGACAGGGCTGCCCCTACAATAACTCCTGGGCTGTGAGCTGATTCCTTAGAGCCTTGCCAGCTGAGACCTTTGGAATAGGTCAGGACTCAGTTTCACTGTTTTTGGGTTTCTAAGGAGAGCTGGGAGTGTACTGCAGCTTCATAAGGAGAGCTGCCTCAGTGGGTCCATGAGGGACACATCTGCATTTGAGAAATCAAGCCAGGGCAGGCCCTCTGCAGCTCACACCCCAGGCTGTCCCCAGCTGACTGTCCTAATGAAGGGCAAGGTTTGGGTGCACAAGCATTGTAAAATCGAGCTTGCAAGCTAACTTTAAGTTTTACTTTGAAATTTATTAGATAGTAGCAGGTCTGTTTCCTTAATGGCATTTATTTTAGAAATAATCAAATGTATTTGAAATCTCTGATCACGCAGCAACAAAGGTGTGGGGAGGCAGCCCTGAAATCTGCTGGAGACTGTTAGATCAGTCAGCTGTAGTCACATGTGCTGGATGCACCGCCCAGATCCCCCTTCAGGAATAAAGGACTTATTCCCCCAGCTGCACCAAGCACGGCCAGGAGCTCTCCCAGAGAAACACTTCCGCTCAGGGAAACCTTGCCCAAAGTCACATCACTTCCTAGGGCAATAGAATGAGACGACTGGTCAACCCAGAGATATAAGGGCCTGGATCCCTTCCCCCAACTTGGACAGCTCCAGAGCTGAGCCATCATTGGCACTGCGCTGCAGCTCAGCTCAGCTTCTCCCTCTGCTCAGTTCTGCTTGCGTCTCCTCCCTTCCACACGTGTTGGTCCCCAAAACACTCCACAATAAACCTCCTGCACACAATTCTCTGTCTCAGAGTCTGCTTCCTAGAGAACCTGATCTGAGACAGTATTGCCACAATAACCTGCCTAACAAACCCCTCCAACTCTGTGGCCTACAACAAGCATTTATTCTTCCCGCCACAGGTCTGTGGGCCAGCAGGGGCAGCTCTGCCACATGTGCTGGTCATCTGGGCCTGGCTTCGGGCTCTGAGTGGGTTCAGGCTCTGTGTGTCCCTCACTTGGTCTCTTTAGAGCTACTCACTCTTTCTGGGCCAGATCACAGGAGTGCAGGACCATGAGCAGAAATACACAATGCCTCTTAAGGCGTTGGCTCAGAACTGACTCTGTCCCTTTGCCTGCATGGCCATGGTCAAGTCTGACATCAATGGGGCAGGGTAATCAACTCCACCCATTGTAGCCACTGTGAGGTCATGCAGCAGTGCGAGGCAGACCCCAACTCAGAACAGGAATCCAACCCACCCCACCCATTTATTCTTTCATTCACCCATTCATACAGTACCTGTAGAGCGTGAACCATGTGCCAGGTACAGTTGTAGGTGCTGAGGCTGAACAGATGGGCAGGACAGCCTCCCTGCCGTCATAGTCCAGTGGGGGAGAGAGCCAATAAACGGTGCATTACAGCACAGTGTGGTAGGTGCTGTGACCCAGGCGGGCACAGAGTCCATGGGAACATGAAGTAAGGGCACTGTGGTAGATTGTGTTGCTCTCTGCCTCCAGCATCCATGCCTCCTTCCAATCAGCACCTCGGTTTTCTTTGGGACTTGCCTCCCCACATCATGACAGTATTGGAGGTGGACAGTCTAGGAGGGGCTGTAAACCATAGGCGCTGTCACTGTCATCCCAGGGCCAACCACGTGGCCCAAGCAAGTTGTACTTTTTCCAGGCCTCTGCAGCTTGGTTGGGTGACATGAAACAAGGGAAGGAGCCCACCCATTCCAGGGACAGCACTGGATGACCAGGTCATTCCTGCTGCCCTCTTCCCACATCTGATTCTCCAGCTTCCTGTCCACACTTTGAGATATCTTGTATCCCCGCAACAATCTTCCATTTTGCTTATGTCAGCCAGATTGCCTGTCTGCTATTTTAACTGAATCAGGATCTGAACACAGACTTGGGCCGGAGGAAGGAATGGGAGAACAGCCAAAAAGAGGAGGCCTATAAAGCATAGCCCTAAAGTATGAGGTGGAGGCAGCAAGGGGAAAGAAGGGCAGACGGCCTCCAGGGAGAAGGGACGGCATGTCCGGAGGCTTGGAGATGAGGGAGAGCCTGGCACAGTTAGGAAGTGCAAGCAGAGGATGAGAAAAAAAGATTTTTGTGTTTATAAAACTGATCCACAGGGTCAGTTTGCTGAAATACCAGAGCACAAGGTTTGGGAGGAGCACAGAGTTCTGTGAGTTTATCTAGAAAGTCCCTCGGAGCTTCAGAAATGAGACATTGTGAGTCAACAGCTGAGGACCAGCCTTGACCCTCCCACCCCCCTTGGAAGCTGTGACAGCAGCTGGTCACTGTCAGGAGGGAGGCACATTCCCCTGGTGTGGAGGAGGCGGTGAGGGCAAGGATAGAGGAGGCAGAGCTGAAACCGAGAGCACAGGGGATGGGGTGGAGGGCATAGATGAGAGGACGGATACCAGCGCAGGCACCAGAGCAGGCAGGATGGCAGTTGGGGGCACATGGCCTTCAGGGGCTGACACGCCCAAGAGGCCTGGAACCCAGGTAACCCTGCAGGAGACAAGGATCGCAGAACCTGCAAGGAGAGAGGACCACCAGCTATCAGAGGGCACGGGGTGGGAGATGTGCCAGCCCATGTATGACGAGAGGAAGCAATCAGAGGAGTGGTGGCGGTCACCACCCTGCTTTTTATTCCTCTGGAAATGCTCCCCTGCATCTGGGTGCAACTCACCCAAATTCCAGCAGCACCTGCCGGTCACCGCCTGCTGCCCTCTCCTGGTGTTCCGTGGAACTACAACCACTGCAACCGTAGGCTTATTCTTCAAAGGATGAGCAAGCTGTTGGCCCAGGCAAGCATCCAATGGGAGGGGGTCAGAGCCAGAAGGGACCTCAGGGGTAATTTTGTTCAGCTACCACGTTTTACAGATGAAGAAACTGGGGGTCACAGAGGGACATGACTTATTCTGGGTCTTAGGCCACATTAGTGGACTTGAGCTTGCTTATCTACAGTCAGAGGTGATCTCCATGGCCCATAATTACCTCCAAGTTTGGGAAACAGGAGCTGCCCCTGAGAACGCACCCTTAGAGTTTAACTATATAATTACAGAAACTCTTCCACAATCAGCTGCGTGATTTTGGCTATCACTATTGTAGCTGTTTATCACCCCAAACATATTGGATTCTAAAGAATCTGAGCCCTGGAAGAAGAATTAAAGGACAAATAGATAGAGACTTGTCTCTCAGGGCAAGAGTCCAACCACAGATACTTCTAGATTCAAGAGATGCAGGGAGAAGGAACGGGACAGAAGCTCCTGAAGAATGTGTTGTTGCTCAGTTCCACACCATTTAGGTAGCCAAGCTCATGTTCTGAAGCGTGAGATCTGCAAGTCCCTCTCTTGATCTGAGTAGCCACAGGCCTCCTCCACTCTTAGTCAGGGACCCAGCCTTTCTCCTTTGAAATCCGGTCACACAGGCAAGTCTCGGAACTGCAGGCAGTGCCTGGCTTGTCTTGTAGATAAAATGAAGTATTCATAGCCTGGGACGCTGAGGGTGAAATGAGATCCTATTCTGGCCAGCTTCTTCCCTTGGAAGTGTCGACGTGCTGGAACTGCACCAGGCCAGGTAAGAAGACACCTTCTTTCTGAAGTGGCCATTATAAATCGTGGGCAACAGCAACCCCAAAGTGGCAGGAGTTGGCAGGAGTAAAAGGGGAGGAAAGGAGATCTCTGTGTTTAAATGCTGACTTGGGGGCCTTGGTTATTACCCGCTAGATAGTAAAAGCCTACAGAAGGAGCTTTGGAACTATGAATATACATGACTGCTCCCATAAAGGACCTACTACAGTAAGGTGTGTCCTCCAGGCCGAGATAAAGCAGGAATCCAGGAATTGGTCCCTAAGCAGAGTGTGATGTGAGGGGGCAGAGGAATGGTGCCCACAGAGAGCGGGACTGGAACAGGAAGAGGAGGTGAGGCACAGACAAAACCTAAGAAATAGGAACTATTGAGAGAGCAGCTTCACGTCTCCAAGATGACGGCTGTCAATTTCAGGAGTGGGGCAGACCTGCTCGCTCACTGCCAAGCCTTTTCTTTCTCTTCCTGGGTACACAGCTAGACCACGTTTCTTTGCAGACAGGTGTGGTCATGTGACTGACTTCAGGCCAACGGACCAAGGGCAGCATGCTCCCTAAAAGCCTCCCATGTGTGATCCTTTCTCTGTTCCCCTGCCTGTCAGCTCAAGGTCAATGTCCAGGGTGACCTTGGGAACTACATGATGAAGACGGCAGAGCTGCTGTCAGCCTGGGTCCCTGAATGACTGGTACTCCATCCACCTTGTCCCCCAGCACAATCTAGAAACATCTATTTTGTACTACTATGTAAGATATATCCCTTTACTGTGTTAAGTCACTAAAATTTGGGGGTTATTACAGCACACAGCCACGCACTAATATAAGAAGCAAGCCTCAGAATTTCTTAAAATTGCTGTGAGTACTAATGGAGAATGATCATGACAGCATTACTAGCCCTTTGTGCAACCCGCTGCAGTCACTCCGGGATATCCCTACCTAGCGAGAGTGCCAGCAGAGGAGATGTCATCATCTCTGGTTTCACAGCTGAGTATGTTGAGGTTTAAAGAGACACAGTAACTTGCACAGGCTGGCATACCTGTCAAGGCCTTTGTCAGGACTTAAAGCCACATTTCCAGAAGGTTTGTAGAGTATTGTGTGGGGAAGGGCCCTCTTACGTATACCGTTAGAGACCATGTCAGAACTCCACCCATATTGCCTCAGATCGCTTTTCCATTCTCACTTCTGAGAGGCAGCCTCCGCGTCTTTGTCTGACGGCTGCCTGCGGGCTGCCAGAGCCCACGTGGCCTGTGCATGTGGTGAACTGGAGGTGCCTAGGAATTTACACCCCTCCACCAGTGCTCACTGAATTTTGAGCACAAGGATAGAAATGAGCCAGCTCTCTCACTCCCAATCAAGACACTCTGGGGTGTGACCTACACTGTCCCCCAGGTTCCCTGTGGAATGGAGCCAAGTGGGGGCCTTCAGGGGACTTTGCCTGACACTGCACCATTGCATGGCCTCCCTCCTTAGTGGACCCACTTCCGCACTCCTGTACTGGTTTTCCTTCCTAATAAACCACTTTCCCATTTACGCTTGTCATGGGGTAGGAACCTACCCTAAGATATTTAAATAGAGTGCACTTACCTCCTTACCTACGTGCGGAAGCTGCTTGGCAGAGAGGGGAAGGGACTTGCTGGAGGTCACACAGAGGAGAAAGGGGCCAGAGCCCAGGTGTCTGAGCGTTGTCCTCTGCTGTTCTGACAGCTGGTGCCGTGAAAGAATCTCCACTCCCAAAGCCTGCTGTGTCAGCTACAATCACTCTGGCAGGAGTCAGGGATCGAACTTGAGCCAAACTGACCGAACCACCCAGAACGGCCCTTACCTGGACTCCCTTACCTAGATGCTCTGATACACACTCATCCTACTGAAATAACAGGTGGACATGCTACCAACAGATATTTAGAGAGCATCTGTTTGTGCCAGGCGGTGTACTGGGTGCCGAGGAATCAAGATGAACGAGACATTCATGTGTCTGCCTCCCATGAAGGAGAGAGAGAGACTAGAACATCAGTGAGTGATAAATGCTAGGAAGAAAAAGAAACAAGGACCAGAGGTTTGAGAGTGACAGGGGTCAGGGAGGGCCTCATGAGGAGGTGACATAGAGCATGAGACAAAATGAAGGCAATTCTTCACCCGAGCATGGTTCTCTCTAGGTCCCCTTCCCCAAGGCAGGAGAATGCTGTGCTTAAGCATCAGCGTGGAGTCAGCGTGGCACCTGGTTGGCACTCAGAGAATGTTGACTGTCACTGACGAGTGGCTGGCTCTGCCTGGGGGCTCCTCTGGGTCCGCAGCTTGTGCAGTGTTGCTGCAGAGCCCAGAGGACCGGCTGGCTCCTGCTCCGAGAGGGCAGGGGAGACACTGGAAGCAAGGGGGCTGTGGCTTCTGACTGTGCACATGGAGCTTATGCTCCCCAGAATGGCCTTCCAGCCACCAAAGGACGGAATTGGAGCTGTCCTCATCCTTTCAGACAAGCCACTATCTTAAAAAGGAGATCTAGAGTTACCCATAGGATGTTCTCCTGGTGACTTCAGACAGCACCGTGGCCTCCTCTGTCAAACCTAGGGTGGGAATGTTCTCTTCTCCACCTGTAACTATCTGAACACCCTTTTGAAGCTCAGCTTATGCTTGTGAGATTTGCCAGCAGGCAGACATTGGCTCAATCCCTTTGCTGTGTGCTCTTGGGTTCCTCATAGACCCTCTCTGAGCTCAGACCTGAAAGATGAATATCCCAGGCTGAGGAAACAGCCAGCGCAAAGCCTCTGGGGTAGAAATGAGCTCATGTGTTGGAGAACATTCATGAAAAGGGGTAATAAAGGCCCTTCCCTCGTAGGGGTGCTCTGAGGGTCAGTGCAACCAGCTACTTCTCTTACTTCATCCCAAACCACCCATGACTCCCAAACGGGGCTTGTTGCATCTAGAGGAAAAGGAGATGATGCTACCCTGAGCAAGCCGAGTGCCTCTTGGGTGGGAGAGACATGAGGGACCACCCCCCACCTCAGGCAATTGCTCTTCCCAGGCAAGGGCCCCCCACCAGACTCAGCATCCTCTGCTCTGCTTTAATCCCCACTGAAATTGGCCTTGTATGTGTGGTGGGGGTGGGGGGCGGGTATTTTAAAAAATACTTATATTTAAGTTTTGTTTTTACAACAGCAAAGAAAGTAAAAGTCACCTTTGAGCCCATATTCCAGCGATAACCTTCCTAATTCTTGGCTGTGTTTCATTCCTATCTTTATTATAATAGATATTTTTACATAGTTGAGAAATCACTATATGTCATCTTTTTTCTCTTCCTACCAATTCGTTTATTTTCTTGGCCTGCCATTCCCCAGCAAAGTTGGAACATATGGTGGAGGAATTTTCCTCCACCTGGAGTTTTGGAAATAATTCAAAATTATTCTTTGGCCATTGTTGGCTGCAATGTGTGCTTTATTTTATGAAACCTGCTACTTAGAATCAGGAGTCATAAAACTGAACATAGTCTGGGGAACATGGACTGACTCCGGCTACAACAAAAACCCCTTCTCACGGAGGAACACTGCAACAAGGGCCATGCTCCATGAGAACCCACAGTGTCCACAGAAATCATGTCTCACTGCCTTTTCCTCCCTTTTTTGCTTAGTTGCATTTTTCCCGTTTTTCTATAATGAACATGTAAGACTTGTATCATAAAAATATTTTAAAAGTTCAGTAAGATAAGAGGAAAAAAGGACAAATAAAAGGCAAAGCATTTTATATGTAGCATAGCCTAGTGTGCTACAGGATGATAATACATGGTCCACGAAGGAGAGGTCTAGAGATGAACTAAGTTGGGAAATACCGAGTTAAACAAAGCTGGTTAGATTTCCTCCCCACAGGGCTTCTCAGAGCCTTTAATATGCTAGTGAGTATTCTGACCTTTAAGAGGAGGCTATAGCTGGCAACGTTACCAACCTTATCTGCTATCTGAACCCCTCTTGTGAGGAGCATCTCTGCCCACTGATTATCTGTGGAACACACTGTGGAAAACCCTCTTCCAAAGCTGGCTGTGTGCAGAATCGGGGAAACGCCTGAGTCCCATTGGGCCACGGTCTGACGTGATCTGCACGGTTGAATGAAGCCTTGTTAGGCGGGGAAATTTGAGACCATGTCAGCTCTCAGACCAGGAACACTGCTGCGATCTCACCAGCAGATTCAGAAAAGCGGCCAGATCCATTACAGATTTTATTATTAGTTAAGAGATCTGGAAAGCAGAAACACATTCTTGGGTGTTTGGTTAGTGGGATCATTGAACTTTGGTTCAGCAGAGACTACAGGCCTTGAATAAACAGAGGCCCTATGCCCCTGAATTCCAAGGGCATAGAATGTGCCTGTAGATGAAACAGTTCAAAGGGGAATGAAAGGAATAATGGAGAGTGGGTGCAGCAGACAGGTCAGTGGCTGCCCATATCCACTTGGGCCTCAACATAGCAAGCGCTGGACCTCCATTTGCAAATATCTGCCTCTCTGCCTGAGGACTTCCTCTGGCCACTGGAGCCTGCAATGACCAGCAGGCCAGAGGTGCCCAAGAATAGACACAGAGCAGCCTGCAACCAGTGACTGACGGTAGTTGGAGCGTAAATGCCCTGGCTCCCCTGCCCCTCAGGCAGGATGATTGAGGTGCATAGTCTACATTGGCTCTCAGAATTCCCCACTGGGCTGAATCTCCAGTTGCTCATAGTGGCCTCTGGTTTGATAACACACTGTTTATTAGCTGCCTTCCCTTCCCTGCCTCACTTTCCTAGGAAACAAGGTAAGTCCTGCAGGAATTTCTTTCTTGGTAAGATTGTTAGTAAGAAAAACCATTTTTCTGGGTTTCCATAGTTCTCCAAACCAAGATTTGCTCCACTCCAGCAGGTTAAGAACAGTTCTATCTTATTTCTGACAGAGGGCAGCATTTAGTTTTCTATCACAGTGAGAGATATTCCTGGGCTTGCAAATGACTCCAGCTCAAAATAAAGAAAAACAAATTGAAATGAGAATTTTAATCACTGTGCAGGGGATGAAAGGCTGTGTCAGCGTTTCCATGGTAAGTGCCGTCTTTCAGGGATTTATCATCCCAGCTGTAAAAATATGCTTTATGCTAGGATTTGGCAAGAGCAAGCCTTCAGTCACTCAAAATCTATATATTATCAAGGATTTTACTTTCAATTAAGTTGGAAACGTGACCCTGTAAAAATGGCACAGAACGCTCCTCTGCCCCTTGATGCTGTGGACTGTGCTCGCTGCCTTCCCTGCCAAATCTGCTCAGCACCACCTCAGGGAAGTGTCGAAGGCGAGGCCCCTGGACCTCTCCAGAGGCTGATTTGCATTCTAGAAATGGCTACACTGAGAAAGATGCCTGTTCATTGTGGAGGCAAAGTGGTGGTGCTTGTGGTGTCCTGTGTGTGGGGCTGCAGGTGGCTCTTCTCTGACCACTAGGTCACTTGCTCCCTCTCCTGTGTCCCAGGACCCAGGACCACCAAGGGGGGAACAGAGTGTCAGCACAATCACACGGTACACTCGGCCCCTTGGGTCCTGACCCTGAGGCCCCTGATGACATCACAAGCGGAAGAATCGCAGGCTGAGTTGACCGGAAGCCTTAGACTCGATCTGATATTAGCTTGAAGCCTGAGTCCTGTGATGTGAGGGGAATAAAGCAGCTAGACCACATTATCCGCCAAAAGAGGAGGCAGTTTGGGCAGAACAGGACCCAGTCTAAACCTTTGTCACATCACATCAAAGCCACCTCTGCCTGGCTTCAAATAAGACCAAATTTACAGAAACTTTGGTATGCTCTTTATTTGAAACAGGGTGGTAGGGGCGGACGGGGCTCTTTACAATAAAATAGAAGAGGTAAGAGCAACTTCTTGTGATCTGAAATGAATCCTTAGTATGTGCAGTTGGTGTTTGTCAAGTCTTAGGCATCAGTAATTTAATCTTCCCCCAACGCAGTCAGTGGTAGGTATGTTATTCACATTTCAAAAACGAACAAATCGGCATTCAAAGGTTAGAGAACTCACCTTCATGGAGGTCTCACGGAAAGTAGGTGGCAGAGCGGGCACTCAAAGACAGGTCTTTCTGATCCCAAATCACTAAGCTCTGTGTATTGCACTGGGGAGCAGGTCTGAATTTCCCTCCCTTGAGACAGTGTAGGAGCAGGACTCTGGGATTCTACCAGCCCATCTCCTCGTCCTTCTCTGGGTGGTGGGCAACCTGGCGTGGTGCTTGGTATGTCCCGGCCCAGCAGATCTCCTGCTGCTGGGACAGACGATCTGTGCAGAGGGCAGGACCAGGAGCAATGGCTAAACTCTAAAGGGGCAGATTTGTTTTTAATGCTAACATTTTTTGAGTGCTTATTATCTACCAGGCACAGCTGGAAGGGCTGTATAAATGTCATCTCATTCTCAACCACTCCCAGCTACTGCCTGAGATTGGTACCAGTATTGTCTCCATTTTATAGATGAAGAAAATGAGGAAGAGAGAGACTAAATAATTTGTCCAAGGTCACATGCAAGCCAGTAGGAGATGGAGATGGGATGCCAGCCCAGGCAGCTTGACTGCCAAGACCAAACCGGGGTCTGCTGCCCTGTGTGGGTGGCAGGGAATGGAGAAGGATGAGTTTTCTGGGGCTCAGAGTATTCAAGCAAGGTGCATGTTGGTAATCTAATCATAAGTGTCTGGGCTGGACAGGACTGCAAGTCAGCTGGTCCCATCCTCCATCTTCCTGTTGACCTAGTTGATTCTGCAAGAGGCAAGGTGGCTGTCTTGAGGTGTCCTCCCTTCCTCCAGGGGCAGAGCCAGAATGGGATCCCAAGTCTCCTCGGTCTCTTGCTCCTACAGGAGACAGGATCTTGTGATTGAGCCTCACGTTGAACAGGTAAGGCAGGGTCCTCCTGTACTTTGTCCCCAAAATGACTCAAGGTGAAACAGCCCCCAAAAAGCTATGGAGGATTGCATCCAGCGTTTGGGCAGGGCTGCTGTAGGCTGTCCTGTGCCCCTTAGACTATCCAGGTTTCTCCCCCCATCTCTTAGTCTGGAGAAGGAAGGAGCTGACAAATAGCTTGGGGTGGGATGGATATGATTAGTGGTTCTAACGTGCGTCCTAAAGCAGGTTAGGATGAGAATGTCATCCATGCCACCCCAGAAAACTGGGACTGTGAAAGCAACCATACAGAGCAATGACACCCCTGATGCTGAAGCTGCAATATCTTGGTTGCACTGAGAGGTTTTGGTTATGACTGTCATGCATATCTGAGTTGGTCTAAGATAGTTCTCCGTTGGCATTTAGCTGTATTGGTTTATAATGCAATTAATGCAATGGAATCTTCCAAAAAGTCCAGTAGAGGGTAGGCGGAGAGGAGAGAGGAATGGACAGGGGCTATAATATGAACAAAAGAAGAGCAAAAATCAAGAATGAAAGTGGGACTTCACTATTAACCTTACAAAAACAAAAGGGTTTTTAAGGGGCTACTACGAACAACTGTTTGCCAACAAATTAGATAACCTAGAGGAAATGAATAAATTCCTAGAAAGACACAAACTATAAAAACGAATTCAAGAAGAAATAGACATTCTGAATAGACTTATAATAAATAAAGAGATTGAATTAGTAGTTTAAAACTTCCCTCAAAGAAAAGCCCAGGTCCATATGGCCTCACTGGTGAATTATACCGAACATTTAGAAAAGAATAAATATCAATCCTTCACAAACTCTACCAAAAACTAAAAGAGGAGGGAGTACTTCCCAACTCATTAAATACGGCCAGTTGCATTGACCTGATACCAAAACTCTCTAATATAGGCTCAATGCAGTCTTTATCAAAATCCCAGCTTGCTCTTCCGCAGAAATTGACAGGCTGATCCTAAAAATCAAACAGAAATGCAAGGAACCCAGAATAGCCAAAGTAATCTTGAATAAGAGGAAAAGGTTAGAGGACTCACATGTTCTTGTTTCAAAACATGCTACAAGGCTACAGTAATCAAGACAGTGGTAGTGGCATAAGAACAGACAATGAGATCAACGAAGTAGAACTGAGGGTCTAAGGATAAACCTTTACCTTTATGCTCAATTGATTTTCAACAAGGATTCCAAGACAATTCAATGAGTAAGAATCATGCCAGGACAACTGGATAGCCACATGCGAAAGAATGAATTTGGATCTCTACCTCACATCTTACACAAAAATTAACTCAAAATGGATAACAGACCTAACCATAAGAGATAAAATGATAAAAATCTTAGAAGAAAACATAGGCGTAAACTTCTGTGACTTTGGGTTAGGCAATGGTTTCTTAGACATGACACAAAAAGCACAATTCATAAAAGTAAAGATAGACCAGATACATTAGTTGCACTTCATTACAATCAAAACTCTTTTTGCTGCAAATGATACCATCAGCAAAGGAAATGACAACCCACAGAACGGGAGAAAATACTTTCCAATCATACCTCTGGTAAAGTACTTGTATCCTGAATATATAAGAATTCTTATAACTCAATAATAAAAAGACAAATAGTCCAATTTAAAAATGAACAAAGGATCTAAATAGACATTTCTCCAAAGAAGATCTACAAATGGCCAACAAGCACATGAAAAGATGCTCAATATCTTAGTCATCATTAGTCATTAGAGAAATGTAAATCAAAACCAGAATAATAATACCACTTCACATTCACTAGGATGGCTATAACCAAAGCACAGAAAATAACAAGAGTTGGTTAAGACATGGAGAAATTGAAACCCTCGTACATTGCAGGTGGGAATGTAAAATGGAGTAGCCACTTTGGAAAACAGTTTGGCAGTTCCTCAGAAAGTTAAACATATTGTCTCCATATGGCCAGTCATTCTACTTCTAAGAGAATTGAAAACATGTGTTCACACAAAAATTTGCACATGAATGTCCATAGTACCATTATTTATAATAGCCAAAAAATGGAAAAACAGTTAATGTAAATGTCCGTTAACTGATGAATGGATAAACAAAATGTGAAGTATCCATACAATGGAATATTATTCATTAACAAAAAGAAATGAAGTACTGATTCATACCACAACATGGATGAACCTTGAATACACTATGCTAAGTGAAAGAAGCCAGACACAAAAGGCCATATATTGTATGATTCCATTTATAAGAAATGTCCAGAATAGGCAAATCCATCAAGATAAAAAGTAGGTTAGTGGTTACCTAGGACTGGGAGGGGGGAAAGATGGGTGTGGGTTTTCTTTTTGGGGTGATAAAATGTTCTAAAATAGATTGTGGTGATGGTTGCACAACTCTGTGAATATACTAAACCCCACTGCATTGCACACTGTAAGTGGATGAATTTTATGGTGTGTGAATGTCAATATGGCTGTTAAAAATTATAGGGGATTAGTTAAAAATATTATGGTAAAAGCATACAATGGATTACTCTGTAGCTACTTAAATTAACAATGTGATTTATATACATTGATATGGAAAGTTATCCACAGTATAGGAAATGGAGGGGAAAGCAGGGTATAATTCTCTATAACATGATCTCAATTTTACAGAAATAAACAGAATGCATGTGTGCATATGTCTGTGTGTGTGGGTGTACAGAAAATAAAATTCAGAAGGATATATATTAAAAGAGTGGTTTTCACGGAGTGCTGCATAATGAACTATTCTTTTTCAAAATTTATTTAGTCTTTGAAAAAGCAATAAAATCACATGGCATAAAACCCAAAAGCTCTAAAAGACTATGCAGTGAAAAATCTTCCCCAAGCCACCCAGTTCTCCTTCTAGAGAGCAACTAGTATCACCAGTTGCCTGAGTATCCTTGGGGAGAATTTGACACAAAGGGAGGATGCTCTGCACACTGTCTAGCACCTTACTCTTCCCACATAACTGTGAATCTTGTCCATCTTGAGATATAACAAGAGTCCTTGGTCTTTATTTTTTTTATGGTTGAATAGCTCTCCATCTTGCAGACGTACCCTTTGAAAGATTCTTTGTCTTCATTCATTTCCTAATTTGTTTTTGCATTTAGCAGATATTTTACTTGTAATCAGAAAGAAATTAAGCTATTTCTCCAAAAGAAGTACGTGCATTGAGGATTCAGATGTAAGAAGAGTGAGACCCCAGGAGAGGGGGTACATCAGTGTATGAGCAGACTGAGACACTCCAGATGTGACAGCAGGACAGCAAGAGAGGGGGGTGCCATCTGCCATTGGGCCATCCACCACAGGGACCCGGGAGAGATGCTGGAACCTAGAAAGGAGTCTCAATAGCATTTAAGGATCATTCCTTCTCCTTTGTTTCCACTCTTAATCTCCCAAAATATGAAGAGAATTTGAGATTTACTGGGGGCAGTGGAGCCAGAATTCATTCCTAAGGGCTGCTCCTGCCTTAACTTGCTCACGGGAATCTTTCCCTGCTCTCAGTCCAGCCCAAGACAGGACTTTCTGCCCCAGCCCACAGTGCTGCAGTGATCTGAGAGCCCGCTGGGAACCTTACAGTCTACTTTTCCTAGAGCGTCTTGGGTCGTTTAACCTATATTATGCAGAAACTTTAGAAACTGCCTGGTTTTGATTCCAGCTTCCCCCTTCTTAGCTGTGTGACCTTGAAGAAATGACCCAGTCTTTCTGTGCCTCAGTTTCCTATCTTACCAGCAAGAAGTCAAGGGGAATATTTAGCCATCATCATTGTCATCCTGTTACTGAAGGAGGGCTCCCGGATGGCACTCCATGTGTTGGCTGCCCACAGCCCTTCACGGAGCAGAGAGTAGGGCCCACTGTGTGAAGAGAGGGGCTGAAGGGATGGGGGAGTGAAGGGGCCCTTTGGTAATGAACCCTCCCTTCTCCTTGAGGGACTCGCCAGTACCCCATGTCCTCCTTGTCCTCTGCTTGTTCAGCCTCTGGAATGCATATCCTGTGGGCCCCACCATCCAGCCCGTTTCCAGCTTGGTTGCTACCAGCTCTGGGGTGAGTCAGGCTGGGAAAGAGGAAGAAAGGACAACTTGTCAACTCTTGTCAGAGTTGACAAAGTGACAACTCCTACTGTGCAAAGGCCAGCTCCTGGTCAAGTTCACGCCCTGCACCTTGGTTTTTGTTTGTCTATTGCTTACTTAATCAAAACCAAAATAAAACACTCAGGCCTTGTTGTTGCCCCACAGCTTTTCTGTTATTTCCTTAAATGAGCTCTCCCCTTCCCTGCATTCCCATCCCACCCCAGCTTTGCCTCAGCTCTACTCTGCCAGAATCTTGCCTCAGTGTCCTCTCATAGGCTGGCCCGCAGCTGACCACCACACTGGGTCTACAAGTACAAACTTCTCTCTTTCTTTGTCATTGAGATGGTTTCTTTGTAAATATTTTTACCCTTTATGCTTTCTGACACCCCGCCCCCTCCCCAGGCCATTGCACCCCTGGGCCAGTGACATCAGAGGTTCTAGCAAGAGCCACCTGCAGCCCTTCCTCTAGGCCAAGAATAAACCCTCGGTTCCTGGCCTCCTGGGCCTGGACCAGCATGTGGCCATGGTGAGGGCTCAGCCTGCCTCCCCGGGGCAGGTTTGCTGAGGATTTCTAATTAATAAGTTGTCAAATAGAAAAGGGTGTCATAAGACCTAACATTCCAGCTGAGGAAGAAATTAAATTTCTGGAAGTTGGCCCAGAATAAGGACCAGATATTTTCTACCACAGGAGTTTATATTTGACCAAGCTCAGAAGGAAGAATCATCTTGTAGAGACTAAGTCTGGAGCTGGAGGCAGGGGCTCAGTTCCAATGAAAGCAACTCCAAGTACACACAGGGATTTTCATCAGAGCATCTCTAAGGGCTTTGTCAATAACAGTGAGTCTTCACAGAAGCCCTCACAGAGAGGCAGGTAGGAAGGAGGCTTCTTTCTTTGGAGATGGAGGTACCAAGCTGGGAAATTATTTATCTGAAAGCATGAAATGCCAATGACCAAGAAACGGAATGCTTTTCCATGCACCTGATTCTTTGCCACCTACAAAGAATCAAAACACTTATTTGAAACAATCCTGACTAAGAGCATTTGTCAAGCACCTTTTATAGACTGGGCCCTGGGGAAGATGCTTTGCACAATTCATCCTCACAGTATTCTTAAATGTTGGTACTATTACCATGCCCACTTTACTGATGAGGAAACTGAGGTTCAGAGAGGTTCCCTAACTCACTTAGGTTACACAACTGGGAAATGGAGGAACTAAGATTGTAACTCAGCTCTCTGTCTGCCAAAGCCAGTGTCTTCCCTCTGTTCTACTCCTTGGTGTAGTGAGCAGTTTTAAACATGTATCAACAGGGCCGGCCCCATGGCTTAGTGGTTAAGTGCGTGTGCTCTGCTACTGGCGGCCCGGGTTCGGATCCCGGGCGCGCACCGTCGCACCGCTTCTCCAGCCATGCTGAGGCCGTGTCCCACATACAGCAACTAGAAGGATGTGCAACTATGATGTACAACTATCTACTGGGGCTTTGGGGAACAAAAAAAAAAAGGAGGAGGATTGGCAGTAGATGTTAGCTCAGGGCTGATCTTCCTCACACACACACACAAAAAATATGTATCAACAACCTCAAAAATATTCCTGCTCTTTGATCCAACAGTCTTACTTCTGCCAACCTATTCTCATGAAATAATTCTAAATGCAGAATAAGTGTCTTACAGTTCAACATGGCTAAGGACACACTAGTATGTACTCCTCTTCTTCCCAAAATCTCACTGAAATGATAGAAAAAATACAGAAATAAAAATAGAGTCATAATGGTTGTGGACAGTCAGGAGGAGTGGGATCAACGTCCACAAGATTAAGGAATTTCCAGGAAATATAAGACAAATATAAGAAAAGATTGATGACAAAATGAAACAGAAGCTGTAATGCCGCAGAGCTGAATGAGTAACTATCACAGAGTGAATTCTCCCAGCAGAATTCCAGAACAGAGGCAACAGGTACTGGATGAAAGAGTGAGCAAGGGATGGACTGTAGGGCGGTTGAGCTAGCTCTTTTCCACAGTCCACTAACCATTCCCCTGCACACACACAGTCACCTGGGGCTGGCTCCTCTATCAGAAACTGCAATCCCTGCCAGAGGAATGGGATTCTCAGGGGGTAAGGAGTTATCTTCCAGCCACCAAGACAGTTCAACCCAGATGTTCATCTACAAATATCAATAGACAACCAAGAATAGCCAGACATTTTGGAAAAGCCAGAGCCTGAGAGAGGTGCAAAAACAGAACTGACTCTAAGTAAGCAAAATTAATACGTAAAACAAGAGAAATCTTTAAGTAATTAAAATGAATATCCCAGAGAGAGTTAAGAAAATATCACATCCATTTAAAAAATAAAACCTCTATGAAAAAGACACAATCAGAGTTCTTGGAAACTAAAAGCATGATTGCCAAAATTAAAAAGCTCATTAATGGCCTGAATAGACAAATGAAAACCAAAGTAGTAAGCTTTAAGGTTACTAACTAAGTAATTAAGTTAAGGTATTCTCCAAAAATGTATTAGAAAAAAATTAAAAGATGCCATCTTTTTTTTAAATTGAGTGATATGAAGTACAGAATCAAACATGGATGTACCTTTCTTATAGGAGTTCCAGAGGAGAGAACACAGAGAACGGGTAGAAGAAAATAAAAAAAGACATAGTAGAAGAAAATGTCTTAGTACCAAAGAAATCAGATAGAAAAGGACCCACGGAGAGCCAAGCAAGAATACAAACAAAGCTTTTAAAACTCAATTTTTTAAAAAGGCAATAAATCTAATAGAGAAATGGATAAAGGACATGAGTAATTCACAGAAGAGAATTTGAACATGGCTAGTAAATAGGTGAAAAGAGCTCAATCTTACACATCACCAGGGAAATGCAAATTATACTTTACACCCACCAGATTGGCAGCAGCTATGAAAAGCTTAAATGTAATTTAGCACTTGCATTTCTAGGAATCCATTCTGTAAAAATATTCACCCATGTCCACAAAGATGTATGGACAAGGACATTCATTGGGCCGTTGTTTATATTGGTAATTATTGGAAATCACAAAAGTGTTCATTAACAGAAAAATAAATAAATTATGGTGTGTGTGTATGTGTGTGCACATTATACATACATGCACATGTTATGGACTTCTATGGAATCATCAAAGATCTGAGGGGCCAGCCAGGTGGCGTAGTGTTTAAGTGTGTGTGCTCCACTATGGCGGCCCAGGGTTCAGATCCCGGGTGTACACCGACGCACTGCTTGTCAGGCCATGCTGTGGTGGTGTCCCATATAAGGTAGAGGAAGATGGGCACGGATGTTAGCCCAGGGCCAGTCTTCCTCAGCAAAAAGAGGAGGATTGGCAAATGTTAGCTCAGGGCTGATCTTCTTTACAAAAAAAAAAAAGAGATTTGAGGTAGGTGTTTGTATTCTGATATAAGAAGATTTCTAAGTGAAAATAATCAGTGTTAAGGTGTGGGACTACTTTCATTTTTCTTGCCAGTGTTTCTTCAGTTCAGGGAAGTTTTCTTTGATTATTTCTTTTCCTCCTTTGAGAATCCCATTAGATGAATTTCAAACTTTTAGACCTATGTCTCTTAATTTTCCCCTCATACTTTCCACATCTTCGCCCAGTTGTGTGCCATTTCTGATAGAAACCTTAACCAGATTTTACAAGTAATAACTTGCTCTTTAGTGGTTCCATTTTCAACTATTGAGTCTTTGTCTTTGTTTTTTGTTTTTTGCTGAGGAAGATTGGCCCTGAGCTAACATCAGTTGCCAATCTTCCTCTATTTTGTATGTGAGCAACCACCACAGCATGGCCACTGATGAGTGGTGTAGATCTGTGCCTGGGAATTGAACCTGGGCCGCCAAAGCAGAGCATGCCAAACTTAACCACTAGGGCACTGGTGCTGGCCCTCAACTACTGAGTTTTTTAAAAAAAATTTAATAATCAAACTTTTATTTCCATTATCTCTGTTTCTATTTTCATATCAGCCTGCTCTTGCGTGGATGTAATGCCTCTTCAACTCCTCTGGGGATAGTAACTGCATTTGAAAACAATAAAGTCTCCTTACATTTGCTCTGTTAGCCTTGTTTCCTTGGGCTTTGGGCCCAACTACTTGTTGGGCCAGGTGCCTACCTTTCATAATGCCGGCTTTTAAATATTTTGCTCTCCCGCCTCTCTTTGCCCTCACATCAGCAAGGAATTTAAAGTTTGATGATCCAAGATTTGTCTAGGATGTGGGAAAATGAGTCCTCTGCACACTTCTGGTGGGAGTGTAAATTGACAGTCATTTGGAGAGTGATTTGGTGATACCTTCAAAATTTAAATGTGCATAAGCTTTGATTTAACAACTCCCCTTTTAATTCTGGACCCTAGAGAAATTAATCACCTGTGTGCACAAACATGTTTGTGGCAACTTCGCTTGCAAATGTGAAAATTAGAAACACCCTAAATGGTTATCAGTTGGGGAAGGATCCAATGATACTATGAAATTCCATGGCCCAGTTGAAAACAATGAGATACTGACATGTACTGATATGAAAAGATCTCTAAGTGTTAAGTGGAAAAAAAATTCCAGAACAATATGTACAGTGTACTACATAAAGAACAAATAAAACAAACCCACATACAAAATCTGTATTTCCATAGGTACTTACATATGTGAACAAATGCATAGAAAACAGTGAAGGTTAAAGACCAGACTGATAACAACTATTATTTCTGGGAAGCTAGTGAGATTCAATGATGTTAAGGGAGTTTTATTGTTTAAATGTTAATAAGAATATATTAATTTGTGTAATTTAAAATAAAAAAATTCTAAAGATAAACAAATGGCAGAGGTTGCTGTGTTCAAGGCCTCCAGGACACGACCAGGCCCAGGTTCTAGCCGAGAACACAAGTCCCCAGAATCTGCCTTGATTGCACTGTTGGGGTCCTCAGCTCACTGCATCAGGGTGTGGAGGATATTCCTGCAGAGTCTACAGGCACAGAGGATATAGTCAGGATGGGGCAGGACAGCTGGTGTTCAAGGAATTGAGAACTCTCCCAAAGCCCTGTTCTTACAAGGGGGGAAACTTCTAAATGGACTTAAGGAGATATTTATATTTATTTATCAGGATACCTGAAAAATATTTCCCCAAATTCACATCCTTCATAATAAGCTGCAGAAAAGGGGGCTCCATGGTCAAATAAGTTGGGAAATGCTCCATACTGTAGACATTAGGATACACATTAGGATATAGAGGCTCAGAGGCCATAGATCAGACTTCTGCTGCTGAACTTAGTGCTCCCCAAACTTATTTGACTAGGGAACCCTCTACCCTTTCTCCAGTAATAGCAATAAACATCCTTGAAACCCACTTTAGGAAACACTGTGCTGCCTCTTCCCATTCCCCTGCCCCCACCCCCGCCACAGTAATGTCCGTGAATGGGGCCAGTTAAGGAGGTTTGCAATGGTACTTGGGAAGAGGAAGTAGTGGGGGACAACATGTTGCCTGTCTTAGGTACTGGTCCTTCTCCCAGGCCTCTGGACCAGTGTTTAAACCTCCGGAAGGAGCTGTGTCCACTGGGAGTTCAAATTCAAACAACACTGCTCTGGGGCCCTGCTGACAGAGGGTGACATGAGTGGAGGAGTGCGGCGGCCTCCCCACTGCCAGGAGGTTTTGCAACAATGAGGACCCACGGGCTCAGGCCACTAGGGCACCTGGAGGGACACAGCTGGGATCCTGGGGCAACCAACACTCCCCAGGGGCTCTGGCAGCAACGGCTGAGATGGGCCCTGGCCTCGGTGCCTTCCTGGGCAGGAGACAAAGACCCAGGAGTCTGGGGAAGAAGAGCATGAATTCTTCTCCAGAAATGCCTGAGCGAGCTTCATGGAGGCATGGAGGTCTTCATGGCAAGAGAAGCCAGGGCAATGAAATATAGTTTGTTAACATTAATGTAAACTCCATTGTACCCACTAAGTGGTGGAGGTTGGGAGGTCTAGTTGTTTTTTAAAAGGTGGTTGCAGGTGTCTCTGTATCCTAGGACTATTCAGCCCAACGTGGTCACCACTAACCACATGTGGTTATTGAGCATGTGAAAGGTGGTTAGTCTGAATTGAGATGTGCTGTAAGTGCAAAATACGTGCCAGATTTAAAATATCTTGTTACATACCAGAATTAAAATAGCTCACTAATAATTTTATATTGAGTAAATGTTGAAATGATAATATTTTGGATATGTTGGGTTAAATAGAACATATTAAAATTAATCTCACCTGTTTCTTTTAATTTTTTAAATGTAGCTACGGGAAAATTTAACATTTCATATATGGCTCACATTATATTTCTGTTGGATGGCACTGATCAGGGGGTTCAATGGGAATCAGCTAGAGAGCAAACAGCCCTTCGGTTTGAGAGAACAAATTGTTGGACCCAGACTTGGGGGAGACTTTGAGGCAAAAGGGAGCTCAACTGCTTTGTATAAAAAAATAAAGGAAAGAGGACAGGCACGTGTGGCCTGAGGCTGGGTCTCAGGGGAGAGAGGAAATGGAGAAAGGATGGGAGGGAGGCCCAGGAACACCGTAGTTGCTGGAGACAAGGCAGACAAATGGCTAAGAAAGGACTCCCTGAGTCCCTGAGGCAAGGCTGGCAGTGAGTTTTGCCAGTGGTGAGGTCTGTTGATAAAATTTAAATGGGTTCTGTTCTATGCCATAATACTCCTCTGCTGTCCCCAAGGACAGACTGTGTGGGGCTGGGGGAGCTGTGTCTACGCTCAGGCAAAGCAGGGCGGGGTAAGGACAGCGATAGGCCAAGCAATGGCATGAGAGCCAGTGACGAGGAAGGGAAGCGAGGAGCAAGGGTGCAGAGAGAGGGGTCAGGCAACTGGGAGGAGAACTTGACACCCCAAATCCTTGGAAGTATCTGCAAGAGCACTGGACCGCTGGCAGGGATGTGCAAGGCACCTAGAGATTTTCATTGTTTTTTTAAAAATTATTTTATTGAGGTCACATTGGTTTGTAACATTGTGCAAATTTCAGGTGTACATTATTATATTTCAGCTTCTGTATAGACTGCATCATGTTCACCACCAAAAGTCTAGTTTCCATTCGTCTCCATATACCGTGTGCCCCTAACCCCTTTTCGCCTCCCCCAACCCCCTTCCCCTCTGGTAACCACCAATCTGTTCTCCTTATCTTTGTGTGTGTTTATTTATTTATCTTCCACATATGAGTGAAATCATATGGTATTTGTCTTTCTTTGTCTGTATGCTCTTTGACATTGGGCTTAGCATATCTTTTTGAATACCATGTCTCCTCAGGCAAGGGAAACAAAAGAAAAAACAAACAAATGGGATTACATCAGACTAAAAAGCTTCTGCACAGCAAAGGAAGCCATCAACGAAACAAAATGACAACCCACAAACTGGGAGAAAATATTTGCAAGTCATATATCTCACAAGGGGTTAATTTCCAAAATCTATAAACAACTTATACAATTCAACAACAAAAAAGTGAACAACCTGATCAAAAAACGGGCAGAGAATATGAACAGATATTTCTCCAAAGAAGATAAACAGATGGCCAACAGGCACATGAAAAGACGTTCAACATCACTAATTATTAGCGAAATGCAAATCATAACTACAACGAGATATTACCTCAAATCCGTCAGGATGGCTATTATTAAAAAGACAAGAAATAACAAGTATTAGAGAGGATGTAGAGAAAAGGGAACCCTCATACAGTGCTGATGGGAATTCCTTCTGGTGCAGCCACTATGGAAAACAGCATGGAGATTTCTTAAAAAATTAAAAATAGGGGCCGGCCTGGTGGCATAGTGGATAAGTTCGCGTGTTCCATTTCAGTGGCCCAGGGTTCGAGCGTTCAGATCCTGGGCATGAACCTACACACCGCTCGTCAAGCCATGCTGTGGTGGTGTCCCACATACAAAATAGAGGGAGATTGGCACAGATGTTAGCTGAGGGTCAATCTTCCTCACCAAAAAACAATATATATATTATATATATTAAAAATAGAAATAACATATGATCCAGCTATTCCACTACTGGATATTTATCCAAAGAACATGAAATCGATAATTCAAAAAGATATATGCACCCCTATGTTCATTGCAGCATTATTCACAGTAGCCCAAGACTTGGAAGCAACCCAAGTGCCCATCAATGGATGAATGGATAAAGAAGATGTGGTATGTTTATACACACACACACACACACACACACACACACACACACACACACTGGAATACTACTCAGCCATAAAAAAGACAAAATCGTGCCATTCACTACAACGTGGATGGACTTTGAGCATATTATGCTAAGCGAAATAAGTCAGACAGAAAAAGACAAATACCTTACGATTTAATTGGTTTTTGAAGGGAAGGATTACCCCAGCAGGCTGGCCAACACTAGGACCCCAGGCCACATTACACTATGATTTTGTAACATCCTCAGGAGTGGTGGGCAGCAGGTGTCCAAGAAGTTTGGTGGCAATGCTGGCTGACAAGGTGAGGAAGTGGAACAAAATACAATTAAAATCCACACTAGCGAGTAACGTGGGAAGAGCTCAGGATACGTTGTCAGGTTATCAAAGGAGCAAGGTCCCTGGAACGTGTGCTGTGGGATCTCCATGCACCGCTTCTGAGAACTCACGCCCTTCTCAGCCTGCTCTGTGTCTCCCAGGCTGGCTCGTGAAGTCTACACCCCCAGGCATCTTTGCCCCATGACTTCTGGGTGGGATTGGCCGCTAGGGGCCCTGCAGAACATGCAGAGGGCGGGAGGGCTGACGGTGGGGTATTCAGTCCCTGGCTCCTTCCCTGCAGATTGCAGCATGTTATCCCTCCACCATGAGCCCTCTCCCCAAGTTCTCTCTCCCTCTGTCTGGTTTCCAGCATTTGCTCCTTGCCCTCATCCCTGCAGGCCTAGGGCTCCCTACAGTCACCAGCCCTGGGGTACTGCACGTTCCTTATTGCTTCCCCCACCCCTGTCCGTACCTTGGTCAACAGTTCTTTATATTAACCCTTCTTCAGTTATGCACTTAAGGGAGGAGGCAGAGTAAAAATACATATTTGAATTTGCATAAAGAAATTCTAGAAGGATCCATAAGAAACTAGTAAATGTTGCTTACCATGGGGGCACAGTGGGAGGAAACAGTGAACCAGGGCAGAGGTGGAGAAAGATTTCTCATTGTATTAATTTATATTATTTCGATTTTTGAACTCTGTGAATTATTATCTATCAGACAAAATTAAACTGGAAAGAATCTGCTCTACCCCAAGTCAGATTTTTGGAGGAATCAGATTAATCCTGTCCAGAACTTTCACTGAGGAAGCTCCAAATCCTGAGTGGGAAAAGCCGTGGCGCCGAGGGAAGTGGCTTTTCCGAGTTGGCTCCATCAAGCAGGGCCACAGCCAGCCGCCCCATCTGCCTCATTTCCCTCTCGTCCTTCTTGGGCTTCCCCCTCAGCCACCAGTGTCCTAGAAGTGGTGCCACGGGGTTTTTCAACCAACCAGGAGAGATAGCAAAACCTAATTACGTGAGAAAGTCGACCATGGAAAACAAGGGGAACCCTGAAAAGCGGTGTCTCTGGAGAGATGGCATCAGTCCTGCTCACTCCAACCTTGAGAGGTGCTGTTCAGCCTGTGGTTTTCGCCACTGGAAGCTTCTAAAAGACCCAACAGGATCCATTCCTTTGGCTGAGTTGCCACGTGAAATGCCCCAGGCACGTGGCCTGAGTCTGGGGAACTTTCACCCTCCCACCTCCCCCTTTCTGTAAGTGTGTCCCCTGAGCCTGGACAGTGACACAGACGCAGAGCTCAGAACCACACCTGGAGAGGCGCCTCCTGCAATCCGGGACCTCAACCGCCCATGAAGAAACCTTTGACCTTTGCCGGTTCTCATCTGCTTTGTGGAATAATCTGAGGAACCAGCACGGGAACAAAGCTCACATTCACAAAGCTTAGTGCTCAAGCCCTCATTAATCCTCGAGTCACCATTACGAGGCAGGGAGAGGCCAAATGCTATTACAGCCTTTTAGCCAGAGCAGTGGGGTAATGACCTGCCTTGTGTCATGCATGAGTCATGAGCAGAGTTGGGTCTAAATCCTGATCTCTGGACCCTGGCACAACGTTCTCTCCTTGCCCTCAACAGCGGGGACGAGGGAGACGGCACGTGCGCACACAGCCCTAAAAGGTGTTCTTCTCTCCCCTTCCATGGCTCCCAGCCTGCTGTGCGAAGGTAGACATAATGGACACACAGATTGGCTTAGCAGTTACCTTAGCAGTGTGACCTCAAGTTCTAGGACAAAGATCTTCCCCCATGGGCCTGCTGCTGCCCAAATGGCTACCACTAGTTCCCCTTTGGGGGTGGGGCACGGTTCATGGCAGCATTGCCAGAGTGAGCTCCTGGTCCAAGACATTTGGGAAATACTGGATAGGTGACAGCGTGTGCCTCCTTGAAGCAGGTTAAAGTGTCAGTCAAGGTTGGTTCATCAGTCTGGTTGAATCCTGGGCATAGACCAGGACAGGTCAGTTTTATTGGGTAGGAGGGAGTCACAGAAGCCTCTGTGGAGAGGTGGCGCCTGCCCATCTCAGAGGCAGACCTGAGGGTGGGAGGAATCCATGTCTAAGGCGAAGGCCATGGAGACACAATCGGGAAGCAGTTCCTTCAAAGGTGCACCAGGGAGTACTAGGACAAACTGTGCCCCAGACTCTTCCACTTACTGCCACTTGACCTTGTGCCAGGCTCCAGGCTAAATCATTTTCATGTGTTCTCGCAGTTTCCAGGTGGAAATCTGACACTCGGAGAGGTAAACTACCCATGTTTGCATAGCCGGGAAATGGTCGAGCTGGAATTTGAACTCTTGTCTGGCAGAAGCCTAAATGTTCCCACTTCCCAGAACATTCTCACACATTTACCAGCAGATCTGAGCAAGCCGGGGGGCAGGAGAGAGGAAGGAATGAAGAGCACCAGCTCAGAGGCAGAGAGGAAACGGCGAGGTGGAGGCACAGGAAATCCTGGCCCTGTGCACATACTCTTTCAGCGCATTAGGCGAGCTATTTTAATGTCAAGGCCAGGATGCAGCCCAAAAGAATGGCAAACGCAAAATGCATTTGCTTCTGCAGTTGGCCTTTAAAACATCTTTTTCACCAGTTGGAGCCCTGGTGAACATCCGGATCTTCCTAAGTTAAGCCTTTGACATTTAAAATAAATATTTTCAGATAACAAAGCCAATACGCTTCAGGCTTTGTGGCCAGAAGTCTCCTGACCTCTGAGATCCAGGCTGTTCCTGCTCACTTGGTCCCTCCTTTTAGTTAACTTGCTGGAAGGAGCTCCAGAGAAGAGGGGACATCCTGATGAACTATGGCCAAGCAAATGATGCAAGAGGAAGGCAGGTCTAATAGAAGTTGATGATCACAAATCCGACAGCACTTGCAGACAAAGCCCTTGGATGGTTGGCCTCATTTGACTCTTCTGCATTCCCTGTGGGCTTCCTCTGCAAGGGGGCCATGGAAGTTTCTGGAGCTGTGTCCACTTTGGGGTGTAGGACTCCCATCTCTCCTCCAAAGTTCCGTAGGAAAATTTCCCATGCAAGTCAAGCTGAAAATGCCCACCAATGCAGGAACAGTCGTTCCCAGCTCTGCCATGCTGGGTGACCTGGAGCAAGTTACTTAACTTCACCGTGCTTCTGTTTTCTTATCTAGAAGATGAGTGTGATCATGACAACCTACCTCACAAGGTTATGATGGGAATATGAAGTGCGAAGATATGCAAGGCACCGGGAACAGTCCTGGGGTTCTGAGCACCTTGTAAGTGTGCTGTGATTCTGTTCTGGCGAGGCCGTGGAGACCATGTGGGACGGGGGAGGGGGGATTTATCGAACACCTGTTATGTGTCAGAGAGTTTCCACACATGATCTCCTTCCATGCCCCCAATGATCCCTTGAGAAAGAGGTTATTGCCAAAGTTCACAGACAAGGACTCAGAGAGGATAAATAACTTTTCCCAAGGTCATGGAGTTTGGGGAGCAGGAGTCAGGGTTTGAACATACTTCAGCCTGGCTATCTGAATCATTCCACACCTCCTCCCTGAAGCCTGCCAGGCCCGAATTCTTATTCCTGACACCCGCTTAGGTTGTTTGGTAATGAAACCACAGATCCTGAGGCAGGAGCTGGGAACAAGCCCACACTCACTCGTGTCCCCCGTGGGTGGGTCTTTTCTGTTATTCACAATTCCAGTTGGTGGGCCCAGTGGGGAGTGGCCAGGAAAGTTAACTGAGGAAACTGAACAATGAGAACAGAACTAGAGGAGTTGGGATCCTTGGGGCCTGGCAAGAAGGGATACACTCCAGCAGAAACATTTCCATATTTTCTGCCTGGTTTTTGAATCGTCTCCTGGGAGAGCTGGCCCCAGGCACAGTGACGAGGGGAGCAAGCACTTGGAAGCACGTGAGTGACTGAGCACCTAGCCCGAGGGACTCTTACAGCTGTGACCTCATTTAATCTTCATAGTAACACTATGCGATGATGATTATTGTGCATTTTATAGACCAGGCAATTGAAGCCCATTAAAGTTAAACAAGTTGCTCAAAGTCACACAGCTGAGGAGGATTTAGCCCTGGTCTGTCTGGTCCCAAGTCCCTGCGTTTCCTGTGACAGCCTCCCCTCTGGTGACAGAGACGCTGCTCGTATAATGGGTAATACGTGACGCACACCTGCGAAGGCTGGGCTCCTCTTATGGCTCAAATCTAATAACACTCCAACCCACAGGTATAAGGAAACTGAGGCAGGGCTAGGATTCCAGGAGGAAAGGGATTGGAGAGCAGGGAAAGAGGGAGACAGAGAAGTTAAGGAAGACGAGAAAGGACAGAAGGACATTAGGGGAACAGGGAATTCAGAGCCATCCTTCAGCTGGATAGACTGTGGTAGCCAGGGAGAGGCAGCTAGAGCCTATAGCAAATTGCGTCTCAACTCACTGCCGGCTCTCAGAGCACCAATACAGACCTATTGCTGCCGTACTCACTTCATCCTTCCCCCAGGGGCTCAGAGGTGGGACAACTCAGGAGAGAGATAGAAGCTGTGGACAAGTTTCCAGGTGATGAGGAGACTTGGGGTGGGAGGAGAGGCAGCCCAGTGCAGAGCTAGATCAGATTAGATCCAACCTGGGGGAACCTACCAACCTTGGCTGCTGTGACGAGGTCATGACACAATCAAACAGGCCACAGGGAGGGGGTCATCCTCCCCAAGCCCGCATCCTGGGCCTCCTCTCTGTAACCCAAAGCTAGGTCCCTGTCACACATTCCCTCAGGGCTCCCGTATTTCCCTCAGGCTCACCTTTCTAGGTTTGACCTTGATTAGAACAATGAAAGGCTCTGGGATTGGCTTGTCCAACTCCCTCATTGTCTCCAGATAGAGAACGAAAGTAGGAAGGAGCCTTCTCTTGGTCCTCAGCAAGCTTGATTTTTGTTTCTTTCTGACCTTATGCCCCAAAAGGCTTTAAGAGCCTCTAGGGCTCCTTAGAGGGAGGGCCAGGCCCTGGCAGGACCTCATTGCCACCTCTTTGTCCCAGATGGAGACCAGGAATGGTTCCTACAGTGGCCCAGCCTGAGAGTGAGGTCAGTGGGGGGCTGTGGGGGTGGTGGACTTGCTGTCACTCCCACAGGCTGAACTTCAGGCAGATCTGCTTTTTGCTGGGCATGAATCAGGCTTTCTCAAGATGCTCCTCATGTTCTTCAGGGGCACCCAGAGCCTCCTCTGAGGTACGCCTGTGGCTGGAGCCCCCAGGTCAAACCAAGGTAGAGCCTCTGGGAAGGGTGGCCAGAGCCTGGCCAACACTGATGGGCAGAGCAAGCTCCATATCCAAGGAGTTTCTCCTAACTCTGCCCAGAACAGAAGGAAAAACAACTCCAGTGATGGGGGGAGTAAAGAAAGGCAAGAATAAGCAGCACAAAGGGATTGGAAGGAAGCTCTGACTCAACTGCCCCAGGGGAAGCCACGAGGGGGAAGCAGCATAGTGCCCCCCACTGCCCCATCATCTGGGCCAGTGGTTCTCAACCCTGCCTGCATATCAGAATCACTGGGGAGCTTTGTAAAAATACAGATTCCCAGGTTCCACCCTCCATCACCCCAGATTTGGCGTTGGTACCTTGTAAAATCTCTCCAGGAGATTCTAACACGTAGTCAAATTTGAAAACAGTCAGATGTAGGCCAGGGCTTCTCAAACTTTAATGTGCACACTGATCAACCAGGGATCTTATTAAAATGCAGATTCTGACTTAGCCGTCTGGGACAAGACCTGGGAATGTGCATTTCCAACAAGCTCCAAGGTGATGGTGATGCTGCTAGTGCTGGTCCGGGGACCACACTTTGAGAAGCCAGACTCTCAGCTAGACATCTGAAACAAAACTGAAGGAGCCCCAACCCCAGGGGCAGAGGTGGACACTGAGGCCCAGAGAAGGGCTCATGAAAGGGCCAGCCACTGGCTCTTTACACAATCCCCACTGCCTTCTTGAAAGATGAAGGGCGGCGCAGCCCTGTCTCATACACATTAGCTTATTTTTTGCTGCTGAAAGGATCTAGGTGCTCCAGGTTTCTGAGCAGAGTCTTGGGATTAAGGGAGAAAGAACTGTTCTCTGTGAATGATGAGCCGCAGGTGGTCCCTTCAGGGCCCAGAAAGGTTCTTTGGACACTCACGCAGACCATGGAGGGCATGAGAGTCAGCTGCCTAAGCTTCCCACTTGTGGGCTCCTCCCACCTGCTCCAGCCAGGACCAGGGATAGAGCAGGGGAGGGAGGGAGGCGGTCTTCAGCTCAGAATGCTCTGGGAAGCGACACTGTGGGGCCTAAGTATGGTGGTGAATCCTTCTTGTGAAATAAGGAAGGTTGGAGATCCAGATCGAGAGTCAAGCGCAGTCAAAAGGTCCTGACGCTAGAATAGGCTAATTCTCCAGGGAGCCTCAGCCCCTCGTTGGGGCCCTGCAGGTCCTGCTGCTCCCCATGGGCCCATCTGTCTCTCCTGGGTGCTTGGGTCATATCCTAGAAGCTCTAATGACCTTCACACTTCCTGAGTCAGCTGCTAGTGATGGGTGAGGCTCCCTTGGGTCACCCTTCACCCAGCCAGTGTCCTCCCTGAGGATGGCTGGGACACATTGGCAGGTATCCAGCTGATGAGTCTGGTCACACCCCGGGAGCTGGCCAAGGCTCTGACTGGGCACTCACAGCCATAGTCCAAGCAAATTTGGGAGCCAGTGGCTTCACTCACCTGGAATGGGGCTCACTGACCCTGCCAGGCGTCCCAGTGGTCCCCCCTTTGGCCATGTTGAGAGGCCTTTGTTGGTCCTGAAATTTTTTCCTGCTTCTCCTTAGGTAGAGGTGATAAAAATGCCCCTCAGAAACTTCAGATGAACAAAATTATATTCCAAGTCCTTAAAAAGAAAGAAAAAGGGTAAAGAGGTTTGCGGACTGGAGGGTTGCAGATTTAGAGTAGCAATGCCGTTTGTTTGCAGTAAGAATGTCAATAATAAAGATCTTTTGAATAGCTGTGTGTTGTTATTCTAGCTAAAATCAATCACCTGGTGATGACAGTGATGAAAGGAAACCACACGACTGAGCAGACCTGAAGCTCACAGTACATTGAGCTGTTTCAGGATCATCTAATAAATGACGGCACAGCCCCCAACCCCAAACAGAAGAGCATGTGAGGGCCCAGCACCCTCGACTGACTGGTCTCTGCAGCTGGGGTCATGTCGTGTAGGATCCAGGTGCAGCAGCGCCGTGCACATAACGGATCCCAACTGAGTGAAGGCCCTGTCTCCAGTTCTCATTGAGAAGCAGATGTCCCCACCTGGTTAATTACTGTCTTCCCAGCCCCCACCACTGGGCTGGTGACGGAGCAGATCTTCAGGAACACTTGTTAAGTCAGTGGACAACCCTGTCACCAACACCACAAGCGGACCTAACTTGGAGGCAGGTGGGCTGGGGCCTTTGCAGCCACACTACCTGGGTGCACATCCTGGCTACACCATTTGCTGGCTGTGTGACCTTCACCTTAGGCAAATCATTTAACCTCTCTGTGCCTCAGTTTCCTCACAGGGGTAATAATAGTAGTTGGGTTGCTGCGAAGATTCAATGAGTTAATATATGTGAAGCCCTGAGAACAGGCCCTGGCACACCGTAAGTAAATGTGTCATCCTGTCTTACGGCAGAAGAAACCATAAGGCTCAGAGATGAAATAACAGGCTCCTCCCAGGGTTTTTCTATTCCATCTCCTGTCTCTGTGGTCCCAGCCTGTTCCGCTCCTCCTGGGTGAGCAAGTGCATCTCTCTGAGCCCAGGTCCTCCTCACCATTAGCCCTGAGCTGAGTTCCTTCTCCTTGCCCCCTCACCACCTTAGCCAAGCCGGGAGAGTCCCTGGCCTGCCATCCTCCTGCCCTAGGATCCAGACGTGGACGCTGCTCCACCCTCCTTTACTGCATGACATGGGGCAAGTTATGTGACCTCTCTGTGCCTCAGTTTCCTCCTCTGTAAAATGGAGTTGAAGCACCACCTTAAAAGGCTGCCGTGAGACTTAGCGGCGGGCATCGAGTAAGTGTTGTATAATTGTCTACTACTTTTATTAATAGTATAATTATTGTCATGGGAGTTTTTTTAGTTTCTCTGGGAACCAGCTCCTCACCCTTGTTGCTACCTATAGGTCTGACATGGCCAAGCACATAGTCCTTCATCAAATTCATCAAGTATTTACCAAGTGCTGACTCGATGTGCTATGCTCTGGGGACATGATGATGCACAATGTGTGAGGGATGTCCAGTGGTCTTTTTATCCATTTCTTTGGGATTCTATTCTGGATTCCTGCTTGTCTATGCTTGATAGTATTGATGCTGGAGTGACATCTACCACTAACTGGGCACCTACCATGTAGCTTATGTGCACATTACCCAGTTAGATCCTTATACAAACCTAGGTGCTATGGTTTGCTACCTTCATTTCCAGCTAAGGAAACTGAGGGGTTTCCTTACAGTGAAGGAGTCCCAGCACCAGGATTCAAACAGAGGCCTGTTTGACCCCTAACCTCTCCACCATGCTCTGGGTGGCCTGGGAGAGGAGAGACCTCCTTCCTTTGTGGAGCCCACTTGCCTATTCTGGAAGGCTTTCTCACTGGGCACAGCGACATCCTCCCTCAGTTCTATCCCCGAGAAGCTGAAGACCCTTCAGCAGGTTCTATTCTCAGCACCATGAAAACTTTCCCACGACCGGGAGTACCAGCAGTCAACTCTTTCCATGGGGCTGTGTGCATCCATGTTTTCTTTGGAAGTGCTTCCTGGAAAATATTATGTGTTAGCCCATGAACTAAACAACAGTTCAGAGATGCAATCCAAAGAGGCACAAGCATCCAGGAGTCGATGAGAGTGAAAATGGCTCACGAGGGTCCAGGTTCCAGGTACAGGTTTGGGGACAAAGCAAACACCTTGTTCAGCCTTGAGTCCACAAAATAGCTGTTCTGGTAGCAGGTCATCTGGGAGAATCTCATGACAAATGAAGCCGGAGGATGTTGCTTTTCTGATTTTAGATCAGCTCAGGCACAGAGAAAGAGCATGAGCGGCTGGCCCAGGAACCACCACTTCTACCTTTACCCAGCTAGGAGAGGCCCCTGCTCACCCTTGAAAATGCTCTGCCTTTGTCATGTACAGAAGGCTTGGACCTACCATCCTTGCCCACTGGTTCTCTTCAGCCCATCAGCCTGCATGCAATGAGCTGAAGTTCTAAGGCACCCAGAGCCGTATAAGGGTCTATGGGGGACACAGGCTGTCCAATGGGAGCTCACAGCCTGCGAGGTAAGCTGGCTCCTTTGTCTTTCTTTTTGTCCTTTGCTCATTGGACTATGTCAATGGTATCTGCGGCATGATTTTGCAAAACGTAACCGAAATGTTAAAGACATGCCTGCCCTTTAACCTGGCAGTTTCAATTTCAGGGATTTATCTTAGGAAGATAATCAAGCATGTGAACCAATTTAGCTAAATTGAAGAAGGTTCAGACAATGTTTTTATATTTTTTATTTGTTTTTAACAGTAGCAAAGGATTAGAAATAAACCAGATGACCAACAATAGGGGACTGGTTACCAAAAGATGGGTATACCACACAATGGAGTGATATCTGGCCATTACAGTGATTTTGTAAAAGCATATTTACTGGAAGAGGAGTCCTGATATATTATTAAGTGGAAGGAGCAGTTATAAAATATGCTACGATCATACGTTGTGATCCCATTTGCGCGTATGTGTGTGTGCATGCACACCTCTCTCTGCATGTCAGTGTCTACACAGGACATGCTGTTTGGTTTTTCATTGTCTTGACAAGAGCTGTGCCAGGGCCCCCTTGCTCACGACTGGAAGAGTGAATTGCCACTTCCAAGGCATCGAAAGGGGACTTTTTTCTTCCAGAAAGTGTGTGTTGCTGGGGGGTTGGGTGTGGGGATAGCTTATCCCCCCAGGTTGCTTCTATCCAAGTAGAGGCAGTACCCCTGGGATGACACCCCTGGACTCTCTCCGTCCCTCCAGCCCCTCGTCCTTGTCACCCTCCCTGGAGGGAGGGGCTTAATCTGATTGTGAGTGTGGAAGGAGAAGCCATACAGGAGTAGCCCAAACCCTCTTGGGTCTACCCTCCCATGCTGTAGATGGCACAGAGACAGGCCCCTTGGTCCAGCTCTGTCATGGCTGGGTGAGTGAGATGCCTAGTTCAGGAGTTCAGTACTTGGAAGGACACGTAGCCGCTACAAACCTTTTTCCGACATCAGCTTCATCCGTGTACGTGACCCGCTGCTCTCCATCTGCCTTATTATTCCTTTGTTTTATTTCTGATTGGTTCAGGACTCAAGTGAGGAAGTGAGAAAGGGGATGCTATTCCCCAGGGCCCCTCAAACACCTCAACATTCTGGGTCCTCTTTTGGAAGCAAGCAACACTACACTGTAAGAAAGGGAATGGAATCAACTCATTTTGTTTCAAGGGTTGGGAAGCTAAGCTGTCTGATCACTGGGGGCTTACCCCTGGAGGGGAAAGGAAACAGGACTCTGGATATCAGAAGGATTCTGACTGTATGTTCCAAGAGCAGATGGAGTTGTGTGGGGTTGGCAGTGTGTGGGACTGAGGATAGCCACCTTGGGACCCTAAGTTTGGGGTGACCTTGACTGTGTGGCACTGGAGGTATTAGGGTCACTGCCCCCGGGCAACTCGAAAGAGCTGTGCAAGAAGTGAGGTCATCAAGGGTGTTCCTCAGCCATATATGCGTGACCACAGCCATGCATCTTTCCCCATGACATGGTGTGGTCACTAAAGGCAAGAAGAGCAGTGGCTATAGAGGAATATTAGGGGTCAAGGCTCTCCTCACTTAAGAATGGAAATCAGACCATTTCTGTATAAACCCAGGGTCTGTTCTCGGGCCATCCAGGGATCTGGGGGAGCCCAGAGGGAGATGTGGTTCCTCCTGCTAATCTAGGACTCACTCCGGGAAACTTCTCTGTCTACACACTCTTCCTTAATCTTCTCTATGACTTTAAATACTAAGATTTTGCTTTGGGAACTTGAATTTGTATCTCTAGCCCCAGCCTCTCCCCAAATCCCAGACTGGCCTTCTTGGCAGCCCATTTGGCTATTTATCATTTCAAAGTTAACATTTTAAAACTGACTTCTTTTTTTTTTGTGAGGAAGATCAGCCCTGAGCTAACATCCATGCTAATCCTTCTCTTTTTGCTGAGGAAGACCGGCTCTGAGCTAACATCTATTGCCAATCTTCCTCCTTTTTTTTCCCCCCCAAAGCCCCAGTAGATAGTTGTATGTCATAGTTGCACATCCTTCTAGTTGCTGTATGTGGGACACGGCCTCAGCATGGCTGGAGAAGCGGTGCCTCGGTGAGCGCCCGGGATCCGAACCTGGGCCGCCAGTAGCGGAGTGCACGCACTTAACCGCCAAGCCACGGGGCCAGCCCTAAAACTGACTTCTGATCCATCTCCCCACCCCAGTCCTCCCCCATCTCTTCATTCTCTTGATGCTCAGGACATCCTTGAGTCACCCTCGACCTTTGCCTCGCATCTCACGTTCTCATCAGGAGATCCCTTCAGTTCTATCTTCAAATACATTGGGATGCCATCTCACCTCCACCACCTCCAACATCCTCCTGGTCCAAACAACCATTGTCTCTCCCTTGGATTATTGCACTAGCCTCATAACAGGTCCCTGCTCCTACATTTGCCCAGCTGTAGTTTATTCTAAGCATTAAATCAGATTGCATAACTGCTCTGCTCGAATCCTCTGACAGTATCCCATCTCAATCAGAGAACAGCCCAATCCTTTCACTGGCCCTCAAGTGATTGTGTGGCTCTCAAGTGGCCACACAATCTGGCTCTGTGACCTCCCTATCTCATCTCCTACGCCCTATCTACACCAGCACACTCTCTTCCAGCCACACTGACCTCCCTGATGTTCCTGTGACATGCCAGGCACACTCCTGCCCCAGGGCTTTTGCATGTGCTGTTTCCTCTGCTGGAACACTCTATCCCATTATCTCCAGACGGCTCAGTCCTTTGTCTTCTTTAGGTTGTTGCTTTCAGGCATTCCCTGATCACCACATTTAAAATTTCAGCCTGCCCAGCACTCCCGAAGCCCTTCCTGTGCTATGACATTTCCATTGCGTTCATCCCCAGCTGTCATACTATTTTTCTTATTCCTTTGTTTATTGTCTGTCTCCTTCCACTAGAATGTCAGCTGGGCAAGGACAGAGCTTTTTGTTCTCTCTCACGGCTCTTTCCCCAGCAGCCGGAAGAGTCCCTGGCACATAATAAGTGTTTGATAAATACCTGTTGGATGAATGAATGGATCTAAAAGGTGGTGACAGAGATAGTTTTAATTTAATTCTGAAAAATAAAAGTATGACCTACCATCTACAAAACTGTCGTGGAGAAATTCACACCAAGTGCACACAGAAAAAAATCAGGCTGCATTGACACTAAAATGTTACAGTGGTTTTCTCTAGGTGAGGGCCAGATGATTCTCTCTCTGTTTCTATTCATTCATTGTTTCTAATTAACTGACAATAAATATATTGTTTGCATAATAAAATAAAAGTAGAAGAATAGTTTTGTTGTTTTTTTTTTTTTTTTTAACTGGTGCTTGCTCTAAATTATAAGGTGCCCAGAGGCAAGGATTGTGTGTAGGCATATGAGCATTTCTAAGTTCCTCAAATGGAGACTTTCCATAGCCTAAGATGCTCCCCCTCTGACAGGTCTGCTAGTTCTGCTGGTTCTTACTGATCTGGTGTTCTTCATGCACACCAACTGAATAACCTCTGACTGTACACGAGAAAGAGGCCCCAGAGTGTTTGGACTAGTTCATCAGTAAAGCTGCTGTTACTGAGAAAGGCAGACACACAAGGACTCAGACAACCAATGGCCACCTTGCTTGGTATCCTGGCTAGCATGGCTCCAGGAGTAAACAATCATAAGTTTCACTGAGCACTGTGGCTGACAAAGCATCTTCACATACATCAAGTTACTTGATCCTTGCAACAGCTTTGTATGTTACTGGTCCTTCTCTCCCCAGGAAGGCCTACAGAGGTTAATTACTTTGTCCAAGGTCCCACAGCCAGCTTCTCCCACAAATAGCCATAAGTCACAAGGAGTTTAGTCAACAGCCTTTCCTAAAAAGAGTCGTGTTTGGGATGGTTTGATTACAGCTAAACCCTTGGAGTGCTTGGAGGAAACTGAGGCAGAGAACTGCAGTAGGGGTTTGTCTAGGCAAGGAGATGCAATGACTCTATTATCTTAGCAGGATGGGAGTGCTCTTAGGGAGGAAACTACCTTTGTTTGAAAAAAAGACCTTAATAAATGCTTGGAGCAGAATGTGAGGCCTTGAAGTTGAAGCTACTCTGCCATTAAGCAAAAATGTGAGACCTACTTTTTAGCATCTAGGAGAGTCTGGGAGAGTATAAAGGAAAGAAGAGGAAGGAGCAGGGGAAAAGGCAAGACGGAGAGGGGCAGGAGAAAGCAGGGGAACGTCAGTGCCGGGTGGCTGGAGGCTGCTTGAGGATCAGAGATGCTCTCCTGTCGGATCTTGAAGTTATATTGTTGTGATGGAAATCCGTTCTTGTCTCCCCTCTATGCCTTTCCCTCCCGAAATGGTTGGCAAATTCTGCTCGGCTCATAAATATTTTGGGTGAGAGGGGTTCTTGATAGACTTGACAAAAGCTGTGGCCTGTAACAATACAGAATAGGGACCACACACAGGTGAGCAGGAGCCAGGGCAGGGCAGGGCCTGAGGAGACAGAAGGAGCCATGAGCACATGAGCCCCCTAAGGATGTGCAGAAATCTTGGGGAGAGCTTTAGGTTTCCAAAGGCCACAAATCTGATGGCTCAAACCAACTTTATCAGGATTTCCACCAGGTGGGGGGCTAATATCAGGGTTACATCCACAGGGAAAGTATTGGGGTTGGCATTTGGCAGAAATTTATTTTTCCCTCTAATCTAGTTCCCTTGCTTGAGTCAAAAGGCTAGAGTTACTAAGTACAAAAGACAGCAAACTTGTTCCTTACCCTGTTTCCTGCCTTTCTTGGGAACAAGGCTTAATAGACCCTTTTTCTTTTCTTTTATAGACAATGCCACAGGATTATTCATACAGAAGCTCTGGTCTTTTTTGCACACATTTTCAGATATCAAAGAGCTTGAAGAACGTGGCACAAATGTTTAAAGTAGCATTCAGGCTTATCCATCAGTCCCCTGTGAGTTTGGTCAGCATGGATCAGTTTCCCTGTTTGCTCCCTGCTTGTTCCCACAGACTGGCGGCTGCCAGCAATGGACATAAGCTGCGATTTTCCACTGCAAACATTTTCCTCTTCCTAGGGCTGGGCTCAGGCATGAGGTCATAGCCCTAACCATATCAGAAGGAACACAGTGTCCAGTCTTTCATATGGGGCATTCCCAGGAGGCAAGATCAGAGGAGTCCTCCCCTCTCCTTTCTCATTTCACCCTCTCCTTGTCATCACCCCTCTCCAAAGACCCTACAAGAAGGGTCTGTGCCCAGAACAGTCAGTGTCCCTACTCCAAGAGGCACCCTGGGACCATAAAGGGGACATAGTGACATGGCTTTACACCCCCACCAAACGTGGTCACGGTCGTTATCCAACGCCACCCTACAACTGTGAATTAGCAGAGGAAGTTCCAGCCATCCCCACGTGGCAGCGAGGGCTGCAGGATCAGAGAGGTTGGGAGCCTCGACTGGGATCAGCGAGTGAGTTGCACAGTCAGGAATCAAACCCAGATTTGTGGTTCGAACAAGGGCTTTTCAAGTTTTGTTTTTCCTGTTGATTATCAGAATCATTGCTCTGTGGATGCTCCAAGTCCTGGTTATTCTTCTTTGCCCCGACCTTGAGCTCCTCCTCACCTCTTCGCCCTGCTCGGTGCCCAGGGGCTGACCTCTGTGGGCAGCATCAGTGGGTGCCCGGCTGGCTGGCTCCCTGGTGGCCTGGAGCTGAGGCTCTGGTGGAGGCTGTGTTCTGAAGCCATAGCCCCTCCTCCGAGGCTCCAGACCTCACCAGGCTTCAGTGCATCATTCCTGCTCTCATCCCTTCAGGTGCTACCTACTTCCCACCCGTCTCTGGGGCCTCCCCATTCCCAGGGTTGGTTCCCTAACCCTGTCCTCCCCCGCCCCCGATCTATCCCTTCCTTAAATTGTTCTTCACTACACCACGTTGAGGGTACCTTCTGCTCCTGTTGGGCCCCTGGCTGCTATACCTAGTATGTCACACAGATAAAATGGAGCTGTCCTGGGGTCCCCTTGTCCTCTTTGGTGGCCCCTGGGACACTGTTCAGGAAACTAAGAGTCCCGGAAGCACAATGCACACCCCCTGACCTACACGCCACTCCGTAAGGACACTGCACTAGAGTGCCAGCACATCTTCCAGCTGTGAGGTGCCCCCGCCCAGTGCAGCCTGAAGGGGTTGGGGCCTGGGTCCCTCCTTCCCTCTTATAAAGGTGCCCACAGCCCCGCTTCCCAGAGCTCTGGGGGCACGTCCCGCACCCTCCCGGAGGCGGCTGCTCTTCCAGGGCCCTGTTGTCCTTTCCTCCTCACACTTTGCTGACCTGCGCAGAGTCTGGGAGAAGCAAAGTCAAGGGGAGGAAGAGGTTTCCGGAGGTGGCCAGTCGGCCTCATCCTTGCTGTGGTGGCTTCAGCATAAGTGCCTACTACTGCAGCTGCTGCCCTGGCATACTCCCTCTCCACACGCCGGCAGGTCTGGGGGCCACTGTCCTCGCCGCCCCCCAGCTCCCCGAGAACGTGGTGCTCTGCCACCCCTGCTTCCCTCCAAGGGGTTTGGAAACTTGCGCCCCTGAGTAGAAGCCACTGATTCAGGCGCTTGTACCTGACTTCAGCAGCAATCACGGGGGCTCTGGGTGTGTTTACACACATGCACACTCACAAACACATACCCCCGAGAGGCAGAGGACCCAAGAGTGGCCCTGAGCAGCTAAGAAGCCACTTTCTCAAAGTCTTATTCCCCCTCCTGTAGGGCAGGAGCCTGCTGGGGGTGCCTGAAGCTGAAGACACCAGGGAAGCTGACCCCCAACCCCGGCCAATGCCGCCTGCTTTGCTTCCATCTGGATGAGCACATAGGCGGGGCAGCCCCAGTGCAGGTGCCCAGAACTGGGGGAATTTCCCTCAAGGAGGAGAACCCGCTGACCAGCCAATACATATCTCCTGCCTTCTTCAAAGCTGCATTTCTCAGAACAAATCTGCCAACTGGCATGTGAGTTTGACCATCTGTCTCTAGCGATTTTGATTCCCATCAATCAGTGTCCCAAAGCCTTATTCAATAATAGCAATTTTTAAAAAAGCATTTGAATGTCCATTCATGCGTTTATTCATTCAGCACTGAATTGCTTACTATTATGAGCACATGGTAGAGCCTGTGGGGGAGGGACTGAGGAACAGTTGTCCTTGCCCACCAGAAGCTTATGGTTCGGTAGAGGGCACAGGGTGTGGAACACGCTCCGTGCAGGGAGACTTGAGGGGCTCTGAGAGTCATAGGTGCATGTCTGCGTGTGCAAGCAAGGAGCTTCCTGAGGGAGGGGTCCCCCCTCCCCTCCATGTGTCCCTCCTCCCTCTGTCCCTGTCTCCCTTCTTGTTCCCTTTTCCTTCCCTCCTCTGTCTCCAAGTGACAGTCTGTCCCCATGCTCCCATCCTCCCCCATACACACACTCACAATTTTGTCTCTCCTCTGATTCTCTTCTCTCACCCTGCCCCCCTCTCTCTCACGCATCGGCCAGTCCCTCCAAACCAACAGAAATTCTCCCCAGTTGGAGGCAAGGAGGAAACAGCCATTCCCAAAAGACAAGCAACAGAACTAGAGCAGAGGACCAGAATCCTGTCAAACATTTCCCAAGGGAGGGGAGAAGGCCACAGATGATAATAAAAATGTTGCTCGCTGCCATGACAACTGCAATCATTCAGCCACAATGCCAAAGATTTGGAGGCAACAAAATCAACTGAATGTTTGTTTCCCCAGCATGACCAGCATCCCTAAGGGGGCAGAGGCCTAAGAAGAAGATGCCTTAGGGCCTCACCTGTCACCTGCCAAAGAACTAGGGTGCTTGGCAGGGATTGGCCCTTCTTTCTCCAGTCTGCTATCAATTGTGACATCACTTTCAGCCCTGTGTCCAACTCTTCATCTGTGCCAGGGTGGCTGTGGCCATTTGGAGTCTGCTGGGAGCCCAGGTGAGGAGGCTCAGGCCCAGGCTCAGGCGAGTGGCCCCTGCCGTAAGGCACAGGCAGAGCCACGGCCAGCATCAGGGTGGCTGCAGGGCCTAGAAGGCTCAGTGTAAACAAATTACCCAGATTATGTTTGTGGATGGGAAGGTGGGAGGTGGAACCCCACATAACAAAACAGGAAGCAGCTTCATTTTTAAGAATAAAGCCTAAAACCAACAATAAGAAACTAGGAATAATCAATAGGGCCACTGTTTCCGCTGCAGCCAAAATCACACAGCTAAAGATTCACCAGGTCCAGCTAAGAAAAGGCCATGAGGGGACCACTTACCATTTTTGTTCTAGGTAGTTTACGAATGTGGACACGAATGTTCTATAACGGATTTCCTCAAGGTGCATTGTGAGCTAAGCCAGCCAGGGAGACACAGGGTGGGGTGTTTCTGAGAGTGGTGACTGCCATCTCCAGAGAAGCTGCCACCTGCTCTGAGGCCGTTGGCAGGTGCTGGCAGCACACAAGGGCCCCAGACGTTTGATCTCCAATTTACTCTGCGTTGTTAGGGTGACAAACAAGGCTGAAGAGCAGAGTGATTCAGCACTCTCCTCATCCTGTATTCCTCCCTACCTCCCCAGGCACTATGCAGCTTTCAAGGGGCTATGCACTTAAATAATAATATTGCCAAGTGCCTGAGACCTCAAACTGTGTGAGATATTAATGTGAGTATAAAAATATTGCTTGGTGTGTGTGGCTGTCACAAGGAAACTCCTTTAAGAGAGGCTATCTGTGCTGGGGCATTTGGGAAGGAGAAAGGCAATGGTTGGAGATAGAACGTGTGGTTGCTGCCCGTTCTATTAAATACGATGCGCGGGGTTCAGAGCTGAATGTGCGTTTGTGAATCCCACTCCTCTATTGGCTAAATGGAGCTCGGTTTGTACGTGGATCAAAGACAAGCTACTTATCCCTACTGGATATTTCCTTCTAACACACTGGCATTGTTCAGCAGAGAAAGGTGAAACAAAGGCTGAATTTATTCACAGAGAGGAGCTTCAAAGTCGAAACATCAAGGAAGCAGCTCAAAACTTCAAAAACAGCTTCTAACCTAAGTTCTCCAACATTTCATAGTTTTAAAAATCACAAGAAAAGGATGAACTATCCAAAAAGAGCAAATTCACTTTAATTTCCATTTAAATGCCTCAAAGTAAAAAGTCCAAGTGTTCAGACTCTTCTCCCACCACTGTCAGGCAGGCTGGGAGCCCCTCGGAATCTCTCCTCTGATTTTTCCGTCTTGTGGTAAAAGTCCACTTTCCAAACTGGTAGGGGCTGACAGTAATCAATGTGACAGTTGCCATAGCATGCTTATTGCTTCAGAATAAAAGAAGTCGAACATTTACATCCAAACATCTCACTGATTTACCACACCATCACATGGATCTAAAAACAAACAAACAAACAAACAAAAACTGGTTTTAAAATAAATGCCAGTGGAAAACAGTTTGGCAGGTTCTTAAAAAGTTACACATACACCTACCATATGTTCCAGCCATTCCATTCCTAGGTATTTATAAAAGAAGAAAACATGTCCACACAAAGAATTTTACATAAATGTTCATAGCAGCTTTATCTATAATAGCTAAAAAGTAGAAGCAATCCAAATGTCTATCAATAATGAATAAGTATGGTATAAACAAAATAACTAAACAAATTGTGGTATATCCAATACAATGGAATACTACTCAGCAACTAAAAAGGAGAAACTAGTGATACAAACAATGACATGGATGAATCAAAATAATTACACTGAGTGAAAGAAGCCAGACAAAAAGGAATTTATATAAAACTTTAGAAAATGCAAACTGGTCTGTTATGAGTAAAAGCAGATCAGTGGTTGCATTGGGAGGAAGGGTCCAGGGAGCCAGAAAGAGGGGTCACAAAGGGGCATGAAGAAACTTTTGGGAGTGATGGATATGTTCACTGTCTTGAATGTGGTGATGGTTTCATGTGCATGTACATATGTCAAGGCTTGTCCATTGTACACTTTAATATATGTAGTGTATTATATCATTTATGCCTCAATAAAACTGTTTAAAAAATTAAAGAAAAAGTATGCCATGATGCAGTAAGAGGGACTGGTTATATGCCCCTGCCTTAAACAACTAGAAAACCAGAAAAAATGTGTGAAACAACAATTTTCAACATTGGACAACAGTCAAGGCAGGATTGTGAGCTCTGAGAGAAGGGAAACAAACAGGGTGCGCCCTATGATGGTTTCAGCTCCCTGCCTAGAGAGAACCCAAAAGAAGCCTGGTGATCTCACAGAGTTGAGGAGACTGAGTTCAGAGTCTGGGAGGCCACAGCAGCTCACATTTACAGGGCAGAGTACCAGAGAGGAGGGAGCTCTATATACAGAGAAAACTCCAGAGACTGTCAGGTAAAAACCTCAAGTCTTTGATTTCTGATTAGTGGTTACATGTGAAGAAATTCCTCAAGGCAGAGAAAAGAACCTCCTAAAAGGAGCAGGTAGAACAATTCCTGGAGTGCTTACAGGGCTGGAAACGGTTGGTATTCTCACCAGCCACAGTGGAGACGCTGTAATACATGGGTAGCATCCTCGGAAGGCTATTGCCTTAATAACAGGGCTAAATTAGTCCTAGACTAAAGGTTGTTCTGGACCTAGCATTGCAAAGCTTAAAAGCAAGCCCTGAAAAGATCAAACTGTTTCCAAGCAGCCAGGTACCAGAGCAAAGTCCAACACTCTTTCAAGGAATGAAACAAATCTAATACCAAATATTATAAAATCTTCATTATTCAGCACCCAATAGAAAGTTACCAGACCTGCAAAACAGCAGGGAAATATGACCTGTAACCATGAGAAAAAAATAGAAATAGGCCCAGAAATGGCAGAGATGACAGACTAGCAGGCAAGGATATTAAAATAGCTATTATAAATTTTATCAATAGATTCAAGGATGTTAAAGGAAAATATGAACTTGATTATGAGAGAAATAGAAGATATAAAAGAAAACCCAAATGGAACTTCTGGAGGTGAAAAGTACAATATCTGAAAAACAAATCGTGACCAAAAATCATCATCTCGTTGATAGTGGAACTCAATTTCAGGCTGTCAAGTGATAAGTGAATCATCACTTCCTTGGAGAGGCCTCCCTGGAACTAACTCAATATTCTGTTGTGCTTTCACAGTGCTTCAACCTCCTCTTCAAAGCACTTGCCATAGTTGTGATATCTCCATTATGTGTGGGACTATGCAGTGCATGTCTGTCTGCCCCACTACACTGTAAGGTCCATGAGATCAGGAGCACGTTTCTGCTCACCTGTGTGCCAGTGCCCAGAACAGTGCCAAGTATGAGGTAAGCACTCCATAAATATGTTTGGAATGAATGAATGAACTCCTGTAATCAGCTTTGCACTGGATTCGTTGGGCAGCTCTTGTTTAAAGCATCACTTCTGACTTCCCTCATCAGTGTGGTGACGCTGCTTGACCACAGGCTACAATTCCCACATGGCCTCATAAAATGCGCTTCCTGCAGGCGCTGTTGAGTCCTGAATTAAGTGTGAACAGACAATTCACGGAGTAACCTGGAGCAAGTTGCTTAACATCTCTGATCTTTAGATTTCTCAGCTATTATATGAGGCTGTTGAAACGGGTGATCGCTAAGAACTCTCCCAGCTCTGATGTTCTAGGATGCTACTCTGGTCCAAAAATGCTCCTCCTTCTCCTAGGAGAAGAATCCATGCCGTTGTATATGCTCTCCCTTCATTGAATCAGGGCTTTCTGTGTGACCAATAGCATAAGATCGAGAAAACAGTGTGTGACTTATGAAACTAAGTCATAAAGGGCATTATGGCTTCTGCTTTGGTCTTTTGGATTGCTTGCTGGAGGGGACACCAGCCACCACGTCATGAGAATACTCAAATAGCCCTGGAGAGAGGTCCTCATGGAGAGAAACTAAGGCCTCCTGCCAACAGCCGTGTGAGTAAGCCATCTTGGAACTGGATCGTCTAGCTCCAGTCAGACCTTCAGTTGACTGCAGCCTCAGTGAACATCTGACCTTAACTTCATGAGAGACCTGAGCCAGATCCACCCAGTCAAGCTGCGCTGAATTCCCAACCCACTGAAACTGTGAGAGGTAATAATTGTTTACTGATGTCTTAAACCAATAAGTTTTGGAGTAATTTGTTATGCAACAATAGAAAACTAGTATACTGGTACTGAAAGCTGTCCCTCCATCACTCTTTAATTACTTCTGGTATGAAGAAAAGACTAAACCATTTGCATAGGCTAAATCTCCAAACCAGAAATCTTTCCTAATTTGGGGACCAAGTTGGGAGCCTGGGATTTAGACCAAAGTCTCAAGGAATATAGAAATGCCATGCATGTTGTCTTGGCCCCAGGAAACCTGATGCCACCTGATCTAGGTGGCCTCGGGACACATTTCCTGCTCTTCTGAATGAGTTTTCCAAGTTCCAAAATCAGTTTTGAATGTACTGAAAGCACTTGTAGGCACATAGCAGCAGGTGTTAAATAAATATTATTTGCTGTCTTGATTCAGGTCTTCCAGAGAGTAGAACCCAAGAAAGGATTAATATTCTAAGAATTTAGTTAGAAGATGCAAGGCAAGAGCAAGGGAGGTGAGGGAGAAAAAGGAAGTGAGACAAGAGAAGTCGTACAATACTATGTAACACATTACTGTGCTGGCCTCTGCTTCCCCATGAGCAATGGGGGAACACCAGGTTCACTTAGCATGGGGCTTCCCCAGAAAGGCTGCAAGAAGGAATCGTGATCCAGTGCCATCCGTGGGAGAAAGGAAGGTGGAGGAATTTATCTGCCCTGCTCCCACCTTCTATCTCCTAGGTCAATATTCACCCCATGAGGAATGTTAGCCCCCTTGTTTTATCAAGCCCCTGATGGCTACCAGGAAGTCAGATCCCACGACACATGGTGAGGTTCAGTGGAGGGCATCCCAGAGTGGGTGGGGCACCAGCCAACAGAGAAAACAAAGTCACTGAGCAAGCTGAGAAGATGTACAAGATGTGTGTCCCATGTAAGCCCCCTCTTGGTCTCTTTTCTAATTCCTCAGATACTAACTGGCCAGCACAGCCATAGGAAGACCCGCATTCCTGTTTTGACTGCATCAGTTCCTCAAATGTGTAGTGTGGGTGGAGATACAGTGAAGCAGCATATTAATGTGAGCTGACTGTTGCGGGCTTCAAGACAGATGCACACACTCAACTCCTGGCAGACAAAACCAGAGCTGGTTGGAAGGGAGATCTTATCTCTCAGCTGAGGGGTCTCTGAAACAGTAGCATTCACCCACCAGCTTAGGAAATGCAGTTTGAGTAGAACTAGAGCTTTTGAGCAGTCACGGGGCTATTTTAGGCAAAATTAAAAGGCCCCAAAGCCCTCGTCTTTTTGCTAGGAGGAGAAGTGTTTCCTCCCAAGAGTTCTCCAGACTTCTTAGAAGCAAACCCAGGAAAGTGGCTGTGAGCAGTAAATGGAGGCCCCAGGAGTCCCTCAAAACTCCGGTGTGCTAAGAGGCCCAGTCCAGCTCTTATTAACAGATGAGGATGGATGATTGGATGGATGGATGGATGGGTAAATGGGTGGATGGGTGGATGGATGGATGGATGATTGGGTGGATGGATGGATGGATGGGTGGATGGGTGGGTGAGTGGGTGGGTGAATGAATGGATGAGGTAGCTGCTCAGTTTTGTGGATATCTGTGAAATGTTGTCCAGGCATCCAACACTCTTAAATGCCCCTTTTCCAACAGGCGATCAAGGAAATCATTGCTGTGGGTTTTTACTGTCTTGAAGCAGTCTCTCCAACATGCATTTTTCCTGTCCCTGACAGAGCCACCCCCTCCAATCCACCACCCCTCTGGCTTGTTATCAGTTCCACGCTGTCTCTTTGCATTAAAGTGACAAGAAGCAGCACAAAGCTGACGACAGGAGGCTAGAGCTGTAATTTGCACTGACATTCACTAGTGTTATCCACTTATTGCCTGGTAAGCCAAATAGAAGATTTGTCTGATTTTGATCCCAGGGAGAGAAATGACAACCATGCTCCACTCCTGCCATTCAAAACAAAGCACCAGGCTGGTCCTCAGGCCTGAGTCCTGGCTGGTAATGCCCACCTGCATGATGTGGGTCTTCAGTTTCGTCTTCCTTTCTTCTGGTTGGGATTGCCTGTCAGGCCTAATATCCAGCAAACACTGGACAGGGGGCTGGGGGCTGTGGTTGGGTAGATTCCATGCCATTCTCTCAGCTGGTGACAGTACTGTTCACAGGTTGCTAAGGGACCTCACAGAACTCTCTGGGGGAATTAAGTGCCCCTGGGAGGTCAGACCCCAGCTGAAAATACTTCGGCAGCCCTCCTTCTGCCTCCCCAACCCCTCTCTTTAAACTCTCCTGGCTGTAAGAGAAACGAGGCTGAATGAGAGGCTCACAAGAAGTAGCATCAAGGAGTTAGCCTGTGGGCACGGTCTGCTACATAGTTTACAAGGCCTAGTACAAAATGAAAATGTGGGACCCCTTGTTCAAACACGCAAGAAAAAGTGTCGTTAAAGGTACCAAAATATAAGACTTCTACCTTTCTTCTGTGATCTCTCTCTGACTTGTCATGGTGTTTTTTATTTACTATGTAATGCTGTTCTAAGTAAAAATAAATAAATAGAAATATTAAATATTAGCGTGAGTTTTACCATTCATCTTTATATTATGCAATGAGTTTTAAAAGCACGTATAAGGGTATTCAAATCAGATTCAGAATCACCAAAATGACACAGTTTGTATTTCCTAAATCGTACATGTATATATATTTCACTCCTATCAGAACAATGGAAATGCAGCATAATTTCTCATTTCACTTCTTAATGCACATACCTTCTACCAACACTCTCTACCTTCATCTTACTGGTGAGACAGGAAGGACCGAAAGGAAAAGAAACTATGGTTGCCCTCTTTCCCTTTCCTTCTATGTCATCATTTTCCATGAAAATGGTCACTTAATACAGGGAAGTAACGTAAGAATATGAGAGGGCTCCTTGGCCTTTCTTATGACACGATTGTCTCCTTCCTGCATTCAAGGCAAGTAGTGGGTGAACAGAAAGCGTGGCCTCTGGGCTGTCCATGGTGTCCCCTTCCTCCCTCCCTCACTTAGCCCGTCATACAGGTAACACGCTTCCCTTGTACTCACTTTGGGTCTCGCTGAATTCTCGCGCATGGTGAGTCCACTGGGATTCTGTGCTCATGGGGCATGGCAAATGCTATCCGAGATGGGGTAGCAAGGAACCGTGGACCTGCATATTGCTCACATATCTCTGCTCACATGCATGCTCCATTGTCTCATTGACTTCACTTATAAAACCCAAGTCCAAAGATAAAATTAATAAGAATTTCAAGATGGTGATGGCAAAGCATTAATCTAAATATGAGACCCTTCTGAGCACGGGGGCCCTGTGCAACTGCAAAGATCTCACCCCCATGAAGCTGGCCCTGGTGGACTATAAAAGCTAACACTTAGAGAGTGCCTACCATGATCAGGCACTGGTTCAAATGCTCTGTGTATTAACTCATTGAATCCTCTTGATGACCCCATATAGCAGGTAAGTTATTACCCCATTTTTCAGATACAAAACTTGAGGCACTGGGAGGTTAAATGACTTGCCCAGAGTCACAGAACATGTCGCTGGCGGAGCTGAGAGGCAGATCCAAGCAATCTGGCCCTAAAGCCCATGCCCCTGACCACTAGACTAAGCTGCTTCTCAGGATAAATCAAGGAAAGATTTAAGCGAGGAAGTCACACATTTCTCTTTCCCCTTGTGTCTGTATTCAGGTCTGTACATCAGGGCTGCATGTCTTTCCCTTCAAGTAGGACTCCATAACTTCTTTAAAATGTTACTTTTGCTCAAGCCCAGGTCAAGGGGCTTAGGACATTTTAAAGATGATGGGGGGAAAGAAATTCACTGGGAGGTCTTGGGTCGGCTGGGTCCAAATAAGTTGGGGGAGGGTAGGTGCGGGTCTGAGGGTCTGAGGAAGCCCCCTCCCCCCACCTGCTGTTAGACAGTGGAGTGGGGGAGTTTTGCAAAGCTAAGCTCTGGCTTGGTTTTTCTTGTCCTGTAGTAAACGGAGCTCATGTGCGCGTAGACACACACACACACACACACACACACACACACACACGACCCAGCTCTGCCTCCAGGCCACATTCTTAGAAGCTGTATCCCTTCAGCACCCCCACATCTCTTCTTTCTCAATATGACTCCGAAGTGTTCCCCACCCACTGCCTGGAAAGCTGTTGTCCAGCAGGTTCGCCAGGTCAAAGGAAAAGCCCTTTGCATCCGGAACACCGGCCTACATACGTCAGCTGAGAGGAAGGGCAGCCAGGAAGTGACAACACCCTACTGGTGTTTGTGTAGGTAGGAGAAGGCAGGGAGGGCAGGAGGGTCACGGAAGGGAATGGAGGGCTTGGGGAGCGCACAGAGGAGGGAAGTGCAAGATCAGATAAGCACTTTGCACAAGGTCCCTGAAAGATGAAGGGATGGATGCGATGCCCGGTGGTGTTACAACAGCCCTAAATGGTTTATCAGTCACCAAACAACCTAGTTCTGTTCAGTCATCTTTATGACCAGCAAAGCTAGTTACCTTTGCTCTGAAGTAGTACGTGCCGTCCAAACAAGGATTATGTCAGATGGGAGTTGTGTCTTCCCTCTCTTGGCATGCAGGTTACAGGCAGAAAACCCCAGTCCCACCTACCATAAAGACTTCTGTATCATGATGCATTAAAGAACAGTTTTGAGTTTTTTTCCATAAGCCTTCCTGCAGAGACAAACTTAAATGTCCCATCATTTAGGAATTAAAAACAAAAAGTGGGGGCCGGCCCCATGGCTTAGTGGTTGGGTGCACGCGCTCTGCTACTGGCGGCCCGGGTTTGGATCCCGGGCGCGCACCGATGCACCACTTCTTGGCTCAGGCTGAGGCCGCGTCCCACATGCAGCAACTAGCAGGATGTGCAACTAGAACATACAACTATCTACTGGGACTTCGGGGAGAAAAAGGGAAGAAAAGGAGGAAGATTGGCAATAGATGTTAGCTCAGGGCCGGTCTTCCTCAGCAAAAAAGGAGGAAGATTGGCATGGATGTTTGCTCAGGGCTGATCTTCTTCACAAAAAACAACAACAACAACAAAACAAAAAGTGTAACATAACTGCGTATTGACTACTACCGATTGGCTGCCTGGACTTGAAGAAAGGACATCAGTGAACGGAAGCTGGGGCTTAAAGCCATGTTTCCATCATTCTGATAGCAGCAGTTGCAGCTTCTCCCCATGGTTGTTTTTCATTTTCCCGGAAGGCAGAAGGCTTCCTCTGCTTTTTTTCCGTCTTCCGGTGTACAGTGCCTTTAGGGGAATCTTATTGACCAGCAACAGCAGGGGGCAGAGCTCTCTCTCCTCTCCTGTTTCCTTTTGGGGTTGTAGTGCTCTATTTCTCTCTGGACTTATCGTTTGGAGACCAACAGGCATGATTTGATGCATGACGCAAATGTCATAGGGTGGTGTTAATGTCACACAGTTGACAAAAGAAAGACACAGAGAGGGATCCAGCAGACGGGTCGGGGTTACACTTCATACTGCACACTGTTGATTCCTGACAGCCCAGAGCAAACAGCAGCACCTTTGTCAGTGGAAAAGATGCAAGATTTTCTGTCGTCTCAAGCAAGAATTCCCCAAATGGTTATTTTGGGGGCCTTCCCCACTTCCCAGGGAATTTTCTTTTTCTTGGTTCTCTTTTTCCTCCTCAAAAATGCTGCTGGTCTCAGGACTTAGGGACAATAATTGTTGCTTCCTCTCAACATAAAGGTCAAGGTCCTTTTTTACGAAGTAGATTTTGTGGCCCAGATAAAGTTGGGCTAAAGAGCAGCGGAAAATCATTTGCCCCTCGGTTGTCACATTTGGCCAGTTTGAGTGAGAAAAGGGGGCTCAGGGTGTAATAGCAAATGAAACCACACAGTTACAGTCTCTTGCTCATCTTTTTATAGACAGGCAAAAGAGACCCCAAAGTCAGACAATGCTGGACCATGAAGGGAAGCTCAGTAAAAAAATCAGCCATTTTCGTCTTTTGTTCATAGCTTTCTGTTAATATCATTTTGATGTCTCCAGCAAAGATTCTGACGCTATGACATACAGTTTATGCTTATAAAAGATGGAGAACCTGCTTTTGTCCCGGCTTGCTGATTTCCAGATTTCTTCTGGCTTTAACATAGGAGAGCTGGGATGTTGAATGCCAAGCAGATGGAGGTTGACCCCTGGCTGGCTGACCCCATCTCTGCGTTACTCTCCACCAGCCACCAATCAGGTGGGAAGCATCACTTGGCTGTATGGCCGCTGCCGACATTCCTTTTAGGTTGTTGTGGGTTGCCATGGAAACAAGAAAGTCTTAATGTTAAGAACAATTTTCTCCGTGATGGAAACGGTCTCTCTCTATAGGAAAGTTAACTTGGAAATGATCCGAGTCCTCCCCAGTTGCTGTCCCCCCCCCCACTTTCTTCTGCTTGCCTAGAGGTCTTAATTTTGATGATCTATGAGGTGTCAGCCAGAAGGTCTTGTGCTCTGCTGTGAAACACTATAAAAAGGCAGATGTATGACTGTGTCATCCACAAATACCCTAGAAAGTTAAGTGTTAAAGCAACGTTAATAATAAATGTTTTCCTCCGAAGTAGGTTACGGCAGTATCACCAGAGCACTTTAAAATATAACAAACCAATAAAATCTCGGGAAGCTCAGGGACACCTAACCCTGCCATTGTCCTTATAAGACAGTCAGGAAAAGTTATTAAATGCCATTCTATCTTGTCTGCCTGAAAGCCTTGAATAGAACGAGGGAGAGCCCCTCCAGACATACGAACTTGATCTCTACCAGTGGGAAGTCTTGGGAACCGAAAGCCCCAGGGAATGCAGAAATAACTCTTTAAAAGTTTTTTGAGGAAACACAGCCACTGACCTATCACATCGACTCAGCCCCCACCCTCACACACACCATTTCGCTACCAGGCCTCCTTGGTCCAAATGCGGGAAGGCAAAGGGACAGTCTCTGATCTAGGTCCTCCCTAACCTTCCATCATAGGGTGCTGCCTCTGTCATTTAGCAACCACTGGTCTTGCCTCCTGGCTCCTGCAGGGGTTTGTCCGAAGACAGCCCCCAGGTGGGAAGCCTATAAGAAGGGCCACATGCTTGTGTGCATAAGAATTTGAAGCTTACTTTGCAGTGATCCATAGTTGTGCTGTCTTTGCTGAAGAAAATTCCAAGCTGAAATTCTATATTTCAGCCCTAGGGGATGTAAGGTCTTGACTCTTCCTCGTCTTCTACTGCTTCTCATCCAATAGTAAGATTGGTTGTCATCGTTTTCTGTTAGAAGGTCCTGCCGGGTGCAGGATACAGAGTCAGCATCACTGGGCGAATGAGCCATGGTCGAGAAATTGAAATGCTCTGGTTTCAAGCTGGGTTCCCCAGCAGCAGACCCTGAGAGAAGAATCCAGTGAAAATGACTCATTAGGAAGTGTTCCTGGTGTTCTAAGTGTTCCGTAGGGTGGGGAAACAGGACTGGGAAGAGAAGGAGAACAAACAAGGGATGAGGTCAAACCAAGTCTCTGGGAGGGTAATGTCAGCACAGTCCCTCAGGGGCACAGTACAGGTGACACCTAAGTGTTGTCATCAGGGATGAGGGAGTTGGAGAGTTTATAGCTCTGCACCCCTCAGTCGTTGGTTAAGGGCTGAAAGAACGAGACAAACAGCACATGCAGCCAAAGCTGTTCCAGTAGGCTGTGGGTCATCCTCTGACAAGGAGATGAGGAGGCTGCTAGGCATGGAAGTGCCAGGAGAGCCCATGTACCCAGAAATGGCAAAATGACCTGAAGAGATATTGACGTAGGACAATCCTATGTCAGCTGCTACACGCCCATCCACCAGAAAATAAAGCAAAGGAAGGAACTCAAAGTTTACTTCCAGGTTCATTCATTTATTTATCACTCATTCATTCATTTAGCAAACATTTTCTGAGCACCTGCTGTGTTCCAGTCATTGTGCTATACGCTGGGGGTTAAAACCGAGATGATGGGGAAGAAGAACGCAGCACTGATCTTATAGCTGCGAGGCTAACCGTGTGACAGGGTGGGGTGAGAACTTGTACCCGAATGCCCACCACCCAGCTCAGGTTTGAAGCAACTATTCCTAACTTCTGTCCAGGTCTGTTCCGTGAAGGGCCAACCTTTCTGCCTCAAAGAAGCTCTCTGTACAATTACATAATCCAGGGGTTACAGGGCTGTGCTGCTGAATGCTAACAGGGCACCTAGAGATCCCTGGATGAAAAGCACAACATGAGTGCAAGGTATTATTAGTAATAAAGTGGTGTTTAGTAATACCAAAATAAATAAGCTGACGCAGGAGTTTTGCTCTGCATTCAGGGGAGTGTTCCGGGTCTCCTAGGCCCTTTGTCTAAGAATCAAACGCTCCCAACAGCTATAAAACATTCTTGCCCTGGTTTGTCTTAGGACCTGAGAATTTTTCTGGCATCCACGCTTTGGTAAGTGCCCTGCTGATTCCAAGGAGTGTGGCTGCGTGGGCGGTGTTTCAGCAGCAGGCCAGGCAGATGGGTTACTTAAGGTCGCATCCCTCTGTTGCCCAGGACCCACAGCCAGAACCCGGAGGGAGGGAAAGGGATTGGACTGAGTGGAGACTAAGAGCAAAACATTTCTCATTTGTAAGGTCAAATGGGTTAGGAAAAGTGCAAGCAGTCTTCCTGTCCCTCCATTCCTAGGACCAAAGACCTGAAGGTAGGCAAAGAAAATAAAACAAAATATAAACACAGAAATATAGACAAAATATAGGGCACAGTTAAATTCCAACTTCAGATAAACAATGAATACTTTTTTAAGTATAAGTATGTCCCAAATATCTCATGAGATATGCTAAAACATTATTTGTTGCTTATCTGAAATTCAATCTCTGGCAACACTACCCCCAAGGGCTTCACCAGAAGAATTCAGCTCCTTTAATTCCCTGCCCAGGTGAGAAATGGAAGGCCAGATAACTATAGAGGACTCCATTTCAAGCCACATGGGAGGTTCGTCTCTCTCCAATCCAACCATTTATCTGCAGTCAACTAAAATCGCTTTTTAAGATCTTCAACTGTTCTTGGGATTAGAAATATGGACCCCAAATCGTTCTTTAACACACATTGAAATGCCTTAATGCCAAGGAGAAAGCGCAGCCCTCCCTGAGAGGACAGCAGGCAAATGTTCACGGGCAGGAAAATGGAGGCAGAGAAATGACCAAGGTAAAGATCCCTTAGTAGAGGCTCAGATTCCAGAATTTCTTTCTCAAATGTAACTCCTTAGACTTTTAGCCCATGATGGGCTAGCCTTAAGCTTATGAAGAAGTTAACGCTTTACTTTTTTAAACTACAAGAACGAAAAGCTCATCTAAAATTAAATGTGGCGGGCAGACTTACAGTCATAGAGAAGTATAACCATCCCCAAACCCCAAATTTGTCAGCACCTTTTTCCTGGCATTGCACTTTCCCAGCAGTTTCTTCTTTCTTTCTTTTTTTTTTTTTGGTGAGGAAGATTGGCCTTGAGCTGACATCTGTTGCCAATTCTCCTCTCTTTGCTTGAGGAATATAGTCCCTGAGCTAACATCTGTGCCAATCTTCTTCTATTTTGTATGTGCCACAGCATGGCTTGATGAGCAGTGTACAGGTCCGAGCCTGGGATCTGAACCTGCGAACCCCGGGCTGCCAAAGCAGAGTGGACAAACCTAGCCACTAAGCCACCGGGACAGCCCCCAGTTACTTCATTTGAGCCTTGACACAGTCTTGGGGGCGGGCAACACAAATGGTATCCAGCCCTTTGGCAGGTAAGGCAGGTCAGGACAACACAGGGTGAGGGGCCTGTCCAGAGCAACAGGGACGGAGACAGAAACCTCATTTGTTGCCCCGGTTCTTCCCAGCTGAACAAGCTTGTTAGGCAGTAAACTGAAGCCAGATTCTGGATTTTAGAGTCAACGTCTGGGATCATTAAAGGATCCAGTCCCTGCCTTTCATAGTGTACGTGGTAGAGGCCACGGACTCATTCCATAAATTTTTTTTTATTGTGGTAACATTGGTTTATAACATTATATAAATTTCAGGTGCACATCATGATACTTCTATTTCTGCATAGATTGCATCATGTCCACCCAAAGACTAATTACAACCCATCACCACACATACGTGCCTAATTGTCCCTTTCACGCTCTTCCCTTCCCCCTTCCCCTCTGGTAATCACCAATCCAATCTCTGATTCCATAAATCTTTATTGAACAGGAACGATGTGCCAGGCACGTTCCAGTGCTGGGGACACAGCTGGGAAAGTCAGACAAAGTTCTGGCTTTCATGCGGCTTACATTCTAGAGGTGGTGTCAGATGGTGACAAGAGCTCCGAAGATAGGGACAGAAGGAACGGGTGGGGGGAGGGGGCATCTTTATGGAGGGTGAACAGGAAGCTCTTTCTGGAGAGGGGACGCCTGAACAGCTGGTCTCGTGTCCCATCTGGGGCCCAGCTTTGCAGGCAGAGTGGCTGTAGAGCTCCCAGATGGAACCAGTTGGTGTTTGAGGGACGGCAGAGAGGCCAGCGTGTCAGAGTGGAGCCGACAAGCTGGTGAGCAGGGAGACAAGGTCGGACCATGGTCCGCGGGCTCAGGCCATGGTCAGGAGTTTGGATCTTATTTGATTTGTGATGGGGAAGCTGCTGGAAAGCAAATCTTAGCCCAGGTTCTCACCTTTCCTCTAAAGATCAAGAAAGAAAGAGGATGTGGGCTCAGGCATACACAAACTGGGGGGAGTGGAGAGCACACAGAGACCATCACAGATGGTGGCCAGGTGTCCCCCTCTAGAGGAGCTTTAGCCTCTGGAAGGGGGAAGATGAGGCACTGGCTGCTGCCTCCTGTGCAAAGGTTGGTTCCTGGAGCTTGGGGTTTCCCCAAGATGTAAAATTCTATTCTCTGAATCTTCATGTGCTTCTCCAGAAAGCTAGAAGGGGTCCTGATAAGGTTTCAGACCCTGCAGCGGTCATTTTTAGGCCCTGACAGCCTTTTGACACAGGCTGGGGTGACCCTGTCTCCCTATGCAGACTGCCAAGAAAAGACAGTCCGAGCCTGATGTGGGGATGAACAGAGCTGGACCCTGGCACAGTGGCTGAACATTTTATATACCCAACTCTTTGTACTTGGGAGAAGGTCAATCTGGCACCTTGTTCAGAGGCCAGATTGAAACATTTAGACCAGTGGTTCTCAAAGTGTGGTCCCTGGACCAGCAGCATCAGCATCAAGTGGGAACTTGTTAGAAACGCTGAAACAGAAACTCTGGGGGTAGATCTCAGCTTTCTGCGTTTTAACAAGCACTCCAGACAATTCTGACACTCAGTAAACTTTGAGAACAATTGCTTAGAAGAAATCTGGGCAGATGGTTAAAAAAGTAATCCTGCTTTAGCTGAGATTTGGCTCTCAGTGTCAAGTCAAATCAGAGCAAAAGTAGAAAGCTTCAAAGCACGGGGATGTGTGATATAGTCTCTGTCAAAAACCCAGCCAATCACAGAGCCTGATATAAGAGTTATAACTTCTCCATCCAACAAAACTCCATCATGAAACGTATTAATAAAGAATGAAGTCTGGCTATTTCTCCGTACCAGGTTCCGAGCCCCTAGTTTATTCTTGGTGCATGCTGGATGCTCCTGGGGCATTCATTCATTCATCCATTCATTCCTACACTCTTAGCTGCTGAAGAGACAAAGATGATAAAACCCTATCTCCACCCTCAAGTAGCTTGAATCAAGGAAAGGAGTATGACTTGTGAATGAAAAGTTACAACACAGGGTAATAAGTACCACAGGAGCCCTCTGAGTTGAGGTGGGGCTCCTCGCACAGGGAAGGAAAAGAAGGAAGAGGTCTCAGCCAGGCCTGGAGGAACAGAAACACAGTAGTGTGGCAGGGCTTAGGCCAGTTCAGCCAGTCCAGTGGCTGAGTCAAATCATGACACAGTCAGATGGGAAAGCTCCAGTTCACATCCCTACCTTCCTCCTGAGAACAGAATTGTCTGAAGAGTCTAAACACACCCCATGGCCACAAGCGTGTGCTTGAGGTGCAGAGGGGAGACCAGAGGAGAGAGGGCGCCACTGGCAGCCCCAGCCCCCAAATTTCTGACCAGGGGCTGCGTTCCCTGTTCCTTTTTCTTATGGAGGTTCTCACTGGCCAGTTGGCCAGGTCCAAAGCCCAGCACCGCCTTCCCAGTACTATCACTCCGATAGACACTCCCAAACCTGACTTCTATCCCAGAACTTTGTCCATTTGAAAGTACTTTCAATTGAGCAAGGAAGGACTAAGATTAAAACCCCTGTCGAATAGCTGTTAGCTCAGAGCCGGTCTTCCTCAGCAAAAAGAGGGGGATTAGCACGGATGTTAGCTCAGGGCTGATCTTCCTCACACACACAAAAAAAATCCTGTCGATGTAGTCAACACTTCAACAAGGCCAGACCTTAGCATACAGCCTCAGCAATTCTCCTCATACCCACAGTGGCCCGCTTTAATCATTCATTCATTCAGTCAAAACTACTTATTGTGCCAGGCCCTGACCCGAATGCTCCACCTGAGTCATCCTGTTACTGATGGTTAATAATTACGCAGGAGTTTTTAGCCTTACTAGTGACCAAAAATGCGACAATGAACTACTATTCTTTACCTACTAAATAAGCAATGCTTTATTTTAAAGAAAATACTCAGCGCAAGTGAAGAGGCTCTGAGACGGGCACCTGTAACATTGTCATTAGTAATAGAAATTACAACATCATTTCTGGAAAGCAATTTGACATTTAACATTTAACTATTTAAATGTTAAAACTTTATTAACCCAGCAAGTTTATCTAGAAATTTATTCTAAGGAAATTATCAGGGATTTACGCAAATATTTATACTAGCTACCATTTATTAATCACATACCATGTGCCATGTACTAAATACATAAATTATCTCTCATACTAACAAATATGTTCACCAAGATTTTTTTAATGGCAAAAAATTAGAAACATGCTACATTTACAATAACAGAAAAGGCTTAAACAAATTAGAATAAATCTATAGAATAAATATCAAAGCATAATATTATGCTTTAAAAACTATGTCTTTAAAGAATTTTAAATGCCATGGGAAATGCTCTTATGTATATGGTATGATTCTAACTTATAAAAATACATTATAAATATACATGCATTCAAAATAACAAACAGAAATAAATAAAAATACTACTAGGTAGACTAGGAACTTTGTTTTTTAATGCTTTTTGCATTTGCCTACTTTCCACAATTGGCATGTATCACTTTCATAATGAAAAGGTTATAAAAATTAAAACACACACGCACACACATACACACATGTGACCTCCCCCTGGGTATAAGGAACTCCTTATCTCGTTCTTCCTTCAGACAGCTGCCTCCTGGTCCAGTCGTGGTGAGTCACTCACCTCGTCTGAGTTCTTTATTTTCTTTTTGCAAAATGGACGTGATAATCCTGGCCTCTTCACCTCATAAGATAGTTATATGTGGCAGCCACCTCTTGCTTATAAAACCCCAGGTGAATGCTAGTTACTATTATTACTAACACGCTAATGCTTCCTGGGAGAGGTGAGTCACAGTGACTGTGACATCACTAGTGAGACTCACATAAGGAAGGAATGGTCTCCTGGGACACGATTTCAAGTAAAGTCTCCTTTTCCCAGAAACCTTCCTTCTGTGTAGGTTTCCAAGAGGGCCTGGAGGGTAGATTTATATATCCATCAGCTACTGCTGGGTACCAAATGACTTGAAACCTCAGTAGCACGCCACTGAGCATTTGTTTCTTGCTGTGCATTGCAGGTCAGCTGGGGTTTGGCTGACCTTGGCTGGCATCAGCTGGGGTGGGCTCCAGGCTGCAGTTTGGGTTCAGATCTATTCCACGTGCCTCTCATCCTCCCAGCACCAGCAAGCTTGCTGGGGCATGTTTTTCTCACGGCAATGACAGAGGCACAAGAGGACATGCCCAATCACACAAGCAGATTTCAAACCACTGTATTTGTCACACCTGCTAATATCCCCCAGCCAAGCCCGAAGTCAAGGGGCAGAGAAGTCGTCCCCTCCCAAGATTGTGGGAGGATCTGCAAAGTCACATGGAAAAGAGTGTGGATGAAGAAAAGGTGAAGAATTGAAGCCAGTAATTCAAGCTGGCACCAGGGAAGGTTGGGGAGGTGACATGAGCCACGAAGCTGTTAGGTATCTGTCCAGACTGAAGGAAAAGAGATGGACAGAAGCACAGGCTGTGACCTGTTGGAGGCAGCTGGGAAATGCTGTCTCTACATTCCTTCCGTCATTCAGCCAACAAACATTCATTGGGAGTTGGGTTTAGAACTTGCTGGGACTCTGAGCTGGGACACAATATAGGTGAGAATGAAGGCAGGACTCTACTCCCTCTAGTTGTTTTCCTAATAAACTTTATTTCCAAACCTGCAGCCAGTAGCCGTATTTTACACGCACTGTAATTTGCAGCATTCTTGCCTCTTACGTTGCCATGGTTTTAAAAGGTTGCGTGTATTTTTATCATCTCAAGACCATTTCTCAAGCACTTCTCTCATGTGTAAACATCCTTATGATGAGTTCTCCCTGGGAAGATCAAATGGATACATGCCCAGTCTGGACTATAAGGATCCATCTGATGGTGGGGTCTATAGCCAGGGATGGTGGGTTCACCTGCTGAGAGAGCACCTGAGGAAGGCGAGGAGTGGGCAGCTCCTACAGACGTGCACATGCAGGGCTGATTGAGGAGACGCCTCCACAGAGAGAGCAGAGATGGAAAGCTGCAGAGTCAGAGCCAAATGTTGGGAGCTGAGAGGTAGCTGGCCATGCACAGGACATGGGCCGTGGCTCTGGGTTAAGTGTGGAGCGACAAAGGCACGAGGAAGTGTTGAAAACAAGGAGGCAAGTAGAACCGGATGACAGATGAGTGGGTAGGGCAGAGCCCTACAGTGTTCCCTCTACACTTTTCTGTGCCAGGGTCTGAGTCTTAACAGGGATGAACAGAGGCAGGCTGGACGACTGAATGAGCCGAATGCAACCTTCGACCCTGAAAAATGGAGATTAGCACAGACCAAGGGCCTCACACCAGCCGAAGAGTCTGGGTTAAGATGTTTCTTTTCCATTGGAACCAAATGATTGGCACAACTACAAATAGGAGTCTCCTTTTATTTCTGAAAAGAAACAAATATGTAAGAAAAAAATACCTAGTGTGGAATTCTGCCAAATAATGGCAGAACCAACACAGATGCCCCTGTTAGGTTTACACTCGCCTTATAAGAGCTTACTATACCCAACAAAAGTCAAAGTTGACCCCCAGGCTAATAGTGAAGAAGACCATCAGCCCCATCCCCAAACACCTGACCAGCACCCCTTGAAACCCTCAAGGTCGTCAAAGACAAGAGAAGTCAGAGAAACTGCTACAGCCAAGAGGAGCCTGAGGAGACCTGAGGATTACGTGGCATGTGGGATCCTGGAACAGAAAAAGACATTAGGTAAAAAGTAAGGAAATCCAAACAAACTATGGACTTCCATTAAGAATAATGTATCGATATTAGTTCCTTAATTGTAACAAATGTACCACAATAACATAAGATGTTTATAACAGGGGAAACCGGGTACAGAATGTATTGGAACTCTCTTGCACTATCTTCTTAATTTTTCTATAAATCTAAAACTGTTCTAAAAAATAAAGTCTATTTTTAAAAAATCAAGTCAAAGGTCAAGAGCACAGACTCGGAAGCCAGCTGCCTGTGGCCCAGTCCCAGCTCCTTGTCACCTTGGGCAAGTCTCTGAACCCTTCCGGGCCTCGGCTTCCTGGCTATAAAATGGGAATAATCGTTGTCCTAGGAACCAAATGAGTTAAAACTTGTCAAACTCTGGAAGAGTGCCTGGCACCGAATAAGTGCTACAAGTGCTTATTTCATACATAAATAAAACTAGAAGCGCGGGTTCACCTCAAATGTTCTGTAAAACAGGAGGAAATGTATATTAGCTGAATTTTTGTTTTTCTTAAAAAAAATAGGAGCACGCTCAGGGCTCAGTTTGGGTTTCACTGCCTCAGAAACCCGGTGACCCTGCTGCCTCCCTCCAGCTTGTCCTGAGTTCAGCTCTGCCTGCTCTTTCTCCAGATGGTTTCCCATTCTCTGCCACGTTCAGATGGAATGATGCAGCCTGGAAATCTCCCGCCATATTAGCACAGGTAGGTCTGCCGCCTCTTGCCTCTCCTACCTCTTCCCTCCTCCCCAAGAGCGTCCTACTAAATGTAGGATCCAGCAATACCCCCAGGCACCTCCAATCCCACCATCTTCCCCCAGACCCATGGCCCCAGGCCCCAGACCATCCTGCTGCCTTGTCTGCCTGCACTGATGCCCTTCCAGCTCAGAGAGCCCTGGTAAGGAAGGGAGTGTGATCCTCCAACAGGATGCTTGGGAAACGCGTGTGTTCCTGATTGCTCAGGAAGAGATCTCTCTAAAGAACAATCCTGAACTTTGTCCAAACGGTTGAAAGCTTGACACAAGTCATCTTCCTGTGAGCATCTGAAAAAAGTCTGTGTCCAAGCAAAATCAGATGCACACATCTGCTGCTTCCTTCAGTCAAGATCTTGAATTCCTGGGGCTGTTTCCTGCTCCCGCTCACAGCCACACTCCCTCTCAGGGGTTGCAAAGTAAAACAAAAGTCAAACACGGCAACAATGTGGCAGCAACTGAAAATCTAAAGTTCAGGATGAGGCTGAACCTCCTAATACTCTTCCTTGGTGGGTTTTCCCACTTTCTTCTAAAGAGGCCTATTTCTTGTCAAACTGGTGAAGGGGGTCGTCCATATGACCCTCATTTTGCAGATGAGGAAAACAAGTCCTTCTGGGAGACAAAGAGAAAAGAGAGGTCGGGCGTGCTTCCTGTTTGGAGAAAGTGTTGCAATCCTCATGCACATTCTATCGGGGGTTAGAACGTTTTCTTTGCTTTCCATCATGCCAGTACTTGGCAATGACCTATATAGAGCACATGCCTAATAATAACTTAAGCTTTATTAGCACCCAACATTCAAGCGCCTCTGTGGATTTGGCAGAGAGCAATATTGACTAAATCATCTGCTTGTTGCAAATTAACCTTCATGCCTCTGGGGCAGCCTTTGAAGAGAAGATGCCGGCTAGGAGTATCTGGCAAAGCAGTCACTTGTCTGACTTTTTTTCTTTTTCATTTTTTTAATATGGAAATCTCTAAGACCATGGCTCACTTGCACAGGGTTGATATTTAAGATATATAACAACTAGCATGGCTCAGGGATTGACCAATCAGAATGGATGTTGGTCAGGTTACCCAACCGGGGCCCAACCCTGACTCCCACCCCTGGTTGGCCAGGCATTGCCCCTGAAGTTGCAGGTTTAGGGCAAGGTCCAGGGAATTCCAGGGAAGGGGTCTAGGTGGTCAGGGTGGTAGGACAATGGCTGTACCAAGTAAGAGGGAAATAATTCAGTATTTATTTGAGCAGCTGACTGTCAACCCTATATGCACACGTATTCTCAGTTCCTAGGAAGCACAGATCCATACCACATACCACTTGGCTGAACATAGACTTGTTCCTAAGCATACATGATGGTTAACTACGGCAGACCAAGGAGCAGAGGTGTTTGAATTCAAGAGCCTTGAGGATTTCATTTTACTGCATCCCACCTTCCCTCTGGTCCACTGAAGCCAGAGCTGGAACTGGAGGTGGGTCAGGTGAGTGGTTACCTGAAGTGGACAGGTGTAGAAAGAACAAGAGAGTGGGCACAAGTCACAAATGATAGCATGAGATGGTCAAAGTTAGGGAAGCCCAAGAGGGTTCCTGAGTCCAAATGAAGCAGGGCAGATGCTGGGAAGATCCTAGGACAAGAGGATCGAGAGGATCAGAGCACAGTGAAGCCAGAGGGTCTAAAACCATTGCCTCAAAAGCTCCTCCATTCCTTGCAGGCAGAGGCTTAACCATGGTTAGAAGTGTAGGGAAGGAGTGGAGCTACTCAAGATTCACCAGCTCTTAGAACCTCCTTGTGAAAAGATTTCCCCAGTGTTTGCAGCTAGCTCACACAGCAAGTTCTTTCTAGAAAAGATGTTCCAGATGCCAAACCTGACACATCAGAAAGATCTTCATCATTTGAAGGGCGTTTCCCACTGGAAAAAAGCATGATTTGGATGAGAGGTCTTTTCCACCACAGAGCCCAAATTCTCTCGGACTTTGGCCATCTCAGAACAGGGTGGCTTTATAAATTTTTGCCAATACAGTAATTCTAACATAGTTATTTTCAAAGTGGGGCCACTTTGATGCAAGAATTCTCCTGACAGATGCAAACTGGTTCCCAAACATGTGAGTCCTTTCTTCTGTTCTTCTGAGTGAATGCCACACAATCCTCCAACTGTCATTATGGAGAACTAATTGCTTCTTACTAGTAACTTATTAAATGAATCATTAAGGCTGACTGAATTTGGCATTTATGAATTCAAATCAGGTTGTGACCAGAATATTTTTATTCAGTGTTCTACACAAAATTCTGTCATCCATGCAACAAGTGGCAATTTGTAAAGCTCTGGCTGCGTGGGCACACCTGTGGACAGCCAGATTGCCCGTGCTTGGGAGGAAGCAAGTTTTGTTATCTCTTTCATCACTTGCTGCTACTGTGTTATCCATGTGGTTGGTCTTAGATGATCTGATCTTCTCAACAATGTTTACGTCAGTATTTGGTTCTATAATTTTCTAATAACAGATTGGAAGATATGCGTACATTGTGGTTCAAATAGGAATCATCAATACCTCAACTGCAAAAGTAAACATTTACATAATGCTACTCCCTCCCCCCTCAAAAACAAGCTGCTTGTACACTGACACTTCATTTTTATATACAAGTCTCACCTTTTTTCCAGGGGAACGTGTAAAAGAGTAAAATGGATGGATAATGAGGTCTTTTGCCCCGCTTAAGCAAGTTGAAGTAAAACAAGTTTGAGAGTTATTGCTTTTCTCAGGGAAGGTCTTTTAAATGCAATTTTATTTTTTAATAGGTTATAAATTCCTATGATTCAAAAGTCAAAATAATATCAAAAGCATAATTGAGAAGTTTCACTCTCTCTGCTACCCCAGTCTACTTGAGTCCTCGACCTCACCCCCCAGAAGTCACCACTGTATTAGTCCCCTGCATATCCACCTAGCATTTTTTTATGCAAATAGAAGCAGTTGTATTTTCCTCTAAAAGGGAGATGTTAAATATTTCACTAATGCACAAAGCTCCCGGAACCCCACATTATAAGGTAAAGTTAAATAAGGTAGATAAATTCAGAGGTGACCGTGGAAGACTGAAACTGTATCTGAAGTCTGTCTTCCTACGACAGTCAGCAGCACTGAACTTTTTTTACATACCTGGCTCTTGGGAAAATAATGGAAGAGAGAGTTTTCTCCTGACTCCCTGGCTCTGCTTTCATATTCTGCATCTTCCCATATCAATGACCCCACAAAAGTCTCTGACAAAGGTCCATCTTTTGTTCTACACCTCACCCCTACCTCCAACTAACACCCCGTCTAGGGTCCCATCACATCAGTGCCTGTGGGGATGGGTAAGTGGATTCCAATGGATACAGTATTCAAGGAAGAAATGGCTGTCTCATTCAAATCAAGGTTTCTTCCAACTGGAAATAGTCCTTCACAATGAGTCTAATGGGGAAACTTGATACTGGAGGATGTCCCAAAGGTGCAATATTCTACATATTTATGGAGCACTTATTATGTGCCAGGTGTTATGGCAGGTGCCAGGTAGAAGGGTGAGCAGGACACAGTTCCCACCCTTATGGACCTCATAGCCTCATGAGGAGAGTTACAACAGGTTGCAATAAGAGTCATGAGGAAGGGCCCCTAACCAGGGTGCAGAGCTCAGAGAAGGCTTCACAGGAGAGGCCTCATCAAAGGTGAGACAAGAGGGGAAAGTAGAACTCAGTCAGGCAATGAGTGGGGGTTTGAGGCAGCATTATGTGCTAAGACCTCGGGGTGAGCAAGCCATGGCTCATTTCTCCTCTCCTACAACTTCCTTTCCAAGTGGAACCTTGTGGAGATAATTCCAGTAACCAGAGTGACTTTAATGCAGGTGTAGGGGCAGTAGGAGTTGGAAGTGCTTGGGAGTGAGTGGAAGTGTGGAATCCCTCACATCACAATACATGGACAAGGTCTGGACAAGCTTGGGCCTGGTCAAGCTCTGTGTCAGGTCAGGTGGGGGGTGGTACCAGGGAAGAGTCAAGAAATTAAATGCCTTCTCTCCCCAGGACCCCCAAGTTTATTCCAGGCACCACCGTGTACATTGCTTTGGGAACCTCAGAAAATATCACGGCAATGGGAGCTTCAAGAGAAAGGTCTTGAAATGTCAATGAGTCAGAAGGTGAGTCAATCTGGTTCCCAACAGAAAGCAGATGGCACATTCAAAACAGGATAACCTGGGGAGGGATTCTTTACAAAGTGTGGATGGGTGGGGGCATAACCGATGGTGCAGTAGCTGGGGCCTCACCAGCCCTAGGCCCAAAGGACAGAGAAGACAGAAGGCAACCCACCAAGTCCTCTCTGGGACTTGAGGCGGCAGGAGACTGGACAAGTTTTCTTTCCTTGTTTATGCTTTTCTCCATTTTTCTAATATTCTCAAAATGAGCACGTGTAACTTTTGGAATTGGGGAAAATATGATTTTTAAAGTAAAAGGCAAAACCACAAACCACATCAACAACAATAACAAGAAGGAATGTGTCCCAAGGAGGCCCCACTGGGCAGTACAAATGCTTCCATTAATTAGAATGGGAAAGAGAGGCCTCACAAAAAATTCTGTCCACTCTGAATAGCCAGCTGACCCTTTCCCACAGGACACTGACCACAAACAATGCAAGTGCAACTGGTATTCTCAACTAAGTTCTTGGGAAGAAGAGTCACTGGGCCCTGAAGAAAATGATGCCCAAGCCCCTCTTGTTTCTCTGAAGTGAACCTTGTGGGGAGGGAGGGGAAGATGCTCAGCATTCCAGGGACATGGGTTCAAGTCTCAGCTCAGCTGCTTCATCATGGGGAAACCTCAAACAAATCATTTACAGGCTCTGAGTCTTGGTATCCAGATGACCATGAGTGCTGATGATGATCCTTCCCTCCTCAAGTCATTGCGAGGGTCCACAGCCTCGTAAACTGTTAGAATAACTACAAATATGACTTGTAAATGAAGGAAGGGAGTGCATGAAAGATAATCACTACCACAAAAGGCAAGAACAAGGACCTCAACAAGTCCCCCCTGTCGTGGTCCACAGCATCTAGGAGGCCTGCGGCATAGCTCGATCTTGGCCAGAAAGAACACAGTCTCGGGTAGGTTGAAGAGAAACACACACAGGGCCAGAGGCAGCTGTGACAGATTTCTCTATTTCTCATCAGATAGCCTTCCTTCTCTAGTCTTTTCTGCCTTCTCCCCTCCTCACTCCCTGGGGTCCCTGTGTCTGGAACCTGGCTAGGAGTCTCTTGTGGGGGATCTCTCTCTACCTACAGGGTGGAGGAAGGCCCTCAGGTTTAGGACTTTCAGAGACTTCAGAGGGCAGCACCCATGGCACCCCCCTTTCTCTTGCTACCTTGACTGCCTTTGGCAGTGTCATTTCAACGTGTGATTGTGCTAAAAGACCCCTGTCCCACCAAGAAGGAACAAGACGGATGAGGCCAGTGGAAACCCCATCTCACCACCTGAGAAAAATCATGGCAGAAGACGGCATGGAAAGAAGGCAAAATAGGGAAAGGGGGAATTCATGACAAAGACTGCACGAAGCCTGAAGATGTGATCACAGCCTTTCTTAGTTGTTCTCAATCCTTTGACTTTTGGCGCTATGGGGCCTGATGCACTGGCAGGCAGAGCCTGAAGGTTTTAGGGCCAAAACAAATGCAGTGGCCAAGGGAAACTCTTACCAGATGCTACCCCCTCCCCACGCCCTCATCACCTCTTACACCTCTCACCACAGCCCGGAGGAGAGAGGGGAGCACCTGAGCCACATACCTGGACTTCTTGTTGCTTAAAAGCATTGAGCCTGTCTTCCTCCCCAATTTAAACTGCATGATCTGACCTACAGCTACTGGTGCTTGTCCTCGGTACTGGGAAAGGATGGGTGGTGGGCACAAGGACTCCAGAAACAGAGAAGAAGGTCTGAAAGTGGAGCACTTGTCCTTCCTGCAGGCTGGGGGAGTGGCTAAAAGTGTGGGTTCTGAGTCAGATTGAGAAGGCCCAAATTCCACCTCCTCTGCTTCTTGTCAAGGTGACCTGCTTTCTTAACCACCTGAGCCCTCTGATCTATCTCTATAAGTGGGATAACCAGACCTTTTGTGCTTCCTAAGGTGATGCAATGTAAAATACACAGCACCAACTCTGACACATTCTTGCCTTAAAAAAAAATTGACCCTGAAACTAATCAGGCCTCTAGATCTCTTACCAGTTCACAGGAAATACAGGGGACTGGGGAACAAATTAAGCAACACTACATAGAAGCAAGCAGCCCAGCCCAGAATGTGGGACATTCTGCAAGGTAAGTGACCTAGTGTCTTCAACAAGGCATCAGCATGGAGAAGGGAAAAGAGAGGAATGGGGGGGTGCCAGGCCCTGTGGCCTTGTCAGGCCATGCTGTGGTGGCGTCCCGTATAAAGTGGAGGAAGATGGGCACGGATGTTAGCCCAGGGCCAGTCTTCCTCAGCAAAAAGAGGAGGATTGGCATGGATGTTAGCTCAGGGCTGATCTTCCTCACAAAAAAAAAGATGAGTGGGAACTGTTAAAGAATAAAAGAGACCTAAAAGAGAGAAATGCCTTAAAAACAGCCCTAAAGAGGGGCCAGCCCTGGTGGCATAGTGGTTGAGTTCTCATGCTCCGCTTAGCTAGCCCAGGGTTCACGGGTTCAGATCCCAGGCACAGACCTGTGCACCGCTTATCAAGCCATGCTGTGGCAGGTGCCCCACATATAAAGTAGAGGGAGATGGGCACGGATGTTAGCCCAGGGCCAATCTTCATCAGCAAAAAGTGGAAGATTGGCAGCACATGTTAGCTCAGGGCTAGTCTTCCTCACCAAAAAAAAAACAACCCTAAAGAGACATCCATAAGAGAAGGAATCTAATATTAAGGAATAACTGTTAATTTTGTGAGGGTGGATAATGGCATGGTGGTTATATTTCTAAAATGTCCTTACCAATTATTACGATGCACATTGAAGTATTTATGGGTGAAAGGACATGCGTCTGAGATTCGTAGGGTCAGGGAGGAATGGTGGATAGAGTTAAAATAGTTGGAGCCGGATGATGAGTGCCTGTGTTTTCATTATACTCCTCTGTCTATACTGTGTATTTTTGAAATTTTTTATAAAATGTTTTCATATAGGTACAAATATATGACTGCTAATTGTGTTAGGTGCTGGATCGGACACATTAGTAGGACCTCAGCATCTGTCGGGCTTACCAGTGCTTGCATCCAGGGCTGGGGCCAACAGTTCCACGCAGCTTTGACCTGCTTCACTTCCAGAGTGAGCCGCGTGTCTCTCTAACTTGTGGCAGGGGATGCCAGCTTGAGCCTGCTCAGGACAACCCCCCCACCTGCCGTGAAGAGCCCGCAAGCGCAGGGGAGTTAGTGCCCCAGGGGTAATAAGCCAGGTGCCTTGCTTTAAAAGTGCATAAACTGAGACCATGCGAAGTGAAGAGACTCCTTCACGACAACTGGTTGGGGACAGAGCTGGACTAGGGATTCTGTCTTGATGCCTTCCATTGTGCCCAGTAAAGGGCTTTGCCCACTGTAGGCCTTCAATAAGGATGTTTTGCATGGTTAAATAGATGTCTGAGTCATAACAACACAACACAATTAACAATAGAGAGTTCTAAAAATAGGTCTATTTTGTTTCATATGACTGATTTTAAAATCCCAAAATATCATTTGAGAAAATGAGTAACTATAAAAGAAGATAGTCTTTTGTCCCACGGCAATACACTTCCACCTGCGTGGTAAAACACCAAGCTTGCTGTCTCTTAGCTCTGCCTTCAACATAATGAACCCAAGTATCCATGCGCATAGATGGATGTGTGAACAGGTGTGTGCGCTCCATATTGTTGTAGATAAAAATAGCTCACGAGCTTGGAAAAACAATCTGTTTTAATTGTAGGAATTTGAAAAACACTTGTAGCCAAGAACAGAATCTCAGTTTTGAAGATAATTGGCATTTCCCCCGAACCACAAATATTTTAAATATTAAAAGTGAGATAACACACAGAGGCAACTCCTCAGGCCCAACTCCTTGTGACCATGGGAATACACTTTCTCCCCATCTTTCTCTTTCTACTCTCTCTTGGGGCTTTCAGGGGACTATAGCTGAATCTGTAGGATTGCCGAGGCTTAAAAAATAAGCTACTTGGCTATTAGGTAAAAATAAGCAAAAGATATCCATACCCTCTTTTTTGTGTAAAGAACAAGGTAGGAAATATTTTTTATTAGGAAACTGACAAGTAGAAAGCTAGTTGAGTGATGCAAGTTCCCACTGTGTGGGTAACCTGTTTAGCCAGGCCCAGATGGTTCAGAGAGCTGGTAATGAGATCAAACATATTCTCTATCTAGGTCAGCATTGAATCCAGCCTAGGTCACAAATAATAGAGAGTTATTTGGCCAGATGTGTATTCAGAGGCTGATGGAAATGAGAGGATATTTTGAGACACAGACATATCTGAATTTGGGTCTAATTTGGCTCCTTTCTGGGCAGCCTCTGGTCCTGAGTTCTCAGATGGAGTTGCCATGGAAGGAAAGCTTTCTGTATAGGATGGATCTGCAACCTATACAAAAAGATTACGGAATATCGATGACTTTCCAGAGTTTTAAAGGAAGACATAGTATCTAGTATAAACTACAATGTGGGGAATCCTCTCATCCATGGTAGATAACTTTTCTACAGATAAATTTGACCATATATATCAAAAAACTCTAAAAGTTTGCACAGCATTTGCCCAGCATTCCACTTCTAGGAGTTTATTCTAAAAAAATAATCAAGAATATGCCCTAGGATCTTATCTATATTAGTAATAATAATATATTATGTTCAAAAATAGGACAATGAACTAATCTTACTGCCCAATAATAGGGGATTATTTTTTTAAATGATGGTACAATGGACTATCTTCAGCCATTACGAACAACAATATTGCAGATATATATTTATTGACAGGGAAAGATGTCTGTGACATATTGGTAAGTGGCAAAAAGCTGGTTATAAAATAGTCTGACCCCACTTTTGCTTTTCAAAAGCTTTATATACACACATGCATATACATACAAATATATGTGTATATGTGCTTTAGAAAAATGTATAAAAAGTTAGTCGCAGTTATCTCTAGGTAATAGAATAACAGGCAATATTTCTTTCCTTCTTTTTAGTCATATTTATTTCCTAAGCTTTTTATAATAAACAAGCATTTACTTTTATGTTTTTTGTTGAAAGGTATTTAAAAACAGAAATCAAGAGCTTTTCAGAAGGATTCTATGCAGCGGCCAAAAGGCAGGACGGTGGAAGTGTGATCCACGGAAGAAAAGAGGTCTGCAAAGTGAACAGCAATCAGGACTCCATCCTCCTCCATGGGAGATGTGCTTCTAGGGAGGTCAGCCCCGAACTCGCATGAAATGACCCTGCCGTGGAGTTGAGAGGCCTCTGTGGTCCTCCCACAGCAATGCCCAGTTGCCCGCGCTCTTTGGAACTGTCAGGCTGCACCCAGTCAGCTCCCTAAGAAGAAACCTTCCACCAGGGTGGGGCGGAGCGGGCAGGGAATGGGCAGTTCCTAGGCAGGAACAAAACCCAGGACACCAGTGTCTTTCTTAAAAGTTACTCTTCTTGGTTTATTCCTCATCCTCAACAATTTAAACATTAAATCTCCTAATCCCTCAAGAGCGTTCTTTGAAAATATGGAAGGAACCCATATAACCATCAAGAGAGTATAGAGCCAGCGAAAGGCGGTTTCTTTTTATCCTTCTCGGTTTCCAGTGTTCCTCCTAACAACAGATGTCTCAGCACTGGGGGGAGCCCAGCCCTGGGTTATGCTCCTTTTTCTCCCTTGGCCCTCTGAGGTCTGCAGTAAGCACACTCCCACCCTTTTAGCACATGCATGTCCTCAAGAAAAGAGGGTACGGCAGTCAAACCTACAATGAGTAAGTCTGCCCCAGAAAGCTAACATCAGCTCAAAAAGCAAGGGACCTGGCAGCCCAACCTAGGGTTTCGAGCCTCCCGGCTAAAAGGAGGTGATAGGCATAGTCTGCCGTGCGATGGGCTCCTGGGCTTCTGCATGGCAGGCTGTGCAGTTAGAAAGACATATATGTTTAGAGGTGACCATGCCTAGTGCTAAGAGACCCACAATCAACCAACACAGCCATCCCCAAGCCAGACTCTACTTACCACCTCTTGATGCTACAGAAAATCTTGGAATCTTAGTATCTTTGTTTGTAAAGTGGAAATAACACAAAAGCAGGGAAACTGTATGGATTAAAAGATGATGAGGCCAGAGGGCCTAGAAGAGTCTCATGCAGAAGGTTTGCAGTACCTCTGCTGAAAAAGAACTCCCGAGTCTCATCTTATGACCTAACTTCCCCGTGGCAAAGATTGCTAGTCATCTACCCCAACATCAGCCCCCACCCCTTACTTAGCTGTGCAACAGCTCCCTGAAATAAAGATCCATTTCCTGGACTCTCTTATAGCTGGGTGTGGTCATGAGAATAGATCCTGGCCAGTGGAATATAAATGAGTGTCACTTACAACTTCTATTATTGGAAGGAGTGAGCCCCTTCACTCCTTCCTCTTTCTCCTGGGCCAGAATATAGACTCGATGGCTGAAGCTTAAATAGTCAAATAATCTCATTGGCCCAAGAGCTGAGGATGGCAGAGCAATAAGACAGAAGGAGCCTGGGTCCCCGACAACTTCACAGAGCTACCACACCAGCCCCAGACTCCCTACCTCTGGATTCATTTACAGGAGGGAAAGATAAACTTCTGTGTTATTTAAGCCACTATTGCTTTAGATTTTCACTCATACGCAGACAGACCTAATCCTAACTAAAACATCACTCATGCTGTGTTTAAAGCTGGCTTTTTTTTTTTTTGTCTCATCCTCTACGAAAACAGTGATTAGCAGTTTACCACCCTATCAGTAGCCGTTCACATTTGTGAAGTCTTGTAATAAATGTCTCCCCCACTCATAGCATCTTATATCACACTGTCCCCCAAGGACAAGTCACCACCCACCCTGAAGTGTTTCCCAGTTGATTCAAGGAACAAGGCTCTTCTGTGAGTGCCTACCACAAGGAGACCCCAGAGTCACCAGATCGAGTTGAACATCAAAGAAAGATTACATTTATAAGAGAGGAAGTAAATGCATATCCAGGGAGTGGGAGGAGGTTATGGTATTTTAAAAGCTTTAAACTGCAACATTTTGGAGACATTTTTAAAGATCCAGAAAGACCTGCTCATAAACTTTTAGGAATGATTTTTTTTCTTTAAACAGAAGATTTATTTTAGTCTCCCATTTCCTGTCTCTCTCTCTGTGTTTATTTTGTGATGAGGAACTATGATATGATAAAAGAAGCTTGTTTTGAACTAATTTTCTTTTCTAAAAATTTTTCTGTCTGACAGTATTTGTACAGCAAAAAAAGTTGTTTTCTTGGCTGTGATTTCTTTGAGGTGGCTTATTTCCTTGCTAGAATTGCATAAGGTTTGTTTTGGCGGTTGCTGATGACACTCAGGTTTGGTTTGTCAGGGTTTTTTTTGTGTATAGTAAAATATACATAACATAAAATTTACTATTTTAACCATTTTTAAGTGTACAGTTTACTGGCACTAAGTACATTCATATTGTTGTACAACCATCACCACCATCCATCTCCAGAATTTTTCATCTTCCCAAACTGAAACTCTGTACCCATTAAATAATAACTTCCTACTCTTCCCTCCCCCCAGCCCCTAGCAACACCCATTCTATTTTCTGTTTCTATGAATTTGATTACTCTAGGAACCTCATGTAAGTAGAATCATACAATACATGGCCTTCTGTGTCTGGCTTATTTTACTTATCATAATATCTTCAAGGTTCATCCATGACGTAGCATGTATCAGAATCTCATTACCTTTTCAGGGTTGAATAATATTTCATTTTATGTATATACCACATTTATCCATTCTTCTGTGATGGCCACTTGGGCTGATTCCACCTTTTGGCTATCTTGAATAATGCTGCTAAGAACGTGGATCTACCTATTCTAGACCTTGTTTTTAATTCTTTTGGGTATACACGCAGAAGTGGAACTGCTGAATTACACGGTAATTCTATGTTTTATTTATTTATTTTGGTGAGGAAGATTAGCCCTGAGCTAACATCTGTGCCCATCTTCTTCCCACTGGGCTGGCCCCTCTATGTTTAATTTTTTTGAGGAACCATCATACTCTTAAGGATTACTTCAGAGTTAGAGCATGAGGGTGCAGTTAGTACAGTAGTGGGTAAAACAATGGTTCCAAAACCAGATTATGCATCAGAATCACCTGGGAACTCTTTTAAATGCAAATTCTCGAGTGCTCCACTTTCCAAGACTATGAAATGAGATTATCTAGAGGAGGATCCAGGAATCTGAATTTAACAAGTTTCCCATGACACTCATCTATAGAGTGGCCTTTGGAGCCATTAGGGTGGGAAGGAGAGTTCCAGCGGCCCAGGTAATGTCTATAACACACATGGAAAGGGTGACAAGCTTTGTTTAGACACTGACTCCAAGTCTGGTTGGATCGCCATGTGTGGTGGAAGCTTCCTGTAAGAAAGGAGTAAGGAAAGCCATCTCTGTGGCCTTGCAAACAACCAGAATAATAGCTCTCATTGTTCAGAATTCACATCTGCTTAATGGCCTGGTTGTCCTTGTTAATCTCTTAGGGGAGGCAGAGAGCTTCCTCAGGACGTTTTTTTCATGCACGCTTCCTGAGACAGGATTTGATTGGCCCTGGTTTTCGCTATCCATCATTGAAGGCTCCTATTTGACAGCATCTTGGGTCAAGACTTCTCATAGGTTGTGCTTCCATCTACCCAGACTGTTGGAGTTTTTAACAGAGATTCCTGGTTCAATGGGTCTGGCCAGGGTGGCAGGGTTACTTGGCACAAAACAAGGCAACTCTGTGAAGGAAGGAACATCTGTTCTTCCTCTCTCCCTACAGCTGTGCTTGCCGGAATGCACATAAAGGTCTGTGAATCCTCCAGGACAGACACTATTAGCCAAGGAGTGCTGGGAACACAGCTTTCCTCCTCTGAGCACTAGAATTTCTATTTAATTAGATTTTTTTTTGATAGTTTTGTTTTGTAGTCTGGTATAAAGTCATTCATATTGAGCTTAGAAAGGTTGGCAACTATAGAAAAATGGAAGGAAGGAGGAAAAAAATCACTCCTAATCCCACTCCCCAGAATCTGCCATTTCAGTGAATTTCCTTCTTATCTTTTTTCTGTGCATCGTTTTATATTTGCTCACTTATCATGATATCATAAGTATTTTCCCATGTTGTTACAAACTCATAAACACACTTTAGTGAGTGCATGGGTCTACCATGGTTTACTTAACTCTTTCCCTACTGTTTAGTATTTTTTGTTGTTTCCAAGTTTTCTCTATTGAAAACAGTACTACAATGAACATCTTTGGGCAGAAAGCCTCTTACAAACTGTCTCCTCAAAGCAGAGTCCAAGAAATGGGATTATTAAGTCAAGGTCATGTACATATTAAGGCCTTTGATAGGTAGCTCATGTAATTTATGAAAGGATTGGTACCAAATTGCACACCCATTAGCAAAATACAAAAATGGGACCATTACCTAGATTCCAGCCCAATGGTTCTCAACTGTGGATGATTTTGCCCCCAGGGGACATTTGGGAATGTCTGGAGGCATTTTGGTTTTCACAATGAGTAGAAGCACATTACAGCCATACACAGCAAAGAACCATCTGACTCAGAATGTAAATGGTGCCAAGGTTGAGAACTACACGCTAATCATCACTTGGATCACAACCCATTCAGAAAGAAAAATACAGAATCTTATCAGTAGAATTTCAGGGCCCGGTTGTCGGCTGCTGTTGCTTGTGTCATTACCATATGATGTTGATGTTGAAAACTGGTCTAATAACCAGCTCAACATGTCCTTGTCCAGGATTGGCACCCTTCTCTGGAATCAGATCTCCCCTTGATCAGCCCAGGGCACCACTGAAGCACCCCTTGCCCTGGGGCCCTGAGAATTCTTACCAGTCGGCTACTGGTGGCTCTCAATCCAGACCACTGCCACGCTCAGAAATGTTCTAACACAATTGCACTTCAAAAAGGGGGATCTAGATGCCCTGATTTTGAGAAGTTTTCTAGGATCCTATGAAAATTTACCCACACATTCGCCCCCATCCCAAACCCACAGTAACCCCTGTGCAACACACCAAAACCCTACGACTTTGAGGACACGATTTAAAAATCATTGATCTAATCTGTGGTAGAATATCTGTTCTCCCTTTCCCTCATGGTAGTAGAATCCCCAAGTTCTCAGAATAAATATCTCATTTCTCAAACTTTCTTGCAGCTGTCCAATGGCTTATAAGAGAATGTGTTGACTGTGACTTCTGGTAGTGTCATTTCAGAGATGCAATAGGCCCTTTTTTACTGATGGCAGAAATGTGGACACGTTGACTTGATCTAGAGCAGACGTCTTACACGAGGAGGTGGAAGTCAAGTTTGGAGGATGGCAGAATAACAAGATAGAAGGAATCTGGGTCCTTGATGATCATGGAGTTACTGTACCAGCCCTGCACTATTTACTGCCAGGCTTCACTATGTGAGAGATAAATAACCCCATGTTTAATTTAAGCCATTGTTATTTTGGTCTCTGTTACAGGGGAACCTAATCCTAATTGACACATAATCCAACTCCCTCACTTGAAAGATAAACATGGAGGCCTGAATGGACTATATCAGGCTTGGTTCTGCTATCTTTTCTGTCAGCTGTCTGGGAGTTTGCTGAATAAGACAAGAAATGTGTGAATTGGTGTATTTTGGGCTACGTTATGAGACTGATAACACAAAGAAGACAAAAGACTTGAATTTGGAGGAAAGCAAGGGTTTCAGATTGTATGAGATGAGATTTGGGGCACAGTCAGGAAAGGAAAATAAAACATCAGCCCTCATATTTCAGGGTAAGATCTTCTGAATCTGGGAGTTAAAACTCTAATAACACCCTTGTGATGTAATGATCCATTTTTAGCAATTGGCATGTCTGAATGCAGAGACTGTTTATAGAGCAACGTAATTAGTAGATACTTCATGGAAGTGATTGTTGCTGGTTCAATCATTCTTTAACAGATTGGACAGATCAAGTGACTGGTCTGGAAGGAGAATCAACCTTTCTTTTCTCTCAATCAGGATAAGTGGGCACTTATAATTTATCAAAATTTCTTTGGTTTCATTTCACTCACAAAGGAAATACATTGCACCTTCCTAAAATATACAGATCTACTTCCCCGAGGGTCTAGCAAGTAAAGAAAAGATAATCGGCATCCCATTGAGTTAGAAGAAAGCTGTGTCTGCTCATCACCTAAGCAACCAGTCACTCTGGACAATTCCGCCAAAACACCCATCGATTCTGTGAAAAATCCATCAGCCTGGTTATGTGACATCCCGCCGCCTTCTGTTTGCCCTTCCCTGGTTGACTAACTGAATTTCTTGTTTTTTACTGCCTGTATTGGCTGCCTAAAGACCTGCTGCAGGTAAAGCTTTGATTCTAAAGAGGAAGTCATTCTTCTTCAAAACTCCCCACTGAGTGAATTTATCATGATCATCAGAAAATTCTCCGCAGAAATGAGGTTCAACTGCCCAGTGGAACTTGGAGGACCAGGCAAAATCCAGTCTTTTGGATGACAGAAACAATTTGAAAGATAATCATTAATTGGCATTCTCCTTTTTCTTCTTTCCAGTGCCCAGAAAACGGTTTTCCTTGGCTCTGGGACTAAATGGAATGAACACCTGGTCCAGATTTGCTTGGATTCTTTTTCTTTATATAACTAATTCTTGATGGAAAATAGGCTTACACCACGTAGGCTCACACCAAAGAGAGGGAAAAGCCTTCATTTCTCCTGTCTCTTTGATTTCATTTCAGCCTCCTGGAGGCCAAGTCAGTCCAAGCAAGCCTCATCCAGTTTCAGCCTTCACCGCACAGAAAACAGTTTGGCCTGGCTGACTGCACTGTTATCATCACGCAACAGAACCTTGGCAGCAGCCTTTTGAGCAGGTTTCTGTCTTTCTGAAGGCTATTTGCATCGCAAAAGAGAAACTCAGAGCTGCACCAAGATTCAACCTATAAAACATGTGAGTGACCAGCCCTGTGTACACCAGCCTTTCCATGCCAAGGTACTCTTCTCGTCTGCGACTGGCCTACTTGCATTCTGCCACCTTCTCTCATATCCCTTGATCTAGCCAGTTCTAACTTCACCTGAGCTGCCACACCCTGATTCTATCTGTTGTTTTAATCCCTCACTTCAACCAATGGTGCGTTGGAGCCGGCTCTACTGGCTCAAGAAAGCTGATTGTGCACAGCTCTTCCCAATGCCATGTTCAATAACATGACATTGGTAGCCTGAAATTGGGCATGGTAAGGGTAATTATACCACAGAAATCAGCAAATCCTACAAATAGGGCTTTTTTTCCCCCAAGAGAGCCAGTTGTCAAACATTTACCACCACACTACTGGATTTATCCCTTTTCAAAAATTCAATCAGGGGCTGGCCCAGTGGCATAGTGGTTAAGTTCCCGCACTCTGCTTCGGTGGCCCGGGGTTCGCAGGTTAGGATCCCAGGTGTGGACCGACGCACCACTTGTCAAACCATGCTGTGGCAGCGTCCCACATAAAGTAGAGGAAGATGGGCACGGATGTTAGCCCAGGGCCAATCTTCCTCAGCAAAAAGAGGAGGATTAGCATCGGATGTTAGCTCAGGGCTAATCTTCCTCACACACACAAAAATTAAATCAAGTAAGAATTAATTTTATTTTTATAAATGTTTAGCTCTATCCTCAGGCCTAGAATAACAAAAAGGAGTACCAATCCTGGGCAAAATTGTTATGTGTGGCCTATGCACCCCTGTACCTGACTGTTCTTTAGAACAGTCTCCCCCAAATTCGTTCTTTGCCCCTTCTTCATGATCTATCTCCAAGCCAGCCCTCCTTCAGCAAGGCTGGACCACCTGGAGCTTTCCTCACCATTCTCCCCTATCAAAACTTATCTCCCCTATCCCCAGCTTCAACTGAGCTGCCACCACGAGCCAGCCCTGATGGCCTAGTGGTTAAAGTTCGGCACTCTCATCACTTTGGTGGCCCAGGTTGGTTCCCAGGTACGAAACCACACCACTCGTCTGTCAGTAGCCACACTGTGGCAGCGGCTCACATAGAAGAACTAGAAGGACTTACAACTAGAATATACAACTATGTACTGGAGCTTTGGGCAGGAAGAAAAAAAGAAGAGAGGAAGATTGGCAACAGATGTTAGTCAGGGCAAATATTTCCCAGTAAAAAAAAAAAAAACTTACCTGAACAATGTTCTATTTACTTATGCCAAATTGATAAATGCATTCTAACTGGGAATTGCTCCATATCTTATTTCTCTTAGATGAATATATTTTTTAACATAGAGCTTTCAATGTCTTAGTTCCAAGAATTAGGGGAATTTCAGTCATATTGGCAAGGCTAGCAAATACTTAGAGAGCATTGAAACCAGTCACTGTCTCTTAAAAAGACCTTACATACTCATTTCAGTTAAGAGTTACAAAATGGTACATTCACTTTGGAAAACAATTTGTCATTTCAAATGTTAAACATAGAGCTACCTTATGACTTGGAAATTTCGCTCCTAGGTATATATCCAAGAGAATTAAAAATATACACCTACAGGAGCCAGCCCTGTGGCCGAGTGGTTAAAGTTCCGTGTGCTCCACTTCGGATCCCCGGGTTTGTAGGTTCAGATCCTGGGCGTGGACCTACTCCACTCATCAGCCATGCTGTGGCGGCATTCCACATACAAAATAGAGGAAGATTGGCACAGATGTTAGCTCAGGGTGAATCTTCTTCAGCAAAAAAAAAAAAAAATATATATATATACTTCTACACAATAATTTATATATGAATGTTCATAGCAGCATTATTTATAATAGCTAAAAAGTGGAAATAATCCAAACGTCCATTAACTGATAAATGGATAAATAAAATGTGGTCTATCTGTACAATGGAATATTATTCAGCCATAAAAAGGAATGAAGTACTGAAACATGCTACAACATAGATGAACCTTGAAAACATGCAAAGTGAAGGTACCATATTGTATGATTCCACTTATATGAAATGTTCAGGATAGGCAAATTCATAAAGACAGAAAGTAGATTAGTGGTTGCCAGGGGCTGGAGTGAGGAGGGTAATGGAGAGTGACTGCTTCATTATGAATGATTAGAACTATATGACATTCTGGAAAAGGCAAAACTATAGAGACAGTAGAAAGTTCAGTGGTTGCCAAGGGTTAGGGGGTTAGATGAATAGGCAGAGCACAGAGGATTTTTAGGACAATGAAACTATTCTGCATACTACTATAATGATTGATACATGATATTATACATTTTTCAAAACACATAGAACATACAACACCAAAAGTGAACTCTAATATTAACTATGGACTTTGGGTGATACCGATGTGTCAATGTAGGTTTATTGATTACACCAAATGTACCACCCTAGTGTTGATAACAGGGGATCCTATGCATGTGGGTGGGTAGAGTGTATATGAGAAATCTCTATACTTTCCACTCAATTTTGCTGTGAATCTGAAACTGCTCTAAAAAATAAAGTCTATTTTTTAACAAATGGAATTATGGTTATGTAGGAAATTTTTTCTGCAGTTTGAGAAGTATTTAGGGATGAAATGCCATAATGTCTGTAATTTACTTTAACAATATTTCAGAAGAAAAATGAAGCGAATATGGAAAAATGTTAACAATTGTTAAATCTAAAAGATGGATATATGGAGCTTCATTCTACTATTTTCTGTTCCTTTCTGTATGTTTGAAATTTTTCATAATAATAATTTTAAAAGAACTTCCAACCATGGAAGCTATAAATTTGGGCAATCTCCAGAAGAACTGTTCATCTTAGTCCCCTAAAATCTGGGCCTGTAGTACTCTATCGGGTGGTTATAATCCTAGTAAAAGCCTGTGAGAGCGCACGTTTGGCCCTGTGCTCTGTGCTCACACAGGGCTTGGCTAAGGTTCTTGAGTCTGCAGTGGGCGGGGTGAGGAAGTGACTGACTAGGAGGCATTTCCAGCTTTCTCAGTTCAGCTGGAGGCAGTTGAGTGCAGCATACATTTCATTATTTTACTTTTGTGCTCTTTGTAACTCGATAGACTGACTGAAAAATAACTGTTTTTCACTAACTCTCAAAAGAACGATCCGCCATTTTGTTCAATTAAATGTTTTAGGTCCCACTAACTGCATTTGGTGTGGTTATACCATTCTCCAAGTAGCAAATCCCATGTAATCAAAATAATATTTTAAAATATACAAATATATATTTTCTTGTACTGATGACTCCCCCTTTTTCTTCAAGGGGAATTCTTTTGCTTTGGGGAATTTTAGGGATCTTATAAATGCAAAGAAAGAGGAAGAGTTAACATTTAGCTTCTAGCATCCAAACTAGGATTTTGAAGCAAGAAAATTGTCTTGGAATCCAAGCTTTGTCTTTACAGAAAGGGATTTGTAAATCCCTCTATCCCGACCCTTTAGGAACAAGTGCAGTCCTGGTGGGCCTGAAAATGATCAATTGATGCCAGCTCTTTAGATAGAAGAGTCCCATTCAATGGGAAAAGGAAAGCGACTGGGGAAGGAGAAACCGGCGGTTGGGCATGCCTCTGGGCTAAGGTGGTGTGTCAGATCAGTGGAGAGAAACTCGGGACAGCATTTCTGCCCCACATCTCATGTGGAACCCTGTGGGGAGATTCCCCTGTGAGCTCCCATACCAACCTTCCACGTGCAGCCACATCAGAAAAAACTCAGGGCATAGCATGATCTAGTGGAGGGAGTTTGGCTCCTATGTGATGTGGAAGGCACACCACAGTCCCCATGTACTCTCTCAGGGGACAATAAAGCTGAACTGAGAGGCAGTGGGCCTGCCAGGAGCCCTTGGTGAGAGGCGAGACGGCCTCAGAGCAGATGAGAGTGGAACAGAAACTCAGAAGGGCCTGTGGTGCTGACAGAAGCAATGGTGGGCCAAGTCAGCCTGAGAGAGATCAGTCTGTGAGTTATAGCGGCAGCAGAGGACAGCAGTGACACCAAGAAAGCACCCAGACCCAGTGGTCACCACCCTGCAGCAATCCCAGCCAGCTGCTCCACAGCAGAGACTGGCGTGGAACCAATGGACCTCACATCTATCCAACCATGCCACCCTCCCACTGCTATCTATGTAGAATACAGCCCTCTCCCCTATACTTACATGTCACTTTGGAGGAGCAGAGGTGGGGACGGAGCACTTTCCGCAAAAGACCTAGAAAGACTGTTTAAATGACTGCATTTAACCAACCACATTGGACCTAAGTAAATATGGTTGCTCTCACCCCTTACCCAACAGGATGGGCTCTCATGAGGAAGATTAGAGCAGTTTTAGAAAAATGAAAGAACCACATTTTCTTTGCTCATCTGAATACAATGTGAGAAGATCCAAATCATGCTACAAAGTTTGTTTTGCAGCACACCCTTCTCCCAAGATGTTCACGCAGCAAGAGTCCATGGCTAAATCTGGGAATCCCTGCATCCCAGATGCCCCTTCTGGAAGTGCACAATGCACCTGGTGTATTAAGGGTTCTGAATGGTCCACAGTGAAAAGCCTGCTGAATCTTTGTTTATCTCAGCACCATGTTTTCCCCCCAAGCCTTTCTTTGGATAACCTCTGTTAATGTCTCAAAGTACTCGTTGTCATGAACACACTTGGGAATCTTGTTCAGTGGAAAAGAAAGAGCGCCGGGCTCACCTATGGGAAGCTGCATTTTGGTTCTAATAGGTAGGGAGGTTACTTCTACTTACCTCCTTGCAGAAGACATGAAGCATCCCCCAAGCAGATGTTCTTAGATCCTAGTGGCTCAGGCACATGATGCAGACACTTTCCAGCATTTGTGGCCCCTTTTTGACAGGCATATTTGTGTGATTAGGGTCAAATATGTCCTGCACACAGGACTTGACTCTAGCTGATTCATGGTTTTCATTTTGCTGCCAGGGACAAGTTGTTAAAATGCACGCACATATTTTTGGTCTTTCTACACAGACCATTTACTGAAGTTGAAAGAGCACTGGACTAAGGAATCTAGAAAAACCTGGGTTTGAAGCTCTTCCCATTCACTACTGGACTACCAGCCCCCGATCAAATCTCAACAAAACCATCAAAGGCAGGTGGAAGCAGAGCCTTGGACCCTTTACCAAAATGCTCCCCCAACAGGATGTGGGCTCCTCAAATTCCTCAGGAATCCCTGCAGATCACTCCTGTGGCCTCCTTGCCATCTCTACTTTCCCTACCCAGCCTCATTTTGTACTTGCCCTTGGACCATTAGACCCAAGCAGCCCTGGATTGTACCTGGTGTTTCTGGCCTGTGGTGTGGGACCTCACAGGAGTCCATGTCCCAACTTCCATCCTCTTCCCCTTGGCCAGCTATTGATTCAGAGCTTCTTCCCTCTCTCCTGTTGTGGCCTGATGACTTGAAGAGAACCACAAAGCTGAGAAAGGACAGTCTGTGGCCTTAGACAGCCCACGGAGCCTTAGTTTCATTCTATAGTGAGATTAATAAAAGCTGTCTGTTTTATCTGCCTTGCAGGGCTGTTGTGAGGATCAAAAGAATGAAAGTCTACCCAAGGCTGAGGTTTGCTGTAAAGCCCAATACAAATGTTCCTTGTTATGATCTATTTTTATATAATTTAATTTTTTTTTTTTTTTTTTTTTTTTTTTTTTTTTTGTGAGGAGATCAGCCCTGAGCTAACATCCCCCAATTCTCCTCTTTTTTTGCTGAGGAAGACGGCCCTGGGCTAACATCTGTGCCCATCTTCCTCCACCTTATATGGGACGCCGCCACAGCATGGCTTACCAAGCAGTGCGTCGGTGCGCGCCCGGGATCCGAACCAGCGAACCCCGGGCCGCCGCAGCGGAGCGCGCGCACTTAACCGCTTGCGCCACCGGGCCGGCCCCTATATAATTTAATTTTTAATGTTACACAGTATCTTCAGTGACTCTCCGAACAGCCAATGTTGTTATTTGCTTGCTCATCTGAAAAAAAAAGATTTAATGCAATATTTTTCGACGTAAGGAAGGAGAGAGTCAGTGTCCTCAGATACATCCCATGAAACGCTCCTGTAAAGAAGATGATTGAGCCTATCCTGATATGCGCCTCCTAGACCATGTTCCCACTCTAGTCATTAGCTATGGATCCAGTTCCTGTTCGTTTGGGAACTGCTGACATTGAATTTTCACTGGCTTTGATTTTCTGTTGGCTTTCCTTCCTCCCTCCCTCCCTGGCTTCCCAAGCTTTTGTGATGTTCAAACCTTTGGTACACAGGGCTGCTGACATACCTTTTGTACACCAAGCTGTCGTGTTCTACTTTTAGACGTAAACACAATCAAATTTTAAAGAGCTTCTAGAAACTTCTTGGGAACAGATTCTGTTTAGATTTTGAACAGAGAATTCCAGTTCTTCCTGCTTCCTCACCTATTAGTGGAGTATCTGCTCCAGGTTCAATACAATTATCATAGGCAAATGGAAGCCAAGCTTGGATCCTTCACCAGTTTCTTCACAACAGAATGTAGGCTCAGATATTCTAAACCAATCACATTTCTGGCAGCACCATCCAAACTCTCAACCTAGAATCATCTTGGGAGAACTGAAGTAAGGGCAAAAACCCCGGGGAACTACTATTAAAGCACTGAAGGCGAAAGGAATACATTTTAATACCCCCAAGAAACCTCCCCCCGGATTAGTTCTGAGCCAAATGAATCATGGGTGTATTAGATTTCCAGCTGAATTGGTTTCCCTGTGTGAGCCTTGCAGTCCTCAGAGAGACATCAACCAACAGGAATGATTCCAGGAATGAGAGCCAAGGTTGCTCTTCACCCTGTTGGCAAATGAGGGGGCTCTCGAAGGTGAGATCAGAGCCTGAACCAGATCTGGAAAACTCTATAGTCCCTAATATTTTATCGTCTTCTTGTCCCTGAAGATTTATAAGATTAGATTCAATTTGGCAAAGCTTGTCATTTAGCCCATCTTGGAATTTTCATTTGTAAAACATTGGCAATCACATATCTTCACTTCTCTCCTTCCAAAAGGTGAGATTTTGAAATCCTTATCAATTCACATGTGTGGGGAGTGCTCAGGTATAACATTTTCTATGTTTATACCCATTCACTCATAAAATCTCACTACAATCTCATGAGGGTGAGACAAGTATTAGCAGTCCCGTTTTAGGGTTGAACAAACTGAGGTTCAGAGAGTTTGAGGGGGTTCCCCCATGGTCCTACTGTTGGTAAATGACAGAGCTAGGTCTCAGCCCCATATGTGTCTAAGTCTCATGCACTTTCTTTTCATTCAGCAGGTTCTTAACCTAGAGTATTTTGTCTGGCTTCCGGAGATTGCCTAGAAAAATTCATATGTACGTGCATTTCTCTAGAAAGAGGGTCCACAGCTGTCATGTTTTTTAATGCCATGTTTTGTCATGATTTTTAGACACGCAAGACTCAAAAATTGTTAAGAACACGCTGCCTGCTTTGTCTGGCATAAAGCAGGCATTCAATATTTGCGTGCTGAATTGAATTGAGGATAAGTAGGGGGTGGGGAGGTGAGTCTCAGAGGAATAACACTGTTTATCCAGAAAAGCGCTCCATGGGGAATGACCCCGTGCTAGAACAGCTGAGGTCCTGGCCATGGTGACTCAGAGAACACACGCAGAGGTTGGGGAGCAGGCCAGGAAAATTTTATGATGGATATATAGCTCGGAACCCAGGACCAACCCAACTCACCTGCAGAGGGATATCCCTAAAGAAGTCTGTAGAGAGAACACTGTAGAAAGAGAGGAATTTCTTGCCCCTCTTCTGGACTTGGAGTGTAGTTACCAGTCTAGGGATTCCTGGGTCTTCTCTGGATGAATAGACCCTCCAACACTTTCCTAGAAACAAAGAAATGAAAACTTTTTGAGGAGATACCAATTCATCAGCTGGCCCAAGGCTCATTACAGAGGGAGACAGAGGGGAGGGTTGAGCTCCTCGACTTTCTGTAGAGAAGATAAATGAATATGAGGCTTTGGCCAAGTTGCTGAAACAAATGTGGAGATCAAGGAGCATAATAGTCAAGGCAGTTGTCATCTTGGCAACTCGACCAGCTTTCAATATACTTATTTGGGTATCTTAAAGAACTAGACATGTATCATGGTTTCGCACCCATTCATAGACATGAAATAAAATCAGGACATTTTTATCCTAACAATATCCTAACAATATAATAAGAATATTATACCCCCTCTTGGCTAACGGGACACATGCTGTTAGAATGTGTAAAATCTGATTAACTTGGGCGGTAAGAAATAAGCATAACAACCCCAAGTCAGACTTCCAGTTTGGGATGTTTTTGGTCTTTGTGTTTCACAGGATGTGTTTGGAGGAGAGATTTCCGTGGCCACTGAAACACGGAGAAACTTGGTGCTCAAAGGAGAATGAGGGGAAACAAGAGCCTGTGTGTGTGTCCCACGGTAAACAAGGAGGCCGGAAGCATCCATCTGGAATGCAGTCAAAAAAACAACTGCCTGTGCAATGCTGGAGTCCCAATGCTCTGGAAATGGAGCAACTCCTTAGCAAAACTCTGCTCGATAACAGATACAAAAGAATGGGTGTGTGGGAGTGAGTTGTATGGGAAAAAGTTGGGAACAAGAATCCTTTGCAGCCAAAGAGTGTATGTTTGTGTGTGGAGAGAGAGACAGAGACAGAGAGAGGAGAAGCCCAGATTCTGGTGTTGGAAATGCTCTAAGTTTAAAATTCAGCCCACAATCCATCTCAGTTCCTTTCACTAGAGTCCTGGCACTAGATTCGGGTTGTGGCAGCTCTTTGAGGGACCCTGAGTATAATAGCACGGGAAGAAATACATGATATGTTTCAAGATCCTTGAATGCTTCTTAATCGAGTTATAGTGAGGAGGAGAGGTTCGAGCAGCAGTGCTGACATTATTTTAATTCACCTAGTGGAAAATTATTGAAGCATATTTCATATAATTAGGGTCAAGAATAGATTTGGCATCATTTAAGGCAAATGCCCCAAACACAAAGCCAATTCAGCTGGCGTGATTTCTGGTCTTGAGAACAGCAAGTCTGGCAACAATTAAGCAGGCAAGAGGAAAGTATTGAGACCACTGTTTGGCCACCCTCTGCACAAACCAGGGCAGGCAATTGTGGAACTCCAGCAATTAGCAATATAAGGGGCCCACTGGAACACAGCAAAATGTTATGGGTAATGGCTTGTGCCTGGAACATCTCAGGAAGTTTTATGAATGTTAATTTAATTGTGCAATAGGCCAGAAAAGTAAGTGGTCCTTGTTTTACAAACACTAGGCATGTTAAGAACTGGGCATCCTTGAGGTTCATCAAAAGTCCCAGGGTGAGTTGACTCTAGATCCTGATGCTGAGAGATACAAAAAAAAAGGAAAGAAAAGAAAAGAAAAGAAGTAAACCTACATTATTATCAACACAGCTGATGAGCATAAATGAGATTTGGAACAGAACCATGATGTTTAGCACAGATGCTTCCATTTAGGATCAAAAAAAGTTGTCCTGAGCTGTATGCAAGAAGGGATGGCAGTGAAGCCCCCAAAACAGCCTCATTGCATCCTTAGATCATAGCCTCCAGTGAGCCTGGCTCCCAGTGTGTGGAAGTCTGGAGTTTCAAGTGTGCTAACATCTTGGCTTGCTGGTGGATGCTATGAAGCCAGAGCCAAAAGGCACAGGCGCCATCATTGTGATTGCATTGCTTCCTCCTTAGGCCACTCCCAGTATATGTGTTGGGGATAAGACCAGCAGGGTTTATCTCCAGGCACATTCCAAGGGGAGTATTGGGTGGCAAAGTACCAAATTCTATTAAATACAGCAGAGCAGATAAGAGGATGGATGGAAAAGTGAAGCCTTATAGACTGAGGTGATATAAGAGAGATCCAAATAACAGTGGCTCAAACAAGATGGAAGTTATTTCTCTCTCCTGTAACAACCTGGACATAAGCGTCCAGGGCAGGTATGATGGCTTATGATGGAGGGACCCAGTGTCCTTCAATCTTGCTCTCCACTATCCCTAGAGTGTTGCCCTCATCTCAGTGATCCAAGATGACTCATCACCACCATGTGCACATTCTAGCAGCAAAGGAGAAGAGGAGGGCACTCGATAAGAGAACCCAATAAGAGAACAATCTGGATGTTCCACACATCCCTTCCACTCACATCCTATTGGTCAGGAAATAGTCAAGGGACCACACTAAACTGCAAGGGAGACTGGGAAATGTAATCTTGTTTTTTCCCCCCGGGTGGCCATGCACCCAGCTAAGAATTGTATTTCTATGGAAGCAGGAAAGAGGCAGTCTGAAGGAGTAGGGTATGATGGCAGCCAAGTCTTTGGCTTCCTGTTAGAAGTCTCTCACCCCACACTCCTTCACCAGTTGCTCCTTCTCTTCCTCCCTGACCCCCAACACTTCCTTTCCTGTGCCACACACAGCACCTCCAGACCTCCTCTTTGTCACATCCTCTTTTGCCCAGATTCCACAATCCACTCAGCACTCTCTTCTTGTTCACCTCTTCTCATAATCTCTTCTTCCTTCAAATCAGAGACATTTAAGAATAAGAAAAGAAAAACTTGCATCTTGCATGAACATCCGGCAAGCACTTTTTCCTGGATGTAACTCCTTGTATTATGTTGACCACTTTAAGCAATTACCTCCCTAAATATGGTGAGGGCAAGGTGGGGGGACTTCCATAAATAAGAAGTGGCTCTAACATTTTTTTTGTACTACATGTACTCAAAAACACTAAATAAATAATTTCAAACACACAAGATTCCCTTTGTTCTGGATGGTGGCGACATGACTATATACACACGTGAGAGACTGAATATGCAAATGGACAATGGCCAGACCATATGTGACAGTAGGACTCTGTCTTACATAAGAAGCCCAGAAAGCCAAACCACAACCTCTGCAGCAACCAGCCCGGGAAGCCAAAACCAAACCACAACCTCTGCAGCAATTGGCCCAGAACAGAGTCAGAACTTGGTCAATAACAGTCAGCTTTTCTATTTTTTTCCCACCACCAACCTCCACTGCCTCTGCAAACTGCTTCCAATTCAGGACCAACCAGAGAAAGCCAAATATCAAACATGCTCCCCTAACCAATCACATAGGATGCCCTGCTTCTAGATACTCCTGCTCCTCCATGCCCACAACCCCTAGTCAGAGCATGCCTGAAGCCTTCTATTTTTCTGCTAGAAAGCTTTCCCACTCCTCTGCCTGCCTTTGGGTCTCCCGAAGGCAAGCAATGGTGCTGACTCCCTCGCTATAGCAAGCTCTGAATAAATAGGCTTTATTTGTTCTCATTTGGATGGTCTTCATTTATTTTCACACTTGCAAAAAACTTACTGAGCTGAACGTTTAAGATTGGTGCTCTTTATACCGTTCACTGTATATATCTTACCCATCAAAAATTTTAAAACCTTTGCTTTGCTCAATCTTCTGAATAAAGAAAAAAATTGACAATATTATGACGAGTGAAGGAAAAGCAAGAATGTGATAAAATAAAGTAAGCACAGCCAGTTATACATCCAGGGCTTCTGGGACCCTGTCCTCCTCCCCAGCATCTGCACGGGGATGGGGGAGACAGACTAAAGCCTTGCCAACTCTAAGTGTTAAAACCTCACTAACAAACCCATACATGTACCATGTTTTTCCTCTGTGCCTCTGCCCTACTGACACTCTGTAGTGGTCCATCTCATCTTAACATATAATTGCCTGGCCTCTCCGAGATCCACTAAAGGTGGTGGAATCATCTTCCATCCGGGTCTCCAGGAGCTCTCAGAGCACCACAAGGGATGGTTTTCAGTTCTTTCCCATGGTATGGTGCAAATTAAACCCAGGCAGCTAGGAAACAAAGAAGTCCCCCACCAACAAATTGATGTTTATTTTTTAATATTTGGAAGAATTTAATTCAGTGTAGCTCTAGGAAAAAAACGGAACATTCCCCCAGCGTTTTGGCTGAGTTTTTGACATAAGTTTTAAGGCATTTAAATATTCAAAGAAATCCAATATAAAAAGTTAGCGTGAGGTTTAGGATTAGGGTTGAGGCATCGCTAAAAGCCACAGAATCAACAATGCTGTTTGTTACAATAACACAGGGCTGTTCTTCCAGATTCCAAGTTGAATTTCAAATGTAAAGGATAAGCCCTTCAGTCTGTACTCCAGCAAGAGTGAGGTCTACTAGAATAAATGATGTATTGAGGACTTGACACCGAGCAAAGGATCCCTGGGGCTCTGAGGACCTAAACTCATGGTTATCACCAGGGCCATAAAGACATGATGAATGACGGGAAAGATAGCTACTAACAGATGGTGGGTATGAGAGTCAACTCAATGATGTTAATCAGCTGCAAAGTAGAAGACAGGACATTAAATATGAATGCTAGGAACAAACTAATTATACATAAGTCCTGTGTGTAGCATGGGTTTCTCACCTTCCAGGCAGAACATTACCTGTTAGGTGTCACCAAGCCATTCCACACTTTCTTAATTAATCCCCAGCAGCTCTGGGAGGGAATTCTAGTATTTCCCGCATTTAAAACTGTCTGCAGATGTCTTTATCCTGGCACCAAACGTGGTATCAATGTCACCCCAACCATGACCTCTTGACTGACAATATCTTGGCATGCTCCCGCACCACCCCTGCCCAGGACGTTGTTAGACTCTTAACACATTGAGGCCCTTACCCCCTCCTCTCCATCAGCCACAAATGCCACGCACATCTCTCCCCTTCTTCCTCATTTCTCCTGCCCTCCACTGGGCAGCCCTTTGTGTTGGCTCAACTGAACTCTTGTCCTGGCCCCTGCTGATGGCTTTGTGCCCAAGCATCTCTCCTTTCCTGCTGATAAGCTACTCCCCATTGCCTTCCAAACTCAGCCATATCCCTCAGCCTGACATTATAAGCCCTCCTCCTTCCAGCCCAGCCCTCAATCTCGCTTCCCTGACAATTCTTCAGCCACCCTCTTGTCCAGCCTTAAAGCACTTTCTAGCCAATACTGTTTCTTTCAAACCATTTTTTATTGTGAGATATAACATAAAAATCCCACTTAGGATGCAGAAAGCAACAAGAGAACATCACACCCGCCCTAGCAACATGAAAAGACAGACAATCTACAAAATCATGAGTTTTTTTGAGCCCATCAGAAAGCTTAGGTCACAAGAATACTGGATGGACTAAATTTGAGAGATGACAAACCCCTTCAAGAAGATATGGGACACATGAACTGTTTCACCTTTGGCAGAGCATGGACAGAAGAGGTTGCTGTGGACTGCTATAAAATATAACATAAAAATATAAAAGTGGGGCAGGCCCCGTGGCCTAGTGGTTAGGTTCGGCACACTCAGCTTCTGTGGCCTGGGTTTATGGATTCAGATCCCAGACGTGGACCTGCGCCACTCATCAGCCATGCTGTGGCAGCGACCCACAGCTGAAATAGAGGAATAGACCCACATGAAATAGAGGAAAATAGGCACAGATGTTAGCCCAGGGCGAACCTTCCTCAGCAAAAATAAAAATAAAAAAATTTGCTCCCTCCCCTCCTAAGAAAAACAACTCTGCTGGTCTTTATAGTAAAGATTCCTTTGCTTTTCTTTATCCTTTTACCACTAAAGTGAAGTTTCTAATCACTATTGTTCAGTTTGCATATTTTAAAACTTTATCAAATGGAATCCTACAGTAGACCTTCTTCAGCAGCGGGCTTCCTTTATTCAACATTGTGTACGTGCAATTCTACCATGCTGCATACTGCTATAATTTAGCCCCATACATCTTCGCTCCTGATTCCTCCCACCTAGAATGCCTGTCTCCCACTATCCCACCCAGTTCTTACATCCACCTGTCAAATTATCACCCATTCTTAGAATTCAACACAAATGCTCCTTCCTCCTCCAAGAAGCCCTCCCTGTAGCCAGTATAGAAGCTGTCACACCTGCAGGTAACTCCTCTACCACTTTGAACTTCTCTTCTAGCTCTTTGCTCCTACATTGCTCTGCGTGATGGTTACTTGTGCCTCAATTCCAACGTGTTGTAGAGTGTGTCCTCAAAACCAAATAGCTGGACTATTTTTTTACGTGGGATCTCAAAGAGCGCTTAGCACTCAGCCAGACACATGGTAAATGTTCAATAAATTCAATAAATGGGTGGATCTACCTGCCAAATTCTGCCTGTGTAAAACAAAAGTATTATGGACTCCACTGGGTCGGAACCTGGCAGTGCTTGGAAGTTTTTCTTATTGTTTGATTGTCTCACATGGCCCTGTAGATACAAGAGTGTCAGGAACTAGAAGTAAGACTGCAGTTGACTCTGGGAGTTGCTTTGGGGACTTAATTCCCCATTCAAACTATTTCCATTGTTATCTGTCTCTTTCTCAGAGAAGTGACATGTAAAATATTGTCTGGCTCTTTGAGCTTCCTTATTATTTGGATTTTGGGTAAACAGGAATTTCCTTTCTGGCTCTCTAGGTTTAAACAAGTTGGTATATTATTTCGGTTTGAATGAAAACAGAGCAATGTCTCTGACACTGCATTTTGAGAAATGGAAACTGGAGAGATGATCTTGGTGCATCTTTGATGACCCATGGTGGAGAAAGAAGTGGTTGAGGAACCTTAGAAAACATGCCTCTCTGTTCTGAAAAAGGACATGGGTATGGAGGGGGAATGTGAGAGGCACAGAAGCTCAACAGGAGCCCAAAGCACCAGGTCCCCTGACAATAACCACGAGGACCAAGTTTCTTGCCTGAGGCTGGAGCAGCGTCCTCCAGGGGCCCTGTTGCCTAGAGGAGCACTCTGCTTCAGATTTGTCCTTTATCTCCATCATTGTTTGCACTCCGTGGAGTCTGGAACTGAAAACACCTTGAGCTACAATGAGGAGGAACAACTTATCTCCTTCAAAAAGACAAGCAAAACCAAAGAACAGTTATTATTACCAAACTATTAACAGGGGTTTCTTTCAGCAGATGGGCTTCTGGTGGGGAATGGAAGGGCATGTCTTTCTGTCTTGTACCTTTCTGAATTGTTTGAAATTTTTCATAACAATAAAAATATTTGGTAAAGGAAACACAGGAACAAAGTACAGGTATAATATTGGTTTCTACGAAGCATGAATAGATTCACCTCCAGACTCTCCCACCTTCCCATTCAGTGTCGTGTACCCACTGTGACCAGGTGCCCAACGCCTTTACCCTACCAACAGCTTCTCCTCTTTCTACCTGTTTCCCCCTATCTCTCCCCTCTCTGCAGTGCTCTGCAAGAAAATCCAAGCCTTGGCTTGCCAGGTTTGGGAGATAGCTCTCTTATTCCACTAAAACCTACCCACACAAAATTCCATTCCATCAGCTGAGGGGCTTGCTTATGCTGGCTGTGATGTTTGATAGATTACTTCACAATAAATTATTAATGCCTGGGCTAATGCCTCAATTTCCTGCAACACGAAACAGGTTTTAAGAGTTACGTACCTGTTCCACCATTTTATCTAATGATTCCAATTCCCACATATAGTCCAAAGAAATCACCCAAAGAAGCCATTTTCTGCTGGAATTTGGCTGCTTACTGAAAGTAACCAAATCCCAAATCAGAATAAAGTGAAAAAAAAATGGATCCTCGGATATTTGTTACAAACTACAGGACACTAAGATTATCGTAAAGCCATCCAGTATCGATGGCCCCTCATGTGCTTTTAAACTACATTAAATGACAAGGAAAGAGAATTTTTTTTTTTTCTTTTTTGAGCAAGACCAGCCCTGAGCTAACATCGAATGTTAATCCTCCTCTTTTTTGCTGAGGAAGACTAGCCCCGGGCTAACATCTGTGCCCATCTTCCTCTACTTTATATGGGACGCCGCCACAGCATGGCTTAACAAGCAGTGCGTGGGTGCACGCCCAGGATCCCAACCGGCGAACTCCAGGCCGCCACAGCGGAGTGTGAGCACTTAACCGCTTGCGCCACCGGGCCGGCCCGGGAAAGAGAACTTGAAGAACAGGATAGTCAGCTGAGCAGAAGCTCTGCAAGGCACTAGCCTTATGGGGACTGATCCAAAAGAAAGACAGCTTTTGCCTCTGATTAGGGTAAAGCACTGTTTAAAAGCCAGTCAAAGAAGTCACTGTGCTGTGGGCAGGGGACAAGGAGGTAGGGGACCCAAGAAGTGCCCTGTGGCTGGGTTGGTTGCACTGTGGTGTGAGAGAGAAGTGCCAGCTGGCAGAGGCCTGGAGAAAGGGATGTGGCCCCAGGAGCCAGTTCATAGGGCATTCATGTATCAGCTATTTGGTGCCTCCTCTGTGCCAGGCACAGTGAGAAGCGTTGGGGACACAGTGGAGAGCAATGGAAAGAAATAAAGTGTATCAGTCAAGGACCTTTGATTGCAGGCAACAGAAATAGATTTTGTCTAATAGCAGCAAAATTGAATTTACTGAAAGGATAATGAACCACAGAATTACAAGAAGGTTATAGAACCAGCTTGGATACAGGCAGGAAAGAAGGCAGGTTGAGGTAGAGAGGCTAAGAAGAGGGATCTACAGGAATGGCTTAATAGCAGAAGAATGTGGCCAGCGCTAACAGGATGAAAGAACTTCATCCATTTCTTCCACCTGGTGTTTTCCAGAAGAAAGTATTGCAGCGGCCAAACACAGGCCTCAGACCTGTCCTTGTCTGTTGGGGATGGTCACAGTAGGGATCTGCCTTTCACATTTGTGGAAGGTGGGCTTCCACTGTAGTTACTGCCCTAACAAGACCACATTCTCTGGTGGTTTGCCCACAAGGAAGCTGAGGTGCTCCTAAGAGGGTGAATGGAAAGACTTCTTGGGGGAGGTGAGATCTAAGCTGATATGAAGGATCAGAATGAGTCAGCCCAGCCGAGAGGAGTGGGCAGTTGAGGAATATTCTGGCCAGAGGGCACTGCCAATGACTAGATGCTGTAGAGCCTGGAGCAATTTTGGAAATGGTAAGAACCATATTTCCCATTTTACACTGCTCTTTATTCTTAAAAGGGTAATTCAGTTGATGGTGCAACCTCAGGTAATGATGTCTTGGGACAGGGGAAATCAGCATCTCCTTGGGCTGGATGCAGAGCATGAGCAGGACGTGGCAAGGGAAAGGCCTGCAGGGGCCAGCAGGAGCGCTCCAGAAGGGTGTTCTGTGTTGAAGAGCTCTGGGCGGGGAAAGATTGCTCCCTGCAATGGGTAGGAAAGCCTGTAGAGCTAGAGGCATGGTGAGAGTTGGAAGGCTATTGCTGTAATATAGTGGAGGCAAGACAAGAGCTGAGGGGGCGGGAAAATGAGGATAGTGAATGGATAGGCAACAGCTCTGCCGTGAAGTAGTAGGGATCCCAAGGACAGTCTCTGCACGTACACAACGTTGCCAAACCTCTGGGTTTCCCATTGACATTTTAGCCACAATGGGGACATCCAGGATTTTGTCAAGTCACATGCACACAGTGGACCTTAAAGATGGAAGGACTGAGTTTAAGACCCGCCCCTCCACCCCACCTCGCCCCTCTCTTGCTGCGTGACCCTGCAGAGATCACTTCATTTCTCCAGGTCTCATTGAGGAAATCTCCTCATGTACCTGTGCTGGACATCAGTGGATTGACTACTCAGTGTCTGTTACCCTTAGTAAGACCTCTGATTTTTGTTTGAGAATCTGTCCTGTCTTCATTCATCAGGAGCAGAGCTCATCCCCCATGGCAACAGTGATTGCTTCACGGACAGGCACACACTCTAAGCCAGTCGAATCAGAGGAAATCGTGGGAATTTTTGTGCAAGTCACTGGAAGAGTTTTTTCCTCTTTCCCATTGAGCAAAACTCCGAAGTCAGTCATTCTACAGCCATCTAACCTTCAATATGGAGAGAGCCGCAACATGGAGCTCCAGAATGGAGCCACAAATGGATGGCAGAGCTAAAAGACTAAGAGAAAACAAGTCCTAATGATACTTTTTAGCCCCTGGATCAAGAAACCTGAAACCAGAAAGATATCCCTGTTTTTTCCATCACATGTAAATTCATATACAGGTTGCTGTGATCACTCAACAGAACAATAGGAACAGACAAGCTCCGCAGATGCTGAGCTCTCAAATCACTACCTTGACCCTAGGGCCAGAGTTTGGTTGGTAATGTCTTTCAGATGTATCCAGTCCACTGCAGGAATTGCCCCTCTGGGCAGTGTGTTTGGTAATCAAAGCAGTTGTCAGCCACGCCACTGTTGGCCCACTGAGGCTGGCAGTGAGGAAACAGGGGCGGGCCCAGCTTGCTGCAGTGGGAGCGGCATGGGAGGGCATACAGGCAGGTGTTGCTCAGCCTAGCACTGGAAAGCCTGCAGGTGTGTGTTGCCATCTATGTGCCAGCATGCCACGCACTGTGACTGACTCGCACAGAGGTGTTTCTCCATAGGAGGTGTGGTGGAGACTTGTGATGCTGCCTGGAAGGAAATGGGAGGCACCAGGATAGGAGTCTCATCATGGCGGCATCTGGTTATGAAGGCAGCAAGACCTCCATGTTTGGGGTAGTAATAAGAGGTGTAGACTTGATGTGTGGTTGGGGTGCTTGTACCTGCGGCTTCCCAAAGGAGCTCGGGTCCCCCCAAGGATCACCAACATTATGGCGATCATAGCACTAACCACAGAAGCACTTGCACTCAGCTGGCAATGGAGGGATCCACAGGGCTTTGGCCCACACTCTTTATGTGCTTCTCAGTAGCACACAGCGTGCAGGCGTTGGAGCAGGGGGCTGGGGTTGAATACCGGTAGCTGGGTAAGCATGGGCAAATTGCTAAACCTCCATGCCTCAGTTGCCTCATCTGTCAAATACAAATAGTAATAGCACTGGCTTCATGAGTTGTTGTGAGGATTAAATGAATTAATACCTCTAGGGTTTTAGGACAGGGCCTGGCCTGTAGTGAGGGCTGTGGGTCTGTGGGTTTGTGGGAGAAGCATTATTAACAAGCCTATTTTTAGCTGCCTGGAAAGGCTAGGCCTTGAATCAGGTCTTCTGACTCCCAGATCTGCTTCTGACTCAGCCAGGAACGCAAGGGTGATGTTCACACACTCCAGAGGGGTTCATGCGGGCACATCCACACCCTGAGAGCATAGAAGCCTTGAGTGGAATCTCTGTCAAGTGCTCCATCTGAGTCAATGGCACATTGGGCACATTGTCATTAATTATACTCAGAGCAAAGATGTGTCGACATTCCCATAACCCATGTCTACAACTGCAAACAGCTAGGGAAACTGAACAGAGCTCACTGTGTGTTTATCGGAGTTCATACGATATTCCTGCTTTCTTAGCCTCCCCACTTCTGGCTACTTTGGTGTTAAGGACAATGGGAAACTGGGAATTCAGTTGAACATCTGATCTGACTTTTATGGTAGCGAGACTTGGGTCTTCTCCATCGGCTTGGTGTGAGTGAGGCGGGTCTTGGGGGTCCTTGTGTCTTGTGGACACACCCTAGGTTTACATAACAAGCCCCAGGACCTGCTAGAGATGAAATGAGATCCACTCCCACTGGCTGCCCAGATTTGCTAGTTTGTGATCCTCTGGGGACTCCTGTCTCTCAAGCTGGGGAGGGAGGACATTAGGACTGAGGTGAAACATTAGTCACCTTGAAAATTCTACACTCAGCTTTGGATAAGAACAAGTTCCAAGCAGAAGAGATGGTTTCTCTGGTATGACAGCAGCCTTTCGGCTGGAGTATTACAATAGCCTTCTAGCTGGTCTCTAGCCTCCTGTTATGCCCCCTTCTGATTCATCCTCATGTGGCCACAGGGAGGGCTCTGTGAAATATGACAACGTCATTCACTTGCTTAAAATCCACCTGTGGTTCCCTGCAGCCTAGAGCAGCACTGTTCAATAGAACTTTCTGTGATGATGGAAATGTTCTATATCTGCACTGTCCAATATGGTAACCTCTAACCACATGTGGCTATTGAGCACTTGAAATGTGCGTAGTGTGTCTGGGGAATTGAATTTTTAGTTGAATTTTATTTCAATTAATTGAAATGGAAATGGAAATTGCCACCTATGGGTAGTGGCTACCATATTAGACAGCACAGGTCTAGAGAACAAGATCCAAGGTCCCAGATATGTCCCAGCTCTATTTGAGCAACCTTAATTTTTTGCCAGAATTCATTCAAACTGGGAATTTCAGCCACAGCAAATGACTTACAACTCCCTAAACCTTCTGCCCACTTCACACCTCCATGCATTGGCGTCTGCTGTTCTCTCTGCCTAGAATGTTCTCATTCCCTGCCCAAACATGCCTGCAAGCTGCCTGCCAGCCAAACAATGCTCCTTCAAGACACAGCTCCAGTGTTACCTCTACTATCAAGCTTTATCAACCACTCCCTGCCCTCCCCACGCAGAATTAACCACCCCTCCCTTTATGCATCTGGCACAGACATGCTGTGAGGCCCTTCCAACGCTCATAGTGCTGATGTTTCCCATCTGATCCTGTCTCTGAGTAAAGGTGGACTCCTAGAGAGAAGGTTCTGTGGCATATTCACCTTTGAGCCTCCAACGCCTAGCACAGGGTTTGGCATATACCAAGCAGACATTAGATGATGGCTGAGGAAATAAAATTATTGTAGTGGACATATGTCATAGTTTGGGCTTTCTTGCATCCAACTTCCTGTCCTATTCTACCCTAGTCACCCTTTGGACCTTCTCTTTGTGTGCGGCCTTGGGAGCTAGGGGAAGTCAAAAGGGCGGGTCCTCCTCTCACCATTCAGGCCAATCCTTCCAGAGACTGATAAGAGCATGAGGGATGCAGTCACACCAGGGCAGATGGAGGTCACACTCATCATAGTAGCACACATGGGCCATACTATTTCTGTTGCTCAGCCCTCCAGAGCTCCAAGATTGGTTCTCCAGCCTCCTGTCAAATATGTGAGTCCTCGAGGCCTTCCAAAAATTCCCTGAGAGAGTTGGCTATCTCTTGGTAGTCAGCTATCAAGTGATCTGTAACAGCAGTCATACAGATAAGCTTCCAGGTCTACAGAGCCCTGCAGGAGGAAAGAGTGTGTCCCTCTGTGACAGAGTCAATGGGTAACAGGGCTGAGCTGTCACAATGCACAGAGCTGAGGTTGAAGCTAGAGCAGAAGACCCCCAGGCAGCTGAGGAGGACCTACCTGGCACTGGAGGGAGGTGTAACTTACAGTGCCAGGAGCATGCCCCACGGCAGTAGAGCAGAGCACCAGAGTGACTAGGATAGCTGAGTGACTACATGTTGGGCCATCCCATGGGCTGAGGGAGAGGAAGTAGGTTGCTTGGAGACTCCAATTGATGCTGATGAATTGTTTTGATAGGGACTGGGAAACTGAGACCCATGGTGGGGCTTTGGGGGTGTTATTGGCAAGTATTATTGGTTGGGTTTCTGTTCTCTTAAGTAAAGAGAAACATCCCTTCAAGTATACCATGAACCGAGAATGTCATTCATCCATTTGACAAAGTTTAGGAAGGGCCTCTTTCTTTGGACGAGGGACCTTGCCAGAACTCATTCCCATGTTGGGGCCTTTGCCTAAGCTGTGTCCTAGCCTGGATTTCTCTTTTTGCCTTGTCTAAACAGCTCCCATCTATCATTCACACTCAGTTTAAATGTCACTTCCCTATGGAAACCCTCCTTGACACTCAGATTAGGTCTCCTGGACCCTGGTACCTCACCTTAGAGCACTTATTAGAGCTGTAATCACGTAGTTATTGGCAGGGTCATTTGAAGAAATGCTAAGTGGCAGGCTCTGTGAGGGCAGGGACAGTGTCTGTCCTGTTCATAGCTGCATCCTCAGCGCTGCACAGCACGGTGTCTGACACTCAAGAAATATTTGTTGAATGAATGAACAGAATGCTGAGATGAAGAGGAAGGAGGGAAGAAAGGGAGGGAGGGAGGAAGGGAGGGAGGAAGGAAGGAGGAAGGAAGGTAGGGAGGAAGGAAGGTAGGTTGCAGCACTCCCTCCTAGCCCGCTGGGTGATCACAGTACAGCATTTTTTCCCATCTATGCGTTTTGCCCTTAGAAGAAGAAATAACAAATGGCCTCTCCAGGCCATGAGCCCTGGGACCTCACACTCCTGCCAAGCAGGGTACCACTTGTCTTAACCATCTTCCACAACCTCACACCAGAGCCTCTGCTCAACTCCCTACTGCTATGTCTGCATGTTTACATCCCCTCAAAATTCGTGTGTTGAACTCCTAAATCCCAATGTGTTGGTGTTTAGAGGTGAGGTCTTTGGGAGGTGCTTAAGTCATGAGGGTGGAGTGCCTTATAAAAGAGGCTCCAGAGAGATCCCCAGCCCCTTCCATCACGTGAGGATACAAAGAAGTCTGTGACATGGAAGAGGGCCCTCAGCTGGTCATGCTGGCACCCTGATTTCAGACTTCCAGCTTCCAGAACAGTGGGCAATACATTTCTGCTCTTTACAAGCTACCCAGTGTGGTATTTTGTAGCAGCCTGAACAGATTAAGACACCTACCACACCACACATCAGACACGAGGGTTGTAGATATCTGATGCTTTATTATGCAGCTCAAAAAATATAAATGCAATATTTTCTTATTTGTATTTTGCACATTACACCTGGGGAGAATGGAACCATAAAAACTGAGTGCTGGGCCAGCCCCAGTAGCCTAGTGGTTAAGTTCAGCGCTTTCCGTTTTGGTGGCCCAGGTTCGGTTCCCAGGTGTGGACCTACACTGCTCTGTCAGTGACCATGCTATGCTGGCAGCCCACACACTAAAAAATAGAGGAAAATTGGCACGGATGTTAGCTCAGGGCTAATCTTCCTCAGCAAAAACAAAACAAAACAAAACAAAAAGCAACTAAGTGCTAAGTCTACCCAATGTGGTACCCTGGATGGGTTTCTGGACCAGAAACAGGACATTAGTGGAAAAATTGGAAATGGGAATAGACTTTGAGTTTAGCTGATAGTACTGTACTGATGTTGATTTCTTAGTTTTGATGAATGTTCCATAGTTATGTAAGATGTCAACATTGTGGAAGGTGGGTGAAGGGTATACGGGAACTCTGTTATCCTCACAACTTTTATGTAAATCTAAAATTATTCCCAAATAAAAAGATTATTTAAGAAAAGAGTTCATCAAATTTCTTCTCTAAAGTGCTAAAAAATGTAAATCTGGGTGGAAACATGATGGGTGAATTTTATTATCTTTATACTTTCTCTCTTTTCCACAATAGCATGCATTGTTTTTCTAATTAGAAAAAAAGTGATTTTTATTAAAAATAATTAAATAGCTTGGTTTTGAAAAAATTCAAGTGTGTATGATAAGTTTTGTTTTTATTTGAAAAGACAGTGGAGCCACTAAAATCAAATTGTAAAAGATATGCCTATAATAACCCATAATCTTTCTACCAGCACAGAACTGGGTTCTCATTTTTGCAGGTAACCATTCACATGCAAAGATAATTCTGCTCAGCTACCATCAGCGCTGGGCTGTCAAGCTTTAATGCAGATGCCTGCTTGTGTTTCCTTCAGATGCAATTAAAACAGATTGTATGATAATCTCCAAACGACGAGGGCTCAAAGCATGCAGCTGCCAATGTAGATCATGTTGAGGTTGTGAAGGTGTAGTGCTGTGGCCTCTCAGCCCCTTACAGACCTCCTGCCATTGTCTTGGTTGGGGCGTGTGTGGGGGGAGTGGGGAGGCGTGTGGTCAGACAGGACTGGCAAGGTCATGCCTCTCCTGCCACTATGTCCCAGAGCACACCCTTGTGACACCACTCTGAACCTTAGATGCCTGCTGGCAAGTGGAAGAAGCTGCCTGGGAGCCCTTTGGAGCTGGAAATGCAAAATGGGTGCTAACAGGATCCTGCTGCTTGAAGTCTTTCTAGCTATGAGGTTGGAAAAAAGTGGGTGGCTCCATCTCCTTCTGCAAAGTGAAGAAGAGAATTAAGTTAACTATTCAGAGTCAAATAATCTCCTTGAGAGGAAGTGACCCAGGAATTTTGGGGTTTTGCAATGCTCTGTCCCTGCCTTACTCCATCCTATATTCTCATCTTGACCTTAATCATCAACTAGTCTCTCAAAAGTTGTATGAGCTAGTCCGAATCCCATAAATTAAAGCTTTCCTCTACCAAGTTGGAAAAAATGACATTTCACACAAAGAAAAGTGACACTGGCTTTGTCTCTCTGAAGATACTCCTTGTCCCATAAATGTGGAAAGCAGCCCTTTGTCTTCTGCAGAACCTGAGCAGCTCTGGAGCCTCCTGTAATTCAGGACCACACTGCCGTTCCAGGACAGGGACAAGAAGGACCTCCTCTCTGCTAGGGGCAGTGGGGGCCTGGCTTTCCGAGCAGCCCTGACCTCGGATCCAGGCCCAGCCCTGGATCATCGGCTGCTCATCAGACACCTGTGCCTGGGATCATGGCCTTGATCTTTTCAGATCTCATACTACATTTATCCTCTACTCCCCTTGTGACTGGGAAGCTGAGCTCCACCTAAAGCCACCAGCAGTCACTGATGGACCAAGTGCTGGGTCCTCATCCTGGCATTAGGGCGCCCTCAGGCTCTGATGCTGCCCTTTCAATCAGATCCATCCCCTCTTGCTTCCTCACTTCTGCCTCGACACAGCTGCCACTCCTCTTCTGAGGTCCTTCCTGCACCCACTGAATTTCTACCCATTTCAAAGCCTGACTCAAGTCAAGCTTCACAGTAGGGCCCGTGTTAGAGACACAGAATGCCGGGGCCCACTGCACACCTGCGGCAGCAGAAACGTGCTTTCACAGACCCCTGAGTGATGCTTATACGCCTTACAGTGCGAGAAGAAACTTTTACAATGAATGGTCTCAAATTGTGGGCCTTAGCTCATCAACAAGAGCAGAATCGCTTTGCTAAAAATGCAAGTTTCTGTGTCATATCCTAAACATACAGGAATTGGAACACCTGGGGGTGAGACCCAAGAATCTGCATGTTTGACACCCCAGTGATTCTTTTGTATTTTCTATATAAATTACAAATTGTATAAATAAAAACACAAATTACTATGGTAAATTTTAATACACTTCAATAACAAATTTTACTATATGAATTATAAATTATTATACATTGCTATAGACATTAGATTGTTATATATAAATACGTTACTCCTTATTATATGTGATGATTTTTACTTTATACATGAAACACATTACAAAAAATCAGAACATTACCCAGAAGGCTGACGTTGCTCAACACCCTGTAGCTGTCCTGTTCCCAGAACATCTTCATTGTACTTACACACACACACATTTACACACACACGTATTCCTAGATAAATTATTTTTTTTTTTGAATTTTACATAAATGGTACTTTTTGTGTCATTCTGCAATTTTTTTTCTCACTCAGCACATTTTGAGGAACTTTCTATGTTAGAAAGCAGAGGGCCACTTCATCATTTTTAGCTGCATGGTATTCCATTGCACATATATATATTTTTGGTGTGTATGTGTGAGGAAGACTAGCCCTGAGCTAACACCTGATGCCAATCCTCCTCCTTTTGCTGAGGAAGACTGGCCCTGGGCTAACATCCATGCCCATCTTCCTCTACTTTATATGGGACGCTGCCACAGCATGGCTTGACAAGCGGTGCATTGGTGCTAACCCAGGATCTGAACCCGTGAACCCTGGGCTGCCGAAGCAGAGTGCGAGAACTTAACAGCTATGCCACCAGGCCGGAGCCCCATTGCATATATTTTTTAAGCCATTAATGACCAGTTAGGTTATTTACAGTTTTTCTGTAATGCTACAGTGAATATGCTTGAACATATCTCCTGTGCCAGGGTGTGTGGGTTTCTTTAGTGTAGAAACAGAAAAGGCTGGAAAGTAGAATTATTGGTGATAGAGGAATGAACATTTTAAATGTTAACAGCTATTCCCAAAATAGCTACAGCCCTGCGATCCATTGTACCTTTAAGTTTAATCTCTTTGTTTTGGGGTTGATTTCACATGAAGTCTGGAATTGAACATTATGTTTTGGCATCAGAACTCTTGCTCCAAAAGTGCTAGAACTCACTTCCTAGTACCAGTACAGCTGACACGTACTGACCCTTCTAAGCCCTCTTCATGAGTTCACTCATTTAATCCTCACATCAACTACCCTTTGAGGAAGGCATTATTACTACTCTCAGATTACCAATGCCAGGCTGAGGCCTAGACCAAGCTCGAAGGGCAGTGAAGTAGCCCATCCAAGACTCAAAGTCAGTGTCCACCACACTCTCTTATATGCTGTTCAGAGTTCTGGGTAAGCAAGGGACAGACAGGATTTAAAGTCAGACAATCAATCTGACGCTTCTCTAAAGGCTTTTTCAAACCCGCATATTCATAAATGACTTATCTCAGGAATTCATCAGGAAATTACCCACATAGAAAAGCCAGTAAGATTTGCAGTGCAGATGATCCTTCAATATGGTAAAAATACAAACGAGGAGCTTCGCTAGAGGCTTGTGAAAGGCCTCATAGGAGTTGCTGCAGCAGACACAGAAATTTTGGGGAGGTAATCATAAGCACTATTGAAAACAAAAGAAACATAGGCAAATTTTTTTTTTTTTTTTGGCTCATGGGTGAGTATGTGGCCAGGCCTCAGCATTTCGGTCTGCACCCTGTGACATTTCTCTGACGTGGAGCAAAAAAACATTGACCTCATGCACTTTCTCTGAGTGGAGCCTTCTCATGGTTCTCTAGGGCTTTCATAATACGTATTGAATTTAAAAACAGTCCCAGTCTTTAGCCCATCAGGAGTGCAACTGTACTCAGCCTTTTTTTTCTTTGACACTTTTTACAGAGGGAAAATGTGTGACTTTTCTTGATGAACAAACAGCCAAAGGTGTTTAGGAAAGGTCTATCATTTTTTTTGGTGGCAAGACACCCTAAACTAAATTCATTAGCAGCTCTTCTGTTTGGAATTTTAAAATACTCTCTGACCTATATAAATTCCTTGTTATGTCCTCTACTAATATAAGAAAATTAACTGACATACGCAGTGGCACAGAGCAAAGCAGCAGTATAGTATAATAAAAAGGAGCTTGGAGACTGTCATTTCACTGTTGAAGTCATCAAAATTCATGCTCTTCTCCTCCTAAGAAATGCTCTTCGTGTCTATAATTTTGTGAATAGTAGATACTGCTTTTTAGATATGAGTCAAGTCTTATCTGTAGTTCTACATGTTTATGTCATTTGATCATGTTTCTATATTTTCCTACCTTCTAGAAAATATTAGAAGAACAACAGGACAGGAGTTTGGCTATGTTTTATGAGAAACTAACTGTGATGAGTCATATGGGCAAACACTGAGCTGATGACCACCAACTCAAATAAATCAGTTCACTTCTCTGCTTCTCAGTTTTCTTTTCCCAAATAAACATGACAGAGTCTTTCCGCTGGTTCATTCCTTTGACAAATATTTATTGAGCTCTTACTCTGTGCCTTGCACTAATGCAAGGTGCTGGAGCTACAGCGGTGAACAAAATATATGAGGTTCTTGCCTTCATGGAATTAAATGCCAGTGGACATGAAAGCATTGCAGAGGCAAAAACTCTGTATCAGCCAAAAGCAATATACGTATCTGCTTACGGAGACGTTTTTTTTCCCTCTGTCTCTAAACCCAATGTCCTTGCATGACTACACTGGGTATTGGCACTTACTGTATGATACCTTGGCAGCAAAGGAACTATAACCTCCTTGAGGGCAAGACATGGCTTACAGATTTCACGTTCCCAATGCCTAGGATGCTGGGGTAGCTGGCTCTGAGCCCTGAACATGGCCTTAGGCCCAAGAGTCCCTAGTCTTGCTCCTTTTCTAAATGGACTTTCAGTTGGGGCAGGTTATTGTGGACGTTGAATATACAATGACAATGATAACAAAACAGACATTTTCCTACCAGAACTAACAATGGGTGAATCCATTGAAAGACACCTCTTTTAATATTAATGATTGGAACTATTCAGGCCTGAGTTTATAGACATTTGGGGACAGTATATTCCATGTTATTAAACCTCAATTGGTTTCATCCAATGATTTTTTTCCCCTAGTTTATGACCATAATTAGTCCCTGAAATCTGCATTAGGCCCTTTTGGTTGATTTCTTTTGGTGTAGAGTTAGATACAGCACACTGATTGCAAAAGAAACCATCATATTTTACTCTCAGGTTGGATTTGGGTATTTTATGGCCCTTCTCTTGGCTCTGAGTTCACATAAATATTCTATTACCTTGAATAATTGAGAGTTTACTATTTAGGAAGTCTGGGGATTGTCATGAATAACCCACACCCATCTTCCTTATTGCAGATTGAGATCTACTAATTAATATCAGGTCCAGGCAAAGGGCACCTGTTGGGAGGGGCCCTGAGTACCGATTGGGGATCAGAGTTTAGTCATCTTCCTGGTGAGTCAAGTCCCCATGCAGCATAAGGGAGTGTGTGTCAGAAAAGAGGGCTCAGCTCTTGCCAGCAGGCTTTGTTTCTTTCACCACTATCCACACCCCTCACTTTCCTCTATTCAAAGGGGCAGAACAGAGGACTAGAAGAGGAGGACAAGTAAAACCTCAGGCTAGGCATTCCAGAGGTGGTGGCTTGAGAGAAAGACAGAAGAAAAAGAGAAGGAGGAATGTTGGGTGGCTGCATACCTCACGCCACTTCTATCCAATCTTTCAATCACTTTTGGAAGACTAGGTGGTTCCTCCCCTTTCAACACTATTCTCTTAAGTTAAACCTTGAGGATAAAAAGTAGTTCTTTAACTCCTTAACAAGTAGGATGGTCTAAGTTTAGAGCCTCAATTATAGGGTTTTGAATCTTGAAGGCCACTCATTTGACGACTTGTGTATTCACTAAACAAGTGTTTATTGAGTAGCTACCAGGTGCAAGTCACTGGGCATACAATGCTGAAAGACTTTCAGTCTCTACCTTGGAGGAGTTTGTAAGCTAGAGTGAAAGTAAGAGAGAATTGTTAACAGCTCGTTGGAAGAGCCATGCCAGGTGACCTGTGATGTGTTATGGGAACACAAAGGAGGCCACCCAATCCAGATTGGAGTGGTCAGAGGCTGTGACATTGAAGCTAAGACCTGAGGGACATAGGAGCAAGCAATGAGGGTGGGAGACAGATGTCCGGGTTGGCGTTCCATTACTGTGGTTTGTAACCTTGGGGAGTATCAGAAAAAAGAAAGATCTTTCCTGAAGGTAGGCTGGGTGGACTATGATCTCTGGCTAAAGGCTGGCTCAGAGTGGTCAGCAAGGCTCAGAGGAAAGAAAGGTTATTTTTAGTTAGCAGTGGAGCGCTATGCATACCACAGTGCATGCCCATGACTTTGGGGCCAAAACTCAAGAAACACTGAAGATATTTCCTGGTTTCCTTTTCTTGACTCAGCAAATTAAAAGCTGGAGGAGAAATAAAGGAAGAGTTAATAGTTCTGAAAACATGAACACTAAGTATTTCACGTATTATTGTTGCTATTGCTAGAAATAACACCATGTTGTCTGTGTTATATAATTACTTATCTCTCCTGCTTAAAACAAATTTGAGTAATGTCTTTTAGAAAGATACAAAAGTGTCATGGCAGAGAACACTATGAATTTGTTGTGAGAATTGGGGTCGAGGGAGCACTGGAAATGGCACATTTGGTGCTGGTAGAGGAAGGATCTTCCCATAAAGAGGAAGACTTCTGGAATCAGAAATGAGATTCAGAAGTAACACTGGGTTAGGAACCAGAAGGTGTAAGTTCTCAGGAATGATTCTTATTCTGAAGAGCTGCAGTCCTAGCCCAGAAACTTTAACTCTCAGGGTTTGAGACTCTGCAGGTGTAAAATACAGCAGATTGGGTTCTGTTCATATAGTCCCAAAATATTTATTGAGCACCTACTATATGCTAATATCACCTTAGGTGAAGGGAATGTAGAGAATAATAGGAATTGATTCTTGGTCCCTGACTGAGAGTGTGTGTATGTGGTGGGGGGGATGGCTCACAGTCTGGTGGAGGAGGATGGACAAGTTATTAGAAATCAGTGGAAAGAGCAAAGTGTTCTTGGTAACATGCAAGAACAGAGGGGGAACCAACCTGAGGAGTCCCACAGGAGGACAGGAACATGGAAGGCACTCTGGGCAGGACTAGTATCTCTAAATACTATGCTTTAGTACAGACACATGATATTGCTTTATATCCTAGTTTTGTGATTGTAGCATTTGTTTTAGCTTTTATGAAAATAACACTATGAAGGAAGGAAATAGAATTCAGGGATTTTGACAGGATTTTTTTTTAAATTGCGTTCTCATTTTTGTTGCTATTGGCATCTAGAACGTAGGAAAATCAATTTAAAATAATATTTTTTTAAAAAACTTTTTATACAAAATGCTCAACTATACATAAAAGTGGAGGAAAAAAATACAATGAACTCCTTTATGGATCACCCTATTTTGTTTCTGCTATACCCACCCACCCCCCACCGCCGCCAATATATGTTTGGCTTTTGCTGGAATATTTTAAAGCACATTCCAGGCACCATTTCATTTCATCCATAAATATTTCAGTAGGCGTCTCTATCAGGGAAGAAGTTTTTGTAAAAGACATAACCACAATGCCATTATCATGTGATGTAATACCCAGAACATACCATATTTTCCTAATTAGGTCTAACAATATTGTTATAGTTGTATAATTCAAATCAGGATCCAAACAAGATCTACACATGGTATTTGAATCGAATGACTCTTAGGTCTCTTTTACTCTGTAACACTTCCTCTCTCCTTCTCATTTTTATGCCATTCACTTGAGAAGGGGGAGACATGAGTCATTTGTCCTGTGGAATATCCTACATTCTGGATTTGGCTGATTGTTTCCTCCTGGTGTCATTTAACTTGTTATTCTATTTCCTGTAAATTGGATTAGATTCTTGTTAAAAATTTTTTTTGGCTGGAAAACTTCACAAGAGATGCTGTGTCCTTTATGATGTATTACATCATGAAGCACACGATGTTTGATTGTTCCACTTTTAGAGATGTGAAAATTGATCAGTGAGTTTAGGTGTTATCTGTTATCAGCATGGTCCATCCAAAGGCTTCCTGTCAACCTTTCACCTAGTAGTTATTGATGGTCGTGGCCTAGATTCTTTATTTCATCAGGTGTTTCAAAGTGATGGTTTTCTAATTCGATCATGCCTTCTGTCTTTATTAGCTGGAATTCTTCTATAAAAAACTCCTTATCATCTCTTTGGTTGCTCTGAAATACAGTTCATACCAGAAAGGGAGGATAAGTGCTTGGATTTTCTCTTTATCCATTTCAACTCAATTTAATCCATTGAAGTCATGGTCAAATTGTCCCCTCCTTGGCCAGTGGAAGTCCCTTCAAGGGAGCTTCTATGTTGTTTTGACCCAACCTCAGCAGGATTTGATACCTTCCTTGCTTTTGAGAATAAGTGCCACAGCTTCTTTCTGATGTATTAACTAGACTTGGAAAAAATCCTCACCCCCTCCCCCCTTTTTTGCCTATCCATGACAAGTAATGGTTTATATTAGTTGTATCAGTTAGGAATGTTTTCAGCTATTAGTATGCATAATGAACAGAGTTTTAAATTTTTTCACAGAACAAAAAGTCTGGAGCAGGCAGCTGTTAGCATTTGTCCAGCAGCTCATGAGGTCCAGAGCTAGCATGGCTGTGATTCTCTTGGCCTCTCCTTCATGGCTGCAAGATGGCAGCTCCTATTCCAGGCATCATGCCCACAGTCAGGGCAGGAAGAAAAGGGAGGTCCAGAGCCAGCTGCAGCTGTGCCTGCATATCAGGAAAGCAAAAGCTTTCCCCAAACCACACCCCTCCCCAGCTGAATTCCAGCCAGATCTTATTGGCCAGATTGGATCATATGGTCACCCCTACTTGCAAGGGAGATTGGGAAAGTGATCAATAAGTTTTGATGGTCTCTATAGTCCAGGCAGGCAAGGGAGTGGAAGTTGGGAGTGAATATAGGGCTATTATTTCTGGGAGAGTGGTCTCGAGTCCTGAATCAACTCCCTATTCTGCTTTTATTTTTTATTTTCATATAATATCTTACACTCCTTGGTTTTGAAGCAGGGTGGGACAGTTAAAAGACCTGTGAGCTGGAAATGAGTAAAGCTTTATTTACAAGACTGCCCTAAGGAAATAAGCGTCAGCTGTTTTAACATCCGTGCCCTTATGGCTCAGCTTGGCTCTGTTCAGTTATCAGATGCCAACTCCAGATGAGGTCTGCACTGCCAAGTGTCTTGTCTCCTCCTGTCTGGATGGGGACAGACCAGTCTCACCTTCAAGACAGACACCTCATTTGAGCTGTAGTGATTCCTTATGATGTCAGAATGCCTCATGGCCACAGCTTCACCAGAGGCTGCCCAACCTTCACACTGTTACGGCAAAGAGCAGTGCTAACATTCAGCCAGCACTCTGTACTGATGCTGAAACACTGAGCTTATTCTGCACTGACAGATACACAGCTGCTATGTGAAGCCCTGGAGTCCTGCTGCCTTGGTCATCTGGCTCCTCTCTGAGGAAGCCACCCACTCTGCCCAAGACCTCCTTACAATCCAGTAACTGAGGGCTAAGGCCTGGCCTAGCAGGGGCCCTAAGACCCTACTCTGGACAGCACTAGGGCCATCGAGTCTGTGTCCACACGTTTAGTGGTCATGTGACTCTGATTTCAATATTTTAACATCTCTCATGGGAAAGTACACTTGTTACTATTCCTGTTGGTCATTTCTCTTGACTATGGCTGAAGGGCAAGTGGGTAGTTAATAATAACTCAAGAAATAGAGGCATATAATTCCATCACTGAGAGCTGTGGTTTCCTCAAGGCTAATTAATAAGTCACTTGTTAGAAAATTTGAGCTGCTCTGATACTGTTCTTTTTCTTTAATATTCATGCTGCAAGTGAAGGAAGCCAGACACAATAGAACACACTCTGTATGATTCCATCTTTTATGTGCAGTTGAAGAAGAGGCAACACTAAGTATGTTATAAGCAGTCAGGAGTGGTTATCCCTGGGGCACAAGAAGGCTTCTGGGGCACTGGTCTTGTTCTTTTCTGTGATCTGGGTATTGAGACTGCTGGTCACTAACCCAATATACATCCTCCTCTTTTCTCCTTTCTATCAGAACCCCGATTTCCTTGTTGCGATGGGGTGGCATGTGACAAGCTGAAAACCACGTTTCCCAGCCTCTTTTGGCATGAGGGCTGGTCATACGACACACTTTGGGCTAATGAGATGTAAGTGAAAGCTGATAGGACTTCTAGGAAATCTCCTTCAGGTGGGCAGGATCTGTAGGCTATGCCCTGAACTCCTCCCTAGGCGCACTGAAGGCTATATTGCCATCAGCCTTGGTCATCCCAAAGGTCCATGCAGGTGCTCTTATGTAAAATTCCCCCATATGCTGCCTGTTCTGTGGTTTGGTTCACTCATTCAACAAACACTAATTGAACACTTAACTACAAGTTAGGCATGTGCTGATCAGCTGTGCTACAGATTCAGGTGGATGAAGGCCTAGGGTGCAGGACAAGAGGTGGAGGATCTAGACCCTGGCTAACGAGTAGGATGGGGAGAGCCATTGCCCAGCTCTAGCAGACGGTCTGACATGTGGGAAATTCAAATCTCAAGCAGCAAGATCTTCCCGTTTTTCAAAAGAAGCCAGAAATTTTGAGTTTATTTTTCAAAATTAACTCTGCCATGAGGCAGGACTTCCAGCTATGACAGAGTAAAACTGGACAAAGCTGGTGTATTAGTTTTCTATTGCTGTCTAACAAAATACCACAAACTTAGCAGCTTAATGAACACACATTTATTAACTCATAGTTCTGTTTTCTTTTTTTTTTTTTAAGATTTTATTTTATTTATTTTTCCCCCCAAAGCCCCAGTAGATAGTTGTATGTCACAGCTGCACATCCTTCTAGTTGCCATATGTGGGACGCGGCCTCAGCATGGCCGGAGAAGCGTCGGTGAGCGCCGGGGATCCGAACCCGAGCTGCCAGTAGCGGAGCGCGCGCACTTAACCTCCAAGCCACGGGGCCGGTCCCTGTCATAGTTCTGTTTTCTATTGCTATCTAACAAAATACCACAAACTTAGCAGCTTAATGAACACACATTTATTAACTCACAGTTCTGTAAGTCAGAAGTCCAGGCAGACTCGACTGGGTTCTTGGTTAGTGTCTACCAAGGTTCAAATCGAAGGGTCAGGCAGATCAGGCTCTTATGGAGAGGCTCTGAAAAGCATCTACTTCCAAGTTCACTGAGGCCAAACAAAGACATCGCAATATACCACAGGAACATAAACACAAAAATCACGTCCAGCAACATATAAAAATGACCAAGTGAGATTTATCTTGGGAATGAAAGGGTGATTTACCAACTGAAAATTAATTAATGCAATATATCATATTAATACAATAAAAGACAAAACCTACACGGTCATGTCAAAACATGCAGAAAAAGCATTTGACAAAATCTAACACTCATTCATGACACTCTCAACAAACTATGAATATAAGGGAATTTCCTCAGATAAAAAAGTTTCTATGAAAAACCTACAGCAAACATCATACTTAATAGTGAAAGACCAAAGGTGTTTTCCATAAGTTTGAGAACAAAGCAAGGATGTCCACTCTTACCACTTTTATTTAACATTGTACTGGAAGTTCTAGCCAGTCAAGAATAAAAGAAAAGAAAATTAAAGGCATCCAGATTGGAAAAGAAGAAATAAAACTGTCTTTATTCACAGATGATATGATCCTCTATCTGGACAATACTAGTGAATCTAAAAAACACAACTAGAACTAATAAATGAGAATGTCACAGCATATAAAAAGCAATAACGTTTCTACATACTGATAACGAACAATCTAAAAATGAAATGAAAAAACAGTGCAATTCACAATAGCACTAAAAAGAATATAATACTTAGAAATAAATGTAACAAAAGATTTGTAAGATCTAAAAACTACAAAACATTGCTGACAGAAAATTTAAAAGATCTAAATAAATGGGGAGCTATATCAAGTTAATGAAATGAAAGACTCATTACTGTTAAGATGGCAATTCTCCCCAAATTGATCTCTATGTACAATATAATTCCAATCAAAATCCAAAAAAAATTTTTTTTGGTGGAAATTGACAAGCTGATCGTAAAATTTACCTGGAAATGCAATATACCTAGAATAGCTAAACAATTTTGAAAAAGAACAACTTTATTTTTTTTTTAATTTTATTTATTTTTTCCCCCAAAGCCCCAGTAGATAGTTGTATGTCATAGCTGCACTTCCTTCTAGTTGCTGTATGTGGGACGCGGCCTCAGCATGGCCGGAGAAGCAGTGCGTCGGTGCGCGCCCGGGATCCGAACCCCGGCCGCCAGAACCGCTAAGCCACGGGGCCGGCCCGAAAAAGAACAACTTTCAAAACTTACTATAAAACAATAGTAATCAAGACTGTGTCACAACGGTATAAGGACACACATACAGATCAATAGAAATGAATAGAAAGTGCAGAAAATCCTTACATTTATGGTAAAGTGACTTTCAACAAAGGTGCCAAGGCAATTCAATTGGGAAAAGATACTCTTTTCAACAAATGGTTCTGGGACATTGGCTATCCATATGCAAAAAATAAATTAATTAGTAAAATCATAGACCCTTACCTTACATCATGCATAAAAATTAACTCAAAATGGCCTATAGACTTACATGTCAAATTGAAAACCATAAAACTTGAAAAAAACCACAGGAAAAAATCTTTGTGACTTTAGCTTAGTCAAAAATTTCTTAGATATGACAACAAAAAAAATGCATAAAAGAAAAATTTGATAAATTGTAATTCATCAAAATTCAAAACTTTGGTACTTCCAAAGACATCATTAAAAATATAAAAAGACAAAACACAGCATGGGAGAAAATATTTGCAAATCATATATCTAATTAAGGACTTGTATCTGAAATATATCAAAAATTCTTATAACTCAATAAGACAAGCAACCCAATTAAAAATGGGCAAAAGATTTGAATAGACCTTTCACCAAAGAAGATATATGAATGGCTAAAAAGCACAGGAAAAGATGATCAACATCATTAGTCATTAGGGAAATGCAAAGTAAAAGCACAATGAGATATCACTACACATTTATTAGAATAGTGGTAATCTAAAAGTCTAATAATACCAAGTGTTGGCAAGTATGTGGAAAGACTAGAACTCTCATACATTGCTGGGGGGAATGTAAAATGGTATAGTCACTTCAGAAAACAATTTGTCACTTTCTTAAAATGTTAAACATAGAGTAACGACATGACACAACAACTGCACCCAGTAATACACCCAAGAAAAAGGAAAACATGTCCCCATTAAGAGTTTACATAAATATTTATAGCAGCATCATCCATAGTAGCAAAAATCTGGAAATAAATGAGACGGTCATCACCTGGTTAATGGATAAAGAAAATCCAGTGTATCTATATAATGGAATACTATTCAGCAATAAAAAGGAAAGAACTACTGATACATGCTACAACATGGATAAACATCATGTTAAGTGAAAGAATCCAGACAGAAAAACTACACATTATGATTCCATTTATATGACATTTCTAGAAAAGGCAAATCTATAGAGATGGAGAACAAATCATTGGTTGCTGAGAGATGGAGACTGGAGTGTGACTGACTGCAAATGCACATGAGAAAACTTTTTGGGAGTGATGGAAATATTGGGGTGGACTGGGATGATGGCTGCACATCTTTATAAATTTACTAAAGATCATTGAATTACCATGTATTATGAGTGGACTTTATGGTATGCAAATTATACCTCAATAAAACTGTTAAACAAAAAAATGAAATCTCCCAATTTTAAAATATTCTCAACTAATTCAGATTCTTAAAGAACCTATGTGAAAAAGATTACCCTAAGTTTGTGGCACAAGCCCTTGGGCTGCCTACTTGCAACCTCAGTGCCAAGCGGCAAGAACAGAAGTTTGAATCAAATAAAATCCTTGTCCTCCAGGAGTTTAAGATCCAAAGGGAGAAAAGGAAACATTAAACAGTTACAAAACCCTACGATAAATATTATTAGTGGGATGTACAGGGAGGTATGGGTCCAGAGAACTCCTGGCTCTGATTGGGTGGTGGTGGGGCACCACAGAGGAGGTTGGACACTGGAGTTGGGTTTTGAAGGGTAAGTAGGAATTCAGGAGATTCCAAGTGTAGGAAGTGGAGGAAAGCCGGGGTGGAGGGGTAGGTGATGTTTCCATGCAGAGGGAACAGAATGGGCAACGGCTTGGAGGTGTGAAAAAGCAATTCCCTTTCTGAGAACTGGAAAGGTTGGAGACATTGTGCACATGGAGAAGAGAAAGAAGGGGAAAGGAAGGCAGGGGGCAGATCATGAGGCACTGGGCAGGCTGTGTTCAAGTCTTTGGACAAAGGATTAAGCAGGATTTATTTGTCGGAGGAACATGGGCATCCTTCTTTTGGCCTAAATTAAATGTTGTATATCTTGGCACCATCATATTGCACTCAGTTAAAAAATATTCATTAATACACTGCTTACTGGGTGCCAGGCACCGTTTTAATACTTTATATAAACTCACTTAATACCATCAACAGTGGTTCTCAAACTCTAACCTGCATCACAATCACCTGCAAGTCTTCTTAAAACAGAAGCTAGAGTTTTTGATTTAGTAGGTCTGGAGCAGAGCCCGAGAATTTGCATTTCAATCCAGTTCCCAGGAAAAGCTGATGCTGCTGGTCCAGGGAGCACAGTTTGAGAACCACTGCTTTACATCAACCTTATAAGAAAGGTATCATTATCATCACAATTAGTCCCAACTTACAAAGGAGGAAACAGACAGAAGGTTAAGCAACTTGCACAAAGCCTTGTAGCTCTTGGCCTTGGAGCTGGGATTCAATGTCAGGCAATGTCTGCTGTGTCTCCTAGTTCACAGGATGCAAACAAGCAGAGTTAAGGGCTGGCATTTTCAATCCTTATTTGCAACTATGAAAAATATATTACACACACACACAGACACACTGGCCTTAAACGACATCTGAGATAAAAGAGTTAGAGATGCTAACTGATGCCAAGGGGGTGGTGAGGGAAAGTCTTTGAGGCACTCTTTAGGACATTCCACTGAAGTATTATTTTGGTCCTACTGGGATGAAGCCAGGATTTAGAAATGCACAAGCATCAATGCAGATAATGACTAATTAAATATGTAAGAGGAAATCATTAAATAAAATGTCACAACTCAAAATTGAACTCTACATGAATACTCAATATCTGTTTTAAAAATATTTTTAAATTTTTTATAAATTATGAAAACTAACAATATCTAGAGAAGATAACCTTGTACACATGGTGCTTTTGGGGGCAGTCCCAACATGAAAATGGCAATTCTCTCATGAATCTGTTTGCTTTTCACATCTTGATCTAATTTGTAGCATCTCCCCGGTTGCCTTCCAATAAACAACTTCTTCCTTAAATCAGTGGCATTATGTTATTTTTGAGATCTGAATCACAGAGACTGTAATACAAGCCTGCATGCTCCATCTTGTCGTTTTGTAGAGTGCCGTATATCTAATTAAAGCTTCTTACAGGTCCATAAAAAGACCTAACATTAAAAAAGCAGTTTGTGTTGGAGAAAGACCCAGGGCAGACTGAAGCAGGGGTTTCTTCATTAATAATAAAAACATTCCCTTAAATTCAAAGTTAAGTAATAATATATTAATTTGTACTTGAATATTTTTAAATATTGCCTAAGCATATTCAGATCATGTTACCACATTTATGGTGTGGAACAGAAAATGGGTCATGTTCTTGCCAGCAGCACTCCAGCTTCCCAAGAAACACTGGGGATGAATAAATGATTTACCACATGGCCAGTACTGCAACCGTCTCTCTGGAAGAGAGTTGGAGCCGACTTTAAATCACTTTATTATTCTGTTCCTTTTCATTTACTGTTTTTCCATTCTTATGCCCTTGTTTTCCTTATAGAATTTATTCAAAACTTGAGTTGCACAGCAGCAATATACTCTATTTTCCCAGGGCTTATTTATTATGGCCATTGTTTTCTGGTTACTGTTATTTCTCAGGGGCTACAGACCCGGCAGTGGAGGCCTTCAACCAAGGGAATTCTCTTGGGAGACCATTAAGGTGGTATTTTTTTCCCTTTACTTGGCTACAGGGTTCCCTGAACAGTGATATCTGCCTGATGAGAAAAGTGCATGGCCTCCCAGCTTTCCAGCAACAAGGGAAGAATTCCACAAACCAAGTTAGGAGCTCTTGCTTAACATACTGCTAACACACTGCTAGAGTCAGAATGTCTGTGTCAAAGTGAGATTATTCTTTTATGGTCCTTCTAAATCACAGTGATCCCAGAGGCGGGGACTTGACTCAGCCCTGAGGGGCAGAGGCCCACCCTGAGGCCTTCCCAAGCCTACAATCCATCACATATGCAAGCGCATTAGGGTAACTGGGAGTCCCCCTTTAATAGAAACCTTTGTTATTACCCTGAGCGTTTCACCTCCAATCAATTCACTCTTGTCATCTTCAGACATGCAAAGTTGATGCTGTAGAGAGTCTGAAAGAAAAGGCCTCTGACATTTGCAGGTCAACAGAGACAGTTGTTAAACAGCCATCTAGATTTCTCTTCTTCTAAGCAATTTCATCAAACCTGGAGGATCTAAGCAGCTTTTATTTTTCGCTTGTGTCCTTTGCTAGGGGTCCTTTCTTGGGGCAGAAGTGGAAAGAAGGGAGAAACAGAAAGGGAAAAGCAGGCTGGGGAAACCTGGCATCTGGCTCGTCGGTCTCTTCCAGGAAGCCCGGAGAGCTGATTTCCATTGTGCGCCAAGCTCTCACTGATGGGAGTCGGGAGCTCGGAGCCCCGCCACGCTCAGGCCAGCGCTAAGCTCGCTTCTGGAGCTGAACCTTCCGGTGCCACGGTTAATGCCTGGCGTATTTTGAATCTCTGACTTCATATGCTTTAGTTCTTTCCACGACCGTTTTTGCCTTTCCACGCTGTTTCCAGAGGAGGCAGCCTGGCTGGGCCAGTGTCTCCGCTGACCTTTAAAGCCAGCACGGTATTCAGACTCGGGGCTTTTCTCCTTTTGTTTAAATAGCAACAAAATTCCTTCAAATTGGGTTCCCAGAAAAAAGAAACCGTAGAGAAAAAAAAATATGTATGTATACATGTATAAATGTACACTTAATTTTTTCCCTCTCCCTGCTTAAACCTGCGCGGGAGATGGCGTGACCCTTTAAAAGGGTCAAGTGCGTGCCGCTCTCAGCCCCGCGCCCCTAGGACGCAAAGACTTGCGCGGATGCGGTCCCTTCCCTCCGATTTCCCCCGACAGCTCGCGCTACTTTTCTCAGCCATTGTCCCGTATCCCTGGTGCTTCCTCCTTCACCGTCCCCTATCCTCCTCGGGATCTTGGTCCGCTTCCTACCGCCAGCGCCGCCCAGACACGACAGGGTCGGGACGCTGCCAGGACGCCCTCCAGCAGCCCGCGCCCCTGGGCCCGCAGGTGCGCCCCGCCTCGCCCCTCCTGCGGCCCCGCCCCGGCGCTTACGCCACAGTGACGCGCGGCCCGCGCAGGCGCAGCTCGGTCCCCACCCCTCCCGCGGCCGGCCGACCGCTCGGTATTATGATTAGCGCTGGGTGCGGGGATTCGGCGGCCAGGAGGGAGTCGTCGGCGCCGCGGCGGTTGCGGACGGACGCCCGCCTGCCGGCTGAGGTAGGGGCGATCGTAGAGCGCAGCGGGGCGCGGCGGCCGTGGGCGGGCGTGGGGGGGCTGGTCCCGGCCGCCTAGTAGTCTCCGCCGTCGCCTGGCTGGGCGCCCGGCCCGAGGCGCCCGCCGCCCGCGGAAAGTAAGTTGCGCGCTCAGCGCTCCCCGCGCCGGCCGCAGCGCGGGCCCGGGAGGACGCGGGGCCGGGCTGCGGCGGTCCCCACCCGGCGCGGCGGCGGCGGCGCGGCCTGGCGGCGGGGCGCGGTGGGGCCCGGGCGGGAGCCGTCACTGCGGCGGCCGGCCGCTGGCGCCCGGAGGCCCTGCCCTTGCGGCCGCGGCGGGATTGCGGCACCTCGGGAGGCGCCCGCATCCCCGCGCCCCGCCCCGGAGCGGGCCGAGTGCGGCGCCCGCGGGCCCCGCGCCCCGGCCCGGCTCCCCGCGCACAGGTTCTCTCGCGGGGTGTGTATTCTTCAACGAATGTGTTTCCTTTTTCCAACGAGTCTAGACATCTAGCCTCAGCAAGGGGGTTCCTCGGTAAAACTGCAGCCTTACAATAGGATGGAGATACTGTTGTCTGTATAGGAAGGGCAGCGGGGTAAGGAAGGAGGAACGGTGCGGTTCCCGAGGGAGAGGCAGAATTTTTCAGATGGGGAAACCTCCGTTCCTTTCCATACTCATCGCCTGTTGATTTCTTTCTGGACCATTTTACAAAAACCTTCCTGCCTTTTATTTGGGCTTGGGATCCAGGAAAGTGACAGCCTTTTATCCTTGGGAGGGTTCCTGGAGCTGTGCTATTCCTAACAGTTGGATCAGATGCAATCCAGTAGCTTCATAGGGAGTTCGGTTCAAGTCCAGCATTTGGGGGGAATTTAGCAGTAGGGTTCTTAAATGTGTATACATCTGAGAATGTAGGATCTTTCCAACTGTCAAGTTACTTCTTTCCCCTTCTGTTTAATTGAGTGCATGCTCAGTCTTAGGAGCAGGTGATAAAGCTGACTTAATGCCTTTCACATTTCATGATGGAAGGTGAAGCAGGGCTTGCAAGTGATGAAACTGCGGGTGTTGGGCATCCTGTTGAATTGCCACGAAATTCCTGTCAAACATCAGATACCTCAATTTGGGTTCCTTGTGTGGGGTTGGAGTGCTAGTCCCAAATCTGTCTAATTTATCAGAATGTGTATCAGTGTACTTGAAAGCCTGGGGTTGTCAAGGCTTATGTAATCAATTAGTTAATTTATAATCTTGTTACATTGCTTTCCAGATTTATAAAATCATTCCCTTAGGGAAATCTGTGTTCAACATCTGCTTAACTATTTTTCTTGGAATTGGATTCCTGAAGAGGAATGTGCTGTATAAGTGGTGATTAAAATATACTAATTAGACAAGTTTCTTTAAAAAAACAAACAAACAAAACAAATACCTATTGATTCTTTTATCCAGCTATCTGATTTTCCCTATTAGGAAGACAGATGTCATTCCCATTTTACAGAACTAGAAATGAGAGAAATTACATGACATTCCCAAGGTCACCTATTGAAGCAGTGTGGTAACTGAAAATCAAGTGCATGGTGCTCCCTTTTCTTAATACTTAGGCTTTCCAGGCAGGGAACTTGAGTGCCGCCTTTCTGTTTTTTAAATTTGCACCATCAGTTTTTATTGTTTTATTTTGTGCACAAAAATTATGCTCACCCTATTCATTTTTTACTACTCTGAGTAGATTTTTTTCTGTATTATTGCAGTAAGATCCGTTCGTTTAAAACATATGAGAACTCAGAAGTTATACTAATTTTTATTTTTCTAGAACAGAAATATAGATTGGGCTTTATGGTTCTAATTTAATCCCATAACCCTAAACTGAAGGCTTTTAAATGTCCTTATTAAAATTAAAGGGCTTTCGTGATATTTTTACTGGTCGCAGGAAATATCGTTTGTCTAAACTTTAGTATGGGTGTTTCTCTTGTATAGAAAGTGAAACTAAACAGAAAAAAAGCTATTTATTTTTGGAGATATTGAGCAGCCGTGGTTCTAAGTATTGGTATAAATAAGGCATGATTTCTTCCCTGTAGCAGCTTGTCTAAGCCTAGGAGCTCGTTACACTGTCCTGGAAGAAAAGGGTACAAGTGAACAGAATTTTAGGAATTAAAAACATAGATGAGGAACTCTAAAGACTTGATGTAACCGCATGCCAGCTGTATGCTTAACAACCAAAAGATAGAGTTTTTAGCCAAGATGCTTTTATAAGAAAATTATTATTCAGAATATAGGTACTTCCTAGGGTACCTATAGTGCAGGTAAATTCTTAGAGCAACTTAGGTGGGAAAGTTGAGTGAATTCTAGCAGTTTTGAAGGTAAACTTAACCTGTGATCATTTATTTATGGAGCCTTTGTGTGTCTGTTTTGGGGGCCCTGGGTTAGAGGGTAGTAATAGGAAAGTGAATAAAAACCAGTTCTTGCCGTTAGTTGCTTACAGGCTATTGGGGACACTGAGGTAAACAGTAACAATAGGATCTGATGAATGCTGTGGTGAGGCATAGGCAAAACCCTGCAGAAACGCAGAGGTGGGGCAAGGAGCAGTCTGACGTGGGAATGCTTCATAGAGGAGGTGACAGTTGAACTGGTCTTGAAGAACAGGTAGAGTTCCCAGGCAGAGAAAAGGGGAACGGGCTCAGAGGGTTCAGGGAGCTTGAGAAGACAGGGTCAAGTGGTGGAGGAAGAACTTAGATCCTGTCCTGGAAGTGGGTGAAAGGGAGTTGAGGTGGTAGAGACAGCACAGCTGTTCTTTTTTTAAAGAATATGAAAAGGAAGCGGGAGGAGCTGGGCAGTAGCTGTGGGCATGGAGGGGCAGTGTTTTGGTATTTTGTTTTAGTTTGGGAAGTGCTGGTGTAAAATCTCTCAGACTTAGTGGTCTCACGAGTGAGCATTGGAAGTGTGTTGTTTGCCCTGGATGATCTGGAGCTACGTTATTCACACTGTGGATCATTTCCTCATCTCTTTTTCTGTATGTCCGCTTTGCGTTTAGGCCTTATATCCCATGGGAAACCATTTCTTGCCGGTGGTAGGGGAGGGACCTGTCTAATGAGGATTCCTACTCTACTTACTCTGAACGTTTATTTCTCTGCTATCACTTCCAGAGTCTCCTGAGGTTCTGCTTTGGCACCTCCAGCATTTGGCCTCTACTCAGGTAGGCTCTTCCATGACAAATCAGGCCTCTCTCCCTCCCCTGACTTGTGTTGTACCCCCCTCAAACTGCTGTCGTATGGCTACTCAGCAGTTACTTCTAAGTCGGACGGCATTATCTGCCCATGCGCTGTGATGTTTTAAGTTCCGGAGTGTTTCCAGGCTCAAAGCAAGATTGAGTCTGTCGTTTATCTAGACACATACTCCCTCAACTACATATTGGCCCAGAAATGTAATGTGGGTTATGAGACCAATGCTCCAGAAGTGTGGGTTACAGGACGTGAAATGGGTCACATCCTAGCCTTACTGGGCGTTAGTTTCTTAGTTGTTGACATGCGATTATCTTTCTTAAACCCAAAAGACTGTCAGCTCTTTGAAGGCAGAACCACTTCTTTGATCTCTGCATCCCCAGACCAGAGTCATGCCTTGTGTATAGTCAGTGTATCCAAAAAGTGACTTGATGAAGAAACTTTAAAAATGTAAACTTTAGTTTATTGATTTTATTAGCCTATTCATAGAAACCATACCCATTTTAATACAGCTGGGTTGGATTTAAATTGTTTTTCAGTAATAAAATTTCAGAACTAGAAGCAAATCTTCCACTCTATACTAGTATGCACTGGATGTTCAGGAGGTGTTGATTCCTGTCCTGTATCCCTGGTCTCAGTGAATGGCACCACCTGCTCCCACTGTCCACTAGAGTCATTCTAGGTTTCCCTCTTTGCTTTGCCCGCTGTGTCCACTAGAGTCATTCTAGGTTTCCCTTTTTGCTTTGCCCCCTGTGCATTGAGTTCTTGGATTCTACTTCCTAAGCATGTCTCCTCCATTACATCTTCATCATCACTGCCCAGATACTGGCTGCCCTCATTTTCAAGTCTAAGTAATCATTTACCTGGAGACATTTTCAGTAGTCTCCTTACCTGTCTCCCAGCTCTAGACTTGCCCTTCCAGTCTGATCTTCGCTTTGCTGCCAGAGTGGTTTGTTTAACTGTCATCTCGGATTGCTGTTCCCCTGCTCAGGATTCTTCTTTGACTTCTTAGTGCCAGCTTTCATTTGTTCATTTAATAAAATGTATCTATATATTTTGGGTAGATGCTATATTTGGCAGGCCCTGGGATACAGAGCTGAAAAAAATGGACATGGGCCTTATATGGACTGAACTTACCATTTAGTTGTAGGGCATAGATTATTAATCACATAATCACTCTAATAGTTATATAACCACAATTGTGATAAGGGCCATAATGGAAAAGGACATGGTGCTGTGGGAGGGCACAGGGAGCCAGTGTGCAGCGGGGTGGGGAGGGGAAGGCCATGGTCAGGAAGGTGACCTTTAAGCTGGGCCCTAAAGCGCAGTAAGGGCTAGCCAGACCTAAGGAATATCAGCTGATTTGCAGGGAATACAAGGCCCTTTAGGTATCTGGCCCTTGCCTCCCTGTCTGACCTTGTCTCCTACTCTCTGCATGTATTATTGTCCCAATCACATTAAGCCCTCTCAGATCTCTTTTCTGGAAAGCCTCTTTCCCAACCATCACCATCTTCAATTTTAGCTCAAACACAAAAAAATGACTTTCTCTGAGATGTCTCCTGTGAACTCTCCAAGGCAGATTTAGGGAAAAGAACACCTCTACTGGCACGTCTGTCTCTATCAGAGATTGTAAACAACTTGAGGCAGGGACCTTCCTATCATATGCAGTAGAGGTGTTTAGGGGCAGTTTGTTGGGTGAATTAGGGGTGAGGGCACTGATAGCAAAAAAAGACGGAGAACGAGGTATACAACCCCTCTCAAATATCGTACTTTCCTGGGAGGAGGCCAGCTCTGAAAAGTTGGGGGAAAAAATCATTGGGTGATTTTGATCCCACTCACACCATGCTAATGTATATTATCCTGTTTAGCTTTCATAATAACTGTCCAAGGTGGTGATTATCTTTGTTTTATAGATAAAGACGTGCCTGTTTGTAGGAGTTGAGTAACTTGGTTGGGCTCTAGATCCTGTGGTACTCTTTCCGTTGTGCTATGATACTACTCCTCATATTTGCTGAATAAATGAATTTTAATCTTTTAAAGTGCACCCTCTATGGTGAAGATAAGAAGAAAAGTTGACTATGTGGCACTTTGAAATGCCGAATCTTAGGATGCTATCCCGGCTCCTCTCTGGTGTTCCCTCCCCCTCTAAGTACACACACACCTTTTAGGCCATTATATTGTCTTTACTCTGTATTGCATAGCTAGGGAACAATGTTTGAATAATATATATAACTAGGTTTAATACTCAGCCCTGTTGGTTCTTCTGTATTAGAGAGATTATGTTTTAGATAATGTCAGTTTTACTCTTAGAGTATAACTTACCTAGATAAAGTTCATTCAGGACACTACTAACAAATATTCATGGGCACATTATAAAACTAGAATGTACTGTGTTCATGGATCTCTTTAAAGTAGTCAGAATATTGCACAGCCTTTTTATTTAGCAGTGGACAAAAGCAGAGTGGTTGAATTTTAAAGTAAAGTTTAGCTTTCTGTTTTATCTCATTTTCTACAGGTTAAACAGTTCTCTCATTATTGGCCTAAAGTATTATGAGTACTACTGAAGAAATTTGGAATGAGAATATTCAGTCTAGAGTTTCAGGGCTTGATTTTATCCTTTCCGCTCCTATTTTATGAGTATTTGCTAATCCTCTTGTGAAGGAAAGTGCTTTTTCAGAAACAAATGGAGAGAATGTAATTTGCAAACTACATTAAAATCGCAGTTTAGGAATGGCTAAAGTTTTTAAGCAGAAAATAGAACCTCCCTAAATTTTACCTTAATTACTTGCTTGGTGTTGGCTGTTCTGTGCCATTGGGGAGGAATCTTGCCATCACAAAATTGTATGCAAACTCTAAAGTTATTTTCGAGGTGCCATTCCATTTTCAGATGACCAGTAATTACCTCAGTCTGTATTTTGAGTGGTTATTTGCCTGTAACTTTCTTTCTCAACTTAAAAAGCAGTTTGTAAACATTTCAAAAAGTTTTTAGTGGAATTATTTGTTAGTCACGTTTATTAGGTGAGTCTTTGGTGGCGCTAGGGAATTTCCTCCTTTTAATTGATTGCTAGAGCAGGTAACTCACATGGCATGTCAGAATTGGAGAAACAACAGAAATGTCAAAATAGATTTATTTCAGTGCTGTTGTTTTCCTGGGAATTAGAAAGGCCTAAGTCAAAGGGAGGTGTTATATAATTGCAGGAAAAAACGCAAGGCCCAGGAGTCAGATTCCAACCTAGGCATCTCTTACCTGGGTGTAGGACTGGGGCAAAGAAAGTCCTTAACCTCTTTGACCCTGCCTTCTCATCTGTAAAATGGGTATGATACTTCCATTATATTGCAGGTTGTGAGGAATAAATGATATAACAAATGTACGGAGTCCAGTACATACATAGACTCCCAGTAATTAAGTTGTTTACTCTTTTTGAGACCTGCATCAAAACAAAACTGGAATTCTAAAATGGGCAGTTGTGGCAGTAAAAGACATTTTTAAAATATGAAATGAGACAATGAAAGAAAAGTCAACTGTGATTTTGCTATAGGACTAATTTCTATATAAACCTGCTTAGGCTACTAATAGATTTTTTGAAAAGTAGCGTGGGTGATAATGAGAGAGATCTAGTGGTCAAAACAAAAATTGGTGCTTTATGGGACTTGAAAGTGAACAGTGAACTCTTTTAATTGGTTTAAATTCTCTATTGACCTTATTCTTGTGTTGCTTTCCTGTTAATACCTCCAGAGTTTTCCTCTTCTGTTGAGGCCTCATATCAGCTCTGTGATGAGAAGCTGCTTCTATGCATTTTTAACTCTTTAATGATAATTATCCTTAAATATAATTCAAAGATATGTGGTGAATTATTTAGTATGGCAAGTTTTCCATTAGTTTTGAGAAGGTGAGAGTTCATCGCAGTTTCCTAGATGGTGAACCATTAGGTATTTTTCAGGATCAGCCTTCTTACCTCTACTAAACTTATCTCACTTCTACCCTAAAGTATAACTTCACCGAAACTGGTGATTTCCGAAGCCGGCCAGCCATATGCACTCTCTACTGCGTGTTTCCTCGACTTTCAGGAATGGTGTCCCACTACCCCCTGTTGAAGGGTAAGCCCTGGTCTGTGGGCAGCCACTGACCTTGGGGATCCTGCCTGTAGTGTTCTCTGTTCCTCCTTGGACATGCCTCTCCTAGGATAACTTGTATAATTACTTATCTTTTTATGTATAGATAACTTGTTTGTAAGATTCTAAAGGACAGGAACTGTGTTGTATCCTTCACAATTAGGGCTCAAATATTTGCTAATGAAAATAGACTCTGTTCCTGTTCCTTCTCAGCCTGAAGGAATTGCATCCCTATAGAGAAGGAAAATATTTCATTGAATATGTCTTGTTTCTTAAGAATACATAAGTAGGCTTTAGACAATATATTTTCAGGGAAATTGGTTTCTTTCATAGATCTCAATGGAAGAGTAAATTGAATGAATAATTATGTTCAGAAAGTCAAAATTTTAATAACCTCTGCCTTTCCTAGATTATAAAAGCAGCATATGTTCATTGCCAAAAATTTGAAGAGGAAAGCATAAAGAGAAAAAAAATTCTATAATCTTACCAATTTAATATTTTGATGTTTGTAATACATATATGCAGACAAATTAAATGCTTTTTAAAAAAATTGGGATCATGTGCCATGAAATTTGGTATGTGAATTTTTTTCCTTAACATTTTCTTATGAGAATTTCTCCATGAGATTAAGTAGCCTCAAAACATAGCAGCATAGTGTTAATGTTAGGTATACTGTGATTTATTTCCTTGTTGTAGACCTTTAAGTTGTTTCTGATTTTTTTGCATATATAAATTCACTGAACATTGTTGAATATAAATATTTGCCCACGTCTTTATTTCTTTAAGATGTAAATCTAGTAGTAACATGTTTAAATCAAGGATATTAATTATTTTAAGGCTCTTGATACATGTATTGCCAAATTGCTTTTCAGAAGGGTAATTTACAGTCCCAACAGTGTAAGAGAATCCCCAAATGATTGTTTTTTAAGTCAAAGTCAGTGAAATGTTAGGTGCCAGTATTTTTGTTTATGGATTAGTTGATTTTTTCCTTTTCTGATCATTTTTTAATGACCGTCTTCATCACAATATCAGCAGGGGGAAAAAAAGATGATAGGTAGTTAAAACGAGTTATGACAGTGTTAATAAAAGCTTTGGAAGAGAGATTTAGATTATTGAGTTTTTAAATTCTCCATAACTTCCAACTTATGTTCAGTTTTCCTGGCAAAGGAGTAATTGTGGGTTGGCTTTATTTATTTTGGAGTACTTTCTACACACCAGCTTTTGCATAGGTCATTATTTATTATGCGAGCACTTTATACCAGGGCTGTCACCATACTAATTTTTTAAGTCTCACATACCCTTAGGTAGAAATGGTGACATGCTTAACATTATTCATCACTTTAATGAGGCAATTCTGTTGAGGAATTTGAGCTTATTATCTGTGCTGGTCTAGGTTTTGTGGCTTGGATGTTAACCCCTTTCTCTCTACAAGTATTAAGTACTACTCTATGTCAGTTAATAAATCGCCTGTTTCCTGAGTACATTCAAATTCCTTTATATATCCTGGACTATAGCTTGTTTTACCTAGAAGAAATAAAGATTACTTGAACCAGCACTTAAAGGGATTGATCTGCATTGGCAACCCAATCGCTTCCTTGAGAGACTGGAGCAGGCTTTTCAGCTTGGCATTCCTGGTCACCTCAATGGCCCTGAGTCTGTTAAAATTGACTACTTGGAAGAAAACTTTCAGAACATATTTTAGTAGGCAGTTACCTTCACTTGGAAAGTACTTTCTCAGACGTTTGGAGGTACACTTCTGCCTATTAGGACATTTCTCATAATAAATAATTGACTTTAACCTTTTAGTTTATAGTTCCCATCTCTCTGACTTCAGACTGATACTTCATGATAACCACATAGTACTATTCAACTAATCCAGTGAAAAATGCTGGTTTCTTCCATGGCTTAGGACCTGTTGACCTATTTGTGATTTCTTCATCTGTGATTTACAGCTTATATTAATAACTCCTGGGAAGAGGAGTGCTATTCCAGAAAGGTGGAATATCGTTTGCTTTGGATAAAGGGAGCAGCAGTGGCGACTGCATGGTAGGGTTGTGTTTGTTTTGCTTGACCTGGATATTCCTGGAGGATTTAGTCTACTGTTTTCCTTTCAGCGTATACCATTTTTGTTTTAGGTATCTTTGAAATTTTAACAGTAAGATCAGAGTGGTAATATTCATTGAGAGATTGTTAGTTCCTCCACTTAACTTTTCTATAAACATACAGTGTAGTCTGATATTTCCCATGAGTAAGAATTACAGTTTTTATTTTTTGGTATTTGTAAAAGATTCCAGATAATTTCCATGTATAAGAAGTTTAAATACAATTTTAGTGTGACTTTGCAAAAAAACTCATCTTTTACTTGTCTGTATTAGACAGAGAACATTGGCACAGATTTTCTAAAAAGTATGTAGTTTGGGAGATTTTTGTATATTTAAATATTGGTGGTCTGATTTGGGGGGAAATGTATAATATTCCAAACAAAATGTAGACAGGCTATCGAAGTAGACTGATTTTTGCCCACAGCCCTTTTTGTTCAACTCCTCTACTTTCTCATGCCCTGGATTGGTTCATAATGGTTATCCATGCAGAGCCACCTTGGTTCAGTGTGCTGTTTTGTCCTCACCTCTCCTGGGAGAGGTGTGAGTAGGAGACGTTTGATATACAGACCACACTGCAGTGGTGATGATGTCAATGAAAAGCTAAAAGTGAATTTTGACAAGAATAACAGGGTGAATTCCAAATTAACAGTAGGTTTAACAGAGGCTGGTTCTACAACTGTTTTCAGCAGCTTGCAAAATGTGTGTAGGGCCACCCACACTTCCTTCCTCTTCTCCAGCCACACCCACACACTTCAGTTGCTTCTGCTCTCTTTAGCTGGGAGAACGTCAGTGTATTCTTGCAACACATACTAGTACTTGTTTTTCAAACATAAATTTCCATATCATAAACACTCTTGACTAGTTGATCTGTTTCATTTAAGTCCAGCCTAGTTATATGCATGTGTGAGTGTATGCTAAATAAGAAGACTGCTTTAGAATGGGCTAATTTAGTGGTTTTGCTGTTTTAAAAGATGTCGTTTTAGATATATAGGCGTTAAAAATATTGATTTAGAACTTAATGCATGGAAAAACGTTTATCGTATAAAGTAGAGGAAAAGTAATTATCAAACTTCATATACAATATCTTAGCTTTGTAAAGATGCGTGGGTATAAAGGATATGTACTCAAACCTGAAGAGAGGTCATCCTAGATGAGATTACAGGTGGGTTTTTTTCTCTGTTGTGCTTTTATGCATTTTCTAAATTTTCTGAAGTGAGCTTGTGTTGTTTTGTGGAAAGAAATACTTAAAAAATGGTTACAACTCCCCCTCCCCATACACGTGTGTGTGTGTCTGTGCATATTTATCCCATTTTATTAAAAAAATTGTTTCTGGGCATATATTATACATAGAAAATGATTTGGAAGGCTTTGTACCAAAACGTTAACAGAGGTTATCACAGAGAGTAGAATAATGGGTGATTTTTTAAAATTCCCCTCTCTTTTTGCCAACTATATGTTCTAATTGTATTTTTTTCCTACACTGCACAGATATTTATTTTATAATTGAAACAAAAATACTAAAAGGAAAGTGATAGGTCAAGTGAAAAAAGCAGGATACAATATATAAAGTTATGTATAGAATGATCACACTTTTGTAAAACAAAAGAAGAAACTGTATATAAATATTTGTAGAAAGACCACGAAATATTAATAGTGCTGATCTGCAGTGGTAGGACTACAGATGCCTCTTTATTCTTTCTACTTCCTATTCTGTATTTTCCAGATTTTTCTATAAGACTGCATTACTTTGATGGGAAAAAATGTAAAGGAACATTTAGTCCTTCTTGAAAGGATAGATTTGATAGAAAATCATCTTAGAATCATTTTAAAAGCAAATAATTAGATTTTTTGGGATGTTCTATTGAAAAATCATCAGACTTTGATGCCCAACTGGAGACATTATTTCCTTTATCAATCTTAAGGACCCATTTTCAATTTAGTACATTTTAGGACACTGAACAACAGAATTGTTATGAAAGCAAAAGAGATAATAGCTCAGTCAATTCATTTTCTTGAAGTAGAGTAGAAGACTGAAAGAATTTCTACTTGGGTTGGGGAGAATGCCATCATTATAACAATGATGGTGGTGGTGATAGCTGGTGTTTACTGAATGCTTAGTCTGTGCCAGCCTATAGTCTACACACTTTATACATATTAACTCATTTAATCATCACCACAACCTATGAGGTTGCACTCTTACTACCACCATTTTCTAATAGGAAACTGACCATACAGAGAGATCAGGTTTTGCTCAGGTTTCCTGGCTAGTGGTTAGTGAGCTGGGATTCAAATCCAGACGTTGGCCTTCAGAACCAGTGCTCAGGCACACTGAGCTACCACTACCACACTGCCTAGCTGTAGAGACTGTGGATGAAATAGAGGCTGTTGGAAAGAAAGAAGCAGGCAAGGGTAATGAGAGAAGCTACTGTATCCCACCTGGAGCTGAGGGCCCGGTAGGCATCCCAGGGTTCACCTGTGCCCATGACTTTGCTGGCCCCATTTGTGCTGCAGAGCTGTCCCCATCTCTCTTCATTCCCTCATTCCCAGCAGTAGACTTATTTTCACATCTACCTCTCTTTCTTACTTCTTTCACCTTTCCTATCTACCTGCTCCTACCTCATTGCACTCCTTTTCCCCCAAGCTCATGTGAGCTTGAGCTTAATATTACCTGGACACTCACCTTTAGTGTATTGTGTCAGTTGCCTTCGCTGAGTATGAATGTTTAGGCCTTTCAGTTATTTGTGTGACATTTCAGTGTCGGGGAAAGGCCTGCAAGGCTACCTCAGTCAGTACTCCCTCACTGTGCCACAAACTTAGATATCAGTGATCTGTCACATTCTCTTCGTTCATAGTGATAGTTTCTTTTTTACTATCAAATGGAAAGCCTCCAATGCAAAAGTGTTCTGTGTGTTCCCTGATGCTGGCATTATAATTGATTTCTGCTGGCCTGCTAGAGGGCACTGTGTTGGGAAGGTTGCCCTCCTTGGCTATTGGAGTGAGTGTTTCATGAGCCAGGAGTGGCTCCTGCAGGCACATTGGGCTTTGAAGCCAGGCTAAGCGGATTGGAGCCAAGGACTGCTGGCTGTTGGGCAAGTCAAGCCTCATTGTGCCTACCTTGCAGGCTCTTGGTGAGGATTCAGTGAAAAGTGGATTTGGTGCCGGTTACCCAGGAGGCATTTAGAAAATGGAGAATTTACTGCTGTTCCTTATTCTTATTTCCTCCTCCTTCCAGTGGAATAATCTTTCTGACCTGTCTCCCTGGAACAATCTTTATGTATCTGTTCACTGTGAAATTCCTGTTGACTAAAGATTCTTTGAATGGGTTGTAATTCATCAAGGGGAGAAAGATAAAGGGAGACTGGGTCACTAAAGAGAAATTTGCCATTTTTATATGTTTGCCTGGATCCAGCCTTAGGGTATATATTTTGACTTTAAGCAAAGTTAAAGCAAATAGAACTAAACTAAAATCTTTTTCTGTATTTTCTTTTAGGAGAACGAAGCAACCAAGAAAACACAGTAATAAGGATTATTCAGTATGCAGTTTGCAGGGTATGTCTTGGAGCTGGTACAAAGTCACTTTTACTTTATATAAGCCACCTCTTAACATTCGGCATTGATGTTCAGAATGATTCTTGGGCACTGCAAGATCCTCAAAGATCAAAAAATAATTTAATTATTTCCTGTGCTAACTCAAAATGCACTTGATAGTAGGATTAGACAGTGGGCTAATATTTAAAAAGATGTTCAGTAACAAGGACGTTTTTCCTCCCAACCTCCAGTTAATCATAATGTCCTGTTTTTAGGTATACAATTGTAGTTTCATAGACAATGAAAAAGGCATATGTGTACACAAAAAAAGTAAATTCTTTGATAGTGAGAGTGACTAATCATTTTACTACAAGGTAGTCTGTCATTATGAAGAGACTCTATGAGATACTTTCCCATGAACTTGCTGGTAGATTAAAAATTATTTCACTGTGCTCTTTTCCTGGCACAGTTCTGGAAGGAGAAACATCAAAGTGTTAATAGTGATTAGCTCTGGGTGTCTGAGACCCTGAAAAAAGACTTTTTTCCCCTTATCTGTATATTCGTTTATTACTTTTGTAATAAAATTAAAAATAAAAACTAATTAAACTAAAATTTAATTTAAACAAACTCAGGTTTATTTATTAAATCTGATATAAATGCCACTTTCTAGGAATATGTTTAAACTGAAGTGATAGATGAAAAAAACAAATATACTTGGGGGCAACCTGAAGAAGTTTGTTTTGAAAGCTAAAGTTGCATTTGCAAGCTTGTGCCGTAGAAACATAGACTTGCGTAGAATTTTAAGTATAATTACTGCCCTTATGATTAGTTGAAGTTAAAGATTTAAAGATACTTTTCTGCCCCTTGGAGTTAGCTTAGAGTTTCTGTTTTTGAAAATTAAATATGCCTGAATTAAACTTTCTTTTGGGGAACTACTGTCCATATAAAGCAAGATCTTTCCACTGGCTTTTCCTGTTAATCTTATCATTAATATTATTAGCTCAGCAAGAATAATATACAATATAGAAGAAATTTTGCTTTTTCTCCAAAACCTATACGTAATACTGGTTTCCTATTTTAAAAATTTTAATAGAAACAGAATTAGTGATTAAGTTTTGTTCCTGAAATTAATTTGCAGGAACAGTGTAGCGTAGTGGTTGAAAGCACAGATTTTGGTGTCAGGTAGCCCTGGGTTCAAATCCCAGCTCTTTTTACACACTGGCCCTGTAGCCTAGGCTGAGTTACTTACTGTTTCTGTGCCTCAAAATCAGGCTAATAATCCCTGTCTCTGAGGGCACTGTAAGGATTAAATGAGGATGATGTAAAGCATTTGATATGTAACTGGCATATTGTATTCACTCACTGAATAGTAGTTGATATTTATTATTTCAGTAATTATTAAAATATAAAAACTGTATTAGTAAACATATTAACATTGGCTTTTTAAACTTATAATATATTTTTTGAGGTAGCCCCAGATATGTGATTTAGATCATTTCACTTTGCATGTGAGAATGACTTTCTCTCTCTTTTGCAGTTGGTATTTTAACTCTTAAGATGATGTTATCCTAAATGTAACATCATTTAGAGTGGTCAAATGTGTATAAAGGATATGGGCTCTGAAATAAGAATTTGGTTTGAATCTTTACTTCAGCCCTTAATAAAAGTTATACCTAGAACAGAGTCTGTTTCCTTGGTTATAAAAATGGGACTCATACCTCTTACAATTGTCAAGATTCAGTGACACAATCCAGTTTGATTCATTTTGCACAAACACTTATAGTAGGTTTTCACTAAATGTTAGCTTTTATTCTGTTCTTTTAAGCAAAAAGGAGATTTAAAGGAATTTAATGTTAGTGCTTTTTTAAAAAAACTACCTTATTTTATGTATAATTTAGTTTTTTGAGATATTTTCATCTTAGTGGAGTAAATAATATAAGTATTGTTCTTAATAAAAAGTGACTGAAGATGTGAAACTATGTACTGGGAGCATTAGAAAAGTCTTCACAAAGGGATAAATATGCACTAATAGGAAAGAGAAAGTCTTGGGAGTTTGCTGTATTTCTCATTGGATTTTGTTATTTAATTCTATTAAATTTTGGTCAGAAAAAATAAGGGGAGTTCAGTCTTTGAGATTTAAAATGATGACTTAATTTGTATAATCTTATACAATTATTTGTTTTTCTGAGTCCAGGTCATTTATAAGAACCTATTTCTATATTTAGGGTTACATTATAAAGGTTGAGAATTTTAAATGCCGTATGAAATATGGTCTTTAAAACCAAATGGGTTTTAAGACTTAAATGGTCTTTAAGACTTATATGGTTTAAGAATGCATGCCTGTTTATTCTTGAAATATAAGCAGATCATGGTGGGTTTTGTTTGAAAGTTGGAAAACTATAATAAAGATAAGCATAACTGATAAGTACAAAAAGTGAGGGCTAGTCAGTCAGCAGATATTTATTAAGCATCTCACTGTGTACCAGATACTGTTCTAGGCACTGGTGATGCAAGAGCAAACAATTGCCTTGTAAACATTTTGGAAAAAATTTGCATTTCAAAATTTAACAAAATTTTGATTACTTATTGTATGTAAAACACTGTTCTAGGTGTGGGGTGGGGGTAGAAGAGAAAGATAGAACCTTAGCGTCCTCAGGAACCTTGCAGTCTCAGGATGGAGATGGTGTATACAAAAACCTGTGGAATAAGACCACATGGGATGGAGGTGTCCCAAGGTGCTTTGGAGATACAGAGAAGAGAAAGTAATTCCAGCTGGGACAGTTAGAGAAGGCTTCACTGAAGGGATTTTTTTGTATTTATGGGAAATAGTGCTAGTCTTGGAATAACAGGAAAAGTTATTGGCTTTCTGTCCAAATGTTTATTCTTTATGTTTTCCCTTGTCAATTCTTGCCTTGTTTTTTAAGACACTAATTGAAATTACTTTTGAAAAATGTTTTTTTAAAACATTTTAAACTTATTAAACTTGCCAGTTTTCTTATGTCTGACATCACCAAAAAATTGTTTCAACAAACTAATTTTTTTTTAGCTGGCAAAATTTAATATGGTATTTAAATTCTTAACCTTTGTAATGTAAACCTAAATATATTGATAAGTTATTATAATGGCCCTGACTCATTTTATATCTCAATTTATTTACTTCAAGCTTGTGTTAAAACAAAATTTAAAAACAATGAAGCTATAAAAGGAAAAGTTACAGAAACTTAATTTTGTTCCTCTTATTTTGTAGATGTCCATGGTGACATTGAAAATGAATTCCTTATTTTCACCAGATATTCTTATATGAGAAGATCCGTTTCAAACAGTCTAAATATTTTTTCTTCTGTTGGACCAGCATGGCAGGATTCAAGCGAGGGTATGATGGAAAGATTGCTGGATTATATGATCTGGATAAAACCTTGGGTCGAGGTCATTTTGCAGTGGTTAAACTTGCCAGGCATGTCTTTACAGGTGAAAAAGTGGCAGTAAAAGTTATTGACAAGACAAAATTGGACACTCTAGCCACTGGTCATCTTTTCCAAGAAGTGAGATGCATGAAACTAGTGCAGCATCCCAACATCGTACGCCTTTATGAAGTTATTGACACCCAGACCAAACTATATCTTATTCTAGAACTTGGGGATGGAGGAGATATGTTCGATTACATAATGAAACATGAGGAAGGACTTAATGAAGACTTGGCCAAGAAGTACTTTGCTCAGATAGTTCATGCTATATCTTATTGCCATAAACTCCATGTGGTTCACAGAGACTTAAAACCAGAGAATGTGGTCTTCTTTGAAAAACAAGGTCTTGTAAAGTTGACAGACTTTGGTTTCAGCAACAAATTTCAACCAGGGAAGAAGCTCACTACAAGCTGTGGATCTCTTGCATATTCTGCTCCAGAAATTCTGCTTGGTGATGAGTATGATGCGCCCGCAGTAGGTAGGTAACCTTCCAATGTTTGCCCCCTTGATTTCTACCAGTTAGAGTATAGTTGGTCAACCCAGTTGTTATCTAAAAATAATTTTTAAGAGAATTTCTATTAAATGTGTCTTAATTAACTGATCAGGTTTCATGAATGCCATATATCCCTAAAGGTGGCAATTACTTTATTTTACCCTTTAGATGGCAAATGTCTAAAGTATATTTATCAGCAGAAAGGAAAATGAGAAGTTATCATTTAAGGTAACCTCTCATCTGCTCGTTGTAATTTTTTTTTTAGGGTCTAAGTACTTTTCCTCTCTTCTAGTAGTGGTCCTAGTCATCTCCTTCCTGTGAATACCCTTTAACAGTCATTGAGACCCATGTTGGAAAAGTACTATGAATATTAGAGTGCAGTGTGAAGAATTTGGGCATTGAAATCATTTGTTAATTGTGACCTTGAACAGTGTACTTGACCTCTCTCTGCTTCATTTCTTTATCCATAAAATAGAATTAGATCAGATTGTATTCCCATATTATCTTGTTTACTTTTGACAGCGACCTGTGTGGTGGTTATTGTCCATCTCATTGTACAGAATAGGAAATTGACTTACAGAGTGCCTGCTATATGGTGGATTCCAGAGTAATGGTAGCCCTTGGCATTCCCATCTACCCTCTCCCTTCACTCCAATACGTTTTTCTGCTCTCACTCACTTGTCATGAGTTATCTGCTTGTGGTGGAAGTGTTTACTGCTTTTTATCTTGTCTCAACTTTGTCCCCTTGGAGTCATACCTGTTTTGAAGGTCATGTAGGAATTTATTTTTAATTTTTAAGGATTTGTTAATCTGAAGATGTCGTCAGCTTTTTAAATTTTTGGTTTAATCTTGGAAAAATATGCCCTGATATTATGTTTACATATGTCAGACTTCCTAGATATGAGTCTTTCATTTGCATTCTGATCATTTGAAATGCGGATTACAGAAGATTAAATGCACACATTGAAGAGTGCTAAGCTTATACTCAATACTCTATACACTAAGACACTGCTTTTCATGTTAGACTATTCTGGAAAGGAAGGGTTAATGAATGGTTTCTGCCCACTATAGATAACCAGGCTTCACTAAAGTCTTTCATTAGAATATTTGAGCAAAAGATTTTTGATTAGTGGATCAACTGTAATCAGAAAAGGAAGCTAAGAATTTATAGAAGAGGAAACATAAATGTTTGAACATGAAAAAGATGTTCGACTTCAGTAATAATCAGGGAAACGGCAAATCATAACCACAATAAGATACTGTTTCATACTTTTCACATTGGGAAAAACTAAAGTCAGACAAAACTAGTGTAGATAAGACTATAGATCATCAAGAACTCTTGTACTATGTAGAAATTTGTCAATATCTAGTATTAAAAACATATGTATCCTGAGTCCCAGCAATTCTACTCTGATGTACATACCGTAGAGAAGCTCTCACTCATGTACACAAGAGATTTTCAAAGAATGTTTTTAACAGCATTATTGTATATTCATCAGCAGGAGAATAAATTGGTCGATATTCATATGACGGAACTCTGTATGTTGGTGAAAATTTATGAACTATATATATGTCAGCATGGCTGGAGTTCACAAACATAATATTTAAGAAAAAAGGCAAATTGGTGAAGAGTACATGTAGTTTATCATTACTGTTTTGTTTCTTGTTTAACCCAAAAGTTTTTTGGTTTTTAAAAAAATTCAAAGTGGGTAGATTTACTTTTCCTTTTAGTTATTTGGTTTTAAACTTCTAATGTTAGTACATTGCAGTTAATAAATATGCCCAGTTGGTTTCTGCTTTGGGGAATATTTTTAGATTTTCTGTGTGGCTTAATACATAGCAATTTTTGGTGACTATTGTAAATAGGGATATTGACTAACCCTCTGTAATTAAAATATTTGTATTTGTGGTATGTACAAAGTTTTCATACATAATTAAGGTTATTAATTATGTAATTTCCTTTGTGTCATTATGTTTTTATTCTGATCTGTTACTTTCTGAGAGAATTATGCTGGTCTCCCCTAATCTGTGAATTTTGTATTTTAATCAGTTTTTGTTTTATGCATGTTATTTTCAAGCTGTTAGGTATATAAAACTTTATAATTTATTTTACATGATGGGGTATACCTTTTATCAAAATGAAACCACTTATTTGATGCTTATTGCCGTGTATTCTGTCATTCTGTTTTAGGTTTATCTTTTGTAAACAGTATGTAGCTGTGTTTTGTGTCTAATCTGTGAGTCAGACTTTTAATAGGTGAATTTAATCCATTCATATTTATTATTACTGGACTGTTTGGACTTATTTGGCTCTCTTATTTTGTGTTTTTAATTTGCCTTATTATTTCTTTATTACTTTTTCCTGTACTTTGTTGGGTTATTCAAATCTTCTTTGCTCCTCCTCCTCCAGTGGTTTGAAAGATGTGCAGTTGTTCTCTTATAATAGTGTCTACCCTTAATGTCCAGAGTTAATCAGTATCTGTATCATTCCCTCTACCCTACAAGCAAGAACTGTAGTTTGCTTTTCCTTCCTTTCTAGTAATAGGTTTTTTATTTATTTATTTTTTTATTTCTTTTGCATTAGAAAGCTCCTTTATTTTATTTTATTTTATTTTTTTATTGTGGTAACAGTGGTTTATAACATTATATAAATTTCAGGTGTACATCATTATACTTCTGTTTCTGCACAGACCACATCATGTTCACCACCCAAAGACTAATTGCAGTCCATCGCTATACGCATTTGTCTAACCATCCCTTTCACCATCCTCCCTCCCCGCTTCCCCTCTGGTAACCACCAATCCAATCTCTGTCTCCGTGTGTTTGTTTTTTGTTGTTTTTATGTTCTGCTTATGAGTGAGATCATATGGTATTTGACCTTCTCCCTCTGACTTATTTCGCTTAGCATAACACCCTCAATCCATCCATCTTGTCACAAATGGATGGATTTCATTGTTTCTTATGGCTGAGTAGTTTTCCATTGTGTATATATACCATATCTTCATTATCCATTCCTCCCTTGATGGGCACTTTGGTTGCTTCCAAGTCTTGGCTATTGTGAATAATGCTGCAGTGAACATAGGGGTGCATGTGTCTTTACACATGTGTGTTTTCATGTTCCTTGGATAAACACCCAGCAGTGGAATAGCTGGATCGTATGGTAGTTCTTAATTTTTGGAGGTATCTCCATACTGTTTTCCATAGTGGCTGCACCAGTTTGCACTCCTACCAGCAGTGTATGAGAGTTCCCTTCTCTCCACATCCTCTCCAACAATTGTTGTTTCCTGTCTTGTTAATTTTTCTTTTGTTTATAATAAACACTCACTTGGACTTAATTTTACAAATTTCTTGGTTTACCACTGATTCTTGACATCCCTGTCTTTCACTTGGATTATTTTTGTTTTGTTTGTAGTCCTTTAGAGAGTGTTTGTGAAAAATTCTTCAAGCCTTTGTCTAAAAATGTCCTCATATATGAATGATAATTTGGCTGGGTATAGAAATACATATTCAAAATCATCTTCCTCTCAGCTTTGAAGATATTTTCCTGTCATCTTTTTGCTTCTAAAATTGCCAGTGGAAAGTCTGATGTGAGACTACTTTTATTTTCACTGTAGGACTACATTTCATTCATTCTGTGAAGCATAGTTTAACACTTCTGAAAGTGCTCCATAAAGTGGGTTTTCTTGGGTATTAGTTCTGTTTGATGCCCTTGCTTTCTCTGTCATGGTGCTCATTTTTTCTCGGTGCTTGGGATTGTTAGTTGTGTGTTTATCTCTGTTTTTGAGATTCCCTAATAGTCTGTCTGTAAATGTGAAGACTGAGTATTGTCATCTATCTCCAGTGGATGTGGGAGAGGAGCAAGATGTGGCCAAATGGATGTCCTGTTATCTGGTCTTACTATTTGACAAACTCTCAGTATACCTCTGCCCCTAATGCCCACAGTCACTCCTTCCTCCTGGAACAAATGTCAGCTTGTTCTTGCTTGATGAGTTACAGGGTGAGAGGAATTAATTAATCCCTCTAATGGCTGTCTTGGTGCAATCCTTCCTGTTTTCAGTCTGTGTCTTCTGGAAAGGAGCACCACAGAAGCTCCTACCAGCTGGGTTTTGGGGCTCTGATTACCTCTTTCAGTCTGATCCCACCTGCCATCTACCTTTTCTGTCATATCTAGGGATTTGGAGAGAGAAGGGTGGCTAGATCATGCTCAGTGAGCTGTTTGAGTCAGTTGCCTCCATGGGTTTTCAAGAATGCATATTAAGTTGACTTCACTGAGAAAGGAAAGGGAAAAAATGATCAGTGTGAAAAATCCTGGAATCTCTTTGCAATCTTTGGAATTCCTGCGGTAGAGATTGCAGTGCAGCAGTATACATGGTGGAAAACTCATTATTGCTGCTTGTTATGTCAGTTTAGACAATGGAAGCACAGGCAGGGAAATGAACTGTGTCTGCTGGGGTAAGGCACACTTCATGCCTTTGCTCTGGAGAGATCAGGCTCTTCTGACGCTCATGGGTTTGCTACTTGCCCTGTGGGGTGGCCTGCTTGTAGTGAGGCTCCAAGTGAATTTCTGGGTAAGTGAGGGTTTTTTTTCAAAGCAGCGTTGGGTAAGAGCTTACTCTGCTTTAAAAAACAAAACTAAAGTGTGCTTTAAAGATTTCTTCATTAGAAAAACTCAAAAATGGGGAAACTGTTTCTTAGATCACAGACACAACTTTTCAGGTGTTGTAAAACCTTGACATTGTTTATTACTTTTTTTCTACTTGACTAAAATTTTAAGCTTATTTTTAAGTTAAAATGAATTAAATTTGGTATTGAGAACTTTGCCATCTCAGTTGAGATTCAGAGGCTTCCTAGGATGTTACAGCTCTGGAAATGAAAACCCCTATGCTTCCTAGTTTATAGACTACTTCAAAGATGAAAATTCAGTCTCTGCATTAATTTACTATTTGGTAAATTAATATGCAGTAGATATCATTGAAAGCTAAATTACTTAAAACATGGCTGTGTATTAATACGGTGGAAAGCTTTGAATTTAGAGTTGGTGAGTATAGTTTTTTGGGATATAAACAAAAAATCTGTATACAGTCTCTACAATTTGCAGTTCAGCATTTAATGGAGATTATCCATAGTTATGAGAAGTGTCCTCATGCATATGAGTATGTAAAAAACTTTTCTTCATAAATCCGTATTTTGCCCTGCATTAAAATAATACTCTTTGTTGGCTCTCAGTAAACTAGGAATAGAGAGGAACGTCCTCAGCTTGATAAAGAACATCTACAAAAAACCTACAGCTGACATACTTAATGGTGAAAGATTGAATGCTTTCCTGCTAAGTTCAGAAACAAGGCAAAGAAGTACACTTACCACTCACACTCAACATGTGAAAGGCATACAGATTGGAAAGGAAGAAATAAAACTGTCTGAGCCTGCCAATGACATGATTGCCTACAATGATGATCTCAAGGTATCTACAGAAAAATTCCTAGAACCAATAAATGAATTCTGTAAGATCATAGGATATAAGATCACCATTTAAAAATTGATTGCATTTCTGTACACTAACAACAAACATGTAGAGACCAAAATTAAAAACATGGTACTATTAGGGCTGACTCGGTGGTGTAGCAGTTAAGTTTGCGTGCTCCATGTTGGCGGCCCGGGGTTCGCAGGTTCAGATCCCGGGCGTGGACCTGCACACCCGGGATCACTTGACACACACTGTCAAGCCATTCTGTGGTAGTATCCCATATAAAGTAGAGGAAGATGGGCATGGATGTTAGCCCAGGGCTGATCTTCCTCAGCAAAAAGAGGAGGATTTGCAACGGATGTTAACTCAGGGCTAATCTTCCTCACAAAAAACAAACAAACAAAAAACAACAACAAAAAACATGGTACTGTTTACAGTCGTTCCAAAGTAAATGTATGCAGCTAACAAAACACAATATAACAAAAATAATTTATGCTGAAAATTGCAAAATGCTAATGAAGGAAATCAAAGAAGACCTAAATAAATGGAGAGACAAATCACGTTCATGAATTGAAAGACAACATAGTACAGATGTCAGTTCTCCCCAAGTTGGTCTGCAGATTTAATGCAATTCCTATTAAAAGCCCTGCAAAGTTTTCCTAGTCATAGACATTATTCTAAAATTTTATGGAAAGGCCAAGGACCTAGAATTGTGAAACAGGAATAATTATGAAAAGGAATAATAATGAGAGGAATCACTACTACAACCACTCTGGAAAATAGTTTGTCAGTTTCTTATAAAACTAAATATGTACTTAGCATACAATCCTGCAGTTGCAATCCTGGATGTTTATCCCAGAGCAATGAATACCTATATTTTCATAGAAACCTGTACATGGATGTTCATAGCAGCTTTATTTGTAATAGCCAAAAACTGGAAACAACCCAGATGTCCTTCTGGGTGATGTGAATGGTTAAACTGTGGTACATCCTTGCCCTGGAATACTATGCAGCAATAAAAAGGAATAAACTATTGATAGAACAACTTGGATGGATCTCAGGGGAATTATGTCGAGTGAATAAAAGCTCGTCTCAGAAGCTTATGTGCTATATAATTCCATTAATATAACTCTCTTGAAGTAATAAAGTTATAAAGATGGAGAACAGATTGTGGTTGCCAGGGGTTAGAGATGGTAGTGAGTGGTGTGGCTATAAAGCGATAGCATGAAGGAGTCTTGTTGTGATGGAACATTTCTGTATCTAGTGGCAGTTAATGAACCTACACATGTGATGAAATTGCGCACACACAAATGAGTGCATGTAAAACGATGAAATCTGAATAAGCTCTGTGGACTGTCCCAATGTCAATTTCCTGGTTTTGATATTGTGCTATAGTTAAGCAAGATGTTGCCGCTAGGGGAGACTGGGTGAAGAGTACATGAGATCTCCCTGTTCTTTTTTTTTTTTTTTGGAAACTCCTGTGAATCTATAATTATTTCAAAAATAATATATAAATAATATATATTACTATATATATATATAAAATATAAAATAAAATATAAATAAAATAATATAAAAAATAATGTATATTACTAATTGCCTGGAAGGCAAGTATGCCAATGTAGATGTTCCTGAGATGTTGTCTAGGGTTGTTTTTACTTTATTTTTAACAATAATGCCTGATTATGGTCTGGGAATGAAGGTCAGTATGATAGAAACACACTGCATTTTTGTGGTGTTCACATGCATGCTAACAAATGTCAGTCTTATACTATATTTTCAAGAATAAAAACAATTTTAAAACCAGGTAATCTGTCAGAAATTATCCTATATCCACCGAGGTGAGAGCATTTAGCCCTTGCTATGTTAAAAGTGTGTACTTGTATTTATTCTAGAGCAGTGCTTCTTAATTTTTTCTGGTTCAGTTATGCCTTAAGATCTGATGAAGGCTATGGGCACATCTTAAAATTGTGTTCTTAAGCATCTTATTTATTCCTTTCTTTGACCTAACTTATTGCATGTGAAGAACATCTCAAAATCCAGTGTGAATTTAAAAATGAGTATCTAGTCTATCTGAAAACAACTGCCTTGTCTTGTGAAAAAGTAGATTAGTAAAACATAAGTTGAGACATTCTTGGCTATTAATTTGTATACTATTATAGTTTGTATACTGTGCCATTTTTGGAAATCTTAGCATGTTCAAACATGAGTTGTGGTTAAACTAGAAGCCACAGTTGCTGCACTTAAGGCAGTCGCTCCTTGCTCCACCCTAGTCCTGTGATAAAACGTCTCCTATAAGAGCCTTTTGGAGAATTTAGGAAATGGACAGCCACAAAAGAGCTGTGATTGTAGCATCATGTTATAATATGTTCAAATATTTAAATATTTTCTCTTTGAAAATTTTTAAAAAGATTACTCCGTCTTGTACAGATGGTACAACCTGAGCCTATATAATACCTTTGTGGTAGAACTTTGCAGTAGTCCAAAAGGACATAAACAAAATTTTCTCCTTGGTTATATAAATCTGCTATTATAGTATATGTCATGAATTGATAACTCCTTGCTTTTATTTCTGATTTATTCCAGAAAAGTTGTCAATGTACTTGCTTTTACAGTCCTTCCCAAGCTGTACCAAATCTGAGTGTGTACAGTGTCATTTCCCATCTCAAAGTTACCATTTATTAGAGACAAATGTTAATGTTTCAGTGTTTTTTGACTTGGACCTTCTCTTCCCAGAGTCAGAATCTGGTTAAATTTTATATTACTTACTCTTATGCCATTTGCCATTTGGACTTATGGCCCTGATGGGTTCAAGATGAGAAGTCCTTAGGCTTGTGTTATAGAGTTTTAGGCCTGAGTGTGGAGTTTGGGATTATACATTTTTAAGGGATGATTTGTGCCTCTTCTATGCATACGGAAGGAAGTTTGGTCTGCTTTAAAGTACTACGTTGTCTGTTTTATTCAAAAAGGTAAACATAAAACCTGCCTGCATGGTATGTGCCCAGCATGACCTGCGTTACAGCCTGGGGCCCAGACGTGGTTACATATGCTGCATTCAGTTGTTGAGAACTGAAAAACGAATCCATAGAAATGTGGCACACACCTTCCACAACCCAGCTGCCAAGTGCAAGGTGACATCCCCTGAAAGACACCTTTTACAAAGTATGACATCATTGCTTGTCATATAAAACCAAAAGAAAAAATGAAAATCCTCTCCTTAACTTTCTGAAGTTTCACATGCCTGTGATAGATGACAATTATTTCAGAAATCACGATTAAAAATTGATCTGGCATGAACCCTCTGTGAATAAAAGCATTTTATTCAGTATTTGTTCTGTATTCACAATATACTGACTTTATAATGTGAATGTTGTATAATTAAGCATTTGGGAAGCAGGTAGCAGAAGTTCTGTGCCTTGAGTAAAAATCTTCTAGGTTTTATAAATAAGCTATTATTGAATTTAATTTTTGTAATAAAGATTCTTGAGCATGAAATGTTATGAGTGGTATAATCTATAGATACCATATAGATGGGTTTTTCAGGCTAACTCAATCATTGATTTTTCAGTGAGAGGCCTGAAAATATGATAGGAATGATTTTTGTGTTTTTGGTGTTTTCCCTACTGCATTTTTAGCTCTGGTGCTTATTGTTCTCACTGTGTTATAAGGCTCAGATCAAATGAAATGTATGTTGACACTGTTTTGAAAAGTGTGATTTACTCTACTGTACTAGTGGTATGGTAAGATTTAAACTGATGGTTCTCAACTCACCACCCATCAGTTTTACCTGGGGGAGATTAAAAACAAACAAACCTTGTCTGGGCCCCACCCCCTAGAGATTCAGATTTAGATAGCCTTGGGTGAGGCCCACATCCAGAAGCTTTGTGGGATTCTGATGTGCATCTAGCCTTGCCTACCACTAATTTAAATCCTTAGAATCAAAAGTTTTTAGTTATTAGTGGAAAAATAGATTCCTGATATTTTTTTTCTTTTTTCTCCCCAAAGCCCCCAGTACATGGTTGTGTATCCTAGTTGTAGGTCCTAGTTCTCCTGTGTGGGCTGCCACCTCAGCATGGCTTGATGAGCGGTGAGTAGGTCCATGTCCAGGATCCAAACTAGCGAACCCCAGGCCGCCGTACAGTAACGCTTGAACTTAACTGCTATGCTACTGGGCCAGCCCTGACTCCCAACATTTTAATTCTAATGTTGTCTAAAGAACAAGTGTTGGAAAAAGAAATTTAACCTCTTTAGGTTCAAAAAGTGAACGAGGATATGTATTTCTTTTTTTTTTTCGTGTTGATAATTGAACTTAAATCTGCCCCCCCATTTTTAATCACACTGCTTTAGGGATGAGTAAGTGAAAACTAAATTTCAGATCCTTTGGAAATTTTTTATGGTGCTGTGCTAGTGTCTGGAACTTCAAACTAGATACCCCTCAGGGACCCTTGTCCTTGCCTCTCCTCTGAGCCCAGAGACTGCCCTGCCTGCTTCGTTTCCACTGCCATCCCCTGGAGCTTCCTATTAGGGCATCCCCTGGCCTCGTGTAGGTCGGAAGGTTGCCTCACTGCCTCCTTCAAAATCACTATTTGACCAGAGGATTTATAGCACCTTTGCAGTTTTCTAAGGGCTCTTACTGCTATTAACTAGACAGGGTTTTTTTAAGTGGGCCTTAGTGCACCTCTTATTCCCTTCCTCTGAAATCCTGCATGGAAGGACGGAGGTGTGCAGGGCTGATATCGTAGGTCCTGTTTGAATAGAAACCGGAAGTTACTGTTGATGTCCTGTTCAAACTAGAGCCCAAGCTCTGGGCCTTTGGGTGTTTCATGTGAGGAGGTAGGAATTGGGCTGCCTGGCATGAGTATGTGTGTCTTAGAGAGATGGGAGAAGGAAGGGATTCTAGCGGCAGGTTTCCTTTCCTTTGTTCCCTGCTGCTGCAGTTCTCAGATGCAGACAGGTGCAGGTGAGAGGAGGCCCTGGGGCTGGGGGTGAGGGTAAGTCGGAAATTGTAGTGGGGAGCAGCTATAAGGAGAAGGAAATTCCTGGGGCCCGCAGAACGAGGTGGCAGTTTCAGGTAACCACTACTCATAAGAAAAACAGTGCTTATTAGTTCCTTTTAAAATTTGAGTCTCCCTTCATGTCACTCGTTTGCTCAAAACACTTTCAAGACTTCCTGTTTCATTCACAGTCAAAACCAGAGTCCTCACGGTGGCCGACATGCCCTCAAGGTTGGCTTCCCCGTTTCTTCCCCAACTTTTCCCTCCTGCTATTTTCCCAGTTGCTCCCTCAGCTCCAGCCACACTGTGTCCTTTCTGTTAGTCACATTCCACATCCAGCCGTGCCTCAGGGCCCTTCCATCTCCCATCCCTGTGCCTAGACCACTCGTGCCCACAGGCCACCCTCTTGGCGAGGCCCCACCTTCTACTCCAAAGGCAGAGGGTCCATCCCTGCCTGTTCTCTTTCCCCAGTTGACTCATTTCTGTGCTCTCTGTTACTTTTATTTGTGAAATAGGGGTAATAATAGTTTCTGCCTTTAGGATTGTTATAGGCATCAGGTGAATGAATACATGGAAAGTACTTAGCATAACACCAGACACAACATCAGCCAGATTTAATCAGTAATCAGATTTAACTGTCTCAGTATGTCCTCCTTTGGAGAGATCACAGAATGACTTATGTTTCTGTGGTGCTGCACTGCGGTCCCAGAGGGTATTTAACCATCATGGCCTCATTTTTTTCCTCAGGTGCTCTCTTCTCCTTTGCAAATTTGTCCTTTGGGCGGGGGGAGTTTCTGAAATGTTGACTGCTGTGGGAAAACTGGGAGGAAGGGCAAGCCCAGGACCTTTGCTCATGTGTTTTTCTCACAATGTTTTTAGTTGTATTTAACTTTCAGAATGTTGGGTTATTTGTATTTAGGGAATAGGTTAACTTCCAAAGGAGAGGTTTTTCTTTGTGTGTGTGTGTTTAATGTTAGATTAAAAAAAAAAAAAGAAAGTCCTGCTATTTACTTGATAGCTGGTTAGTTTCTGGAACTTCAGAAGAGCTTTTCAAACCACCCAAAGCAGTAACTATTGTAATACAGAAATACATATAGAAACTGAAACCACTTATATTCACTTCAGGTTGTAGCATATAAAACCTTTTCAGGGTGTTGAAAACATCAAATCTGCTTGGGTATTTTTCTTAAGCTTTTTTTTTTAGTGGAGAGAAACATAAACCTGTTGAAGAAAGACGTGTGCAAAACAGAAAATCAGTAGTGAGAACAGACTTTTTAACACAAAAAATTTGGAATCCTGTGTTTTGTTTTGTTTTCTTTTTTTCCCCCCCAAAGCCCCAGTAAATAGTTGTATGTCATAGTTGCACAGCCTTCTAGTTGCTGTATGTGGGACATGGCCTCAGCATGGCCGGAGAAACGGTGCGTCTGTGCGCGCCCAGGATCCGAACCTGGGCCGCCAGCAGCGGAGCGCGTGCACTTAACCGCTAAGCCACGGGGCCGGCCCCTGGAATCCTGTTATTCAGAATACATATTGCTGCACAGACTCAGAACTCCGAATGGCTGAGGGAAGTTATTGTGGTGTTTTTGAGAACTGTTGAAGAACATGTGTGTCTGCTTGCTTGCAGGTGCTGTGCTTGATCACTCTCATGCTCTCTCTGAGATGGGCCTGGCAGGACTAGTACATGACAGGTCTCGGTTTCTGGGGAAACCCTGTCTCATCAGGTCGGGAAGTTGCGTGTGTGGTCCTTACTCCCAGAATGGCTGCTTGGGAAATGCTTTCACAATCACATTCACATACAGAGTCTGGTTTACTTCCTACAAGGGCTGTGGTTTCTGTCAGATCCTCACATTAATGTTGACTTTGGTAGAAAAAGATGGAGAGCAGACATAGAACAGCACAGCAGAGCTAAGTCCAGTTAATTAGCAGAGACTGTACTGTGGAACTGGTGCTTCATTACAACTATGATTCCAAATACGTACCTTTCACTGTTTTTTCATTTTTTATTCCCATCATTCTGTATAACCCATTTTCTATATAACCTACTTTGTCTTTGGAAAATATTGACTTATCTTACCTAATTTTTATTGATTTATTTGCCTTATAGTGATGTGTTTAAAATTACATCCAGTATAGTGTGAAACAGTGCCTAATTTAATATTTTAAAAATTTTAATTCAGCATTATTTTAAACCCTGGAACCTAAGGAAAAAATTGTAGCATTTGTGGCACTGTCTGGTGAGTAGGAAAACAAGACTCTATGGAGCAAGACCCTCCTCCTAGATACATCTGAATTTTGGTGCCTGGGATACAGTCAGGCACAGAGTAGGCACACTAGTTTGTTGGATAAAAATAACGAACAGGTTGTAGATGGCTAAGAAAAGAGGATAATGAGATGCAGAGGACACATGCCCTCATTGCCTTTTCCCTTTGGAATTGGACGGGATGATGCCAAGCCTTGCTCACTCCGCTCACTCCGGATGGCTTGTCTCCCTTGCTCAATAGTAAGGTCCTTGAGAGAGGGAGCTGTGTGTTTGTTAATATCTAATCTGTCCCATCCCCATTGCCTGGTAAACAAGACAAACTCTTAACATTTGTTTAAATGAAGAAATATTATAGAGATGAACTAAAGAAATGAAAATTTACATTCTTCTAAACTTCTTTATAAAGTTTAATTGTGGTTGCTTTCCATGGCTCTTCGTGATTTCTTTGCTCACATCATAACTCCTTTTCCTTGCCTTCTGTGTGTATATTTAATGAGTCCTAGATACATCATGAGTCTGATGAAATCTGTGGTTCCTCTCTTCAAAGAGATGCAGAGGTGCAGTTTCAGAGGTGTTGTATGGACCACTATGAAGCCCTTTTTTTAGATCTGATCTTTCAAGCTTATAGGGCTGAGTAAAAAGTGGGCCCACAACTTTTTGACAGAAAGGATGCACATACAAGCAGTTTTGAAATAAACTTTGGAGCATAAAATATAAGTGTGGAATAGTGTCCTTATTTTTGTGCCTTTGGCTGCTTGACGCTAACCTGCTGTTTTGTGTATTAGATCTCTCATTTTCCTTATTGTGTTTTAAATTTCCTAGCTATGCTTTGGGAAAATTGTAATGGAAAATTGGAGGTAAGGTTATGGACAGGGCAGCTCCAAAAAGAAACATCAAGTCATGAGGGGTACAGTGTTCTTTTTATATTTTAAAGTCAAAGTAGACTTAATTTGTAGGTATTTGTTGTGTCTGATATGATTTTTTTAAAAAATCCAGTTTGTGTTAATAACAGTATTTATCAACTCTGCTGACATTTGGAGGTCCCTGTTAAAGTTTAAAAGAGACTTGAATAGGAGTGATGTCAGCATCAAAGCAGAGTGAGTGCTTCCCTCAGACTCTCCTCTCTAAGATACAACAAAAAGGACATTCATATACCAACAGAGGACATTCATACAACACAAAGACGTCTGAGAGACCCATGCAGACATACGTCTGAAGGTGGAGGTGCTGGACCCCTGCAGGAAGTGGAAGGAGGTAAGGGCATCTCCTCTCCCTCTCGAAAAGCAGCAACCCTGGGACTACGCATGGCTCTGAGAGGAGAGTGGGGCAGGGTGGCCCTCCGCAGGAACACCTTCACTCTCCAAGTTCCCTGACAGCCCATAGGAAAGCCCTGCACCGAGGTGGCTAAGCTACTCCGGGGGTGTCTTCATCAAGCCAGCACCCCAGGAAACCAGATAGCGAGGGCAGAGTGAGAATGCCCCTGGGATCATGCAGGCGAAAGAAAGCACCCCTCCCCCTGACCGGCGCTCTAGCTCCACCGGTTGGCCAGAGCGCCCATGCATATGATGAAAAGCAGCAGCTGTGAGAGAGTGAGCTGCAGATCAAAGTGGGCTCAGAATACACAGCTGTTGACCTCCACCCAGTGTTGGCAGGTGGAAGCTACAGCTGGATACTATCACTATGGCGAGGCACAAATCCACACCATCAAACACCATCAAACAGTATGAAAAAATTTATTAATAGTCCAGACCAGAAGGAAAATGACAAGCACCCAGAAATCAATGCTGGAGGCACAGAAATTTATAATCTAAATGACAGAGAATTCAAAATAGCTATCATAAAAAAACTCAATGAGTTACAAGAAAATGCAGATAGTTCAATGAAATCAGGAACTTCTTCAGAAAAGAGATTGAAACTATAAAGATAAAACAGTCAGAAATGTTGGAGGTGAAAAATACAATGGATGAGGGGCCGGCCCAGTGGCATAGTAGTTAAGTTTGCACACTCCGCTTTGGCAGCCCAGGGTTTGAATCCCGGGTGTGGACTGATGCACCACTCCTCAAGCCATGCTTTGGCGGTGACCCACATACAAAATGGAGGAGGAAGATGGGCACAGATGTTAGCTCAGGGCCAATCTTCCTCACCAAAAAAAAAAACACCACCCACAATGGATGAGATAAAGACAAACTTGGACTCCCTGAATAACAGAGCTGATGTTATGGAGGAGAGAATCAGCAGTCTGGAGGATAGAAATAGAAATGCTTCAGATGGAGGAGAGGAGAGAACTAAGATTAAAAAGAAATGAAGAAATTCTCTGAGAAATATCTGACTCAACTAGGAAATGCAACATAAGGATTATAGATATTCTAGAGGGAGAAGAGTAGGAGAATGGAGCAGAAAGCTTGTTCAAAGAAATAATAGCTGAGAACTTCCCAAACCTGGGGAAGGAGCTGGAAGTACAAGTGGAAGGAGCTAATAGAACTCCTAACTATACCAATGTAAAAAGACCTCCAAGGCATATAGTAGTAAAGCTGGCAAAAGTTGATGATAAAAAATATTAAGGGCAGCAAGGCAGAAGAAAATAACTTACAAAGGAACCCCTATCAGGCTTTCAGCAGATTTCTGAGAAACCGTACAGGCAAGGAGAGAGTGGAATGATATATTCAAAATTCTGCAAGACAAACTTGCAGCCAAGAATACTCTGTCCAGCAAAAATATCCTTCAGATATGATGGATAAATGAAAACTTTCCCAGGTAAACAAAAGCTAAGGGAGTTCATCACCACAAGACCCCCCCTACAAGAAATGCTCAAGAAGGCCCTCATATCTGGAAAAAAAAAGGGGGTTACAAAGCCTTGAGCAAGGAGATAAAAGGTAGACAAAATCATAAAATTGCAGCTGTCAGAACAGGTTAGCAAAACCTTAATTATAACGTTAAAGATAAAGGGAAGGAAAACATGAAAAATAATCTCATCATCTTGACCAGAAACTCACAACACAAGATGAAATAAGTTGTGACAATAATAACTTAGAAGGGGAAGAGAAAAGGGATGGAATTGGCTTAGTCTGAGGAAGTAAGAGGCTATCAGAGAATGGACTATCTCATCTACAAGATTGTTTATACAAACCTCATGGTAACCACTAAACAGATAATCAGAACAGAGACACAAAATGATAAAGAGAAAACTGAGAAAACCATCATAGAGAACTACCAAACTGAATTGGTAGTCCGAAATACATGGTACAAGAAACAACGGAAATACAGAAGAACCGGAAAACAAGTGATAAAATGGCAGCATTAAGCCCTCGTATATCAATAATCACTCTAAATGTAAATGAATTGAATTTTCCAATCAAAAGACGGAGTGGCGGGATGGATTAAAAAACAAGACCCAACAATGTGCTGCCTACAGGAAACACATCTCAGCTCTGAAGACAAGCACAGGCTCAGAGTGAAGGGATGGAAGGTGATACTCCAAGCCAATGGCAAACAAAAGAAAGCAGGTGTTGCCATACTTATATCAGACAAAGTAGACTTCAAGACAAAAGAGGTAATGAGAGACAAAGAGGGGCAGTATATAATGATAAAAGGGACACTCCACCAAGAAGACATAACACTTATAAATGCACCCAACACAGGAGCACCAAAGTACATAAAGCAACTATTAACAAACCTAAAAGGAGATATTAACAACAAAACAATAATACTAGGGGACCTTAACACCCCACTTACATCAGTGGATAGTTCATCCAGACAGAAAGTCAACAAGGAAATAGTGGATTTAAATGAAAAACTAGACCAGATGGACTTAATAGATATATAGAGAACACTCTATCCCAAAACAGCAGAATACACATTCTTCTCAAGTGCACATGGAACATTCTCAAGGATAGACCATATGTTGGGAAACAGGGCAAGCCTCAATAAATTTAAGAAGATTGAAATCATATCAAGCACCTTTTCCTACCATAATACTATGAAACTAGAAATCAACTACAAGAGAAAAACTGGGAAAGTGACAAATATGTGGAGGCTAAACAGCATGCTACTGAACAACCAGTGGATCATTGAAGAAATTAAAGGAGACATCAAAAAATATCTGGAGGTGGCCGGCCCGGTGACACAGTGGTTAAGTTTGTGTGCTCCTCTTCGGTGTCCCAGGGTTCATGGGTTCGGATCCCGGGCACAGACCTACGCACCACTTATCAAGCCATGCTGTGGCAGGCGTCCCACATATAAAGTAGAGGAAGATGGGCACAGATGTCAGCCCAGGACCAATCTTCCTCAGCAAAAAGAGGAGGATTGGCAATAGATGTTAGCTGAAGGCTAATCTTCCTCACACACACAAAAAAATCTGGAGACAAATGAGAATGAAAATACACCATACCAACTCATATGGGATACAGCAAAAGCAGTCCTAAGAGGGAAATTCATAGCAAGAGGGAAATTCATAGCAAGAAGGAAATTCAGGCCCACCTTAACAAACAAAATAAATCTCAAATTGTAGTTTAAGCAATCTTAAACTACACCTAACGGAATTAGAAAAAGAACAAACAAGGCCAAAGTCAGCAGAAGGAGGGAAATAATAAAAATCAGAGCAGAAGTAAATGAAATTGGAAAAAAAAAAAAAACAGTAGAAAGGATCAATGAAACAGAGCTGGTTCTTTGAGAAGATAAACAAAATTGACAAACCCTTAGCCAGACTCACTGAGACTTAACATAGATTGGGAGCTCCAATAGATAGCAGGGAAGCCCCTCAGATGGCGTGATCCCCATGTTCCCAGGTGTGATTCTTTTTTGTACTCAGTAGTAATTAAGTTTCTAGAGGATTGAAACTGGCTTAACAAATTCTTAAGAGACCAATGTGTATGAATACCTGTTGATTGATATACGGTCATATGGTGCGTGATGACGTTTCCATCAATAACGGACCACATATACACAGTGGTCCCCTAAGATTAATATCATATAGCCTAGGTGTGTAGTACGCCATAGCATCGAGGTTGGTTGAAGTACACTCTATGATGTTCACACGATGACACAATTGCCTAATGATGCACTTCTCAGAATGTATCCCTGTTGTCAGGTGACACATGACTGTATGAGACATTAACTAGCAGCCCACTACAAGCTTAAATTCTTGCGTCAGAGTAGCTATATTTTCCTAACTTTATCTGTTTTTCAGGTTTCTAAAAAGACGTACATAAGATCTTCTTTTAGTTATAGTGTAAGTTGATTGGGTTTAACCTTTTTTTTAGGAACATTTATGATCCATTGAAACTCCTGAAGTCACACAATTCTTATTTGGATTTCTGCCTCAGCTCTAGAAAGGGCTCTTCCTGATCTAGAATTTTAGTTCATTTATTCCTGTTGCTTCCAAGGCTTTGAAAACATTTCTGCAAGTTTTTTTTTTCCTAGTTGTTACAGCAACTAAAAGTCTGCTGTGACTCATTATATTCTACCTGGTAGCAGAAAATTCCCAGTGGTTTTAGATTAGTCCTAATTTTGTTCTCAATCATAAGTTTGTGGGTGGGATGCATTGCTATCTGTCCTGTACAAGGACAGCCATAGTATCAGATTATCAGGAAACAGCTTGATAAGCATTTCTTGGATTTACCCATCTAGCCTCAGTGTCAAAATGGATTCCTTAATCAACAGAGGCAAGAATAGGTAGAGAATTTGTATTGCCTCACTTCCTAACTTTTGACTCTTCTAGTTGACCCTGCTGTCAGGGAAATAAGGGGAATTGCTTTACATATGGTAAGGAGGCTTTCTAAGGCTTTGTTCTTATGTTACTTTGCGTAAGATAAATGAACTTCAGAATCCGTAGCTATCAGTGTCTGTTACCAGTTAGAGAACTATTTATTGATCACTTTCTTTAAATTGGTTTTTGAGTTGTCCCAAACACGGCAGAGCACCAGGAAGCAAGCAAAGACAGGCTCCTGGGTTAAGCCCATATACAAAGCTCATGTATTTTGTTGATAGTTATCATTCGGGGTCTCAGTCAGATCCTTATTTAATTTTACATTAAATTCTAGCAAGTTAAATAAAATTGTATTTCCAACCTTCAGCTATAGGTAGATAACATAGAGACTTTATAGAGGCCAGCACACAGATAGCAGCAAGAGATGAGAAAGAAGCATGAAATCATAATTAAAAACTCTTGAAAACTTGATATTCCTGAACAACCAGTGGATCAAAGAAGAAATTAAAGGAGAAATAAAAAAGTTTCTCGAGACAAAAATGGAAGCACAACATACCAGAATTTATGGCAGTGCAGCAAAAGCAGTTCTAAAAGGGAAGTTCATAGCAATGAATGCCTACATTTAGAAGCAAGAAAGATCTCAAATAAACAACCTAACTCTACACCTTAAGGAACTAGAAAAAGAAAAAGAAACTGAGCCCAAACGTAGTAGAAGGGAGGAACTAATAAAGATTAGAGCAGAAATAAATGGAATAGAGAACAGGAAAACAATAGAAAAGATTAAACAAACTAAGAGTTGGTTCCTTGAAAAGATAAACAAAATTGACAAACCCTTACCTAGGTTAACCAAAGAAAAAAGAGAAGGGACCCAAATCACTAAAATTATAAATGAAAAAGGAGACATTACAGCTGATATCACAGAAATACAAAGGATCATAAGAGGCTATTATGAACAACTATATGCCAACAAACTTAACAATTTAGAAGAAATTGAAAAGTTCTTAGAAACATACGACCTACCAAGATTGAGTCAGGAAGAAATAGAAAATCTGAATAGACCAATTACTAGTAAGGAGATTGAATCATTAAGCAAAAATTTCCCAATGAAGCAAAGCCCAGGACCAGATCGCTTCACTGGTGAATTTTACCAAACATTTAAAGAAGAATTAATACCAGTCCTTCTCACACTCTTCCAAAAAATCAAAGAGGAGGGAATGCTCCCAAACTCATTTTGCGAGGCCAATGTTATCCTGATACCAAAGCCAGAAAAGGACACTACTAGAAAGAAAACCACAGGCCTATAGCCCTGATGAATATAAATGGAAGAATTCTCAATAAAATACTAGCAAACCTAATTTAGCAGCACATTAAGATCATTCACCATGATCAAGTGGAATTGATCCCTGGGGTACAAGGATGGTTCAACATATACAAATAAATCAATGTGATACATCACATTAATAGAATGAAAGAAAGGAATCATATGATAATCTCAGTAAATACAAAAAATCTTTTGACAAAATTCAACATTTGTTCCTGGTAAAAACACTTAACAAATTAGACATAAAAGGAACATATCTCAACATAATAAAGGCTATATATGACAGGCCCACAGCTAACATCATACTGTGAAAGGTTGAAAGCTTTTCCTCTAAGATCAGAAATAAGACAATGGTGCCCACTCTCACCACTTCTATTCAACATAGTACTAGTCCTAGCAAGAGCAATCAAGCAAGAAAACAAAAGATATCAGAATTGGAAAGCAAGGAGTAAAATTGTCTGTATTTGCAGATGACATGATTTTATATATAAAAAAATCTTAGAGACTCAACCAAAAAATTATTAGAACTAATGAGCGAATTCACTAAAGCTGCAGAATACAAAATTAGCATACAAAAATTAGTGGTGTTTCTGTATGCTAACAATTTTCTGAAAAAGAAATAAATCAATCTCATTTACAATAGTATCAAAAACAATAAAAGACTTAGGAATAAAGTTAACCAAGGAGGTGAAAGATCTCTACTATGAAAGCTACAAGACATTGATGAAAGAAATTGAAGAAGATAGAAATAATGGAAAGGTATCCCATGTCCCAGGTTCATGGATTGGAAGAATTAATATTATTAAAATATCAATACTACCAAAAGCCATCTATGGATTCAGTGCAATCCCTACCAAGATTCCAATGGTATTTTTAATGGAAATAGAAAAAACACTCCTAAAGTTTATATGGAACCACAAAAGACCCCAAACAGCCAAAGAAATCCTGAGAAAGGAGAACAAAATGGGAGGTGTCACACTTCCTGATTTTACTATTATAAAGCTATAGTAGTTAAAACAATGTGGTGCTGGCATAAAAACAGTTGGATAGCCAATGGAACAGAATTGAGAGCCCAGAAATAAACCGAAGCATATACAGTCAACTAATATTTGGCAAGAGAGATAAGAGTACTCAATGGAGAAAAGACAGTCTCTTCAATAAATGGTGCTGGGAAAATTGGATATTCATATGTAAAAGAATGAAACTTGACCCCTGTCTTACACCACTCACAAAAATTAACTTCAAATGGACTAAAGTCTTAAATGTAAGACCTGAAACCATAAAACTCCTGGAAGAAAACAGGGCAAAAGCTCCTTGATCTGAGTCTTGGTAATGATATTTTGGAAATCACACCATGGAAAGCACAAGCAACAAAATAAAAAATAAACAGGTGGGACTACATCAAACTAAAAAGCTTCTGCACAGCAAAAGAAACCATTAACAAAGTGAAAAGACAGCCTATGGAATGGGAAAAAATATTTGCAAACCATATATCTGATAAGTGGTTAATATTCAAAATATATGAAGAACTCATATATTAGAACTCATATAATAGAACAACTCAATAGCAAAAAAAGCAAATAATCCAATTTAAAAATGAGGAAAGGACCTGAACATTTTTCCAAAGACAAACAAATGGCCAACAGGTATGTGAAAAGATGCTCAACATCACTAGTCATTAGGGAAATGCAAATTAAAGCCACAGGGAGCTATCACCTCACACCTGTTAGAATGGCCATCATCAAAAGACAAGAGATAACAAACGCTGGTGAGGATGTGGAGAAAAGGGAACTTTTGTGCACTGTTGGTGAGATTATAAATTTGTACAGCCACTATGGAAAACAGTATGGAGGATCCTCAAGAAATTAAAAATAGAACTACCATATGATCCAGCAATTCCACGTCTGGGAATATATCCAAAGGAAACAAAAACACTAACTTGAAAAGATATCTGCACACCCATGTTCATAGCAGCATTATTTACAATGGCCAAGACATGAAAACAACCCAAGTGCCCATCAATGGGTGAATGGATAAAGAAGTTGTGATTTTTATATATGTATACACATGCACACACACGTAATGAAGTATTATTCAGCCACAAAAAATGAGGAAATCCTGCCATTTATGACAACATGAATGTACCTTTAAAGGCATTATGCTAAGTGAAATAAGTCAGACAGAAAGACGAATACTGTATGATCTCACGTATATGTGGAATCGAAAAAAAAAAACAAACTCATGGAAAAAGAGATCAGATTTGTGGTTACCAGAGGCAGGGGGAGCAGGAATTGGGAGAAGGTGGTCAAAAGGTACAAAATTCCAGTTATAAGATAAATAAGTATTAGAGATATAACGTACAACATGATGACTATAGTTAACACTGCTGTATCATTTATAGGAAAGTTGTAAAGCAAGTAGATCCTGAGTTCTCATCATAAGGCGAATTTATTTTCTTTTCTTTTTATTGTATCTATATGAGATGATGGGTGTTAACTAAACCTATTGTGGTAATTATTTCGCAACGTACCTAAATCAAACCATCACGCTGTACACCTTAAACTTAATACAGTGATGTGTGTCAATTATTTCTCAATAAAACTGGAAAAACAAACAAACATGATATGCCCCTCTGTCTGCTGCCTGGAGCCCAGGTGTTTAGCAGTGTTTATGGACACTTCTGGAGGTAGGGTGAGGCACACACTTGCCATGGAAGCAGCTCTAAAAGGGGAATCCTAGATGGAAGATAAGATGGAGCCACTTTTGATGAGCCAGATGCCTGTTACTTTCTCTGTAAATGAATGAACAGAGATGAATTGTGGCAAGGCCCAGGACACAAAGGGCAGCAGTGCCATCTCTCCTGGAAATGCCCTTTGTTGCTGACCTCTAGGGTCTCATTACGATTACATCTCAGCACCTAGCACAGTGCCTGGCAAATAGTGGTGCCACATGTTTATTGAGTATACGTATCAGTGTCTGCTTTGTGTCCTTTAGTGTAAGGACCAGTGCTCCCAAGGGCACATCTGTATCTTAGCATGGTTCTTTAGCTGGTGATTTTAAGTGATGTGGAAAAGCAGGCTCTAATAATTTTTAATTCCTCCATTATCAGAAGGCATCAGAGGAAGAATTATTTAATAAATTGTACTAGAATAATTAAATATTTGAGGAAGAAAGAATGATAGATCCCTACCTATATCATATGTCAAAATAAATTTCAGGTGAACTAAGGATTTGTATATGAAGAATTAAGCCCCCTCCAAAAGGTGAGTATTCATAAGATCTAGGCCTTTTAAACAGGAATCATAAGGAAAAGGTGATAGATTTCATTACAGTTAAGTGGGTATGGTATACATGTATTTAAGACAAAAGTATAATGGAAACAAACTGCAGAAATAATTTGTAATATAGATGATTACTATTCTTACTGTAGAAAGAGCTCTTACAAATCAGTGAGAAAACTCTCCTAAAGACAGATGAAAAGAGAGTTCATTAAAATGCCATATAAATAGCCAATAAAGAAGGAAAATTTTAACCTTAAAAGCAGTTAGAGTATTTAGGATTTAGTACAAAGCTACAGTAATCAAGACTGTATGGTGTTAGCAAAAGGGTGTACATATAGATCAATGGAATAGAATAGAGAGTCCATAAATAAACCAACACGTATATAAAGTCAATTGATTTTTAGCAGAAGTGCTAAAGCAATTCAGTGGAGAAGGGGTAAGTCTTTTCAACAACGTTGCTGGAACAATTAGATATCCATATGAAAACATGAACCTTGACCCATACGTTACACCACTTATAAAAACTCGTTGTGCTTCATAGACCTAAATGTAAAATGTAAAACTGTAATACTTCTAGAAGAAAACATAGGCGATCTTTGCAGCTTTGGCTTAGGCAAAGCTATTTTAGATACAGCACCAAAAGCACAATCCATAAAAGAAAAATTTGATAATTTTTATCAGATTAACTCCTCTTTGAAAGATACTGTTAAGCCACTGACTGGGAGAAAGTACTTGTAAATCACATATCTGATAACGATCCATAAAGAACTCTCAAAACTCAACATCAATAATAAATTAAAAGGCAACCCAATGTTGTATGTTTATTGTAATTCTTAAAAAGATATATTGATTTTTTTAATGTAGGAAAATAAGATGTATACATTTTTAAACTACATGTCTAGTTTAGGTGTTATGCATGGAGAATTAACCAAAACAAACATTTCAAGAACTAATATTTTGAATTTTGATTCTTGTTATAGCAAATACACTGTTTTAAAGTTTATGTCTCTTTATTCTCAAATGAGAAAGTGAAAAAGTCTCTTGACAAGCTTAAACATTTTAGGGAGACTGGGTAATGCTGTGTGCTGTTAAAGGACGTACCGCATTTGACTGCGTATCCCCCATGCCCAGAAAGCTGTGTTTGTTGCATTAAACATCGTGTGCCTTTTGAAAGAGAACCTGGGAGAGTCAGCACGTGCAGGTGATTTTTATTAACTGATGTTTTAATGGCTTGTATATCTTTCTTATGTTAGCACACCTCAGCCTTATGCAGAAGGCTCAGTGTTTTTAAAATCAACTTAAGAGAACATCAGAATACTTCACTAGCTATTAATCTAAAGCATCAAGTTAGTGCAGACTTCAAATTTATAAAATGCTAACCATACAGTTCTTTAGTCTGCATCGTTTGTATTGTTTGACTAGACAAATAGAATTGGACATTTTTAGATTTGGTATTAAATCTAAACATTCTACTTTCTAAATCAAGGTTAAACTTGTGAAATTGCTTTGCATTTTTCATAACTTTGTGAGAAATTTGAAATGGGAAATCACTTTCTTGAAACTAAATTTAAAGTTACTGTGTGTCCACGGTAAGGCAGTGCTCCGGTGGATCCCCTCTTTGAAGAGGATCCATGTTGAGATTTGTAGTAGAAGAATGTACACTTACACATGTTGCCATGCTGATGTTCTTGTTTTCACATTTTAAAAATATTTCTAATATATGAATATTTTAAACTTTGAGGCTAGTAGTATAATAAAATTGGACAAAAGCTAGAGATTTTTCCTGTAAGCTTGTAAAAGGAAGTATTTAGCTTTCACAAGGTATTTTTTTAAAGATCTAATTTTGGAAAGGTAGGAATTTGTAACTGATTCTTGCTTCCCTGAGTTATTTAGAAATACCTTGAGGGATTGTTCTGGTTAGGTGGAAATTTCGAGACAGCCAGAGCATCCAGACTGACTTTGTCTGGGAATGTAGCTGGGGTGGGTAGCTCGCCTGCCCCTTGAGAACCCTCTAGTTTGTCCTGAAGAGGGAAATAGAACTAGAGGGTGAAATGGCCAGCATCACTGGCCCCTTCCCTGGCTTCATGAGACCAAAATCCTCTCCCTGGACATGTAATATTGGGCTAGTGCCAGGAAAACAGTTTTATCTAGAGATTCTGTGGACCTACATCCCTGCCCTTTTTTTCTTTCATCACATTTTATAAGGCTGTTAGGGATTTTTATGAAACATCAGTGAGTTTAATATTTGAGTTTTCTTAATCCTTGAAGGAAGTTATTTGTGCTAAAAATTAAATAATTCCTTCTGTAGCTATTCATGCTATGGAGAGATTGATCTGTGAATCTATTAAGGGAATCTTACAGAACCAAGTGTCCCCAGACCACTGGTTGAGAATCACTGTCTCAGTAAGTAGAGAATACATCTAGGCTTTTTTTTAAATTAACTTTTACATTCCTATAAAGAGGTTCAAGTATGTACACATCATAATATTCTGTTAAGCATAACTAAGTTTTAATTACTTTTTTTTTTACAAGTAATGAATGTTAGTGTAGGATAATTCAAATAATACAAAGGTATATTGATAAAAAGCATAAAATCCCTTTAACTTTTCCCTGTCAGTCCCATACCTGTACCTAGAGGGAACCATATTTTATCAGTCCTTGTAGGCTGTGCAGTGATATGTGGAGCACTGTGTGCCCAGACACCCTCTCAGAAATTACAAGATAAGTGGCGGTGTCCACATTTTGTAGAAGAGGGAACTAGGATGCATAGAAGCCAGGTAGCTTGGCCAAGAATACATAGCTAATTAAATGGCCAAGGTAGGATTTGAACCCAGGTCTCTGACGCTTTAGCTCAGGCATGCTCTTTTCATTAGGCCATACTGAAAGAAATCACACAGCGATTATTTTTAGCCTGGCTTATCGTTCCCTCTTCATCTGTAAAGTTCACTTCCTGACTGGTACCAAAATCAGGTTTCTAAAGTGATTTATGTAAGAAGGCTGTGTTGGAAAGGTGTCTGCTGCTTGTCTGATATGGGTTTGTATGAACGTGTGCAGTCCCGCAGTGTGTGATTGATAACCTTTTGAGTTCTTAAACTTTTTCCTGTTTTCTTTTGACTTGAAAAAACAAGTTTGCACAAGGTCTTAAACAGCTGACTAGAAGAAACTGCAGCTTGTTTTCACCGATTCCCCTACCCTACTCTAGGCACTTCTCAGTCTCCTTTCCCTCTGAGCTTTTATTTGAAGGACATGAATAACCACTGACTGCCCCTGTACTCTAACTACCAGTTCAGCTGCCTTTTGGGGGAGTCCTACCCAAACAGTATTTGCAGAAGTACTGCTTTCTCTTTAGTGTCAGGTTCACTCCAGTCAGCGAACTTCTGTCACGCAGGCAGTACCTGGGGGGAGCCTGCATTCGAGGAACCCTGAGTAATTGAGGAAAACAGGAGAACATCTATAATCACAGCTCATTGTGGTGATGCTGAAATGACCATGTGGTCCAGGTCACCAGGTTGGAGGGAAGTGTGGGGAGACCTCAGGAAAGGTGAGGGTCAGGGGTGGGAGACTTTGGGGATAATTCTAGGCACATGATGGAATTGGCAGGATCTTCCTGACCTGCAAGTCAGTGGACCCAGAGTGTAGAGTCTGGGATGTCTCCTAAGTTTTGATTGGGTTGGTGGAGGTGCCATTGGCCAGGCTAGAACACAAATGGGGACCAATAAGTTTGGATAAAAGATGATAAGCTTAGTTTGGGCAGCACTGATTTTTGAATTCCCCAAGGGACATTTAGGTGGATTCTGGTCTGGGAAAGAAGTTTATTGAAGTAGGTATGAGATAATAGCATTTATCCTCACTTGTGTTTTTTTAAGGGGAGAAATGATTCCTTGTTAAATGATAAAACTTTGCTTCTAGCTAGAGTGTTGATAAAACCGGGAATAATAAAGATATCCTAAAACTGGATTTGTCCAAATTCTTCATTTCTCTTCTGCCTCACTCTTAGACTGTCAGTTCAAATGACCTGACAGTTTTCTAGTTCAGAATGGTCTCGAGTCATGTCCCTTAGAACCAGCCACTGGTTCTGTTCGGAGTAAGAAAGAGTCTTTAGTAACCAGAGCTCTAGGTGATTTTGAATGCAGGTGAGTAGTTCTTACTGGTTGGATAGGAATTCAGATCAGTAGACTATATCTTTAGGTTTCCAAATATCATACAAGAAACAAAAGTCCTAGGTTCTATTATAAAACCCTTGGGACCTACACACTTCTGTACCAGTACTTGCTATTCTAAGAAAGCCATTGCCTTTTACATTACTATTGGGTCATATGTCATTTGTTGGTGACCACAGTTGGAACTGAAAAGTGACTGCATAAATCCTGCCGGTTGTAAGTGGTGTCATAAAAGGTACTGGTCCCTACTTCATCTGTAGTAGTTTTAGAACATTCTATTCCTATTGCTTCTTTCATGACTCATGGCTACACTGATAAAAGAAAGTCAGAGGAAAAAAGAGAGGTTTCTACCTAAAGTCTTTCTTCTGGTCTTCCCATTTTTATTACTTTCTAATCCTTGTTCTTTCTTTTGCTGTCTAGATAATTCACTTCAGAAATGGTTTTTTTAGAAAACCTCTCAATAGTCAGGACATTCTCCACCCCTCCTTTGGCAATTGCTTTTCCTCAAATTAATCATTAGCGTGTTCTTTTATTGTTTTGTTTTCATTTTGATCTTTTGTCAGCCTGCCTAAAATGAACTTTGTAATGTAAACTCCACCTCCAACCCTAGAAATAGTATAATTCAATTGTATTATGATAAATTAACCTACTGTACTGAATGTTAGCAGATGAGACTTCAGTGCTCATTTTTGTAATCTTATTTCCAGCTGGCTTGAGAGCCACTAAGAGGGACCAGTAACTCCCACCCTTTATACAAACAAAGACTTCGTTATCTTTCCACCTCTTCCCACAGTTCCATGAGTTGGAAGATATTTTTAACCAAAGGAATTGTATTTATTGATATTTTCTTTTTCCATTTTTATTAACCAAGGGCCTGTTGCTGGGTCTGAAATCGAAACTTATGCTTCAGATGGTAGTATCAACATTAAGTTTGATTTTTCAGATGGTTTCAGATGTTTGTTAACCTTTGTATCTTTAATATGAATAGACAATTTCATTAATGTTTTTTAAAAATGAAAATAATGTTAAGTCCCCGTTCCATGCTCTTTCTCTCACCTTTTGCTCCCCCTCCCCTCAGTTACAGACTTGGTGGATCCCTTGTGGTCTAGGATCTCCTGCTGTGGCTGTGATCTACACCTTGGGAGTTTGTAGTTTTATTAGCAAGTTTTTTTTTAATGGGGAAAGATAATTAAAAATATTCACTAAAATGAATTTTTCTTAAGACAGGTACCACCTCCCTCCCCATTTGTGGGGGAACGTAATAGGTAATTCTTTTTGATGCCATTCTTAGTCCTCTAATACCAGATGTCTAGTTCTGGGGACCCAAGCTCCTGAATCATCACCTTTTTTTACCTGAATTACTAAAAGGCCCTCCCTGTTCCTCTCCCCCCATCTCTATTAGTTTTTCTTCTCTGTATTGGCGTTATGCCTTACCTACTTTCAGTTTCTGTTACCTATTTCTCGCAGTGAATTGGGAGCCCTGAAGGGCAAGGGTGTCTCTCATTCATCTTTGTGTTCAGTGTGCCTACAACAGTGCCTGGCGCAGATGAGCAAGAGCCAGGCAGCCTCCTTAGGAATGCTGGGTGCTGGGCTGTGTCCTGAATGCTTAACATGGATTCCATTTTAAGTCTTTTAATGCCCACTGCAGCTTCAAGAGGAAGTACATTACTGTTACTCTTCCCTTTTTAAAGATGGGGAGCATGTTTTGAAATAACTTGGTTAAAGTCATACCACTTTGTGTTTGTTTACTAACTGTTTTTATCTTTTTCCTTTGGCTCTTAGGATGAAAAAGTAAAACAATTCAAAGATAAAGTAGAGTAAGAAGAGAAATAAAAAGTCTGGAAAATAAGTAAATAGAATAAATGGCCCCTTGAATAGTCATGTGGTGTCAGTGGAGGGTCTTTTGCCCTTTCTAAAACTTTGCCCCTTATTTACACTGCTGTTCTCCAGTTTAAATGCTTCAGATTATGTCATTTAGCTTTGCAAACTACTTGGCATAGAATTGCATTTCTAAATTTGTCAAATTTTAATTATTTCTACCATCAGAAATTATTTGAGCCCTAACTGGAAACAGTGGAAATAAGAGTGTGTATATATATATGTGTATATATACGTGTGTGTGTATATATATATTTATGTTGTTTTTCTTTTTTACTCTTCTAATCATGCATCACTTCCTAACAAGCAGAGTGTGTTAGTTTGCTTGGGCAAATGATGCTGAAGAGAACATTTCCAAATAATTGGACTTCCTTGTTGCTGTTCAGGTTAATATTTAACAGAAAAAGAAAATTTTCTTTAACCAAGTAAGAATTTGGGATAATTATTAGTTGATATTTATATTATTTGTTTTATTTTTAAAACACTAGTTTTGTATAATGGCACTGTCAGATATCATCTCCAGTTAAACAGCATAGAGAAAAAGTAAAAAACTAAACTAGTTTATCCACCAAGTATGAGATGGTAGAAGAAATAATGTAACTAAACTTACTTTATAAAAATTGTTTTTGTAGGATTTATATGGAAAGATATGAATTTATTGTATCTCAAATACATATGTATTAATAGTTAGGTTTGGTGATAGTAGTAGCATTAGACATTGTCAATATTTTAACAACAGAATTAAGTTTTTATTTTAACTACCCTGATTTTTACGTTTATGCATTTTTATCGTAAGCCATTTACAATCCTCCCCTTCTCTGGGGAGGAGATAACCAAGTATATATTATAAACAAAAACTTGGTGAATTTCCCTCCTTTTGTAATGAACATCAGTGTAAAGGTGGGTTTACTTTTATAGTTAATTTCTAGAATATAACTGTTTTGTAAAATGAGGGACACGTGCATTAAAGGGAGAATAATTGTAATAGCCACTTGTTCTTGGTGGTAGCTTGAGAGTTGGGGCAAGTGACCAAAAATAGAGGTTCAAATTGTACAGAGGATTTGAGAACATCAACTATATAAATTTCCTTTAAAAATTATGGTAAGATACTACTAGGATTAGGGTTATAAATTCTTCTCACTGGATAGTTAAAGAACATGTGCAGCTGGCTACCATTACTCAGATTGCTTGAGTTTGAATGGAGGTGGTCCTCTGGATTCCAAGATCAAAGTAAAGAAATGTGAGTCAATGAGTGGAGATGAGTCCTGAGCCAGCTTGCTGTCCAGGGGCAGTAGGTCAGATAATTCATGCATCCAACAAGCAATGCCAGGCACACATCTTGCAGAGCCAAGTGTTTGGACTGAATGATCCTTAGGTCTCTTTCATTCTCATTTATATAAATGTTTTAATTTTAGTAGATTTTTCCATCTGCTTCACTAATTTCCATGGAGCATCCTTGGTAAAATTATTGTACATATCAAAAAATCACAGTGTGTATAACTTTTGGGTATACTACCTCTTTGTTTAGTTTGGACCAAGAAAAAGATATTAACAAGTTTTAATTCTCTTGGAAGATATTGTGGAACCTACATTGTTGTGGGTGTTTAAGCTTAAATGAAAACAGCAATTGAGTGTTATCCGATGTGGTGACAAAGGCCACGTGGCCTACCCCTTCATTCTCTTCTAAGCCTTTTGTGGTCTAGAAAGCTTCTTGAGTTGATCTCTTGTTATATGAATGCTTATATACTAATCATGTCTATAGTTTTTGGAATGAATGAATGGTTTGTGATGTCCTTCCTAAATGGATTCATCCTTTCATCATCATCTAATGCTAGAGTTGGGAGGTTTCTCAGATGTCAACTGGTCCAGCCTTACAATCATTACAGGAATGCCTTATGCAGAATATTAGACAGATGGTTGCCCAGCCTTGACTGGAATACTTACAGTGATGGGAAACTTACTATCTTTTCCAGTGTTTTAACAGCTTTATTAAATAGCTCTTGCTGTTTTCAAGCCAAAGTCTGCCTCCTGGTTACTTACACCTTCGGTCCTAGTCCTGTCCTCTGAAGTGATGGATAACCAGTCTTTCTCCTCATTGACAACCCAGGAATATTTCTCTCTTCTCTGAGCTTTAACTTTCTTATTTATAAAATGACCATGAGTTATATGATCTGGTTATCTCACCAGGATTGAGGTAAAGAACAACTGCGATAATTATGTCCTTAGGCAAATTCCTTTTCATGTCTCAGATTTTTAATATCTTAAGTTTTATCTCTGGTATATAATGTAATGGGAAAAACAGCAGTGTGAGTCCATTGGTTTGGGAACCTTGATACATACTTTCCAGTTGATGTTCTTACCATTAACAAATGAATTAATTCATTTCTTCATTGAACATTTATTGACCATTCACTATGTGCTTGGCACTTGCTTGGATCTTAAGTGAATATAAAAACAGTGAACAGGGCCTGGCCCGGTGGCGCAAGTGGTTAAGTGCACGTGCTCCACTTCGGCGGCCTGGAGTTCGCAGGTTCAGAACGCCGGGCGCGCACCGACGTACCGCTTGTCAGGCCATGCCGTGGCGACGTCCCATATGGAGTAGAGGAAGATGGCCACAGAGGTTAGCTAAGGGCCAGCCTTCCTCGGCAAAAAAGAGGAGGATCAGCATCAGATGTTGGCTCAGGGCTGGTCTCCCTCACAAAAAAAACAAAACAAAACAAAACAGTGAACAAGGCAGATACCTTCCCTGCCTTATTGGGGCTTCAGTTTTCTTCCCTAGATATTTTTACTTTGAGATATAAATGTCTTTCGACTATTCAAAATAATGTTATTAGTGTACTTTTACTCCTCTTAGTGTTTTTGGTTTTCTAACTTAGTCCATTATTTAACAGTATGTCTTTGATTTGCAGATATATGGAGTCTGGGAGTGATCCTTTTCATGTTGGTGTGTGGGCAGCCACCCTTTCAAGAGGCCAACGACAGTGAAACATTGACAATGATCATGGATTGCAAATATACAGTACCATCCCATGTGTCTAAAGAGTGTAAAGAGTAAGTAAAATAAAAAAATGTATGTGGATATCTGCATTCATTTTAAGTTTTGAATGTAGTATTTCTGCTCTTGTTAAGTTTGCTTTGTGCAGTTAACCTCAGAATTTGATTTGAAATTTAATATTCAAATATAGAATGTATTAGCCTATTTCTTAAATATGCCAGTTTTCAAGAAACCCATTGTATGCCTCTTCAGCCTCCAGGAGTGGTGGTTACTTTCACTTGAAAGGATGACATTACCATGAGAACTACTTTTCTCTTTTTGCATCAGCAAAAAGCAAGACCACCGGGAATTATTTTAAGTTCCAGAGAAGAGTTAGGACGTTTTCTTTCCTGAAATAGACCATCACCATACCATTTTAGGATTTACATAATGTGTCTCATAATTTTATTCACACAGTTGAGTAAGAACTCCCCCAGTTGAATAAGAGCTCTGTTTTGGTTTATGTGACTATGGGAAGCCAGCAACCAAAAGTACACTCAAATTGATTATTTGGAATTTAAAGCACTATATAATACTAGGATATGTGTAGTGAGAAACACTGTAATGGAATAAAAGAACTGTTGGGAGTGCAGTATTTCATTGACATTATGGGTGATATTTTTAAGTAAGCTCAGCTGAGATTATAGCTACTACTTAAGGAGTTTTGCTTTAATAACAAAGTTTTGAGTTTCTCCCATCAGCTGGTAAGAAGGAGATTTGATAGCTTGAGGAATCTTTTCTCCAAGTGGACCCCATCTTAGGCCATGTGGTAGTTGGTTAAGAGCTTAAGTATTCAAACTCTCTGGAGTCAAATATTGGCTTTTCTGTTTACTAATGATGTGAGAATGGTAGAACCTACCTTATAGGGTAATTGCGAAAACGAAATGAATTCGTGTATATAAAGCTCTTAGCTCAGTCCTTGGCACATAGGGAGCATGCAGTATGAATATTGAGAATGATGATGATGATTTTATGCCCTTACTATTATTATTCTTTACCCCAGGAAGCAGGGCTGCTGTCTGTGGGTCTACGTTGTGTGAATGTTAGTTGTTTATAAATCAAGGAGTATCCCCACAACCCCTACTGAAAAACTAAAACAGACTAACTTATTTTTGTATTGACATATATCATTCAAACAAATGTATAAAATGTGTGTGTAGTAAAACTAACACCTGTGTACTCATTTTCCAGCTTAAGAAATAGAACAGTTCTAATATCTTAGAAGCCTTCTCTGTGTCTCTCCCTCCCAGAGGGATGTTTAATAATCGTAGGACCATTCAGTTTTTTACTTTTTCCTGTGTCAGTTTTGCTAAGTTGTGTTTTTTAAGGAACTTGTCGTTTTATCTAAGTTTTCAAATTTATTAGCCTCAAGTATTTATAGTATCCTCTAATTATATTTTTAAAGTCTAGAGATCAGTCAGGATATTGCCCTTCTTCATTTTAGTACTGACAGTTTTTACCTTCTCATTTTTATTTTGATGAGTCTTGCCTGAAGTTTGTTCATATTATTAGTCTTTTTCAAAGAACTACCTTTGAAAAAGCTACCTTTGTCTTTATTAATTTACTATTGTGTTTTTTGTTTTATATTATTAATACTCTTTTACCTTGTCTGATTATTTCCTTTTACCTACTTAATGGGCTAATTTCTTTTGTTAGTTTTCTTTCTTGTGTTGGATACCCAGCTCAGAAATTTTCCTTTTCTAATGTAATAAAGCTTTAAGTTGCCTCCCAGTACCATTTCAGCTGTATCCCACTGGTTTTGATTTATAGTCCTTTTGTTATTATTCAGTTCTGAGTATTTTATAGTTTTCATTGGTTTATTTGACTCATGAGTTTTAGAGGGATATTTTAAATTTCCAAATGTATAGTTTTTCTAATTAGTTTTTTGTTAGTGATTGCTAACTTAATTGCATTGTGGTCCAGGTATATAGTCTATATGGTACTAGTTTTTTTTCTAATTGTTAAGGCTTCCTTATGGCCTAGCATGGAGTCAATTTTTGTAAATAATCCTTCTGTTCTGGAAAAGAATATATATTTTTTAATTGTTGGGGTCAAAGTTCTATATAAATCCTTAAGATCAAGCTTGTTAATTATGTTGTTCAAAATTACTTACAACCTTTCTGAGTTTTTTGACTGCTTGATTTATCACTGAGATATTTTTTCACTACGATAGCAGATTTATTGTTTTATTCTTGGAGGTCTGTCAGTTTTTGCATGTTTTGAGGCAATGTTATTAGGTACAAACAAGTTGAAAACTATTGTATCTTTCTGGTGAATTGAACCTTTATATCACTATTTATCTCTAGTAATGCTTTTTACCTTAAAGTCAATCTGTGTTATAATAGTTTTAGCTAACCACACCAATCTTCCTTTGGTTAGCACTCGTGTGCTATATAGTTTTCCATTCTTTTACCTTAAACTTTTCATCATCTTGGTTTAAATACATCTTTTCTTTTTTTTTTTTTTATTTTGAGGAAGATTAGCCCTGAGCTAACATCTGTTGCCATCCTCCTCTTTTTTTGCTGAGAAAGATTGGCCCTGGGCTAACATCCATGCCCGTCTTCCTCTCCTTTATATGGGACTCCGCCACAGCATGGTTTGACAAGTGGTGCGTAGGTTCGCACTCAGGATCCGAACCTGCAAACCCCGGGCCGCCAAAGCAGAGTGCACGAACTTAAGCTCTCTGCCACTGAGCTGGCCCCTAAATACATCTTTTTTAACAGCTGAAAGCTGAGGGTTTTTTTATCCCATCTGAGCATTTTTGTCTTATTTGGAGAGTTTATTCCATTTATATTTATTGTGTTCACTGATAGATATAGATGTATTTATGCTATCATTTCATGTGCTTTATATTTGTCCTACTTTTTCATTTTTTTTTTTTATCCAGTCCTTTTTTGGGATTGGTGGAGGTTTTTCTTTTTCCCCTTATTTGACTTTTCCCCTTAACTAGCTTGGGAATTATAGTCAATTATTTTAGTGATTTCCCTATCTATTTTAACCCACACATACATGTTTGTTTAATTTAATAAAATCTATAGTTAATTATTATCTTTATTCTCTTCCCAAACAACACAAAATCCTTAAAATACTTTACCATTTAATATTTTAGTAATCTTTTTTTAACTCCATAAATTAGACAGTATTATCGTTCTATATAGTAAAAATTGTTTAGAATTATCTAGATGTTTGATAAGAACTTTGTTTATCCTTTTAGTTGGGATCACATTCTTCTGCCAGAATTACATCTTTTAGAATTTCTTTTGATGAGCATCTATTGGTGCTCAGCTTTCTCAGTTTTTATTTGAAAATGTCTTTATGTCACATATGCGCTTGAAAGACAGTTTTATTGAGTGTAGAATTCTAGGTTGACAGTTATTTTCCCTCAGGTCATTGAGATATTGGATATTATTCCACTATCTTCTGACATCTCTTGTTGTTCTTGAGAAGTCAGCTGTCCATCTTGTTGTTCTTACATAGGTGATCTGTCTTCTCTCTCTGGCTGCTTTAAGAGCTTTTATTTATTCTGCTTAGTATATTTTAGGCTTCCGGTTCAGGACTTGTGTTCTTTGATGAATTTGGGAAATTCTCACCATTATCTTTTCAAATACGTTTGAAAAGTTTCTTCCCCATTTTCTCATTCCTTGTTAGGTATTTTCACTCTGTCCTCCTTGTCTTTTCACCTCTTTCATATTTTCTCTCTCTTAGTCCACCAATACAGGGTTATTTCCTTGACTCTATCTTCCAATTCATTAAATCTCTTTATGTCTACTTCTTAAAATTTGTCCATTGATTTTTTTTTTTTAACTTACAATTATTATTTTTCACTATTAGAAGCCCTCAAGTCTTTTTAAAGTCTTTTTTAAGTCTTTTGTTCCCTGATGGTATTTTCAAGCTTCTTCTTCATGACTTAAATGTATTTAACACAGTTATATTTTGTGTCTGAAAATTTCAATATTTGAAGTCTTTGCATTCTGATTTTCCTGTCATGTTTTTCAGTTCTTGCTAATGGGACCTTGTTTCCTTTGTCTTTTTTGACTGTAAGGTCATATTCCTTGTAATATCATGTGGGGAGTTCTTTTAACTTACATTGCTACAGAAAGGGTCTGCATTTACTTTTCTACTGGTTCCCCAGGAGTAAAGCAGCCTGAAACCACTTTAAATTAACTTCTTCACTATGTGTACCACACAGATATCATTAATTTGGACCACAAACTTGTGTGAGGACCAGTTTGTAGTTAGAAGTTCTTAGAAGAAATTCCCTGCCCTACCTCCACAGCCAGTGTTGAGGCAGGGGAGTTTCCTTCTTGACGTGTTAGCAGTAGATTTGTTTCTCATTGCTCATTCACCTTCACATTCAGGCTGGGGTCCCAGCTCTTTGCAGGGGCTCTAGTTGTACTCCCCACCTTCAGTAGGCCCTACATGTTCTGTTCTGTTCCACGCACTCAGTGTAGCCTTCAAAACTGAAGCAGAAACAATCAGGCCAAAGGCCAGCTTTGTCGTTCGCCTCCTCAGAGTCCTGCTTTTACTCCATTTTTACCTGCTGAGTATTCCTTATTTATTTATTATTTTGCCAATACAATGCCTTTAAACAAAATATATGTCTAAAAAGATATGGCATTTTGGTTGTTTTCATCAGGAGGGTCATTCATTCTTCCTGAAACAAGCTGGCTCATGTACTCTATGCTGTATGTCATTGCTGATCATTATATCTGGTTCTGATATGCTACTAAGTCACAGTCAATTCAAGGACAGATGTTGATACCTAAAGTTAAGTCTAGATGATAGGAAACTGGTGTGTGTTTGGCTTATTAGTATATCTGGTGGTTTTATTTTTTATTTTATGAATCTGATGGCACTAAATTTTCTTTATTCCCATCTGCCACACCACTACCACTAGTGAACCCAGTGAAATTGTATAAGTGTAGGAAACTATTTTGATTAATAAAATGATCCACCATTACTAATCCCTGTCAGCAGTTTGCTTTAACAATTGACTTCCCTTCCTTTCCAGCCTGATTACACGGATGCTACAGAGAGATCCCAAGAGAAGGGCCTCTTTAGAAGAGATTGAAAACCATCCTTGGCTTCAGGGAGTGGACCCTTCACCAGCCACAAAGTATAACATCCCCCTTGTGTCATATAAAAACCTCTCGGAAGAGGAGCACAACAGCATCATTCAGCGCATGGTGCTCGGGGACATAGCGGATCGAGACGCCATTGTAGAGTATGTGAGCCTCATCAGTACAGGGGCCATGGGTTTAGGATTCTTGGAATGGGTTCTCTTCTTAACTTGTCAGGGCCTGTGGACACTGTGTAATGCATAAAGTTCCCACTTGGCAGGGGTTATGTCATTTATCTCTAGAGTTCTTGGCCCAGAGCCTGGCTCATAGGTTTTATTATTTTTTTGTTTTTATTTTTGTACTAGTGAATAAGTAAACCATTGCTGGGTGGTGTCAGGGAGTCCTGTGGCCTTTCTCCCTCCTGACGGGTACGTTGGAATAGGCTGTTTTGTATCCCAGTGTGTACCTTGTCCATAGCTGTACCCTCTTCATCCTTGTGTCTTGCTCTGGTCCCCACAGTGAGCAGGGAGAATGGGACAGCACTGCAAGTCCTCTAAATCAGGGGTTGGCTTGTGGCCAGTCATACATTTTTGTAAGTAAAGTTTTAGTGGACTGCAGCCATGCCCATTTGTTCACATATTGTCCATGGCTACCTTGGGCTACAGTACCAGAGGAGCTGTGAGAGGGACCACATGGCCCACAAAGCCTCAAGTATTTAGTCTCCTTTAGAGCCCTTCCTGCAGCAACCTGGAACCCACCAGATACACAAGTTGTTAATCAAGTCCTTTAAAACCAGCCAGTTTTAATAACCCGAGAAGTTTGGAATCAAGGATAATATAAAGATGCAATTGCTTTAACAGTGATTCATTTCTATAAGAGTTCCTGTCTGTAAAAATATGAAGCATTTCCACAAATGAAAAGTCTAAAATTATTTAACCTGTTGAATGAAACAGTTAGGTATGATGGAAGGAGGATATACTTGGGGGGCAAAAAAGGGGTTCCTGTTGGGAGGGCCACTCTGGCAAGCTGAGTGGTCTGACCCAGTTACCTGACCTTGGGGAAGAGGAGCCTGTGGGTTGGATTTACAGATCTCTGCAGCAGGTCAGGCTGTCACACGTGACACCCAGAGGGTCAGACCAGAGGGCAGCCTCTGAAGAAAGGACATACCTTTAGGGTGTTTTTAGTACACTGGAAAGAAAGATTTATAAAAATAAACTCAGGTTCATAATTTTGGTTTAAGTACGCATTTCTACAGGTCTCTAAGAGTATTATGAGTTTGCACAGATTGATCCACAGCTACTTAAATGACCTAAACAGACAGAGAAGAGCAGGACACTTGCTATTCCTGCCAAGGACGCTCACTTTAGGAATGTGTAGAAAATGATTTTTGAGTGGAGAAGAGGCTGTTCGTATCTTCCTGAATTGGCTTAATGTTCTTAGCTTAAATAAATACATGCAGTTGTGTCCTTTAGAACTATTTAATTCATGCCAGTTCAATTATAAATCCAAAAGGAGGGGCAGTTTAAACGGTTCAGGTGATTCCTGTGCCCATCCACTAGTGAGCATGTGCTGTGCTCCCAGCTAGTCTCGGGTCTTGCCTGCTGCTCACATGACGAGCATCTCCTCATTCTGAGGGTGATTCCTGAGTGCAGAGACACACATTGGGTGGTCCCTGAACACAAGTCAACGGCTTTATCCAGTGCTCACCTGGAGGAACCACTCTAGGACGTTGTTCTGACTCCTGCGTTTCACTTGGGTCTTGCTTTGGAATCTCTCGCCTCAGCCCATCCTGCCCCCATTAGTTGTGGCCCCACTGTACATCTTGTGAAAAGTGATCCCTATATTGCTTCTTTCACAAGTGTTCATTGTGTATTTTCACTAACTATGGAAAGTTCCTGAAAAGCATAATTACGTATGCCTTGTGGATCCTCTGCGCACTCATGCCATGTCCCCCGACAGGCCAGCTGCAGGGTAGCAGGCAGGGCCCCAGCCCCTCTCCTGCACAGTGCCCAACCAGACTAAGTACTCAGAGAGCGTTGCTTTTGAAATGGATGAATGAATACATAGATTTTATTCAAAGAAAGGCTAATGACAGGTTCTCAGTTACATTAGTAGTTCATTAATTCTAAAATGCCAGTAAAAACAGTGTAAAAATAAACTTTTCCTAATTTTTTGATTGATACCAGTGTTTCAGTGCACATTCGTAGAACTCACTTCATACTTCTAGTGGAAGCAAGTAAGCCAATTTAATGAAAACAAACACTTTGACACACATTAAATTTTTGGATAATGTGTACATTCTTAGAAGCTTCATTACCTTTTGTTATGCATCTAAAACTGACGTTCAGCTTAGCTACTGTCAGCATTTTGGATTTCTTACTAATTGAACATTTTTATGCAGTTTTTTTTTTTGAATTTGAAGAGTGATCTAAATACTCATTTTTTTTCTTGTTTTTGTATTTTTCTTATTTTAAACATTCTGGGTCATTGGATTTCATTTGCTTGTACTTAAAAAAAAATCAGTTCTGTTTGTAAAAAACAAACCTGCTGGTGTGGCTTATATTTGCTCTCCCTTATTTCCTCAGAGCCCTGGAAACCAACAGGTATAACCACATCACAGCCACTTACTTCTTGCTTGCTGAAAGGATCCTGAGGGAAAAGCAAGAGAAGGAAATACAGACCAGATCTGCAAGCCCTAGCAATATCAAGGCCCAGTTTAGGTGAGAAAAAAATCTTCACTGATTTTAGTAAGTTAACGTTTTGAAATAGTGAACTTTTTTTTTTTAACGCTTTCTTACTCTGTGGGCCAAGAGTATGAACAGTGATGGCAGCCTCATTAGAGAGGCCATGTGTGGGCTCTCCATGTGCATGGGGTCTTAGTTCCTCTGTCACCAAGGACACCTTCCTCTTCTGGGCTCAGTGGGGAGAGGGGCTGCGGCTCCTGGCCTAGCCAGGAAAATACGTTTGGAGAAGCAGCCTCAAGCCAGAGTGTCTGTCAGCTATTTTCATTAAACTTCCAGATCTGACATGTATAAATGTGTTATTTTCTTTAATTTTTCATTTCAGGAGCAAGGCTGAATTTTCCCTCCGTTATTTGAAATAATTTTTAAAAAAATGTAGGACATTTCTGTGCCACGATCTTATCTCGGGATTTTAGAGATTTGACAGATCAGCTAGTTGATTTATTAGCTGCTTGACCTTGGGAGGTCACTTAACCTCTCTTATGACTCAGCTTGCTGATCTGCAAAATGGGAGTAATAATACTGTTTACCTCCTGGGGTTGTGGTGAGGGATAAGTGAATTTATATGTGAAGTACTTTGAACTGGGCTCCTGAGTTTGCTGTCATTGTTATGAATATCGCACCACTATATGGTCTTTGGTAAAGTAGTAAGTGTGCTCGCCCCTCTTCTTTTCTTCTCCTTCTCACCCACCTCCCTACTTTTCTTTGTCTTCTGCCATATTATCTTTCCATTTAAAATCAAAGCATGGGAAAGGTTACTTTTTTATGTCATCATTATGAAATTTATTTAGAATTTATCTTTATTCAGATAAAGTAATCAGTGGAATTGTAGTGATTTAAAAACAGAAGGATGCTCCTGATTCTGAATAATTCTCTGCTTGTACATCCAACTAGATATGAATACATGTGTGTGAATATGTAATAATAATTATTTAAAAGAGTAAGAAAACCATCCGATTTTAAATCACTAGCAGTCAGCCTGCCATGTGTGGGTTTGGGTGGATGACAGAGAAAAGAGAAGAAAACATTCCCGAGTGGCCAAAGACTAAAGACTTAGAAGTCTAGTGTAACTGGAGAATGAATTTAGTGACTTCATTTATACCCTGGATGTATTCTTCTGTGATGAAAACCAGGCACTCTGTCTGGTGTCTGCTTGGAAGAGGACTGAGCCCTGGGCAGCGAGGGGCCTCTTGAGCATGAGACAAACCAGGAAAGTGACGCTGAGAGGTTCGGGTCGCCTCGTCCTGACCCCAGCCCTCCAGCAGGAAGAGTAGCCTCAGGGCAGAGTCACCGCACCCCAACTGAGTCTGGAGCCACCGCAGCCTTTTGGAGAAGCAAATATTTAGATTTGAACTGCTTTCTGTTCAGTGAAACAGATCAAAACTCAATCTAAAGTTGATTAAATATGTAAATGAGTTAAATTGGCTTTACTTTGTTATAGAAATTACAGAGCCAACAGTGGCTATAAGGAAATATCAGAGCCTTCTGCACAGTTTTCTTTTAACCCTCCCGGGGATTCTGGAGTAGAGGTGCTGTGAGGGCCTCTCATCCTCCTGCGGCCCACAGCCCATGGCCCACGGGCTGGTGGTGGGTGACTGCTTACTTGCCTTCTCTTTATTGTCACTGTGGCTTTGTTGTCAAAATGGTGGACCTAACTTGGTTCCATTGCTGGGTACGCTTTGGGGTCAGAGTGACCTGGGATGTAGAAACCTGGACCTAGTCAGGAGATGGGTGTTTAAACCAGCATAGAGAGTTGTAGGGGACAGGAGTGGGCAGTCAAGCCAGGGAGAGCCAGCCACAGCGAGTGGATACATTCTTTGGCCCTGTCAGTGTGGGGTGGACACCTGATGTGGTCTGTTAGAAGAGGCCTTGAGAAGTCCTCCAGGGAGCTGACCTCAGCACAGGAAGGGGTTGGTGCCCGCTCCTCTCAGAAACTAAGTGGGAGAACCACTGAGGCCTGACTGCAAAGGTCCCGTCTCTTCAACAGGCCATCATTCAGAGGACTTCAGAGGTCGCAGAGTGAAGCCACTGCCCTGGGGATTAGTAACCATGGACCCCAACCTAGATGTCACTGTCTTTAAGCCTGTGTAACCTTGGGCAGGTTACTTACCCTCTCTGTGTTTTGATTTTTTCATCTGTAAAAGGGGATAATAATAGCACCTACCTCATGGGACTGTGGTGGGATTAAATGAATTAATCCCTGTCAGGCTCTCACAGCAGAGTTGGCTCTAGTGAGCACTCAATGATTGTGAACTCTGTCATCAGTGTGACTCATTTCCAATTCTTGTTAGCAGTCTTTCTTCTCTTTCCTTAAGATAAGCCATGATTTTCTCCCTCTGGCTGTAAAGATTACTTATTTAGTCTAGCACAGCATTGGGCTCAGATACATTCTCAATAAATGTGAGCTATTTAACAATTTGCTTTACTCATATAAATAATAAGAGCCGTTGGTTCAGAAGCGGCTGACAGAGTGACCACTGTAGCTGTAGTGTTTACGCATCTTGTTTCTGGGGGTCATTCTGAGAGGGGTTTTGGCTTTCTTTTAAGTTGAGGGGGGAGGAGAGGAGAGAAGAGCCTCCATGACATCTGTGCCCCGCCTCATCCTCCAGTGGATTGGCTGCTGCTCTGGTGGGTCAGACACGCTTCCAGCACCTCACCTCCCACCACAGGGCTTCCGCACTGATTGCCCAGGTGAAGTTTTGAGTGGCTGCTCTTTCAGGAACAGAGGAAGGTTATGTGCAGTTCTCCAGGACCACGATGCTCACCAGGGGTTTGTACATTTGTGTTGGTGGAGGACAGATGACTTGTCCAGAGACACTGCTTGCCCTCAGATGCATTGAACACTATGCTCAGCTTTTTTTATAAACTACCAAGCAGTGACCAGCAAATGGACCCACTCCATCCTTGAGGGAGAGGATAAAGCTCTGAGTGGAGGGAAAGAGGTCTGTTATAAATCCCTATGAGTTTTTTAAAGCTCTAGATTTAATTGGGTTTTATTTCTAGGATAACATGATTGGTGTGAAATGAAAATGTCATAGTGTGGAAGTGGCTGTTTTAAATGTCTCTAGCATCTCCTGTTGCCCTGGGCAGAGAGAACAGTTGAGAATTCCAAGATGTTTATTCAAAACAGGGTAGAGACTTCATTTTCCAAAGTCTTTTTCTTTGGCTACCAAGCCATGTTCTTGTTAATTAGGTGACTCCAGACTGGGGAATAAAATCAAAGTTTAAATATTAGTGGATTTTGCTCTCTAGTACTCTTGTGTGGGCATTTAAAAATATATTTATATTTAGCTTTTTCAGTGCATTTTTTAATTGGTGAAGAAGAGACGTATGTATGCCAATATACATTACTTTTCTCTACAGTATTCTCATATTTAAACCCATTAAACTGTTTCCATTTATTTTTGTAAACATCAAACTTTTACTCCATTCTGTAATATCTGGAGGACTGGAAATTTCAGGTGAATTTTATTAGCAATAATATACCTTCAAAGGCTGTGATCTAAGAGCCAAAGGAAAAAAACGTGTGTGGTGTTCAAGTTTTGCTCTGGTGATAACACCCTTGTGCATTTTAAAAAGGTTTTTCTTGTGGTATACAACTTTCGTGTAGAAAAGGTGGAGTAGCTCTTTGCCCCCTCTCTTCTGACAGCTGTGATGAAGTTTTCGTTTGGCCAGTAAGCCACAGACTGAACCATGTTTCAAAACCACATTTGCCCTTCTGGTGTCCTTGCTGATGTTTACAGGATGTTGAACGGGTTTGCAAGGCTACTTTTTCTTTTTCTTTTTTTTTTTTTTTTAACTTTGTGGATTTTGTCCCAGTAAGTATATACAATGTCCTTTAGTAAAGTCTGCATATTATTACATAGCTTTTCTTTTTCCAATCTGTTACATAGGCAGTCATGGCCAACCAAAATTGATGTACCCCAGGACCTTGAGGATGACCTCACGGCCACTCCTTTGTCCCATGCAACTGTCCCTCAGTCTCCAGCTCGGGCTGCCGACAGTGTCCTCAATGGCCACAGGAGCAAAGGCCTGTGTGACTCGGCTAAGAAAGACGACCTCCCTGAGTTGGCTGGACCAGCACTCTCCACGATGCCCCCCGCAAGCTTGAAACCCACAGCCAGTGGGCGGAAGTGTCTGTTCCGGGTGGAAGAAGATGAAGAGGAAGATGAGGAGGACAAGAAACCCATGTCCCTGTCAACACAAGTGGTTTTGCGCCGGAAGCCGTCTGTGACCAACCGCCTGACATCGAGAAAGAGTGCTCCTGTCCTCAACCAGATCTTTGAGGAAGGGGAATCTGATGACGAGTTTGACATGGATGAGAACCTGCCTCCCAAACTGAGCAGGTTAAAGATGAACATTGCTTCCCCGGGCACAGTTCACAAACGCTACCACCGGAGGAAAAGTCAGGGCCGGGGCTCCAGCTGCAGTAGCTCGGAGACCAGTGATGACGACTCTGAAAGCCGACGGCGGCTTGATAAAGATAGCGGGTTCACCTACTCCTGGCATCGCCGGGATAGCAGCGAGGGGCCCCCTGGCAGTGAGGGGGATGGTGGGGGCCAGAGCAAGCCGAGCAATGGCAGCGGAGGGGTGGACAAGGCCAGCCCCAGTGAGAACAATGCCGGCGGGGGCAGCCCTGCCAGCGGCTCTGGCGGCAACCCCACCAACACGTCGGGCACCACACGCCGCTGCGCCGGCCCCGGCAACTCCATGCAGCTGGCCTCGCGCAGTGCCGGGGAGCTCGTGGAGAGCCTCAAACTCATGAGCCTCTGTCTTGGCTCCCAGCTGCATGGGAGCACCAGGTACATTATTGATCCACAGAATGGCTTGTCGTTTTCCAGTGTGAAAGTCCAGGAGAAATCCACGTGGAAAATGTGCATCACCTCCATGGGGAATGCGGGGCAGGCCCCTGCAGTGGGCAGCATAAAGTTTTTCTCTGACCACGTGGCAGACACCACCACTGAATTAGAACGGATAAAGAGCAAGAACCTGAAAAATAATGTGCTACAGCTACCTCTGTGTGAAAAGACCATCTCTGTGAACATCCAGCGGAACCCTAAGGAGGGTCTGCTGTGCGCCTCCAGCCAGGCCAGCTGCTGCCACGTCATTTGACTGTGGGCCCAGCCTGGCCGCTGGCAGCTTCCTGCTCAGAGCAGTGAAGACCGGCTCACTTCACTGTTCCCTTTTCGGTTTTACTATTTTAAAGCGGGCAATTATTTATTACTTTTTCATTTGTTCGCCTGACGATGTGACAATGCATGGTCTTTGTGCATGCTGCTAGACACTTCTTTTCCAGCCGAAAAGTCTATTGTGTAATTTTTACATTTATAATTTTAATGTGGATGATCAGGATTAAATTAAAGTGTATATTTGGAACCTGATATAAATGGAGCACTTAGAAATTTGATGTTCTGCACTTAAACTAGAGAGAGAGAAAAAAATGTTTTTGTTTCCTTGTAAGAACCTAAATTCCTGTCCTGACCTTCTGTGAAACGGAAACTCCGTGCTCTGAGGCACACTCTGGTGTCTGAGACGGAACCAAAGCAATAACGTTGCGATGTCGACAAGCCTGGAGCCCGCGAGTGTGCGCCCCACCTTCCGAGGCCTGTGCAGAGCCGATTACAGCGAGCGTCTGCACTGAGAACCTTAAAACCATGAGCTCAGTGTCCCCACACCTGTGTGTCTTAAGCTATCGTGTGAAAAAAAGTTTGGCCTCTTAAAATTGAACTGAAAAAGATTTTCTTATTTTGTAATAGGTGAGATAAAGTACTTAGATGTATAAGGCAGCTTCCCCTGTAGTGGTCAGTTACAAGCAGACAATCTTAACTGTGTAATGTGATGAAGTGAACTGATGATGTCTTAGCTCTACTTAGGGAGTGTGTGTCTGTCTAACAGACACAGAGATGCTTGGTGTAAACTCCTTCCTGTAGGGCACACCCCAGGTTTCCTTTAAAACCATGTAGACAGAAGAAACTACAGGGCCTAATATGGAAGCACAGGTGCAGAGAGGTTGGCAAAGTCAAAGTCGCATGAATTTAAAAAAAAGAAAAATGGGACTTGATTTTTAGGAGTTTGGTAATTAGGTTGTCTTTTTTGTTATTTCCATTCTTTTACATTCTTTAAGTCAGTTGTGAAAATTGGCTGATGAAAAATTACACCTAAAAGGGTAAAATTTACACATACAGCAAACAAAAATGCACAAAGCCTGCTTTGTTTTTGTTTTGTTTTTGCTGGAAGTGGTTTTCCCTTTGCCTTCCTGCCAAAACAATAATCAAAGAACTCTTGCTTTAAACTGTTCCTGTACAAAGACTACTTTTGACCAGATAATCATCTTTTGTGGCTTTTTATCTTATAGGAGATAGTATATTGCAGATTGCTAATTTTGGAAGGGGCTGGATGCTACTTTTTCATGCTGTGTCCTAGGGGTCTTAAAAGCAGTGCTTAGCAACATTGGTGATAGGATGTGGCTCCGCCCCAGGGCCTTCCCACGCTCAGCAGTCTCCCGTCATCTGACGGTCACCTAGTCTGTAGAGTGGGCAGAGCACCAAAGGATGGCATTCCATTGGTCACAGTTTCTCCAAGTACACACTGGCTCTGCTACGCTAGGATTCATATATTTTACTCAGAACTCTGAATTTCACAGTATACTTACTAAACTAAGTAAAGATGAAACTTAAAATACTTATTTTACTTTCTAGATCTAGGCTAGATATGTTTTATGCTACAGCTCTAGTTCATTGTGATATTTATAATTGAAAGCTACAAGAATAGATGTGTGGGTGAAGCCATAGAACATATTTGCTTGAAATTCTTGAGCAGGGATCTTATAAAGGGCCAGAAATAAGATGTGTGGTTCACATAGAGAGTGAGCAGAACATCTGTATTAAACGTAGGAGAGAAGTTGATGAAGGGCATTGGCAATAAACTCTTTGTTGCAGCTGTTTTCCAAGTAATGTAAATACTTTTTCTTGTGATTATGTATAGCCTTGGAATGGCACCTTTTAACTAACCCATATGTGTTTGGTTTCCAATGGTTTTTTATATTCAGATGTATATATGGTGCTCACTTTAGGATCAGCAGTGTTGACCATTTATGCTGCATAGCTGTATTATAGCCTTATTAGTTGTGTGTGGTTGGTTGACCCTCTGGGTCTACAAATGTTAGTCTGAGTGGCGTCTTACGTATTTGTTCATAAGTGAATGATTGTGCATGTGTTGTATGTCATAGTATGTCGTCACATAAAAGGGAGGGAGCGAATAACCATTACATTAATATTGGACCAAACTACTTACTTGTTCTAAATGGTTTCTTGTACCCCTTAACCTGTCTTCAGAAGTTGCTTAGAGTTATAGTGTGTAAATTAAATATTGTGGAAAAACAATTAGTCTTGTATTTGTGTGTGTGTGTATCTATATGTCTGTATATATATATATAAAAATATAAAGTTATGTACTTCTGGCAGTTCTATCTGTATTTAAAGATGTGACAATCTTAACACTGATTTTAGGAATAGCTGTGAGACTAAATCAAAGATATCCCTACCAAGTAAGAATTAATATGTTTTAAGAGGGTACAGAATTATCAGCTGATTTGGTCAGTTGCTTCCATTGCTGGTTGATTTTCCTCATTGTATAAACATTGACAGGTATGTGACAAATGGGAAAAAAATGCAAATAATAAAGTGGCATATTGGTGTTCAGCAATACAAACTGCGTCTCATGTTCTGTTTTTTCTCATGAATGCAGCTTTCTATAGTCCCAGCCTGGCTTAGACCCAACTTGCCACATCCTGCACTGCCAGATGTGACTGAAAAAATACAATCATGACTCTTCTTGCTTTAAACTGATGACCACAAGTCTCATGTAGGCCTCAGGACTGCCCATTAATTACACTTTATTTCCCCAATTCATCTGCTGTCCTCACTCGGCTGGTCATCATGCTCCCCTAATAACTGAATAAACAGAAGCAATGAGAACTGCCACAAGCTCTCACTTGTACCTTCCTGCCTTGGTGTGTATCCACACGCCCTGCCCTTCCTCCTGATAGTGTGAGTCCAAGGTCAATTCCTTCACTCACACCTTGAGACTTTATAGGTATAAGTGAGGCAGCTGTGAGGACTTGATTCGTCATTCTCTTCCTTCTCTTGTATTATCAATCTTTGCTTTCCTAATAGATCATTCCTAACAGCAAACAAAACAAACATGATTTTATTCCCCTATCTTAAAAAAATGTGTTTGTTGTCCTCTAGCTGTTGCCACATTTCTCTATTCCTCTTGTCCACTCTTGAACCTTCCAATCAGGCTCTTGCTCCTATCACCCCACCAAAACTGCTTTGCTCAAGGAGCGATGACCTCCATGTGCTAAATCCAGTGGTTAATTTTTAAAAACGGCTTTGAGATGTAATCCACATACCACATAATTCACCAGTTTAAATTGTACAATTCAATGGTTTTTAGTATATTCTCAGAGTTGTGCAACCATTACCATAAACACAAAGAGAAATTTTGTACCCCTTAGCACATTCTCCCTTTCCCCTCAACTCACCAGCCCAGCCTCAGCCCCAGGCAACCAGGGGTCAATTTCAATCCCATGTTAGCATTTGATGAGTTGATCACTCTTCCTTGTAAACTTTCCATTGTTCAGGACCCCACTTCTACCTTGCTGTTCCTTAGTCCACTAGCTCCTCATTCTCCAACCTCTAAACTTGGAATACCCCCAACGTTCAATTCTGGATCCTTTCTCTATTTGCACTTAGTCTCTTCATGATCCGATTCAGTCTAACATCTCTGTGCTGACAGAACACAAAAATATATTTAGCCCACATCTCTTCTAGGAACACCAGATTCCAACCACCTATTTGACTTATCTAGTTGGATGTGTCTAAAAAGTACCTCAGTTTTTACAAGTCCAAAACTCCTAATCTTTCCCTCAAATCCTTCCCTCCTAATGCTCCCCATCTACTAAATGGCAACTCTAGACCTTCATTAGTTTTGCACAAGTCAAAAATCATGGCGTCACCCTTCACTCTGTCATCTCGACATCCAATCCAACAGCAGATCTTATTCACCATTCAAAAACTGACCCCTTCTCCCTGCCTCCACTGCTAACACTCTGGTCCATAACACCATTATTCATCTGGACAACTGTAAATGCCTCTTAGACTGTCTTGCTGCTTTTGCTCTTTCCTTTGGCTTGTCTATTCATTCAGCAGTGTGAGTGATTTTTATTTTTTTAATTTTAATTTTATTGCTGAGGAAGAGTCACCCTGAGCTAACATCTGCTGCCAATCTTCCTCTTTTTTTTTTTTTTTGCTTGAGGAAGATTAGCCCTGAGCTAACATCTGTACCAATCTTCCTCTATTTTATATGTGGGTTGCCACCACGGCATGGCTGACGAATGGTATAGGTCCGCACCTGGGATCTGAACCTGCAAACCCAGGCTGCCGAAGCAGAGCATGCTGAACTTATCCACTAGGCCACAGGGTCGGCCCCATGAATGATCCTTTTAAAAGCTCGATCGTGTCATGTTTTGAAAGATGTTTAATTTCCAAATATTTGGAGATTTTTCACCTTAGTTTCTGTTACTAATTTCTAGTTTAATTCTGTTTTGGTCAGAAATCATGCTTTGTATGATTTAAATCTTTTTCAAGTTACTGAAACTTGTCTTATGGCCCAGGTAATGGCCTATCTTGGTGAATGTTTTCGTGAGTGCTTGAAAAGTGCTATTGTTGGTAAAGTGTTCTAATCATATCAATTAGTTCAACTTGGTTGATAATGTTATTCAAGTCTTCTATATCCTTACTGATTTTCTGTCTCATATCAATTACTGAGAGAGGAGTGTTGAAATCCAACTATAATTGTGGGTTTGCTTATTTCTCCTTTTAGTCCTATCAATTTTACTTCATGAAAGTTGAAGCTCTGTTGTTAGGTACATACACATTTAAGATTGTTAAATCCTTTTGATGAATTGATCCCTTTCGTTATTATGAAATGTTCCCCTTTATCCCTGGTAAATTCTTGTCATGAAATCTACTTTATGTGATACTGATATAGGCACTCTAGCTTTCTTTGACTTATGGGAGTATAGCTTTTTAACTTATGGGAGAATATCTTTTTACTTTTAACCTATCTGTGTCTTTATACTTAAAGTAGGTTTTTGTTTCTTTGTTTTCGTAGACAGCATATAGTTAGGTCTTGCTTTTTTATCCAGTCTGCAAATTTTTGCCTTCTATTTGGAGTGTTTAGACCAATTACATTTAGTGTAATTATCAATGTGGTTGAGTTTAAATCTACCATCTTTCTAGTTGTTTTCTATTTGTTTCATCTGTTCTTTGTTTCTTTTTCCATCTTTTACCATCTTCTTTTGGTTTAACTGAGTACTTTTTATTGGCATATTGGCTGTGCCTCTTTTATTTTTTAGTGGTTGCTGTAGGGATGTATATATATATATATATATATATTTATATATAAAATCCCTGTCTACCTTAAAATAATATTACTTCATGTAGAACATAAGAACTTTACAACTGTATGCTTCCATTTTTCTCCTATTCTTTGTGCTGTTCTTGTCATACATTTTATTTTTACATATGCAAAAATATTTTTACTTTAAATAGTTTTAAGAGATGAAAGATGAGGGGAAATAGTCTCATTTTACCTACATCTTTATCATTTCCAGCACTCTTCATTTCTTTGTGTAGATGCATATTTTGGTATTTTACTTCTGCCTGTAGAACTTTAAAATTTCTTATAGTGCTGGTCTGCTGACAATACATTCTGTCAGCTTTTGCTTGTCTGAAAAAGTATTTTTATTTCATTCATGAAGGATATTTTCATTGGGTATAGAACACTCTAGGTTGACAGTTTCAATGCTGGACACTGTGAATTTTACATTGTTGAGTGCTGGATTTTGTTTTCACATAAGTGTTGGATTTCATTTTGGTGTACAGTTACTTGGAATCAATTGGATCCTTTTGGGTCTTGCTTTTAAAGTGTGTTAGGACAGATCCAGAGCAGTCTGCAGGGCTAATTTGGCCCACCACTGAGGCAGTACCCTTCTAAGCACTCGACCGAAGTCTTTCACTCTGGCTGGTGGGAACATGAACTATTTCCAGCACTGTCCAGCCCACTGCTTTCCAGGCTCTTTCTCCAGCCTCAGGTAGTTTCCTCACACACAGGTGCTGATCAGCACTCAGTCAAGGACTTCGCAGATTCCAGAGCTCGCTCACTCTCTGTGCAGCAGGATACATCAGACTTCAGGTCCTTCTACCCCTGCAGCTGCCTCAGTGGCGGGCCAAATTAGCAGGGGTGGGGGTTCCTCAGACTTCTGGGGTCTGGGGAGGGATAAATGAGAAGGGGAAATGGGATTTAGCGATTCTCTAGCTAATGGGACCCAAGCACATTGTGACTGCGAGGGAGTCATTTGTATTTTTGAGGACCCCTGACTCCAGAACTGAGCATTTGATGGACATCCCACTCCAAGCAAGGTGTTACAGGTGGGGAAGTCAGGAAGCAAAAAAAAGCTGAATCTGGGTCCTTGTGAGTTCATAATGACCTTGGGGAAGAAACAGGGATTTAAATTAACACCAGATGACGATCAGAGATGGTGACATGTTGCAGGGCACTGCTGTGAGGGTCAGGAGAGTTCCAAGAAGGGTGGAGGAGTGAGTGTGCAGGGGAGAGAGAATTGAAAAGCGGAGCAGGAGTGGGATCATTGGCTCCTGTGCGAGCCAAGGGGAAAGGAGTGGACTTTGCTGAGAGAGAAGAATCCATTTTCCTTCTTGACTCCTTTATCCTTTCACAAGGACTCCACGCTTTCTGGATTGGAAGCCTGGAAGAATCGGAGGCCTGGGGGGCACTGCTGAGCAGAACGCCAGTGTTCAGGTGAAGAGGAGACTGACTCAGTATCCCCCTGTGCACAGCCTGCAGTCACTCAGGGCCCGTGCTTAGAAAGGCCTCTCTCAGTTTAATGCTCTGCTCTTAGTTTGTTGTCTGGAAATTCTTAATAACTTTCGAACAAGGGTGCTGCTTTTTCATTTTGCACTGGGCCCTGTGGATTATACCCCTGGCCGAGGGACTCCTTTGTAGATCTGAACTCTGCAAGAATGGAGGAGGGTGATCTTAACCCTGAGAATGGGAGACTTTGGTGAGAGCAGAGGCCCAGGGAGAACAGCAAAAGCCAGAGACAGAAGCCCAGGGGCCACCTCAAGTGTGAGGGCAGAGGAAGCAAGGAGCGGAGGGCCGCAGAGTGGGAGACCAGCGGGTGAGCCGGAGAACTTCTTACTAAGGCTGTGTGGTCTGTGGACCAGCTCTGAGCACTGTGCTGCTCTGGGGTCCAGGAGATGAGAGATGGCAGCAGGTCCTACGGAGGCCTCTCTGAGAAGTGTCAGGAGAGAGGTGGAAGTGATAACAGTGAGGGCCGGGTGTTACTGTGACAGCGCCCCACAGAGAGGGCTGGGCAGGTGGGTGCATTGCCCCACTTCACTGTCGGGGCACTGAGGCTCAGAAAGGTAAAGGGCCGCCCAAGGGCACACCACTGATCCCACCCCAGAGCCCACCCCTCAGGTTGCCCCTAGATGGGCAGAGGTGAGGCACTGGATGACACTGTCTCCATGTTGCCTTGGACCTTCCAGTACCAGAGGGCTGGGCAGAGCAATATTAAGGCATTGGACTATAGGGTTCCACTTTAAACCACACTGGAGCCCTTATATAACATATGTATATGCATCTTGTTACCTTTCTAATGCCTGAAAAATTCCCAATTCTGTGACACATCTGGTCCTAAGGGATGGTAGGCGTGTAGATGAGACCAGGTGGGGCAGCTTATTATTTACCTCATGATGAGAGATCATTTGGATTCAGGGGCTGAAACCTGGTCTCATAATATTTCCCAAAGAATTCTAGCATGCTGAAGCTTCTCTGGGCTGGATGGCTAGGACCCACCGTCTGGAAGGAAATTGGGACCGGGGGAGAAGTGTCTCTTGGCTCCTAAGATGCCTGTGGTCTGTTAGGAATCGGTATCTTCAACATGTTTGTGTAGGAAGCACAGCAAAAACCTGGACCAGTAGACACAGTTTAGGTGGAAGTCTGCCACATCGTTGAGTTGATTCAGGTTATTACTGCAAATCCCAACCTGCATCCTTCCTTCAGTTGCAGCCCAAACGCCAGGGGCTGCAGAGCTATTTCTAGCTGGTGAGCAGCTGCTGCAGCTAACTGCTCATCAAGAGCACCGTGAACAGGCAGGGCACCCCCAGGATGGCAGGCAGTTGGGCAGATCCTGGAAGGCAGTCGTTAGTACCACGCTCTTGGTACCCCCGTCTTTATTCAGCTGATTCCATCTGCAAAGGACAAACCCTGTGGTGCCAGTTTTTGGCCTTGTGTTCTGAGGTTGGGAGGGGCAGAGGTCACTTTAAGTGGGTCTTCAGTCTCCATTAGGATGGAGACATATTTGGTTTCCATTCTTCGAGCCAGAGAGCTACGTACAGGGAGGTATGTATCTGCATCCACATTGAGTTGCCCTCTGGTTAATTACTTAGCACTCTGCCATCGTTTTCCTGGTATTGAGCAGCACTTTAATCTGATGATTTGGCTGCAAGCTCTTCACACCTTACCCAGCTCTGCTCCTTCTGCATCCTCCTGCCTGGGCCCCGGTGCTCTCAGGTGTAAACGGGAGAGGACAATGGGTAGGTGGAAGGAGCCGTGCGATCCAGGGAAGTTCACCAGCACTGTAAAAGGTCCTGAGAGGAGGCCACGATTTCTGTGAGCCACGTGTCATCAGTGTGATCGGTGCCACAAGCTGAAGGGAAAATGCCCTCATACCTGTTTTACTTTTTTTTAATCATGTGAGGCCCACATACCAGTCAGCAGGAAGCCCAGCATCTCCTCCCTCCTGAGTGGAGGCAACTCCTCCTCTGGACTGCCTGAGTATCCCAAGGGCTTACGAAGGGTCGGGGGAGATGCCAGTCATCCATGCCAGGCACTGAGGGAACTGGAGTCTCTTTGGCCCTGTACCCTGTTGCTCATCTCCCCCAGGTCCTGTTCAGGCCCAGGGGTGCTTGTCCAGTGGGTGGGGAGGTCCTTGCTGCTCCAGATCCCTAACAGACCACGGAGGCCCCCACCTGGCACTGTGATGACAAGGCAGCAGGGAAGCGCCTTTAGCATCAGCTCCTTCTGGAGAGAAACCAGCAAGGCCTCTCCCCGCACTGTAGTTCTCAAACTTCAGTGTGCAACAGCGTCCACTGGGGGCACCCTCAAAGATGTGGACTCCTGGGCAAAACTGCCAAGATCCCATTCCTCAGGCCTCGGCTGACCTGGGTATCTGCACTGAACAAGGTCCAGGTGATTCTCTCTCCGGGGTCTGTGGCCACACTCTGAGGACTCTGAGGCCCAGTTGCTGAGCCTGGCCTACAGCCATGTGGCCCTGATCCTGGCCTCACTGCCCACCTGGTGCAGGCCTTGGTTGGGGCCCCCCCGGCTGGCTCACAAGAGCTTCTAACTTGGACTCTTAGAAAAAGTTGGGATGAGCAGCGTCCCCCACACCCTTCCCAGGTGCCAACTTTCGGATCGACGAGACGACCACCAACAGGCCTCCTGACAGGACCAGGACAAGCATCTTCCCTCCTCTGAAGAGGCTGTGGCCCCTCTCGTGGTTGGGACGAAAGCTGAAGGCTTTCCCAGCTGAAGGCAGAATCCTGAGAACACAGCTGCCCTGGCGGAGGGGCGTCTTTCTTCCAGGCTCCGATGGCTCCCTGGAGGTGCTGGTGGGTCTAGCTTCTATCAGGTCCCCTTCTTTTCAAGCCACCCTGGGTGGGGCGTGGGGGGCATGGAGGGAAGCCTGGAGCCTGCCAGCCTCTTCAGACTTGGCTGACCAGTGACAAGTTCACCAGGGCCTGTCAGCTGCTGTTTGCCGAGGCCCGGCACCAGGCGCTGTCCTTGCAGGGCTGTGGGATTCTTAACTCCGTAAAGAAAAGTCTGGACCCCGGGGCTCTCGTTCTGTGGCCTTTGGCCTTCCTCCTATTGTTGCTAGTGTCCTGCTGGAAGAAGGGCAGGAGCTGCAGGGGTCAGGGCTGAGGAGAGAGTGTGGGCAGAAGGCTTGGTGCCGGCTGCAGGCACCCTCCGGGCAGCCGTGACGTATGTGGGCTGTGGAGAGTGGGCCACTCCGCTGCGAGAACTGGGGGAAGTCACTTAACTCTGTGTGCCTGTTTCCTTGTCTATAAAATAGGGATGATGTGAGGAAAGTGAGGCGCAGATGTGTATGCAGGAGGACAGTGGGCTCCTGGCCTCCAGCTTCACTGTAGGGCTGGGTATCCCTAACCATGGGCTTCTTGTTTCCCCCAAAAGCCACTAAGATAAAGATTTGTTCTCAAGTCTGAGCTTTTGAGCTGCTGCCGGGGATGTGACCACCAGTGGGGAGAGAAGGGTCCACTGCCTGACCCTCCCACCCCGAGGCAGCAGCCCCAGTGGCTGGGCTCTGCCAGCACAGGCCCAGGCCTGACCATAGGGCTGCTCTGGGGTCTCTCTGTGGGCCTCTGGTGTGGGGACTTCCTTGCTTAAGAGGGGGTACCTGTGTGGGACATGACAGCCCAGGTGCTTGCCCAAGGGGTGCCAGATAATTGTCAGCAGCACAGAACTAAATGTCATGGCTGGTTGTGAGAGAGGAGAGTAGGGCTGAGAAGTGAGTCAGGCCTGGGGCCAAACCACACTGGGGCCAAGGCCCACTGACAACCTGTGAACTTGGTGACAGTTTGTATCTTATGCCTTGAGGGAGGTGAGTTAGGGGTGAGTGTGACAGTCAGGGGACACACCTGACCTAGGGCTGCCCACACGGTGAGGCAAAAAGCAGGGCTCGTGGCCTGGCCCTGCCCAGCAGCCTCGGGTGTGCAGGCCTCCCAGCAACTTGGAGAAGCAGCCCTTCCCCTGAGTTTCCCGCCCAGCGAGGGCCTGTCTGCGGCTGAGCTCGTCTCCTGGGCCCCTTCCCAGCAGGGCCAGCGGGATGGGGCATCAACCCTCGGGCTCCGGGCTCTCCCCAGGTGGCAGAGGCTCTTTTCCCAGGCCCTGCCCACACGCGGCTCTCCCCTATCCTGTCTACAGCCGTTTGGTGACTGGGCTTGATCCAAAGCCCCAGGTTTGCCACAGTGTGGGCCAGTACTCCGCCCGTCTGGGCCTCACACCGTCCTCTGAGAAATGAGGGGTAGGACTCATGTGAGGCTCAGAAACCCCTTCCAGCAGTTCCTGGCCTGACCCATCAGGAGACGCTGCTGTCTTAGTCTCCTCTTGGTGCTATTTCTTTACGCACCTTCTCTTAAGTGGACTGGGCCTGTGCCTCTGGAGTCCAGGTCTGTTCAAGGCAGGCGGATGCTTCCAGCTCTTGTCAGCTCTGTGGGGAAAGGCAGGCTAGGAACAATGAGAGGAGGATTTCACCCAGCCGGAGTCCTCGGGGGTGTCTGGGAGAACACCTCTTGGGTGTGGGTCACACCCAAGGGGACCAGAGGCAGCACAGCTGGAGTGGGGTGGGGATCAGAAGGACCCACTGGCTAGCAGGGCAGTGGCGTGGGTTGGATCCGAGGGCTGAGGTGAGGCCAGAACAAGAGAACAACAGGCCGAGTCAGTGGGCAGAAGAGTTGGGGGAGGATGAAGTGACCTGCAGGGAGAGGCTGCGGCGAATCATGCCAAGTGGAGACACGGACCAAATGGACTGAGGGGAGCCCCCTCTTTCTGTGCGTGAGGTCAGTGTGCAGGTGGTGCGGGGGGATGGCATCATCCAAGATGTCTCCCTCAATTCAAGTGAGATGATAAGGGACTACAAAATGTGGAGCAGTGAAGGATGCCTTTGTGCCTCGCACCCCTGCTCCTGAGCACATCCCATGAGCTAGATGCCACCTACTCTGAGCGCTGGACACAAAGAGGAACTCCAGGGGCCAAGCACACCTTATCCCCTTCCTGCCAACCTCCTTCCTGACACAGCCTGACCCGTTCCCACGTCCGTCCTCCCCCTCCCTGTGGCCCAGGGGCTGGCCCCAGGGGAGGTGAGTCCTGTGCGTCCAGGCTGACTCCAGCGGTCCAGTTTTCTCCGTGCGTGACTGGCTTAGTCCTGGTTAAGTAGCGTGGTTCTGCTCAGTCAGACTGAGGAAGGACAGAGAGGCTTCTGGGAAAGACAGTCACAAGCACAGGGAACCCTGGGTCTGTGCTGGCACCTCACAGGTGAGGAGGGCCACCTGCAGAGAGGCTGCCAGCTCAGAGGCAGTTGTAAGCCCCTGGATGGGGAGATGAGCTGATGGGGTTCACACCCGGAACCCAACACCTTATCCCCCAAAGCCGGACTCTGGGGGAGACGAAGAGCTGAGTTCAACGTCCCCATCTGAACTTTCTCCTTTCCCCACAAACACAAGTGCCCAGGCTGGGACTGTGAGGAAGCTCTTGGGGGCTCAGGGCTCAGGACTATAGTGGTGGCTACCATTCACTATTGTTTTAAAACACCAGCATGTTCTAGAAAGTATTTGTCAAGCACCAAACAACTACTGAATAATTGTGCCATGGAGTGTCTTAGACCAAGTAGGGACAGGGCAAAGCCGACTCAAAGATGTCCATGTTGGCAAACACGGTCTGGCAGGACCAAGTGAGCAACCAAGAGTGATAGACAGGAAAGTCGGGGCTTCCAAAAACACGCCATGCTTGAATGGGCCGCTGAGGCCACCAACATTTTGATGTGAAGGAGGGCATCCAGGTGCTGGGCCCCTGAATGAGGGAGACAGGTTTAGAATCTAAAGGACCTCAGCCCCTCCCTGCCCTTCCCCGTCTCCAGATGGGCTGAGGCACCTGCAGCTTTCCGAGTGGAAGGGCCCATGGGTCTGTGGTGCCCTGGCTGTGAGGGACATGCGCCCCGGTGGGGAGGGGCTGGCCATTTCATGAGGCAGAGTTTGACCAGCTGGCAGGAAAAGAAGCCAGGCCCTGCTCTCGTGGCATGGTCCTCATGGCTAGACCACAGCCAGGGGAGCAGCCCAGGCTCCAGAGTCACTGCCCTGTGGCTGGAGGGCTGTACCCCTGTGGGCCAGGCTATTGGCCCACACGGGCTATTGTGCCTGTGAAAGAAGTACAGCCCCAGGGGCACAGGGAGGTGGGCAGCATCCCTGGGCAAAGACAAGTCCCTCCTCCCCAGGTGTGAGCCCACACCACGCTGCCGGGTGTGGCAGCTGGCCCTCGGTCTGGAGCTATGTGCATGAAAGCAGCCCCTGACCCAGGGCTTGGAACAGAGGGGCCACCTCAGTCCTCGTACGGGAAGTAGGAGTCAGAGAGGTGCGTGTTGCCTTTAATTGCTCAGTTACTATTGTTTTTGTTGATAAAGGATCTGTTAACATATTGCAAAATAGAACCAGGAAAGAGGTATTTAGAGGTGTTGGGGTGTTGGAAACACTGCCTCTTTGTACATCTCTCACTCTTAATTGAGGTTCAGCGGAAGCCCCCTTCAGAACGGCTCCTGTGATAGCACGGTGGGCACACACCCCCGACCTGCCACCCTACCCAACAGGTCCCTGGGCCGTGGCGGGGGCGGGTGTGACCATCACTGTGAGGGGCAACATGGAGAGCTGGCGGTTCATCCACGCACGAAGCTCAGGGGGCAGCAGTGGCTCTGGAGCAGGGTCAGGCAGCTGGAGTGGTGTGTGGTGCTTGGGCAGAAACCGAGAGGGAGCAGGGCGGGAGTGGGGGTCTGCCAAGAGCTGGGTCCTGGCGGCCCTCTTCACCAGCTCTGAGACGGGACACTGCAGGGCGAGGAGGGGGCCTGCCACGTGGGAGTCGCTTCACTTGGCCAAGCTTTGGGTCTGGGTGCAGGAGCCATGACGCTGCTCCGGGTACTCCCCTGCCTGCACTCAGGGCAGCCTGCGCGCTCAGGTTGCCTTCTCCTTCTCGCCTTCCCTCGATTCCTCCTTCAGGTTCTCAGCCACAAGCTGCATTTGCTGTTGAGAGAATACAGGACACTGCGTGAGCCACCCAAGCCTAAGTGGTGGCCCCTCAGTGGTGGCACGGGCTCCTGCCTCTGCGGGAGCCCCTGGGCAATGCCACGCGTTCCTTTAGCTCCATCAAAGCACAATTTGAACCCCTTTGAACCACACGTGACCCTCTGGTGATGCCCAAGACTTCCTGGAAGTCCAGAGCCCCTGTTTCTGACCCTGATGAGATGGGAAGCAGTAAATGTGGGTGGAAATGCAACACTGTATGGTGTGAGCCCAGCTCAGCAGGGATTTTAAAGATATTGAAATGAGAAGCAGCTGGCATCTCCTCCTCCCTGGACATCCAGGATAAGGAGGAGAGAGGAAAGACAGAGCAGGGGGTCTGGAGCACTGACTTGGGGCCAAGTCCTTCCTCTGCCCCCACAAATTGAGGAAACCTGGCAATTTGACCTCTCTAAGCCTGAGTTTCCACACCAGCACAGAGGGAGCAATGGTGCACATTTTGCAGGGTGGCTGTGGAGATTACTGCACACGAAGTCCCTTGCTCAGAGCAGATGGTCCAAAACAGCAGCCCTCTGTCCCTACAGCCATAGGAACCCCCCCACCCCCATCCAGTGTCGCTGGGGGCGTCCTATGAAGTCTCCCTGAGGGCAAGGCAAAGATAGAGTTCCAGTCTGCCAGGCTCAGAGGGAAGGAGCCTGCACTCAGAGATCACAGCACCATGGCGGAGGAAGTCCTGCTGCTCCGAGTGCTGGGGCCCCAGCCTCCCACCTCCCCCAGTCCCATGGATCCCAGCCCCCTCCATCCTGTGGGTGCTGGAATACACGACTACAGCTCTGCCCTATTTGTTGAATAAATGAATAACTACTTCGGAATTTGGCTTAAAACACACACACAGATTTTTGATAACAGCTATTTACTTATGGGAAAAACAAAACTCTGAGCACAAACACTGGTGGTGCCCTGGGTACCTAGCTGCCCCACTTGGGAGCCCCAAGTGTCCCCTGGGGCTGGATGCAATGCCATGCTCCCTCTGACTTGCAGAGAGAGGAGTCCCTTTCACAGACTATAAATTGAAAGCCCCTGCCTCCTGTCTCAACCCGATTTCCCCCCTATGGACCCTTCAGATCTGTGTATCTTTGGAGACGCCTGCACTCCGGACAGTTCTTATCTTTTCTGAGCCTGGTCTATCTCCCACGGGCGGCACAGAGATGGGCTCCTGGAGACTGACCCCTCTCTATTTGCGTTGGGGAGGGGACTACCTGGCCCTGGTTCTCCACATGGAAGCAGGGTTTACAGGACGGCTTTTGATGGGGGAGGGTGCCGGGTGGAGTCACGGTGACCAGTCTGTGGGTGGGGCAGGCTCTTCCTGCAGGGGAAGCAGTATTTCTGCAGGTCAAGAGCAGGGGGTGGGCACAGGAGTTGACGCTGGCCCAAGGCCGTGCCTGTCCAAATGACCCACAGCGCAATGTCCATGTGATCTTCAGCCTGCCAGGGTGGTGGGGGTGGTCTGCTTTAGTTCACAAGCTGGAGAAGCAGAACTGCCATGTGAGAGTCTCCCCGCAAGTCAGTTTCTGCATCTGCCACCTTTTCCATTACTAACGCTTCCGGCCCTCTCATGAGCGTACTCCACCTGCTAACTACTGATGTGAAATATCCCCATACAGGAACACTGTAATATTTCAGCCCAGATTCACTGCAGGCCCTTCTAGCTGGTGTCATTTAATTCTTGTGAGACCTTTTTAAAGGTCTTTGTATGAGAGAGAAGGAGAGAGAATATGAATCTACTTCCTGATTTGACAAGTAACCCTAAGAAATTAAAGGCTACATAAACTTAAACGCAAACTGTAATGAGGATAAAACATTCCCTAGCTGGTCTCAGAATCTTCCAGCCACGATTCCCCGGCACTCCACATGGGGAGGGAAATCAAAATGGGTTCTGACCAAATGGGTTTTAATCCAAAAGAGGCTTTCAGGCTCCCTGTGAGGTGCAAACTGCTTCCCTCATTTATGTGTGTGGCTGAGGCTGGGAGCCCCCTGGCGCCAGGCGAAGGACTGCGGGGGGTGTCCCGCAGATCTCCTGGGAGGGGCCTCCTGCTCCACAGCGGCCAGCGGAGAGCTCCTGTCTGACGGGCCTTCTCCCCTGGAGGACCCAGCATGAAGTGACTTTTTTCTAACTTTTTGGAGATGCCCCTTCTCTCAGGCCCAAAGTTGAGGGACTTCACCTAGGCCAGGGAAGGGACTCAGCACCCACCCAGCTGGGCTCCTCCCCGCCTGCAGTGCCTGCCCAGCTCAGGGCAGCACTTAAGAGCCTGGGCATGTCTGGGAGGTCACAGGGTCATCTGCACTGAACTGCACTGCTCATAGCAAAGGTAGGAACGACAGCCAGGGACCCACAATCCTCTCATGCCTCAGGCCAGCAGCGGGAGCAATTTGCACAGGAGCACCTGTCTCCACTTTTGCCCTTCCCTTCTCCTGTCCTAGAGCAAGGCTTCTTTTTTTTTTGCTAAGGAAGATTCGCCCTGAGCTAACATCTGTGCCAATCCTCCTCTATTTTATATGTGGGGTGCCACCACAGCATGGCTGCCGACAAGTGATATAGGTCCTCGCTCAGGAACCAAACCCAGGCTGCTGAAGCAGAGTGCACTGAACTTAACCACTAGGCCAAGGAGCTGGCCCCAAGCAAGGCTTCTTTTGAAGCCAACGAGCGATCAGGCCCCACAGTCTGGTGGGTTGGGCCAAACCCACCTCCAGCCCCTTCCTCTGTGGCTCCATCCTTCAGGGCTTGATCGGCCTCATGGAGCTTTGTGATTCCCAAAGGAAATGTGGCAGGAAGGCCTGTGCTCTCTGTGGCCTTCACCAGTGCAATGATGAGCCTCCGTGGGCCGTGCAAGGAGCTGTGGCTTGGCTTGACTCCCGGTGTCTCCTGCACTCCCCGGCTGGACACGCTGAGCAGATGGCAGGACCAGAACTTAAAACCTGGAGCTAAAGCCCAAAGAACAGCCCAAGCAGTGTAGAGAAGACGAGCTGCAATAGCCCGCTTGTCCGAGAGGAAGAGCTAAATTGGTTTTGAGGTCAGTGAGCGACATCCAAACCTTTCCTGTACGAACGGGCTGGCCTTCGTCGTCCCGCCTGAAAGAGTCAGAAGCCGTCTGGCCTTGAGATGGCTTCTCTTGGGTAAACCAACTCCTGTCTACTGCTCATGGGTCTGAAGGCCCTCAGTGTGCGGTCATGCAGCTTGTACCAGAACTGCCTCCCCACTGCCAGCTGCCTCCTGGTGAAGAGGAGCAAGGGGGGTAGGTGCTGAGCCCCAGCCTGGGGGAAATGGTGAGCACTGGTAGAATTAACTCCAGAAGCACAGAATTTCTGATCAGAAGGAACTCTGACGATCATTTGGTCCAGAGGCCACATGAGAATCCCTAGACCTTGTTAAGTGCAGACTCGTAGGCCCCTCCCTGAGATGCTAACTCGCTGGTCTGTAGTGGATCCCACAACTCGCTGAATTTTTAACAAGCCCTGGAAGTTTCTCCATGGACCACCCTGCGCTTGGGAGTCTCTGATTTGTTGTCTGCCATCTTTCACAAATTAGCAAGCTGGAGTCGCAGGGGGTGATGGCACAGCCCCCCTCCCCCCCGCCCAACCAGGCTGCCTCTTGTGGCTCAGCTCTTTGGCTTCTTTGCTTTAGCTACCCTGCCTGGGGGTTGGGGTGGGAGGAAGCAACATTATCCTCTTTAAAATAAATCTGGCTTCTTTGGGGATTCTCAAGCTAAAACCTTATTAAAAATATAAGCAGGATAATAGTGCTGCCTTCTTTCCCACAAAAAGCATCAGAATGAAGAGAAATGGAATCCAACTCATGACTCATTAAAACTCATGCTCCAAATTACTCTTTAAAAAGCACAGACTGATTTTTTGCATCATTATTAGTAATGATTACAATAGGAACCTAATCACTAAGTGTGTTAGCCAAATGCGCAGCTTATCCTGAGAAAGGATGCCTGACTGGACCCCTTTTCCCTGTGGGGAAGTACAGAAACGTGTCCTGAGACCTGCAAATGCTTCCCACGGACCTGGGATGGCCACGGTGGATCCCCCAGACCTCAGACGGCCCCTGCCCTCCCAGGCTTGTAGCCAAGACTCTCCCTGGCTGAGCCCACAAACAGCTTCGGGATCCTTCTATTCAGTGCTCAGGAAATCACAACTAATTGATTACATTATAGCCCAATTTGTAATCTGTTAGCAACTACTCCATTATCCCTTCCCCCAAAAGCAACAACAACCTACAGAAGGACTCTATCTGGGCAGCTCTTGGCTGGAGGACAAAAGAGCCTGTGCATTCATCTCTTCCTGTTTACTGGAGGCCTCACGGCCCGTGCTGGCTCTCTAAGTGCAGAGCTCAGTGGCTGGGCTGTTGGCCTCACGGGCCGGGCTATCCTGTGGCAGCAGCTCATACAGGAACTGGGTTCTCAGGCCAGTTCAGTTCAGCAAAGTTCAGGAAGGGAGCAGGACTGGGAGCCTCCCTCACACACAGTTGTGCCCATGCTCCACGTCCACCCTGGCAACCATGGGCCAGGTCTTCTCTATCCCTCTCTAGAGAGAGAAGCCTAAGCAACCTGTCTGAGGTCAGGTAGTTAAGGCAAAATTAAGCAAGAGTCTGGCCATTCAAGTGAAAAAGGAAAGTAAAGAGCGGGACTTTTGAAGTGCCATAGTTTCACAAAGACTATTTTTGTTTGTTAGATCTAGAGGAAAATTCACCTCAAACAAGCAGTATTCTGAACATATTTTAATATAATGATTAAAAACTCCAGATCTGCCTGGGGCCTGGTGAGGCCATCAGGCTCTCACAGCCCCACAGCAGTGGGTGCAGGGGCAGGCACGCATGGGGCGGCAGGCCCTCGGGCTGTCCTGGGGACAGTTAGATCCACCACCTCTCCCTCTGGAGAGGTCATGTCACTAGAGTCAGGGCAAAATGAAGCAAGAGTCTAGGCAGGCCCGGCGCGCGCAACGGTGAGATGCTGGCGTTCATAAGTTCAATAACTGCGTGAGCTGACCCTGGGGAGGGAAAACGTCAGTTCAATTTAAAGAAAAAGTTTTTTTTAATGTCTACTTCTTAAATAATCTTTTGAGCCCTGTGTTCTCTGCATATTTGGGTTTCAGAGCAAAATTTACAAAAGCAGAAGTTAAAGGCACTTAAAAAAAACTTCAGGTATTTTGAAAACAGAAATTACTTCCAGTAAAGAGCAGGGGGCCTGCGGAAGCCAGAGGCTTGCTTTCCACCCGTCCTCGGGGTCGCACTTATTCTGAGGCTCCTGGGACAGGGAGCCAAGTGCGTCTGATTAGTTACAGTGTCTCTCAAATCTGAGCTGTTCAAGTCACCACATATCTGCTAATGCTCCAGGCCATGCAGTTGCGCAGGGGGCTGAAAGGCACTGAATGCTAACAAAAAGTGACCAAGCAAGACTGATGACAGAGTGACCCATCTCCCTGGGTTGGGGGAGCATTAACAGGTGCAAAAAGCCCTCATCAGAGCTGCCCGTCACCTCCATCCTTTCACACTCCTTGGGTGGGTGCTGATGTTTTCTCCCAGTTACAGGCACCCTAAACGTGATCCTTTCTATTTATCCCAAATCCACAGGAAGTCACTACAATTAGTGTAACAGACCCTTCCCCGGGCACCCTGGGCTTCTGCATGAGGCGGACCCCCTCCATCCAGATTGTTCCCACAAGCTGTGGGATGCAGGCAGGTGTGTCTGGGGCACCAGCCCCACGCTTCATACACGTTCCTCTGCACCAGCTTCACGCGCATCTTGGCTACGTACCTCCCCAGCTCCCCATTTCCTGTATTTCTAATTGTGCTTATACATCAAAACCTCTTCTCCTCCTGCTTTGGTGACATAACTTGTAATGTCTGTTATATTCTATTACCTGTGTATAACTTAAATTAACAGCAACCAAGACTTATATTACATACCAGGCACTGTTCTAAAGTGTACATATATTATTAACTCATTTGCTCCTCATAACCTCCCTATGAGAGACATACCATTATTATCATTTTAAAGAGGGAACTGAGGCACAGGGAGGTTGAGAAACCTGCCCAAGGTCACACAGCTCATAGGAAGTTTGAGCCCAGGCTGTCTGACTCCAAAGCGCTGCTAACCTGCAGGCTGCTCGGCCGTTGCCTGAAGGTGCATCCCGACTCTGCTCCGGTTTTGGACTATTATAACCTCACCCAGCTAGCCACTGGGTTCACCTGTGCTGTGAGATTCAGATGCGGATGGATTACATTTCCTTCCGGTGAGGGTTTGCTGGCATTGTCTGGATTCCTGGTGAGGCTTAAATTTTGTCCTGTCACACATGGCTCAGATTTTCTGCTTCTGCTAAATCTCTAAACCAAGGGGATCTGGCTCTAGAACACACCATATTAACCCCTATTCTGACCTGTAAGCACACAGTTAAGTAAGATTTTTAAAAGTTGCTTAAAACTCCAGAAAGGAAGTTTAAGAGTTAATTTCTTTAAAAAAACACAGAAATCCTTGCTTGTGGTTTGTTTTTTTTTTTTTAAGAAAGGCTTCTAAAGAGCACAAGAACAAGAAAATATGGAAAATGTAGTGGGAAAGTTAGTTGGCAAAATCACAAGCACTCAGACAGCTAAAGCAGGGAGAAGGCTGGGGATGGTGAACTGCAAAGGAGCCTATCCAATGAGGGAAAGTGTCAAGATCGGCAAACCTAAATCCGGCAATGAAGTGCAATTTACTAAACACATAAGGGGAACAGAAATATTCATAAATTATTCAGGAACAAAAAAGGCTAAGAAACACGATGTCTCCCTGATTAGACGAGGAGAGAAAACTGGTAACAGATGTTGCTTAAAAGGCAGCTGAACTGAATGGATGTATTTTGGAAACATCCAGATATGAGTGTGGAGAATAAGAGTGGGCTCTGGAGTGCCTTGCGGACATCACAAAGGGGGACAGCAGAGCAGTGGCCCGAGGCCAGGCCTGGGTGGAAGGTGCCTTAACCCTCCCACTCAGGGGCATGCAACGGTGTGGCCCCACCGTGTAGGACTGGGTCAGAATGCAGACAGAATCTGTAAAATACAAGTGTAATTGGAAATAAAAAGAATCAGTGTCCCTAAGATCAAAAGCAAGCTATGACCAAACATAAGGAAATGAAATAATATAATATATATAAAAACTATGATCAATACTTCTGGAATGACCATCAGCTATGTGCATCACGACCACATAAGTAAGAGAGTGTGACAAAGGGTGAGGAAGACATGGGAAATATGTCCCCAGATGGCAGGACAGAAAAGACAGACGAAGGTGACACCAGTTCTGTGTGAGAAAGGAAAAAAAAGCATTTCGTATTTTGGCAAGTAATCATGTGAAAATAGAATGGTGATCAGTTTGCCCCCAAACCAGAGGACAAATGACTAAGTTTCTTGTAAAAACTGAGTTACTTTTTTAATAGCATCTTTCACTGAAGTAACCAGATCTCTAGGTGTGATGTTATTTTGCAGAGGGAAATGCAGGAGGAAATCCTCCATTAGGTTCTGCTACAATACAGTACTGGGCTGTTTATCAGAAGAGAGAGAGGTCGCCAATGTGATCAGTTATCAGCCCATGATACTGACACATCCAGTGATGTTACCAGGACATTAACCCAGTTGTTCAGATCATCCAGATGACCAAAGCATCTGGTCTGCAGGAGGCATTTCCTGGAGAAGACTTTCACAGCATCACTTACTCAGGAACTAGCCCACTCCTAATCTGAATGTAGGCAGTAGTCTGGGAGGAAGGGTGTGCTGGGGGCTGCAGGATATAACTCCTTTCCTGTCCAGAAGCCCAGGGAGGGAGGTAGTGTTCTTCTCTCAAAGCACCAGTTTGCTGAGGTCAGGAAGCCCCATGGGTAGCACACAGGTCACTAGGGTCCCTAAGGGAGATGAGACCCAGTGACGTTTGTGACCAGCCAAAGCCGAGACGATGATCTGGTCAACCCTCATCTTCAATCTGTGGGTCCAGAGTTGATACTTAGGGACATGCCAGGGCTTGGGGTTTAGCCTGGGGGGGATGTGGACAGGCCAGGGACACAGAGGGATAACGGACACCAAACACAAATGGCTGCTCCAAAGAAAACCCCCACAGGCTCCTTCAGTGAGTCTCCCATCGAAGCCCTGAGTCAGGGAGTGTGGGGGACACGATTTCACTGTGGCGTGAAAGGGAAATCCAGAGAGTTTAGAAAACAAAAGGCTGAGGTAAACAGTCTGCTGAATGAAACGTGGGAGACCGTCCACTGCCCACACCAGGGTTTCAAGCAAAGATTTCTTGAAAATTTAAAATAAATATTTTTCTTAAACATCCAGGGGGAATAACCTTTAATCTAAGAAAACAATGAAAGTCGCCACCGGGAAAGAGAGAGCAGGATGAGTGGGAACGGCTGCCACAGGGCAAGCGGCATTTCTGCCCAGGGAAGCTGCGGCATCCGTGGCGGTCTGGAGCTGCACAGGCGCGAGAAGGGCCCCTGCAGAGGGGGTTCCAGCCTTCAGAAACATCTCGCCCTTCACCAAAGAGAAGAAAGATCCTTGTGAAACACAGGCACAACTTCAGCTCACAGGGAAAGCATAAGCGTTTCCCATCATTTTTAGGATCTTCCCAGGGTAGTGTTGGTTTTTCCCCCGTCTAAACCGTGTATGGCCCTTTCATGAACACAAACAGGCCCTTTCATGAACACAAACATCTATATCCTCCCTTAATGTCCTTTAATATTTCAAAATCAATACTATGGCTAAAACCAAACCAATAATTATAATATTGACTATGATTTTTAAAACTCTATCTTGCCTCAATTGCCCGAGACATCAACATGTACCCATGACCCCCTGGGGCAGTCTTATCCCCCGGCCGATAAGAACTGCTACCCTGGGTGCCCACGGCTGTGAGTGGAATTGCTGGCATCAGCGCCCCTTCTGAAGAGCCTGGATAAAGCTGGAGCCAGGCATGGCTGACTTGATTGTGCTTGATCTTGTTCTCCAAGAAAAACACCGTAAGTGCTGGGCAGGGACTCCAGCCTTCATTCATTCGACATCCCTTTCCCTCAGAACAGCTAATTCCCACTTACTCCCATCTATAAGCCTCATTAAGTAGGATTAATTACTGCTTCTCCCCTACATCTTTCATTTCACGTTAATTTTCTGTCACCTACATCCCCTCCTGGGCGAGTGGCAGCCCTAGAACCAAGGCCGACAGCTGACTACAGCCTGATGGGAATGTCACGGAACACTCCTCACTGCTGTGGCACAGGGTCTTCAGCACATGTAGGCAGCCAGTTAACATTTTCTGAAATCTAGAACTGAAGTGACACAACGCTGTCCCAGTTGGTGACAACAGGCCAAGGAAATCCATGTGGGGTACCCATGGCACTGAACCCCCTGTCTGAGGGACTATCTTTCCCCTACCTTTCCTCCAGGTTAGACATTGTAACAGGTGCAGTTAGTAATTACTGGATGATTTTTAAAGCTCATGCCTATTTTTTAATTGATTAAAAATATTACACAGACATGAAATGCATCCCTCAAGGAGTTCCTAACTATTATAGGAAGACGTCCTTCTCCCTCCCCCTTGCTGGGGACAAGGGGAAATAAACTGTCCCATTGCTCCCTCTGCCTTTGGAGCCCAAGGAACCCTGCCTGAAGATTTGATCCTCTCCAGAAAAATTGTGATTTCAATAATCTGCCTGCTTCTTTGAGCCACTGAGAGTAGGAGACTTGGTCTAGAAAATTTTTGCTTAAGAAAATTTCTTGGAGTTCCTCTGTTTCTGGCTGATGGTAAGTCCCCTTCCTGAAGGCAATATGAGATAAATTACTTAAAAAGAAAAAAAAAAAAAAAAAAGGAGGGAAGAAAGGAAGAAAAAAAAAAAAAGAAAGTAAAGACATCTTGACATCTTAGAGAGTCTTCTGAGCTCTGCGCAGGCAGCCCCTGAGACTTGGTCTGAGAAAGCAAAACTGTTCCTCACAATAGTGGGAAAGGGGACCCTGCTGTGGGCTGGGTCTCTGCAGGTGGCTTGTCCTCATGGAAAGGTTTCTTTTTCTTGGTAGGGATTCAGGCTGCTGCATGGTCTCTGAGATTTGTGCTATCTGAAAGGCATGTACACATATGTGCACGTGTGTACATGTGTGCACATGTGTGTCCAGTTCAGCTGACTATGGTATAAGGAGGTGAGAACAGGCAAGGGACCATGATAGGCTGCCACAGCTGTCTTCCACCTGCCCTGGCCAGTTCCTCAGTCTGGCAACTCTCATGTACCCCTGTACCCTACAGGTGAGGGAAAGGGCGTCCATCCTGAAGAGAGACCCGCCCTGTGAGTAAGGGGTGGGGCTTTCCTAAGGCCAGGGCTGAAGACAGGGGGCTCCACGGGGAGGAGACAGGGCTGACCTTGAGAAGGAAAAGAAGACTAGAACTCGGAGTGCTCTGATGTGGTATCTTCTTCACTGGACTCGGGGAACAGCCATATTTGGCATTTGGCTTTAAGGTTTGTCTTCAGCTATAACCGCCTCTGGTCAGTCCCACACCTGCAGCCTTGTCTCAGGGTGCTGTGGAGAACAAAGGGGCTGAGGCAGGGAGGAGAGTGTGAGGAGAGAAGGGGGGAGCAGCACTGTCAGGACAAGGTGGAGGCTGAGTTTCTAGACGGTGTCTAACAGCAGAGGCCCAACGTGGAGCTGGGCACAGCCTGCGGCTTGGGCTAGGTAAGGAGCAGACATGAGATCCCAGCTCCATCTTTCCCCAGATATTCTAAAGAAAGATCCGTGAGGCGGGAGGCCAGCTTCTGGGGCTACATAAGATATCACTGAACACCGTAAACACACAGCTCCCGGGGGCTGCCACCTCAGGATCTTCAACAGAGAGGGGGAACAGTTCACCGTCTAAGTGGATGGTGCTGCCTGTTCCCCGAGGGGCAGCTGCTCCGCCAGGGCAGTCCACAGACAGCAGAGCAACCTTTTCCTCCCCTGGTCTGCTGGCAGGCATCAGAGCTCTCCTGAGCCCAGCCTGCCCTAGCAGGAGTCCCCCAAGGGCCGCGGTCAGGCCAGGGCTGGGCTGGCCTCCCCAAAGAGAGGCTCCCTGTGATCTGAGAATGTGCTTTACTCACACTCAGGGGGACATCTGTGGGTTCCCAAATTCCCCTTTTTTACTCATAATCCAAAACTGGATGGTAACCTTTCTTAGAGGAACAGGGCATAATGATGTGTGTGCACACACACACGCAGAAATGCCTGCATGAGGGCAGAGCACAGCTCCGTCTGTGAGGAAAAAATGACATTTTTGCAAATGTGTACTCTGTCTTTGAGAACAAACAAATCCAAGACCCTAGTGAGATCAGACACAGAGCCTGGATGAAGAAACTGGAGCATTCGTGGCTGACTCCCCACGTACAGCCTAAGCACACCCCATCGGGTTTCTCCTGAGTGTGCGTGTGCTTAGGGAGACTTGGCCTGTGGTGTCTGTTGCTGCTAGATGGGCTGAGACAGGGTTTTCAGAATTGCAGTGATTACAGACTTTCACTGATATTAATTCTGGAATCAATCAGGGTTAACTGCCTAGTGCATTACATACATGCCCCTCGGCCTTGAAGAGCAAGGCTCCCAGGATGCCAAGATCAAAGTGGTGTCAGGGTGAGGCTCTGGAGATGGCATGTACAAATGCATGGGCTTATCTGTTTCTGACCATATTCCAGAGGCTCTTTGGGGTTTTTTCTAAAATAATGGAAGTATAATAACAGCTAATTTACTATTCTATATCTAACATCACAGGTTCACACTTTGGCCACCAAATGGAAATAGAAAAGTTCTGATTTTTCTTAGGGCCCAAATGCACAGGTGAACTTAGAAGATGTTCTTGGTTCTTTGGGTGAGGCCAGGACTACCAAAGTCAGGTGTGTTATTGAAAAAAAAAAATTGTTTGTGAATTCAGAAAGAGAACAAAAGCTAGGACTAAAGTGTTGTAGTTCTATCTACACATCACATTCAGAAGAGTATGCAAAACTGCAGAAGAAGCAGTAAAATATACTTCACGAGGCTCTTAAAATCACTGCAGAAAAGAAGCTAGTCCCAATACCCTCTTCATTCCAACTCCACCTGGCTCTATTCACTGCTTCTAAGTCTAAAAACGTGGCTGTATTTTATGCTTTGAGAGCAGCAATGGCTTCCTTCTCCTCCCCTCACACACTTTTCAGAAACTGGAAAGTTCTAGAAAGATGGTGTCTAGCCCATGTGATCAGTGCTCTCTTTAGTCTGACCTTGGGAAAAGAGATCTCGGTCACAGTTTAGGTTAAGCTGTAAGCCAGCACAATCTTGCTTAAGCCACATGGCTGCAGACAAAGGTTTCTAACCAAAGTCACGATATCTCCAGCGTCTCAGAACTCTACCGCCTTGTTTTGCTACTTAGAAACACGAGCTGACCCATCTAATAGGTGTGGAATTAAACATGCCTTCAAATATTTAGTTCTTCCTCTACCATTACTGCTGTTTTCTTGTGTGAAGCCAAGAACGGCAGAGAGCACGAGAGACAAGCTGTTTGCTAACAGGGAGTCCCCTGGTAAAAGTCATAAAATATAGATGATTTTTGCCAGTTACCCTGAACGACCTGCAAGTCATTTTGTTAACAGGACATGAAATAAATGTTTTAGAAGCACACGGCCAGGTTTGGTGAAGTGATCCTGTGTCACCTAGCAAAGCCTGTAGCTAATTCACAGTTAATTTACAAGCGAAGCAATGTTTCCATAAGTTGTTTCGGACAAGTCAAACAAACAAGCTTGCAGCTAATAAATAATCATGCAATTGTACCAGGTTGTGGGTATATATTTTTTTTGCCCTTTGAACCAAGCATTCCAAATAAGTACGTGGCAAAGCACACAGATAAATGCTCTTACTTATGTAGGCTTAATTAAAAGGGCATGAGAACTGCTGGAAGGGAAGAGAAAAACACCCACAATGATTAATGAAATAAGCTCAGGGACAAAGCCCCACCATTCTTATTTTCAAAAAGGAACTGGCATCATTATCAAGACTTCCTCATGGGCTAGAAAAGCCAGTCCCTCCCCAGGCATGCACAGTGCAGCAGCCAAATGTCCTGGGCTGGGAGGAAGTGATGGCTGACCACAAGGGAAAACATGTACCAGACGGAAATGGAACAAAACAAAACAGTGGGATGAGTCAGAGCTCAGAGGCCTCAACACAATGACAGGACAACTATTTCCAAACAAAGCCCTCATCAGGGGCAAATGCCCACCACTAATAACGACAGGCATGGAGAGAGGAGCTCCGCCAACAGTTCTCGAGTTCTTGCCCTCCAGGGAATGTTCTTCGTCCTCAGGGAAGTAGAGTCCCATTGACCCCACCCACGGTGTTCAATACCAGGCTAACTATGCTAAGTGCTGTGAAGAACTGGCAGCCCCTGGGAGAGTACAGGAGACACCTGGGCTTCCGGCCATCAGGTTGATACCCCTGTACTGGACCTTGAACCCACCTCTCGGGTCTCCTTTCCCAGTCCTCTCTGCCCCTTCCCTGCCTCCTCCCCCACTGCCCTTTTGCCAGGCTCCTCGGTGCAGGGCTGCTGTGCAGGGAGCTCTGAACAAATCACAGCAGCACACTCTTGGTTCTCACTCCCGACCTCCATGACCAGCACAATGAACTAGCGGCAGGTCTCTAGCTTCAGGGTCATCCTGTTTCCGAGACCCATGGCTTTACATAAACCTGTGAATTACTACCACTCATTGAAGACACACGGTGTGTTACATCTTCCATGAAGCCTCTTCAGCCCACCACAGGCAAACTGGCATGCCCTACCATGTGTTCCTGCTGGGCTATGCCCTGTGCATAAAGGGCCCCTGTATGGGAGCTCACACTATGCTGTCTGCCTTTTGGTATCCCCAGCAGATGGTGGTGGGGCAGGGGTCGGTCACTAGGGTAAGCTCAGCTAGGGCCTCCTGCACTGGGAATGATCAAGGGCTCTGAGATGTGGCACAGAATTGTGGGTGAGCCAAAAGGGGCATGGTGGGGAGGATTTATGCACAGTTCTGTGCTGAGACCAACTGCTTCTGCCCTTTACAGTGACCACGAACACATCCTTGTGGGTCTCTTTTCCCTGAGCTTCAAAATTAGACTCCTCCTCTGCCATCAAAACCCCATTCCCTCTGAGAGGCCAATTCTGCAGCGGGAGGAGAGCAAGGGTGGTGGTTAGGGTACAAACACTATCTCATGGGATGACCTCCTTTACCCAAAGAAGCAAAAGTCCAATTGGCAATTTCAGATGCTCTATGCAGACAGCTTTTCAGTAAAATGAGGTGGACGCTCATGCAGTGAGTCCTAAACCTTGCTGATCAGTAATCAGAATGTATGAGGATCTTTCACAAAATGTTTCCCAGGTCCCACTTGCAATTCTCATTTAGCAGGTTTGGGGAAAGGTCTTTTTTTTCCTCAAACTTTTAATTTTGATATTATTTCAAACTTACAGAAAAACTGCATTCATAATGCAAGGGAGTCTCCAATACCCTCACTCAGATTTACCGACTGCTTCAATTTTGCCCTATTTGCTTTATCATTCTCTTTATATTATTTTTTCTTAACCATTTGAGAGTAAGTTGCAGAGAACACGCCCCTTTTCCCCTAACCACAACAGTGTATATTTCCTAAAAACAAGGCCTTTCTCTTACATAATACAGGAGAATGTTCCCTAAATGATTTTGAAGGGTCAAGTGATGATCAGTTTCCTATTTTATCAAACTTTCCAAATTTTATCAAATTGAGAGTTCAGAAAGTATCAAAAACAGATGGGAGTCCCTAAAGTATTACCAAAGAATGATAAAAACATCAATTGGTTATTCTGAAGAAAAACATATAGTGATGAATGCATGAACTCCCTTTTGTTCATGATACAAAAATTATTTTGATGAACTGGAAATGAACATTACCATATAGAGAAGTATTCACCTGAGCTGAGTTTGGGGATTGTGGCAGGCAGCTTCTAAATGGCCCACAATGATCCCTGCCCTGGTATCCACTCCTTTGTGGAACCCCCTTTCCTAGAGTGTGGGCTGGACTTAGTGACTCACTTCTAGAAGGCAGCAAACATGATGGGATGTCACTCCTGAGATAGGGTTACAAAGAGGCTGTGGCTTCTGTCTCTCAACCGCCGGCTCTGATGGGAGCGCCTGCCCCATTGTGAGCTGCCCTATGAAGGGGACCACGTGGTAAGGAACAGATGTCTCAGCCTCAAGGCCCTGAGGCCTGCCAGCAGCCACGTGTGGGAACCTGGGAGGGACAATGCCTGCAGCCTTGGCTGATGCCTTGATCATAGCCTCAAGAGGTACCTGGGTAAGCTCACTGCAGATGAGAAAGCAAATGTTTGTTTTGGGGTGATTTGTCATCCAGCTATAGATAATATGCAATGGTTAACATGGAACATCACAAAAACTCATTACGTTAAAATAAACCTGATTTCATGGAGCTCTGCTCAGTGAAGGAATAAAGGGCCAAGGGGTCCTGGCCAGAGAGGCAGGAGGTGGGTCACCTCTCTCTCCTCTCCTGATTATTTAACCTCTCTCTCTCAACTAAATTTCCTAATGACCTTAAAAAATATTTTTATTTTTAAAATACATGCATATAGTTTATTTTTATTTATTTATTTATTTATTTTGGAAATAGGAAGATCAACCCTGAGCTAACATCCACGCCAATCCTCCTCTTTTTTTTAATTTTTGCTGAGGAATCCCAGCCCTGAGCTAACATCTATTGCCAATCCTCCTCCTCTTTTTCCCTTTTTCTCCCCAAAGCCCCAGCAGATAGTTGTATGTCATAGTTGCACACCCTTCTAGTTGCTGTATGTGGGACGCCGCCTCAGCATGGCCAGACAAGTGGTGCATCAGTGCGCGCCTGGGATCTGAACCTGGGCCGCCAGCAGCAGAGCGTGCGCACTTAACCGCTAAGCCACAGGGCCGGCCCCTACATGTGCATAGTTTAAAAGAATCAAGCACTACAAAAAAAATTGTGAAGAAAAGATTCGCTCCCAGCTTGGTCCCCCAGTCCTTCATCTTGGAGGCAATTTCTCGTTACATTACCAATTTCATGATCATTCTTTCAGAAGTTTTTTTTTTTCAAATATCAATATAAAATATCTCTAGAATATCTACCTTCTTGTTTTTAATACAAAACATAGTATACCCTGCTCTGCATCTTGCAAACTAATTTAATAAATCTTGGAGATGGTCCCAAATCAAGAATTGTAGAAAGCTCTTTTTCTTTTCAATGGCTGCAAGAATTCTACCGTATGGGCAGGACAATTCATTTAACCTGTCCCTCCAAACCAGGATATTTAGGTTAGGGGTGCATATGTGTGTATCCTTATGAACACGTGAGTACATGTGGGGGATAAATTCCTAGAATTCTCCATAGGCTATTAAACATCCTAGTTTCTCTCACTCAACAAATAGACAAAACGCTCTCCTCTACCCTTTACCCTCACTCTCTCCTCCATTCGACATTCTAGTCCTCTCTTCCCTGTCCAGCCGAACTTGTTGATAGACTCCATCTATCCTGGTTGCCTTCTCACCTCTTGCTCCCCAACCACTCCAAATTGGCTCCTGGCCCTATTAACCCACTGAAATAGCTCCCTCTAAGGTGGCCCCAGAGGGCCATACTGTTAAATCCAAGGGGCACATCCTGGTCCTCATCTGATGCCTTCATAGCCACATCTCACATTTTGCCACTCCCTCCTTCCTGTCACTTCTGCCCTTGACTGTGTGACATGACAACTTACCTGGCCTTCCTGCACTTCCTCCTCGCTATCTGCTCTGCAGGCCCATTCTCTCCTGGCTGGCCCTCAACAGTTGGCATTCCTCAAGGATCAATCCTAGGCCCTCTCTTCTTTTCACTTTAGATCAGCACTGTCCGACAGAACTCTCTGTGGTGATGGGAATGTTTTATTAAGCATTTAAAATGTGGTTAGTGTAACTGAGGAACTGAATTTTTAATTTGAACTAATTTAAATTTCAAGAGCCACAGGTGGCTAGTGGTTACCATGCACAGTGCAGCTCTATGTGCTCTCCCTAAGAGAGAGCACACACACCCGTGGCCTCAGCCACCATCTAAATGCAGAGCACACAAGCATCTTGATTTCCAGCCCAGATTTTCCTCTGAACTCACATAACACTCACATAACCGCTGCCCACTTGACATCTTCCCTTGGATGTTACTAAATTGACAAAACTAAACTCAAGATCATCTTCTGAAGCCAGGCTATCTTCCTACTCAGTTAAGTGTACAGCACAAGAGCATCGGAAACCAAGTTTGGTTGACTTCATCGCCTAATCATTTCTCAAATTTGTCTACTTCTCTACATCTTGACTACTTTCACATGAATCCATCATGGAAACTGGTGAAACAACCTCCTTACTGATCTACTTATATCCTCTCCCGCTACACCCCCCAACCTGGCCTCTATGATGTAACTTAAATGTAAATGTAAAGATGCTCTACCCCATGCTTAAGCCCTGTCAGTGGCTTTCTGTGCTTCTGGGCTAAGGCACAGTCCAACGTGCAAGAGTCAATCTTGCCAGTTCCTGGCCAACTTTCCACGGCCCTCCTCTCCTTCCCTCCAGCCACACTGGTTTTCCTTCTGTCTCCTGCAGTTATCATGGAGGGATTTTATCGTTTCTTTTTGACTCTCTTCCTAGTTTTCAACATCACCTTTCGTAACTCTGGGAAGCAAACAAACAAAAACTCTCCTGTTAGCCACACCATGAAGATTCCCAAAGAGCTGGCTATTGAGTGATGGATGCCATGGAAGCCAAGACCCGCTTATTTGCTTTCTCCCTTATATGTCTCTATACACCTATGTCCCTTCCATATAAAAGCAGAATAGGAAGGGACTGTGCTAATCTGTCTGTCTGCCCTCCTGCTAGCTGGGGAGCAAAGTCAGCTTGAATATTTCCAGTCAGAGGGAGAATGCCCCTCACAAAGAAGACAGCCCCCCACCCTCATTCTGGTCAACTTTGATGATTAGAAAGGTCTTCTTTATATTTTGCCCAATCTGTCCCATTATTCCTTCTGGCCAGTGGTCCTAGATCCCCCTTCTGGAGTCATAATAAAAATGACAACAGTGAGAGCAACTACTATTTACGCAGTGCCTATCACTCTGCCGGCACTGTGCTAACCTAACGACTTCATGAGCCGGACACTACTATCTCCAGTTTGCAACACAAGAACCTAAAACTTATAGAGAGAATAATTTGCCCTCAGTATTATTCTGATTGCCCCTGAATTCTTCAGTCTTTACTGAAATGCAGTGCCTAGAATTTAACATGATACCCCCATCCTTGCCATGCCAAGTGTGGTCCAAGGAGCGGCAGCATCTGCTTAACCTGGGAGCCTGTCAATGCAGAATCTAGGGCTCCACCCTGGACCTGCTCAATCAGAATCTGCATTTTAACAAGATTCCAGGGGATTCACGGGCACTTGAGTGTTTGACAGACACTACTCTCAGGGTGCCCAGAATACAGCTGGAACATTCACTTATTAATTCATTAGACCAACGAACAGTCATAAATACCTACTACTTGTGTCAGGCATTGTGCAGACACCAGGGATTCTCCAAGCCCCTTAACGTAGAGCTTGGGTCCAGAAGCCAGATGCGTAGGGCTGAAGAGCCGGGAAGTGCTAGGCGGGAGTTGGATGGAGAAACAAGGAGGCAGCGCTCAATTCTACTCGGGGCCAGGAAAGGCTGGACAAGCTAGCACTTGATCAAGTATTAATCAAGGGAAGGTGTCTGCTGAGCTGTCACTCAGAGGCTTTCTGAGCAGTGATATTGTAATGCCAAAGAATGAAGGTGGCAGAGAAATCCAGAGAATGAGATTGGGCAGGAGAGGTGGCCAGTGCTGGGCCCAGGAGGCCCCGGGTTCGCGCCCCTTTGCTCTGGACATTATTCCTGCAGCCTCTGGTTACATAAGCTTCTTTGGCAGCCTCGCTTCTAGCTTATTTGTACTTGCAGCCAAGGAGAAAGGCCTGATTTTTTTCACATGTACTTGGTTTGGTCAGATTTTTTTGCCTCTACTTTTGTGATTGATTTTTAAAAAAAATAAATTGCAAGACCTTCAGTTTATCCTGATTAAATTTTAATTCGCCCTTTTTTGGTCTTGGTCATCGAAGCCTGTCATAATTGTTTTTAATTTCTTCATCTGGTGCATTACACCACCTTTTCTTTGCATCTTTATTTTATGTACCTCCCATTGGTGTGCATTCTCCTGACACTCAGAGCTTCTCGCAAACTTTAATCTATCAGAACAAGGTACAGTCCCTTCTACTGCTACTCAGTGCCTTCCCTCCCCACCTGGTCTCTACTTCCTCCTTACTATAAGAGCTCATCTTTCACTCTAGAAGTTGAAAATGCCAGATGCTTTCTAAGTCTCCCCAATAGTTAGGGCATGAACTAGTAACTAAATCCTGGCCAGTGGGGCTTGAAAGTAACTCTGCTGGGGAACTTTTGGGCAAGCTTTTCTTCCCTGATGTATGGAGACTCTGAAGGAAAGCCACCTTTTCTTCTCCCTTGCCTTTGGACATAGGTGTGAAGATATGATGTCTGGAGCTGTGGCATCCATCTTGCGGCCATGGTGAAAGCCAACATACTGAGGATGGCTGGATGGGAAAATAGAAAAAGCCTACCTAGCTCCTTAATGACATCACTAGGCTGTTCCCTCAACTCTTACAGGTCACTTATGGATTTATTGTTATATTAGACTTCATGTTCATTTAATAACTTTTATTCTTTATATGGGAACCGAGAGATATCCTAGGCTACGAAAGTTCCTAAATCTCATTATTCTTATGTTCTCCTGTAAATTACTGGGCATCTTCTCAACTAAATATGTCATATCTGCTGTTTATAATTCTACTTCGTCTGAAGGCTTTGTTTGGACATGTTTTTCTCCCTTAAGTTCTAATTTAAAGTTCTCTTGATTATACTGGCCAATTTTCTGACAAATTCATTCTTCTGGTGTATTTTGTGGTACTACTTTTTATTGGCTGTTATACTCTGATATTTTAGGCCTCATTTAGAAACCCAAATCATGTTCTTTGACATTCCATGCAGCTATTTATTTCCCTTTCTTTTCGGTTAAAAAGTCTTGACCCCTAACATGAGACAGCACTGGGTCCCCCTCTCCGGCACAGTGCTCCAGCATCAGTAGGGAAGCAACCTGAGTGACCTCCCGTGAGCCGAGCTCCCTGGGGCCCGTCTCACTCGGCCCCACAGGATGGCGACCTCAGGCATCCCAGCTCTCTCCCCAAGCACCCCTCAGTCAAGCCCTCACAGGCTCTGGTCTCTGCCACCCCTCCTGCATTTCCAGATCTCTTCCTTTCTCATCTGCCCTTTCCAGTGCAAGGCAATCAGCCTGTCGTCTCAGTCCTCTCCCCAACCCCCACCAAACCCTAATTATTCTGCTCTATACACAAGCCTAGGGACTGAGCTAGTAGAGAAAGAACACTCTAGGAGGAGGGAAAGGTGTGAACACTCACAGGGTATTATAACTGTTTTTTCTATCACACTTCATTTTCACAAGAATCGGGGGAAGTTTAGGGTGACTGGTAGGGCTGATAAGTGTTGGCAGATTTGCTTTCACATCTTGGAAATACGTGCCAAAGAGACAACATCCCTCCTGCTTGGCAGTGCTGGCCTTATATTTGTGTCCTCTGGTCCCGCCCCCAGGTACTGTGGCCCCTTGTGGTCAGCAGCAGGCTTCCTCCGATCTGTCTATGATGTTTTCTTCTTGTCCTAAGGCTTGGCATGCAGCTTCCCTGGAAAAGTCCAGATTTACCTTCTATGGGAACACGCTCCTGTCATAAATACGCCAGTATTCGCTCTGCGTTTTTCTTTTTCCCCTGTGTCAAATTCTTCCACCCTCACCTCTTGACTCTAAGCCTCTTCAGGATATTTGTTTTCCTGGCTTCCTTCTTGAATTTTTTCCATCCTGCACAAGAATGTTTAATCCCCTCTAATATGTGAGAGCCCAGACCTCTTCTAGCAAGAAGATCAGCTAGAATTTATGGAAAACAATTTAAAAAACACCTTACACTTGCATGTAGTTTTCACATCTGACAGGATCATTTCCCCTGCTGGCCAAGACGACCAAGAGGTGCACCTGCGTAAAGCAGCAAGGGCTACTTGGGGGCCAGCCGTGTGGCACCTGAGGGGCACCTGGCCTCCCTTATCTCTAATTCTCGCAATGTTTCCCCGTTACAGATGCAGAAACTGAGCTCACAAAGGTTAGCTCACACGCCTACAGCTAAAAACTTTACATCTTAGAATATAAACCTAGGGCTGCTCGGGTCCAAACCACCGTTCTTCCCAAATCTCTCAATTTCCATATTTTCTGGCATTCAAGGAAAGTATGCTCCTCTGTGGCTTTTCCTAAAAACAGTTGTTTTGATTTCAGGCAACTACGATTTTGCTGCACTTGTTCGCTCTGCTTTGGCTCCTACCCAGTGGAGAAAGGGGCATGAGCCGGGGGAGGGGCTGGGCAGCTCAACTCTCTGATGCAGAGAGAGAAACCATCTGTGTTTCAGGCCCCCAGGACAGTTTTCTAGCAGATTCTCCTGCTTTTCTTTTAGCTTTCTCCTTATATAGATGACAGATTTTGAAAAGCATGTTTTTTAATTTAGATGAAGTGTCATTTATTGATTTGTTCTTTTATGGATTATGCTTTACGAGTTGCATCTAAGAAATCTTTGCCTAATGCAAGTTCACAAAGATTTTATGTTTTTTTCCTAGAAAATTTAGACTTTTAGGTTTTACATTTTGTCTATGAGCCACTTTGCTGTGAAGTGTGTGCCCATGTTCATTTTTTTGCGTATGAATATCCAATTGTTTCAGCATCGTTTGTTGAAAAGACTAGCCTTTCTCTACTGCACTGTCTTTGCGCTTTGTCAAAAATCAGTAGTACATTCTGGTGTCTGTCTCTCTCTCTCATACTATTGGTTTTCTTCAAATATCTGATGCTCCTTGGTGGTTTCTTCACATTTTTGAAAGCAAGACTAGGTGATTCTTGGTGGTCTACTCACATTTGGGAAGAAAAACCAGGTGACAACGATGGGGAGCTTCCAGGGCTCTCCCCTCTCCTTGTCCTCCCTCTGAATGGCAGGGGGGTAGTCTCTGTAGCAGACTGCAGATGCCAACGAGCCTGTTTCTCTGTAGGGTGTGTGTGCAGGCAGCAGGCAGGTGATCTGCAGGCGGCGTGAGGAGCCACAGCAGAAAAGCCCCAGCTGCACAGGTTTAGCATCTTCCATCCCTGGGTACCATGGCCTTTCCTGTGTCCTCTCCCTATGGGTCGTGGAAGCCCAGAGTAACGTGGAGATCCTTCACCGTTCCAAAGCTTCTCCCATAGCCCCCACCCCAATTTTCTCCCATTGGGGAAGTAGAACTCCTTTGATGAGCCCCCCGATGCTGGCCTGCTCCTGGTTCCCTTCCCACCAGAATGCCCTCAGCTTGGAGCCGCTCTCATCCCCAGCAGTGGGCTGTGTCTGTAGGGGCTGCAGCTTCCCTGCCATAGTTCTCTGCCAACCTTTCCCATTCTGCTTTCTATTTTACAGAAATTTCTCAATCTTTTTTGGTTAGCTGAAGGTACTCTTTCTCGTTTTCCAACATTTTTACTGGATTTATGCTTTTCTTATATTTTTCCTTTTGTTTAAATTTGGTTTTGGGAGGAAGCAGAAGTAAAAGGGAGATGTTCAAGCTAGGAATCCTATTAGATGGCAATAAGTGTTAGGGACATGTGAACTCACTTTCCCACAGCATGTCCACTAGGTCATCCCCAGAGACAGAAAGCAGAACTGGAGAGATTGCCAGGCCAACCAGTGATACTACATATAGTAAGCTGGCTGGCTGGAAGCTTGGGAAAGTCCTGAGCCTTTGTGGTCTCATTCCCCATCTGTAAAACACCACATCTTTAAAAGATTTCTTCTGGCAGTGAGCTACCAGGGGTCCGTGTAAGGGAGACAGCCAGAGCACAGCAGGCTAGATGAAGAGCAGGGATGCTAAGCCACAAGTCGAGCATCACACACTTTGTCAAGAATCAAGCCCAGGGCCGGCCCCGTGGCTTAGCGGTTAAGTGCGTGCGCTCCGCTACTGGCAGCCCGGGTTCGGATCCTGGGCATGTACAGACGCACCGCTTCTCCGGCCATGCTGAGGCCACGTCCCACATACAGCAACTAGAAGGATGTGCAACTATGACATGCAGCTATCTACTGGGGCTTTGGGGGAAAAAAAAGGAGGAAGATTGGCAACAGATGTTAGCTCAGAGCCGGTCTTCCTCAGCAAAAAGAGGAGGATTAGCACGGATGTTAACTCAGGGCTGATCTTCCTCACAAAAAAAAAAAAAGAATCAAGCCCATAGTCCGTCACGCCAAGAACATTTTATCTTTTCCTTAATCATGTTGCACAATGGACTTGAGTCTGCCTCTGTTTTCTGGAAGAAAAGTACACATGTGCATGTATTTCTAATATCTAGTCAGTACTTAGCAGTACCAGGTTTTTTAAAACTATATTGAGGGACTTTGTTTTGTCCTTAAAAGCATCAATCATCTTGGTCCCACAGTTTTTTTTAGTTTCCATAGTATTTTTTTTCCTGAGTAAGACAGGCTGGCCACACCACTTATGGAGGAACTGCTAGAGTGAAGTACCAGGAACCAGCATCATCAAACACGCACTTTCCATCACGTAATCAATCATTCATGATCCGAAGGAGAACAGAGTTTCATTTAAAAAAATAAAATAAAAACTCCAAAATTTCAGGTTCCCTTCTAGGTTGAAGTTCTATTATTAAATCACTTTGCATAAAAATACATTAAATTTTAATAAACGAAAAAAATCAAACACAAAAATATCCCACAAATGCACTTAAAGACTCACTTCTTTTGTTAATGGGTTTCTTGTGTTTACGGTATTAGACTCTCTTGTTAATTTTGATCTGGCTGTTTACACACATTTTTAATTTGTTCAACCATTTCACAGACCAGTAGTTTCATGGTTCAATTTGTTTCAGACAAAACGGAGTGTTACAAAATATCCCAGACTATTTTCAGGTTGGAAAAATTAATGAATTGAAATTGGGACAATTCTGCATGATTGCTTTTTTTTGTTCTAGTTACAGAACGGAGTCCTTTCCATAAATATAAAAATGTTTGGTACTAACAAAGTAGATATAATAAATGCAAATATCTTCCTACATTTCCTAATCCTCCCCTTGCATTCATTCTCTGAAGTGTCCAAAAGCCATCACATTTTTAGATGCAGGTTTAACTGATGTTGACTCTGTGTCAGTCAGTGCCAGGCCTGCTATCCTCCTTAGCCTATGCAGTCGCTCCGAGAAGCACCCCTGTTTTACAGAGGAGGTCACTGTGTGCAGGATGAAAGCAGGTGCTGTGGCACAGAGAGTCTCAAACACCACCCGGTAGGCTTTCCCCTCAGCTCAGTGGCCGCACCTCCTGGGAACAAGAGATGGCTCCCTGGTGTACCTGCTCATGTGCTGGTTTTCCTTAAGGCAAATGAACACTAACAAAAAAATTTACTTCTCATAAATCTATGAAGTATTACTCTTCCCATTAAAAATTATAAAATATTTCACAAAGACACGGAGTTGGAGAGAATACATAATACCAACTCCCCAGCCTCTTTAAGAAATGAACATTGCTAATACAATGGATTCTGCCTTGGCAGCCCCTCTGGATCTCATCTTCCACTCTCCACCCCCAGAGGGGACGACTCCCCTGGGTTTGGTATTTATCATTCCGATGTGGTTCCTCCCCCAGATGTATTATACCTAAGTGTATGCAAAGTATTACTTTGCGTGTTTTAAAAGTTCATGTTAGCAGAAGAGTTGCCTCCAGGGGGCTCCTGTGTGAACTGGTTACCCATGTGCTTGGGTGGCTACCTCCCCCAGCAGCCCTCACCCAGTGTGCTGCAGAAACGTCATCCCTGTGCTGGAGGCTGAGGGAGTCCTGGTCCTGTCCAAGGCCATCCTCTCCACCTGCACTCTCGGTCCTACAGCGGCCCCATGCCTGGCCCTGTCAACACGGCACCACACCCCACCAGCACCACTGGGGATTATTAGCCAGCCCAAAGGTGAGTGCTGAGATGGAAGAAGTTGACTACAGTTACACGTCTTCTCTTCAAGCTAATTTAAAAACACACACCTTGGTGTCCTCATTGAAGATAATTAGACAACTGACATCTCAAGTGGGACAAAAGTGCTCTATAACAAATCAGCATATTACTAAGACCTCATCTGCAGTCTACTGAGGATTTCAGCTCTGCTCCAGGCAAATTAGAAGGACATCTTACCAGCAAGCATCATGCCATGGCTGATATTCGTTTTGTCTTAAGGCAAACTGCAACCTTCCTCACCAACCCAGGATTAAACATGCCTCCTCTGTCCTCCCCCCACAGTTCTGCTAAGCCTCTAATTCATCCTGCTCAGTGTTCAAGCCAGTTGTTGGCATACTTCTTCCTCTACTCGCTGGCCCCAGCCCTGAACACTGGACCTTGCAAACACTGAGTGCTCAATGCAGGTGGAACCCTGCACAAAGTAGAGCCACAGTTCTCAAACTGTGCACAGAGGCACCCCAGAGCACTACAGTGAACCCACGGGGGTGCCGCAAGATATTTTAAATTTTTAAGAGAAACACAGCAACGGTTAGCAGATGTCAGACAAGAGCCCACGAAGGTTAGTCTTCCTTCACACCTGGTGCTTTCCATCTAATACCTAGTGAGATGAGCCTCACTGAGTGAAATGGTTTTGGCTGGGGGAGCAGAAAAAAGGTCATCTGGGCACACGGGGAGCTTGGGGCAGGGCTGGGCCTGTGTGGGTGCAACAGCAAGATGCCTAGGGCAGCACAAGAGGCTGGGCTGCTCCAGGAGTGTGGGAAAGGGAGAGGGAGATGTGGCCTATCACCAAAGAAGGCTGGAGTGGGGGTTGTGTGGAGCCAATAAATGAGAATACCCTGTGCTCCAGAAGATGTGAAAAGGCATTTTTCCTGTACTGCACACCCCCGATCCTATTCCAACCCCAAGGTAAACCGCATAGTAATATTTTAGATTAGCCATACTTTGTTTTAAAAAGGCTTGCTCAGCTTGCCTATAAACGTAACTACAAATGATCACCCTCTCCCTATGAGAAAATGGGTTCTACATTCCAAACAATTGGCTTATAATAGAATCTTTCAATTTAATAAACATTCACTGAGTGCCTGTGGTGGGCACACCCTAGGGTATATTCTAGGGTCCACCTCCACCCACAATGATTCTCATCTCCTGGGATCCATGCCTTGGACAATCCCCTCCCCTTGAGTGTGAGTGGAAGCTGAGACTTGCTTCTAATCAACAGATTATGGCAAAGGTGATGGGATGTCACTTGCATGACAGTGACACTACATGACAAAGGTGAAGGGATTCTGCAGATATAATTAATGTTCCTAATCAGCTGACTTTAATCAAAAGGGAGATTATCCTGAGTGGGCTGGACTTAATACATCAGAGCCCTTTACAAGAAGGCACAGGCTGTCTCTGAGGTTGGAGACTCCAAGCAGAGAGACACTTCACTGCTGACTTTGAAGAACTAAGTTGCCATGTGGTGAGTGCCCTATGGAGAGGCCTACCCGGGAAGGAACTGTGGGTGGCCTCCAGGAGCTAAGCGTGGTCCCCAGCAGACAGCCAGCAAGAAAATGGGGACCTCACAGTCTTACTGCCACAGGAGATGGATTCTCCTAACAACCACAGAGAACCTGAAGCAGATCTTTCTGCAGTTGAGCCTCTGATGAGGCCAAAGCCCCCACTGACACCTTGACTGCAGAGAAGACCCTGAGCAGAGGAGCCAGTCAAGCTGTGCCCAAGCTCCTGACCCACAGAAACTGCGAGATAATAAATGTGTGTTGTTTTAAACCAGTAAACTTCTTGTCATTGGTTACAGAGCAATAGAAAACTAATACAGTACCCAAGGTAGGAACTATTTATGCTACATTCTTGATGCACTGAGTACACAGAACGGTCAAGCAGAAATTAGCTCCAAACTTTTTATGGTTTTAAATAAGTTAATATTTAGAAAATGTTTCAAATCTGTGCCATAATTTTTATCTGCAAATTGATCTAACACATCCTTTCAATCTTAAGCAAATCCAAATTCCTGTGTGTTGCTTGGCTCTTTTGGAAAACTGTTGCTGGTTTTTCAGGATTTTTTTTTTGTGTGTGTGAGGAGATCAGCCCTGAGCTAACATCCGCCAATCCTCCTCTTTTTCTTCGCTGAGGAAGACGGCCCTGGGCTAACATCGGTGCCCATCTTCCTCCACTTTATATGGGACGCCGCCACAGCATGGCTTACCAAGCAGTGCGTCGGTGCGCGCCCGGGATCCGAACCAGCGAACCCCGGGCCGCCGCAGCGGAGCGCGCGCACCTAACTGCTTGCGCCACCGGGCCGGCCCCTGGTTTTTCAGGATTTTGATGGCTCTAACTTTTAAGAAACTCGACCCTTTGGTGAACTCTAGACACTAGAGTCCCAAGCAATCCCACCTGGAGGAATCCTGGAGGTAAACAGGGTGTTGTATCCTCATTAGAGGGAGGACCTGTGGACTCCTGAAGCAGCTCACAGGGAGGAGGCCAGATATGACGTGAGAACGGCCACTTCAACCCAGGAAGTCCCAATGACGTTCCATGAGCCCACCGCATTGACTTCATGAAGATTCAAAGCTTTCTGTTAATTTATGAGAAACTGGCATACTACTCCTTAACCCTTTTTGATCTGTAGGTTTTTTCCAAAGAACTAGAATTCAACCTAAAATGTATACTTATCATTACCTAATTATCGATAAATTTATCTAATATTGTTAGATTTTCATCAACTACTTTGCCAAAGGTAATTATCTACTTTTTTGGGCCTGAAAAAAAACACCAATTTTCCTGTAATTTACTTCAAGTGGAACAGTAGTTAAGGTAAAATAATTATTTTAGCCATTCTTGAAAGTATATTGTGGAAAACGAGGAAAAAAGAAATCATCACTCCGGAGCAGGGCCCTGTCAGCAGAAAAGCAGGCTAACCAGAGATGTTACCGTGATAAACAGGAACGCATTCAGTTACAGAGATGCAGCCTCAGGGGAGCAGGAAGAATCCCATCTGCCATGGCAACCACTCAGTGCCATCTTCCGGCACCTCCTGAACCGGCCTCTAGGAAGAGACCGGCCCGGGACGGGCTCCTGCTCCTACGTCTGCAGTGTCTTGAGCAGGCTGCAGTTGGTCCATGCTGCGTCAGAGCCCTCACTGCCCAGAAACACGATGGAAACACCAAAAGCATCTGATGTGCAAATACTTTCACTCACCAAATTCAACTTATTTACAAAACATGGGGCTATTTAGTTAAATCTGATCAAGACCACATTTTTAGAGGCAAAGTTTTAAATGTTGTTAGCCAATACTGTAATCTTAGAGGCAAAAAAGGAGCCATCATCACCTGTTTGCTGCTAATTGTGAAACAACCATCACATTGTTATGCTGGTAAGTTATTAGCACATGGAGAACTGTCTCCAGCACACACAGCATAGCTGATAGGAAGGCAGTTATTAATGACACTGATGAATCACGTGCCACCCAATCCACGACTGTCAAAATATGTAGAACACACTCTAACGACAGGTGTGCTGGAAGTCTCTCAAAGAGACTGCTTCTTTTTATCTCTAGTTAACTCACAGAGCTGTACTGTAACCTTTGAAAAAGTTAAAATTAGTTCACAACTCCACAGCAAAAAGATGAAGTGAACTCTAAATTCCATTTACAATATCCCAAATTGTCTCCCCATCTTTGGGAACACAGGCATTTTAAACAATGGTGCCATTGGATCACATGACTGTCATTTGAACACCTAGGGGAGTAGCCCAGTGGGTGTCCCCACCCCACAGTGTGCATGTAGCGTCTCCACGAGAAGAGCTGCCCTATAGCAATGGAGGTTCCTCAGGGATCTCCCAGTCCGAGTCCTCAGTTTAGCAATGAGGGTACAGAAGCAAAGGTTACGAGACTTGCCCAAGCTTGCCTGGCTTCTCCGTGCCCGAGTTCAGACTGGAATCCATGCCTCAGACTCATCAATTCCCAGAATGCTGGTTAAGGTCCCTTCACCCTACGAGGGGAGATTACCAAAATAATTGCAAGTATTCAAACCCCAAATAAAATGTTTCTCTCCCTACCCCACACTTCTGTGAGTCGCAGGTCCAGGGCCTGTTCCTAAGGATCTTTCACTAGGATAACGGTACTGCCTCAAGCAGCAGTGTGCACCACCTTCTTTGGGAGTATGTGTGCAAATAAGGCATCACCGGGTCAAGGAGTACAACGTCACTTTTTCATGCACACTCACCACAAACTCGGTATTAAGAAAACACAGACGAGCCACACTCTGGTTGTGGCCTATTCCAGGACACAGGTATGTAAACCGTGATCACAATGCAGCACAACATGTGCCCACAAGAGACGGCCTCACAGTGGTGGTGACCCATAACGTGAGTCTTAAAAAAGGAGGAGAATGTTTCCAGAGAGATAAGTGGACAAAAGGGAACCAGAGTGAAGAGAAGGTGCAAAGGCAAAAGGAAGCGGTGGTTTAGGAACCGGGCGCAGTTCTACGTGCCCGCAGAGAGGGGCTTGCGCAGGGAGACGAGGCTGGTAACACAGTCATGGTGAGGTGCCAGGGTTTCTCTTAAAGAATGTGGAGATGCTGAAGGATTCTGAGCAGGAGCACAACATGGAGTTATATGTCTATTTGGGAGAACAAGCTGTGGCAGCAAAAGTGAAACAGGATTGGAGAGAGGAAGACTGCAGGTGGGGAGCCCAGGCAGAGGGCTGCAGTAACAGTTCAAGGGGAGGGGGAGAGAGCCCGTTAACGGATCCCTCAACGCATTCCTGACTAAAAAGAACGTTTCACTAGAAAAATACTGGCAAAGTCCAGATACCACTTAAAATCACAAGTTAGGGACCTGAATTCCTAACCTTACCAAAGGAAACCTAAAAACCCAACTTGTAACCATAATGAGCAGTCCTTGGTCAAAGAGAGTTCTCAAATGATGTAAAAGAAGAATCTTAGTTCTTCTAGAAACTGATTTATTAACATAGTGTATTAACTAACTATATCTTAGAGGTTTAAGTTATATTACTATATTCCTTAGAATGATAATTTCTGTACTCTTTAAAGTTCCAAGTGAAAACAGAGACATAAGGGAAACCAGCAGTATATGTGGTGATTTTGAAAATGGGTTTGATTTTCACCTTAGTGCTTGCTCCTTTGAGGAATTCAAGGGTGTAATTTAAGAGTCTAGCAGCTGAAGAATTATAATCAGCAGTTACAATTTCACCAAATACATATCACTTCCACATCTCTCCTTTCATGCTGCCCCATGTTTTACTCATTGCCCTGTTGAAGATGCACAAAAAGTACATAACATGTCCCCTGAATGACTTCAGATCAACTTCAGGTGATCTGAAATCTCTATGGTTAAGTAACCTCTGAGCTCACTGAAGAGACTGCAGCGGGCACTCTACCTGAGGTCAGGACTGGATCGCTCTCCTGCAAGCTTTTTACTTTTACCTTCTGGCTGGAGATTCTAGATACAAGATCACAGTGTAAAGGTTTTGTAGCTCTAGACATTTTCTGACTAGTTACAACGTCTGTCCGACACCAATCTTTTCTTGCTTTCAAGTTACCTTAAGTATGAACTATTCAACAACATCTGGTGAAATTGATGCAGCCCACCCCTCACCGCCATGACGGCCCAGTCAAAGATCCAGCAACCACGGAAGAGGAATGGAAATGGAGGAGTCTGCGGAGCCAGGGCCATCAGGAGAGAAAGGAGGTACTATTCGTACTTCCTCTGTAGCCCAGCATCTATATCTCTCAGAATTTTGTTTCTCCAGATATAAAATGCAGTTCATGTTACTTAGAATTAATTACTGCAGGGAACTGGAATGAATTTTACCAGTTAATTTTAATATACAATAAAAGAACAATTACAACAGAAAAAAACCATTCAAAGGCACATGCGTATTAAATTGCTAAATTGTGAGTAAGATAAAAACCAACTAACTCATCTAATTTATATTTCACACTTGGGATTAATGTTGTGTTAACAAAATACTGGATTAAAAAAAGCACTTGAATTGTCAAGTGTTTTAAGGGAAGTTGATGTTTTACAACTTTTTACATTACAGTTGAATATTATTCTTTTTTCAGCATTATTATTCCTGAAGACATCCTTTAAGGAGAAAACTGGAAGGAGGAAGAGAGTGATCTGAGTCCTTAATTTGTGTTAAATGAGAAGTTGTGATTGTTTCTACTATGCTAATTGCTTTGGAAAATGAGCAATAAAATGTATTACATTTTGTGAGATTATCTAACTTTTTCCCGCCTCACAAAATGTACCATATTTAACATAAGCTGAGAGAACGATGAAACAAAGGAAATAATGTCGCACAAGGTTTGTTTTTTAACTGTATTTTACTAAGAAGTTGTTGCAAAAAGGTTTTTCCTCTAAGTAACTTTAAATATGTCCTATTACTGTCATTTTAAGAATTTATTTTAAAATATTAAAATCTTCTTGCTGGCCCCATATCTGATTCTGCAGGGCAATACTATTTGAATTCCATTACCTAGATTGTAACAGAATCTTCTATGACTGCAGTATTGTGAGTCCTTCTGTATTTATATTTTCTTAAAAAAAAAAAAAAAGACATTCCAAGCCTGCGGCATAGTAAACTATTTTGATGAGCTCTGGAAAACCATAAGAAAACACAATGTGTCTTTTCAATCAGGGTGCCCTACATATAACTAGCAAGAGGATAACATCACCAAGCCCATTCCATCCCACTCAGCCTCATCTAACAGAATACTCAGAAAATCCACCCTAGCCCACTGCATTTAGTTGCATGAGAAAACATACTTTGAGTACAACAGTGCTATATTTGTGCAAAAAGATGTTTTCTGTGAACGTTTCCAGGTGGAGAATATGCTTCCAAAGTGGACTAAAGACTACCTCTTCTCTGATAACTCTTGAATAAACAACTACAGTTCTGGTAACATGGCAAACAGAAGCTAACACCTTCCTCACTGGTTTACCGATAAGAAAAGTTCCACAACACCAGCATGACGAGGGGCTTCAGTAAATTGCTGGTATGTGTACACTTGTTTTGTGTGTGTACTGAAAACCAATTATTACCTCAACCATTACGTCTACAGAATTAGGCAGTAAGTGTTTTGATTCGCTTTTACACTTAAGTGTAGTGATGCTGTAGGGAGTTAATTATGGAAAATCGGACAGGCAAAAATACAGTATGACTAAGCTGTTAATCCAGAATTCACTGGACCCTACATTAAGAATCAAAGGGAGAGACAGCCCACTCTGGTGTCATACTGAATACCACCTTTTCGTCCAATAATTTTCCCGTAAGAGAAACCTGCCTCCCATCTTACTTACATCCCTTCAAAAGCAGATCATACTGATTTGACAACTGTCTTACAGCTGAGGACTAATTAGTTTGAGTGTCCAAATGCAAATGGGTACTCGAGGAAGGCAGATTAAGTGAGATTTAATCCTTTGGAAGCCCAGGAGGATATTAGAGGAGTGGAGCTCAATTCTGAAAAGACATTTTATTTTTCTTCGGTTCTTTGTTCTCTAATCAAATCAGTGGAAATGAACTTGAAAAGCCTCGCAGGGCAGGCTGGCAGGAGCCTTCCATAGAACTCCTGTTTGTGCGCCTTCCCTCTCTGGAGTGACGCCATCGTCACAGTGTTCAGAACAGTGGAAAATTTATACTTTGGCTGCAAACAAGCAGATGCTTTCAAGTCTAATGGAGGACCATTTAAAGATGCCTTGGTCTGTATTTAAGGGCTCAGAACAACTGCATCTTGGGGTTATTGTTTCTCAGAAACATTAATTTCTAGGGGATTAGCTATGTGCTAACCAACCACTTCTTCCTGAGATTGCCACTGTGTTAAGATGTAACTAACTCACAAGAACTTACTTTTTTTCTCTCTACAGTTCAGCTGTTTGATTTGAGCACCCTGCGTCTGTCCCCAGGACGAGCCCCAGTACTAGAGAAGCAAGATGTATATATGTACATGTGTATGTATGTATGTATGTTTTTTTTGTGTGTGTGTGAGAGGAAGATTAGCCCTGAGCTAACATCCGATGCCAATCCTCCCCCTTTTGCTGAGGAAGACTGGCCCTGGGCTAACATCCGTGACTGTCTTTCTCTACTTTATATGGGACGCTGCCACAGCACAGCATGACAAGTAGTGCGTCGGTGCGTGTCCGGGATCTGAACCTGCCAACCCCGGGACGCCGAAGCGGAGCGCACACACTTAACCACTACACTACCGGGCTGGCCCCTGTATGTATGTATTTTTAACTAACAAGTCCAAATAATAGGCGTATCTGGACTGTCATTTAATTGCTTAAAGAAGATTCCTGAAGCTAGGGATGGAAAAAGCAGCCCCGTCATACAACCAAACATGAATGAAAATCAAACCCACTCTGCCCTCCCACAATGATACTAACTTGTGACCACTTAACCACCCTCTAACCAAGTACACATGGTTTGAAAGGGAATCTGAGGGAGCCTAAGGGGTGGTGGGCAACACAAAGCTTTAGAACCGCCAGCCGATGAGAAATGCTGTTGCAGTCCGTTTTAAGAGAATGTGGAAAAGGAGGCAACTAGAGATAAGTGCCCAGACTCCTGATGGTGGTCCATGTCCCAAGCATGACTGCTGATAACAGCTGGGAACAGAGTCAAACGCCAGGCACCAGACGAACTGCTTTTGAGCATTATCCCACTTACCATCCCCCCCCACGGAGCGTTCTCATTCCCGCTCTGGAGCGCACTCCAGCCCTTCTGAACCACGGCTCGTCTCCACAGCCAGGGCTGTCTAACCCTTAATGAGCGCTCAGTCATAGAGCATTCTTTTTCTGATCAAATGAAAGAAACCATACAAATGGCAAACAATTGCCTTTATTCCCTGCCTTGTTTGAACAATGAAAATTATGTGCACTATGATCTCGAACAAAATCTCTACTATGGTAGAGCCATAAAAAAAGCCTGTCCTTGGGAATAAAACAATTCAGATGTGGCAGGAGGCAACTTCTGTAGAGCTCTCAAATGCTCCACTTTTTGTTTCCTGCTTCTTCTCACCCTACTTTTCACTTTTCTCTTAGAAGAAAAGTCCGTAGAAGAGGCCAAGGAAGAGGATGGACAGAAAGTTTTCTCTCCCCCAGAAAGCATGTACGTTTTGGTTCCAGTTCAATTTAAGAGAGGCCTCGTGTTTGCCATCTAGTATGGCAACATTTAAAAGTGAATTCGTCTGTTATCATCAACAGAGGCAGCCCATCTTCTTCAGAGAGGAGTGGCTTAAACTGGCTGCAGGGCTCCATCTCTCACAGCAGGATTTGAATTAGACCTATTTTCACCTCACCTGCTGTTACCAGGAAAGTAGCCTGCATGTCTCCCAGGCCCCCAGATGGATCAGTGGCACTGAGAGGGCTTCACCAAGCATGCCTGGCCAGCGTGGGCCACCTGCAGCTGAGATGGGAGGGCTTTGAAGCCCCCAATCCCATGCCCCCCACCATTAAGAGAGGGCAGCCTGTGAGGGACGGCATCCTCAACACAGAGCTTCCCAGGCAGGAATGCTGGCTGGGAGCACAGACTACAAGGCCTGCAGCCATCCCAGGGAAGGGTTTGAGACCAAGTGCTTTGAAGATTGGAAGACAGAACCAGCAGAATAAAGAAAGGGATGCATGAGCATCTGCAAAGAGAAACAGGAGAAAACGCAGGGTAATCTTCTAAAAGAAAATGAAGCACAAAAATGAGGATGCAAATAGTAACACAAGCACAAAGAACACAGGTTAAAAGGAGGGCGTTCAGACAACATCAAATTCAAGGAATGGCAATTCTGCACTTAGTCCTTCTTTCTTGAAAAACAGAAAAAAAGAAGTAAAAGATGAAGATGCGGAGTGGGGAGGAGGAGGGCAAAAGAAAAGAAAATAGTGATTGATATACACACACAGATACTTGGAGTTCAGTTCTATCATGATGGACTAAAATCATCATTCTTACTAGAAACTCCATGCTCTAATTTATTTCAAATCTACTCCTCAGTGAATTCTGCCACCAAAAGGGCAAAGACTTATCCTTTCAAGCGTTTAAGTTCGAGAAGAACTATCCATCAAGAGCCCCATTGTAATTTCTGAAGGCAGGCCACAGCCCAGTGACCTGACATCACTCTTCATTTCCAGAAATTCATTTGAAACCCAAATTAGTTTTGGTTGATTAGCATTCCAGGATGAGCTGTTTGGGTTAAAATATAGCTGGATAGCAACTATTTTTAAGGATCACAGGGCTGGGAGGGATCTGAGACTGCTCATTACCAGAAAGCAGGTAAATCTCCAAAGTAGGTAGTTACCTCTCTTCTGTGAGATCTCTAAGGATGGAGTATTAAAACCATCTGTTTCCAAGGATGGAATATTAAAAAGGAGTATTTTATCTACTGATAGTCAAGAACCTCTTTGTTGCACTCAACTGAGAATTCTGTTCTTTATATCTATTTGCTCTGTGGTGGAAAATGGTGGAAAAGCCACAGACTTAGAGTTGCTGGCCTAGGCCTAACTTTACTTGCTTACCCTGTGTGGTTGTTCCTGTCGTTACGCCCATTTTACAGAAGAAGAAACTGAGGTCCAGAGAGGTTTGGTAACTTGCCCAGGGTTACTTATCAACGGTGAAGCTGGGATTCCTGAGACATGTATACCTGACTCCAAAAGCCATTCTCTTAACACCCAAGGCATGTAAACCACCCATCCCGCTCCTGGCACATTTTACATCCTCACAGAACCAAAATGCTTCATTTAAGGCCAGTGTTTTGGTACAGACTGTGAATAAAAATGACAATTCCTTAGCCAGTTTCTCCGATTGTAATTGTTTAATCACACATCCTTTTCACAGAAATGATTTGTGCACAGCTATCCTGAATAAAGTTTAAATAACCCAGATTGATGCTTTTGGAAATGGTTTTCTACAAGATACATTAGAAAAAAAAGTGAACCCATTAGTCCAAGAAGTCAAAAAAAAAGCAACCTGGATTTATTCTCTCTAATCAAAACAATATTTATCACATGTGAGAGTACAAGGAGTTGGAGCTGTGTTTCCCAGACATTTGGCAGTTCATGTTCTCTTGTGCCTGTGACTAAAACCAGACTTGCAAATTAAAAATAAGCCTATCATTTTTTTTTCAAGACAATTCAAACAAAGGAGCCTGCAAATCTCCCCACACTAACACTGCTTCAACTTGAATGAAAAACTGGAGAGATCTGAGATCCATTTATTTTCCAAATAACAAACAAGAGATTTTTTTTTTCCCATATTGGCTTGGGGTGGGGCAGAGATCAAGAATTTAAAGTTATAGCCCTGATAACATAGTTACCCAGCAGATAATAACTGCCTTGTAGACTCTATCTAAAAGGAGAGCCAACAACAACAACAAAAAAAGATAACAACTCAAAAATTTATGAGGGAAAAATTCATTTCCTCCTAACCACATGCTCAGGACAGGAAAATACAACATTAAACATATTTTTGAAATGGAAAAGGGAACACAAGATGATGTACTTTTGAACTGAATTTCATAATCCAATGGTATTTTATCAGGTCTGGTATTCTGCTCTTTGCTCTCCCAACACTTTCTTCAGCTGCTCACATCATTTTATCTCATTTGTAAATGGCATCATCAAGGACATCTGGTTAAATGTATAGAAAGCATGAGATGTTCAAAATCCAACACTAAATCTTATTTCATGGTTATCCTGGTGAACTACAGGAACGGAATAACCCAGACCCATTCTCTAAATCTAACTCAGCAACCACTCTGGGGAGTTGAGTACATGTAGTCAATGCAATGAATCAAAACACAAATTATTTCATATACCTAACAATCAACACATTAAGTTATTTATATTATCAATTAAAATCCTTTCAGGGTGATTTCCAATTTCAAAGGGATTTTAAAGGGAAGAAAAACTCGTTGTTTTAGAAACCAGTATGTGCCAAGCTCTGTGCTAGGTACTTTCACATAGTGATTTTATTTAATGTCAAATTCTACCTGTTTCTCCTTAAGCATGAGAGAGGTAGTACTTACAGGAAGGAAGGAAGAACACTGGACCAGGAACCAGATTCTGGACCCAGCTGCATTTTATTTGTCTGGCCATTTAAACTTTCTGAGTCTCTGTTTCCTTATCTATAAAATGCTGGAGTGAAACCTACCAGGCCTATCCCATAGGCTGTGTAAGGATTAATTAAGATAATGGATTTGCTAGTGCTCTGTTGACAGTGGCATTCAACAAGAATGTAAACTGTAAGTATTATTATATTCCAGGCCACACTGAGGTAGGACTTTGTAGATCTTTGAACAAGGCTCCATCTCTCAGTAATGACTAATTTTACAGTCTACAGTACAGAAGGCATAAAGAAGTATAAAGGTCTCCAGGATGGTTCAACAACAGCAAGGGTATCAAAGTCCAAAGAACTATCTTGGATGTTAAGTTGGAGATAATAAAGTGGTAAAGAATTGAGGGAAAAACTTAGGCAAATAGCTAAATCTTTACTGGTTGCTATTTATGCAGGAAGAGGTAGCCAAAAGAACACAGCACTTCAGAGCCAGAGACCTGGGTATGCAACATGGGCTTTATGATTTATTGACAGTCTGATTTTAGATAAATCACTTAACACTCTGTCTTTTTCCTTTTTTTTCTTTTAACTTTTTATTTCCCAAAAGCAGAGAGAATAACATAATGAATCCCCACATATCTACCTATCACCTAGCTTCAACAATTATCAACTTACAGTCAAACTTGATTCATCTGTCAACCAGACTCCCTTCCTCGATTATTGGTGCATTAGCTATCTATCATTGTGTAACAAATTACCCCAAAATTTAGTGGCTTAAAACAACAAGCATTTATTATCTCACACTTTCTGTGGGTCAGGAATTTGGGAGCAGCTGGGTGGCTCTGGCTCAGGGCCTTTCATGAAGCTGTAGTCAGAATGGAGGCAGGGACTGCAGTCATCTGAAGGCTTTACTGACGCTAGAGGAGGGGACGACAAGCTATGGTCTATAGGCCAAATCTGGCCCACTGCCTGTTTTTGTAAACAAAGTTTTATTGGAACACAGCCTTTCCCTTTCATTTACATATTGTCTATGGCTGCTTTTGCCCTACAACAGTAGAATTGAGTAGTCGAGATAGAGACCAAATGGCCCACATGCCAAAAGTATTTACTATCCGACTCTTCACATAAAAAGTTAGCTAGCTCCGGACTAGAGAATCTGCTTCCAAGATGGTTTACTCACATGGCTGTTGGCAGTAGGTCATGTTCCTAGTCATATGGGTCTCTCCATTGGCTGCTTGAGTGTCCTCACAACATGGCAGCTAGCTTCCCAAGACCAACTGATCCAAGAGGGAGAAGAAGGCAGAAGCCATAATGTTTTTTTATGACCTAGCCTCGGAAGAGACATATCAACATTTCTGCAGTATTCTATTCGTCACACAGACCAACCAAACCACAAGGTGGGATGGGACTTCACAGGAGTGTAAACACTAGGAGGCAGGGATCATTGGGGACCATCTCGGAAGGTAACAATCACAATCAGTGATCCTTAATCTATAAAATCAAGGTTTTCGACAGGATCATTTCTATAGAATTTTTCAACTCTAACATTTGACAATTATATGATGCAGGGAATTTCTGACACTTTATATTTTTGTGTTTTATCACAGAATGTACACAATATTTGTTGCTGAATTTTAATATCTGTATTTTAATTTTGACTTAAGGCTGAATTCAGTATAATTTACTATTTATATTCTTAGAGCCACTATTAATGTGAAGTGATTGTTTTCCTTTAATTAGGTAGTATTTCAAAAAGTTCTTAAATCCACACATTTCTTGTTTTCTGCATTCTATTCTTAGGAGAAAGAGGCAAATAACCAAATGTGCTGTTCTTAGGGATTTACTTTAAAGTCTAAATTTCCTAGTCTATCAATCACTATATTTTCAGCTCAACTTCTTAGGTTTGCACTTATTGCATGATATAATATTCAATTACATCCCTGAGGTTCTGTAGCATTGGAAATCAATGGAAAATAATAGTTTATTATATTAAATAAGAGATTTTCTACTTTAGAAATTTACTAGTAATTAAAAACAAAACCAAAAGAAATCTGTGGTTTCCTGACATGGCTGAGTACTCAATAATGGTTTCCTGAATCCCATATACAACACTCAGAGGATAATTTCAAAGTCAAATGACTAGAATTTGGTAACAAAAAAAGGCACAAAGGGATGGGGCTTTGACCCTAATGATGTTCATTTAATTACTGACACATTCATTTAACAAAAATAAATTCTGTGCCTGGAGTAATCCTGTCCCTAAGAAGCTTCTAGTCTGGTTGTCACAGACAAATATCTTTGACCTTGATGAAGCCAACAGAATAGTCTTTTTATATCCTAGAACATTTGGTAAAAAAGTAAATAGATGCATACATAACAGTCCAGGCATTTGCCTGGAAAAGGAAGACCTACTCTCACACACATTGGACCTCAAGGCAATGTAATTATTATCTAGTACAGAATGTGAGATTGGAACTTCCAGAAGTTTTAATATCTTACCAGAATATATATCTTTTTTTCTTTTTAAATATACAGTTTTAAGCATTGTGACATCTCTAGAATAATTTATTATGGGGTGAATTTTTTTCTTTACAAACATGCATTTTAATGACATATGTGAACACAATCCAAAGCACATGGCATCACTTCCACAGCACAGTGAGCCTGAGGCCCTTCTCTACGGAATGGGTCTGTGCTTCCAGGCCCCTTCTGCCCACACTGTTTCTGATCTCTTCAAATGGTGACTAGGAAAATGCTAAATTTCATTCTGTTTCATGGCCTATTCACTAACTTCCACAAGTAAAAATAAATCTGGTTCTGATTTGGCCATGTTTCTTACATCTGGGGGAAAAATTAAGATATACAAATTTTAAATTTTGCTTAGAAAACCAGGCGAATGAGATAAGTAGCAATTACACAGACTGTTTACTAGGGAAGACAAAAATGATCAGGGGCTTTCTAGAGCTTTAGTGCAGCATCTTATTTTAATGTCTAGATGCCTCTGTGCACTTTAAAGCATTTTTTCTCCAGTGAGAACAGAAAATACAGGTGGCGGGGGAGTCTACATATCAGTGATAAGGAGAAGATTGATCCAGAGTCTGAATTTGTGCAGAGTACAAACTACTTTAGGATTCTATCTGGCTTGATTTAGGGTTATTTTACTATCTTTTGGGAGCTACCCTTGTTACTGATGTCAACCACAGCCAGTCCTTTTGAAAGAAATAGGATTTGCACTTTATCAAGCTAGGTAAGGAATCCTCATAAAGTGCTCACATGTAACTCCTCAGGATCCCAGAAAGGCATATGACCTAACTGTTTCCATTTTCGCCAGAGTACCTATTTTAAGATTCCTCTTTTTTTGTCCAAGGACATCATTTGTCATTTACTTAATATATTAGCTTCTGAACTATGTATGAGTCAACAAACTGAGTTTGATTAAGCAAAGATTTATTCAGAGTCTACTGGACACCAGGGCCTGTGCTGAGTGAGGGGACTGAGGGACGAGCAAGGCATCACCCGGTCAAGAGCAGCAGGGCGAATGCATAGAAATGGGCACCAGGCCCCTGTGTCACACAATGGAGGGAAGGCTCCCCCCAGGAGGTGGGGTCTGTGACGCTGATGGTAGAAGAGAGGTGCATGGGTGGTCAGAGTTACAAAGCAGCAGGGGTGCTTGGGAATCCATGTCTAGTCGGATCCTGCAAGACCCAAAGGAAGAGGAAGAAGTGACAGGAGAGGGGGCTAAAGAGGTGCACAGGTGTCCATATTTGTTAGAGCATTAACACCTTTGAAGAAAGCTGTCACTTATGAATTGGAGAGAAATTCATACTACTCTGTGAAAAACCACATGGAAACAGCTAACAGCCCCTATCCTGAGAACTGTTCTGAGGAGTCACAGCACATACAGGAGGCTTAGAACGTGGCCTGGCTCACGTGCCCACCCACTGATGCCAGCTGTTACTACCCTCTGTTATTATCACTGCTCAGCTGTGTCGGGGTCATGGAAACAGGTGCGGCTGCTGCAAAGGTGGAATTCTGACTCATCATCTAATCTGGTATTTTACTACAGAATTCCTTCCAGGTGTGCCAGTGACTCAGGGCACCCAAAGGAGGTGGTCCTCACCCTCCATCACCACCCTCATCTACCCCCACTGCCCCGCTTCACAGTGCGTGTCTCACGCTGCCTCGCTCCAGCCTCACCCCAACCATATGTGGTGGACACCATTTCGTCAACCTCATTTGAATGCTGGGGAGACTATGACAACAGGAAGGTCAACTCACTTGCCCCGAAGCTGCACAGGACTATGAGACAAACTGCCTGACATAGGGTGAAAGGGAGCAGCTGGCTCAGAGGGGCTACCTGAACTCTCGAAACACTGTAAACATCCGTAAATACCTTGTGCTTACCAGGCCAGGCCCTGGGCCCTGGGAGATGGACCAGCCCCTCCCCAAGGACTGAGGCTCTGGCACTGCCTGCCACTGGCTTTCTTAGAAGCAAATTCTTTATCTGGACTCAACATTTCATTCTGACCTACATGTTGGCAGATCAACATGTGATTACATATTCAACACTCAAATACTCCAGCATCCTCATTCGATGCTGTGAAAATTTTAACTCTCCATTCAAAATGCTTACATAACTTGAAAGTACAAATGCAGGGAAAGAAAAGTTCAGAAGCACTTGGGAAATGTTGGAAATGGTTTAAATATACTTAACCCTAGAAAACAAAGATATTACTTAACGCAGGCTGGCCCACCTGGCCTGCCCTGTCAAGGGTCCCAACACCTGATCCGAGGTCCTTGAGGGCTATAATTAGCATTGTGGTCTCTTCTTCAAGTTCTTGTTCTTTCAACTGATTTCTGAGGCTGTTATCTTTCTCCAAGGATCCATTTGGACAGGCTCCCTGGCTTCTTTGGGTGCTCACCTCCGGGAGGGCTGGCTGCCCAGAGGCCAGATAAGGTGGTGACTGTACTGAGCATGTTGTGTCCTTGTACCCCAGGCCATCGAGTGAGCAAATGGTACCTGGATGAGACTCCTTTCTATTTTTAATTCGATCTTAAAATTACTCAGAGTTGAATAAATCAATTTGAAAAGAAATAAAAGGGCATCACTAGGCTGATATTTACTGTCTAGAATTCTTTGTAAAGGTCTCACCAACTGAAGATTAATCATTTGAAAACGCCCTTTGCAAAGCAAACAATTTTATTTTCCCCGGTTTGCCTCTCACCTTTAAGTATATCTAATTTGCCTTTATATTTAGAAATGCCACAGAGTCTCCTATCTGACACCAAGAAAAGAACTTTTTTCAGTAGAGTAGTCCTCCTTATCTTCAGGGATACATTCCAAGACCTCCAGTGGATAGCACCAAACCCTATATACACTACGTTTTTTCCTACACATACATACCTATGATCAAGTTTACTTTATAAATTAGGCACAGTAAGAGATTAACGGTGCTGTGGAGCCATTATTAAGTAAAATAAGGGTTACTTGAACACAAGCACTCCGATACCACGACAGCTGATCTGATAATGGAGACAGCTACTAAGTGACTAATGGGCAGGTAGCATATACAGCATGGATGACGTGAACAAAGAGATAGTTCACACCCCAGACAGGAGGAAGCAGGACGGCGTGAGCTTTCATCATGCTACTCAGAGTGGTGCACAATTTAAAACTTATGAATTATTTCTGGAATTTTCTAATATTTTCAGACCACGATTGACTGAGGGTAACTGAAACCACGGAAAGCAAAACCTCGGATAAGGGGGGACTACTGTACTTTTCTTTTCCACATTCATTCCTGCACTCAGCACTGCCCCCTCCCTTCACAAGCTGAGAGGAGTAACTGGAACCCACAGAGCACCTCTCCAAACGGGCTCAGGGCTCCTGCGGTAGAATCACTTGAAGTGCTGGGTAATAATGTAGATTTCTGGGCCTTCTCACAAAGCATGGAAGCCAGTCTTTCGTTTTATAAAACAAAAAACTGAGTTGCAAAGAGGCTACCTGACTCATTCACGGTGGCGGAATTTAGCCCAGAACTTGTTTGTTCTCGGCTCTCACTGACCATGCTTTGGCATCTATCTCTGCTGGGGGCTTGGGGTGGCGGGGAAAGGGTGTGGAGCCATAGGAAGGGTTTTTAATGCCGGCGTCTGGGCCCTACCTTGGATTTAGGGAATCAGAATCTTCAGGGTATAGGGCCTAGGCACATGTATTTTTTAGAAGTTCTACATTCAAGATGCACAGTCCAGTTTAAGAACTGTCCAATGACAAATTTCTCAATCATGTTTTGTCCATAAAATGGGAATTGAGGTGAAAAGTAGCAATTCAAATATAAATTAAATGTAATATAATAATTAATCATGAGTAATAATTTCTATTGACAAGGTTACTGTCAATTTCTGGTCACTTAGTGAAAGAGTCTGGTGATAGGCCAGGCATTAATGAGATTTATTTTTAAATATGTTTTCAATAACTCCATTTTTCATCAGGGCCCACCAACTGACCAGAAGCCACGGCAGAAGCTCTCTCTGCTTTTGGTACGTGGGAACAGCCCAGGGAATTGAGGCTCCTCTTATTTACAAACCAGATAGTTAAATGTTACAGTGAAAAAAAAAAAAGAATAAGAAAAAAATATATATCCTAGAAATGGCACTAGTTCAGCAAGTAAGCTGAAGACATGTTAGTTAATTTGAGTTTTTGAAAAGCACAAAATGGGTGACTTTTTATACCTAGGACCTTCTGGACTTTTAGGAACTCTGGACAGTGAGACTAACCAGGAAATGTGATGAGAATCTTTGTCTCTGACTGGCAGCAGCATAAACTTGGGAAGCCCATGCAGCAGTGTCGACTCTGCAGCAAAACCTTGGGCCAGCAAGAGAGGATCTTCTGCCCAGCTTTAACCCTGACCTTTTATGCTAGGATTGTAATTTTAACAAACAAGTAGTGGCGACAGGTAGAGGGAGGAACACTTTTCCTGGGTTTGCAGTCAAGCCCTCAGAAACCACAAGCACTCATCACTGCCTCCTGCCCATTTAGATTTCTCCTTCTTTTTAAACAATATGAGATAGAATTTGGGTTAGTGTTTTATTTCTCAATGAAGATGAGTGTAAAAGAATTTTGCCTTTGAATTAAGGCTTTGCTTCACTGTCAGGTAGGGCATATCTGAAGATATGGGAATCCAGGAGCTGAGACGACTTGAGAGGCCATTTAGCCATATCCATAGTAAACACTAATATCCATGAATGCCCCAAAAGCAAACGTAATAGCGCTGCAGCAGAACTTCAGGTAAATGTATTTAGTAACATGAGACATGTTAATAATATCCAACATCAATAAAGACCCTTTGCTTTTTATTTTATTTATTTATTGTTTTGTGAGTAAGATCAGCTGTGAGCTAACTAACATCCATGCCAATGCTCCTTTCTTTGCTAAGACGGGCTCTGAGCTAACATCTACTGCCAATCCTCCTCCTTTTTTTTTTTTTTAACCCAAAGCCCCAGTAGATAGTTGTATGTCATAGTTGCACATCCTTCTAGTTGCTGTATGTGGGAAGTGGCCTCAGCATGGCCCAAAGCCCCAGTAGATAGTTGTATGTCATAGTTGCACATCCTTCTAGTTGCTGTATGTGGGAAGTGGCCTCAGCATGGCCGGAGAAGTGGTGCGTCGGTGCGTGCCCGGGATCCGAACCCGGGCCGCCAGTAGTGGAGGGCGCGCACTTAACCGCTAAGCCACGGGGCTGGCCTTACCCTTTGCTTTTTAGACAAATACATGGCAAGATGCAATCCTGAGAGGAAAGCTTCACTAACCCGGAGTTAAGGTGTGTACACCCCAGCCGGAGAATTGCCTGCCCCAATCTATAAAACCTCACTAGAAATGTAATCAATGGAGAAAGCTGATTTACCAGAACTCTTCCAGAGACAATGCTGTACAATTTAAAACTTTTATGCTTACATATCCCCTAAAATTTTTCAATGTTATGTGCCCTCCCCCACAATTTTAAGTTGACGTCTAAAATTTTCATCATAAATTAAATAGTTGCAAAAACATTATTTTCTAGCATACTGTAAATACGGACACTTAAAAATAAACTACTAGGTCACTCTTTTAAAGAGATCCAAGATAATCTAATAAGTACCATGGCGATGCGATATCCACCATCACTCGTTTAAAAAATACACAAATATGCTCTTAATTAATAGTAACAATTTTATGTTTTTCCTTATTTCCCTCTTTGAAATCATATTTTCTTTCCATTTCTTCCAAAGAATTTTATCCTAATAAAATACATTTTTTTGCTTGAAAGTATCATCACTCTCTCATACTTTACTTCAATAATAATACGCTCATAAATGGAAATTGAAAAGTTAAAAAATTTCCTGTGACTAGAAGTCTTCCTATAAGTGTTTAAAATTTTCTTCTGGACTGATCAGTCATTACAATTAGAATTGGTGAGTAATGATGAAAATTATATAAATATAATACACATTTTGATAAATAATTATTGAACATAAGTTTCTGGATACCTTTTGGAAATACATTTCTCAAGGAGATGGATTTGGTTTTGGTGGGAGGGAGATTGGGGTGCCTTTACTGAATGCAGCTTCATTATGTAAGATTCTCTGTCACCTGGGAGGTTTTTACCCCAGGGACAAGGCACATGGTAGGTAGGGTTCAAGACGGTGAAAGATGTGCCTTCCTTCTGCAAACTGGGAGAAGGACTATTGTGAAAGGTGAGGTGGAGTGGCCACAGACAGCCAGCAGGAACCAGCAGGACGCCGGGGCACACTCAAGCAGTTATGTTTTAGGAAAGAGTACATGTGTAAGCTGAGGATCTGAAAATCAAGGCCCTTATAACTGTCTGTGCCCATGTGCTCCCTGCAAAGTCTAAGGAATGCTGCTGTTTGGAGGGGCTGTGCTCCACCCATCCCTCCCCATTCATCCTACTTCTCTGCCCCTCCCCCTTGTGGTCTCAGCCTCTCCTCTAAATGAGAGCTGAGCAGATACTTTAAAATATTGAATGGGATGCCAAATTGATGGCCTGCAGGCCTGTCCTCTAGACTTGGTCTCACTCCACCCTCACCTGAGGTTTACTGAGGAATTAACAAACAATTCTCACTTTGTATCATTTTGCATCTTGGTTTCTACACTTGATTCATGGTCTCAAACTTTATTTGTAAAATATCTATTATGAGAAAATAAATTTTACTTTAAAAATCTCACATGATGTTTAAAATTTTTTCTAAAAAAAAAAGAAAGCATATAAATGCTTATAAAAAGAAGGAGAAAGCAGGATGTGTGAAGAATGTGCCCACCATGTGTGTCTAAAAATGGCATTAGGGAATTTAAGGAATTATTCAAATCTGCAACATGAGGGAGGGCTTTATTCCTTATTTACTTACGTTAATGTTTTAAATGAAGAAAAGTATACAGATAAGAAATGGCAAATAATTCCCATCCCAAAGAATTCCTACTGACTTTAAAAAAGTAATACATGTGCATGGTCAAAAAATTCAAACTGTATGTTAAAAGAGAAATCTTAATTTCTCTCCTCAAAGGTAACTACTGTTCATGGTTTTCCAGGAGCTCTTCCAAGAAAAACAAATGCACATATCAGCATTCATCCACTTCTCTTCCTTCTCTTTAAAATTTGACTCAAAAGGCATCATATTGTTCTTTATCTTGCTTTTTCCACTTAATAGCCAACACACACACACACACACACACACACACACACACACACACACACACAACCCCCGGCACAGACAGATCCTTTTTTTAAAAAGCATGTTCATAGAATTTTATCATATGGAATCATATCAAACCTTAATTTATTTAACCAGTCTCCTACTGAGGAATTCGGTTGTCTCCAGGGTTTTGCTAATAAACATGTTTCACTGACTATAGTTTGGTATACTTTGCAGATATATCCATTATCCTAGCAAAAGTCATTTTGGGTTGGAAAGTAATTTAAATTTTGATTCAATTGCAATCTAGAGAGGCTGAACCAATTTACACTTCTGCAAGAGTATATAAAAGAGCGTCCATTTCCCCACACCCAATGAGGACAGGTTATCAACCAACATTTGCCAATAAAATAGGTGAAATGTGGTTTATTTCATTGTTGTTTTAATTTACATTTCTTTAAGTCTGAGTGAGGTTGGGCATCTCTTCATATGTTATCTTTTGATTACTGGATTGTCTTTTTTTATGGATTTGTAGAAAATTTTTTTTGAATTAAAGATGTTATCCATTTTTCACACGTTACAAATATCTCTCCAGTTTGTCCAATTTATCTTTTGAGTTTTCTGTTTTTTTGTCACATAGAAGTTTTAAATTTTCGTATATTTTACTTTATCAATATTTTTCTTTACAGTCTTTGAGTTTTACGTCCTGATTAGGAAGGCATTTCCCACTGTAAGATGTACCTAGGCTTTTTTATAGATGTTTCATGGTTTAAATTTTTTACATTTAAATCTCTCAAACCTCTGAATTTTGTGGGGGGAGCTGTGTGTAAGGAGTGAGGTAGAATGAAGTGTAACAATTTTCCCAAACAACTGTTTGTCATCAAACCATGTAACAAACAATCCTTCATTTTTTTCCACTGACATAAAATGTTACTTTTACCATAAACTAAAGTCCTAGTTTTATTTGGGTCCATTTATGGACTCTGGGCTCGATGCCACTGATTTGTCCGTCCATTTCTTCCCTAATTCAAAATGGATTTAATTACTATAACTATTGTATTATTCAGAATACATTTTAATATCTGGCAGAGCTAGAGGCCTCATTTTTCTTCATTTGCAGAAGTTTCCTTGCTTTTTCTAAATGTTTATTTCTATGTATTTGAATTGGTATTACATTTTCACAAGACTGAATCTTTTGATCCCACTAGAGTTTTAAAAATGTTTCTTCATATAGATTATCCGTATTTTTTCGTAAGTTACTACCTAAAGGATTTATATTTTCGTTTCTTTTGTAAATGGGAATTTTTCTTCAATAATATTTTCAAATTGGTTATTATTTCTTGTGAAAGGAAACAAATGATTTTACATAAACTTTGTAACCCGCCTCCTTACCAAATTTTCCTATTGTTTCTAATAATTTACCTGTGATTTTTAGATATATAATCTTATGATCTTCGAGTAATGATAAATGTGCCTCTTCCAGGTTACCTGAACTTCTTACTTCTTCCTCTTATATACCTATTGGTTAGCATCTGCAGAACAACGCTGAATATCAGTGGTGATATTGGGTTTCCTGATATTGCTATGAATCGTTCTGTTGTTTCACTACTGAGCATGATGCTGGGTTTTGATTTAAGATACAAAAATATTGGCTAGCCCACATGCCAAAAGTGAACTTGCCCTACACCTGGGAAACACAGGTAATTTAGTCTTCTTATACCTACTGTCACCTAAGTGACAAACATGAGCACAGCAATGGTGTGGTGGACCTGGGCTTCTCCTCCTCTTTCTGCTCTTATCACAAGTCTCATTCTAGGGTCACTCCACCTAATCAGAGGCACGTTCTGCTCCAGTGTGGAGTTCCCCTATTTGGGGCACTACCCGTGGAGTCCTTGCTTCTATCAGAAAGTCAGCTCGAGTGGCTCCTCCTTACAATTTTTTTCTCCTAACTCCCTAAACATAAGAGGAAATGTTCCTGTGGAAGGTGGTTTGGAAGCCTAAAGCACTGCGTGGGTCAGAGAGGTCTTGGACCCAGAGCTAGTCCCCTAGATGATACTGCCTTATGGATTTTCTTGGTTAAGTTTCTACGTATCATTGGAGAAAACTAGCTCTGGGCATCTAGGAATCTTCTGTCTCCCTACTCTCACTCTCCTACAAGTAGAAAATCACCATAATGATGAACTCCAGCACGGCGGTTTTCATTTTCTCTCTCTCTCTCTCTCTCTTTTTGTTTTTGGTCTCTGGTACAATGAGGAAGTCATTGGGAAGTGATTTCTACTTTCATGGCATTTTTTGCTGCTTCTGCCCACACTTTCTTGGTCTCTCGCATTCATTGAAGACATTAATCAAGATTCTATTTACTCACCTCTCCTCCCTTAATGTTTCTGTAGGATGCAGACCTAGAAACTGTGGGAGCTGCCCCCGGGTGATTCTTGGAAATCTCTGTCTTGTTCTTTTGCTGAATGCCAGCTCTATTTTTTATTTAACATAGCTTCAATATTTTTGTTTTGCTTAGTTTAATTCTTTTCTTATTTATATTATGAGGATTTTGGTTTTGTTATGCCATCCTAAACTGGAGTCTTCTGTATTTATTTAAACTGGTAACTTCAAGGCTGAAGGAAATGCTGAGAGTGAGTCCTCTGAATCATATCTCCTGGCATTTGCTAAAGAAATAGATTTGTTTTCAGAACAGTTGTGCTTACCTGCTGCTTGAGTGCCTCCAAAGACTCAAATTCCAATTTGGCCAGTTTCATCTGGATATGCCGTGGTTTATCAGCTATGGCAAATGCAAGTATAAACTTTAAAGCCAGGAGTGCATGCTGAAAACAAGAAAGAGTACATGTTTACGTGATACACTAGACCACATGTGCAAGAAAACAAATTAGTACCTAAGCAATCTGCGATCCTTCTCATTAATCTTGGGTAATTTCTAATTACTGGCCCATTATGCATCAAAGATCACCCAGTCCCGTGAGTTATATTTAATCCATTCCACTGTGGCCCATTCAATAATTACTGATGTACTTTGCCTTATTCTTTTAAAATCAGTTATTCCCTTAAATTGATACCATATGCTACTCTCAATGTTTTATAAAAAAAGTTTATTCTGAAAAGTCTTTCACAAAATATTTTTTTTACCTATGTCTTAATTCCCAACGTATCTTAGCATACAACATTGGCAGAGTCACTCCACTCTTTGCCCAACAACACCCTCCCTTGTGCTATGCTTCAGGTTGAGTTATACGAAGCAGACATAACGTCTTAAACATCAGATGCCCTGAATTTCCTGCATCATCATTAGTGTCTGGTGTGGTTTCTTTCATGAAATGATAATCAATAAATACTGATGAATTAATTGACTGTAATGTACTACCTTATGCTGCTGACTCCATATACTGTAGGACAGGCAGGTATACAGAAATGTAAAGAGTATCCTTTATAATATGTAGAGTGTATCCATTATAACACGGCAGACTTAGAACTTGGCTATTTTATTTCCCTTCTACACCAACATCATAAAGAGGGTTCTCTATAACATAATGAGATTTATAATTATGCTTCTCCTCTGCAGAACAGAAATAAGCCAACAGGATTGCTTCTAAAGGTAGGCCTGCTCTTTAGATGCACAGCCTCAACCTACTGATGCTTCTCCAATTCTAGCATCATTCTGTGATTCAGAATCAACACCCACAGAAATCTGAACAATAAAAAGAATAAAGTTGCCTCTTTAATGATAGCATGACTTACTAAATATTAAAAGCTGTGAAAGAATTTTTAAAGATAAGAAATAATTAGAAGGCATTAAGCAAGTCAGTGAAGGAGACAGAACAACTTCTAAGAAATGTTGCAATGAATTATTGACAGAAAAAGAAGACAGCTGAAAAAAATTCAATGAATTCCTTACTGTGATATTTTCAAAATGAGGATGATGGATAAATAAGACGTGGGTCTCTCCTGGCAGAAGCGTGAAATAATGAAGGAAGTCAACATCATACCAGAACAAACAATAATTCAATCCAAAGATTTGAAAATCGGCATAACTCCAGGGCAGGCCAGGCACTGCCTGGTATTAACAAGAGATCTGGGGTAGACCAAGACAGGCAGCCTTCACTGAAATGTGACTGTCATGACCAAAGAAGACACTGGAAGACACTGATTAGGTGTCTATAGTGGGAAAACAAGTAGATAATACAGCGTGGACCAGATGACATCATATGTTGTAATTCTGAACTAAGTGAAATGAAATTAACAGGAACCTGGATATAACCTACAAAGAATAAATGAATAATTCAAAAAAAGCTATACTGTGCCATTATTTCATTCCACTGGAGTACTGAGATATAATTTCATATGACTTAACGTCTTCAGTAGAAATACTAGACAAGAAATAAACAAATTGGTGTATGAAAATAAATCTTCCAGATTTTTCAGAAACTGTGTGTCCTCAAGCTGCCAGCGCCCCACCATGACCCAGTCACTGGCCCCTTTCCATCTCTCCTAACAAATCTGTACCAATTTTCTCTTCCTTGGAGTCTTGGTGGGAATTAGTGAGAAAAAAGACCCTGCCGAGGTCTTCCCTGGGATACAAGGTGCCTGCAAGACATGTTGACTCTTCTATGGGAACCAGGACTGGCTAGCGGGTAACTGAGCAAGGCTGCCACAGACCTCGGTGCTCGTGGTTTCCATATAAAATGTTCATAAAACTCCGACAAACTGAAAAAACTTGGTATTTATTAGACAATATTAGTTTAAAAAGGAAGTCATTTTAACTGGTTAAAACACTTAGATAGCAATAAGCTTTGATGAGTAATTCTCTGTAGTTGATTTTTCTAAAAATATTTTATAATAAATGTTTTTAAAAGCCCATATGTAGAGAAATCAGTTCCTTTTGAACTATATTTGCAAAAAGGTCTCTAGTAGACCTACTTATTCCAAGCTTTTAACTTCCCAATTAACAACTCCAGGGTTATGCTCCCTGAAGAGCCCCCCACAAACTACACAGCTGAGTACTCTTTAGCTAGCTAGCAGTACCACCGACAGCCAAAGGAAAGTGGCACTGCGTCCATCCACTCTACTAATGAGTAGTGTACTGGACATGGGTTAAATGTTGAAGGACACTACAGCAAAAGAAATCACATCCTGGCTTCCAGTCCAGATGGGGAGACGAGTAACTACAGGCCATCGTAACGCCGTGTGTGTGTTGCTGCCGGGGTACATACAAGGGGCCAGGAACACACAGATCAGGAGTTATCCCAGTTTTTAGCAGGTCTGAGGGGCTTCCCAAAGGAAGTAAGTTTGAGCAGAGACATGAAGGATGAGAAGGCATTAGCTAGGCAAGGAAAGGAGGAGTGTTTCCAGAGAGAACAAATGTACAAAGGGATGGTGAGGTTGAAGAGAGAGGGGCCACAGAGGCAACTAGGAGCTAGATGACAAAGGAGCCGTGTAACCAGGTGGAGGGGTGAGGAGGCACTGAAGGCATCAACACAGGAGTGACAGGATCAGCTGTCTCCATTTGTGGCATGGAGAACGGCCAGTTTAGGAGGCTGTGGGAGTGCAGGCGAGTCAGCAGGGTAACCTGAAGCGTGTGGAAGAGTAATGGGGATGAAGCTCCCAGGAATGACAAGAGGGCTTATCAGCAGAAGACTTGATAGGCCTCCATGATTCACCCACCGAAATGATAAGTACAGGATGAGGAGCAGGCTAGAGGGGAGAAGAGGTCTGTGGGGGCTGTAGATTTTTAGATGTCTATGGCATATCTAAGTGAAGATGTTCAGCATGCAGTGGGATAGAGGGGTTTCAAGTTCATGAGAGGAACGGGGGCTGGAGGCAGAGACTTGGGAGTCCTTGGCACGGGATAAGTGGAAAACAAAGCCATGGGAATGGACAAGATTCACAAGGGTGTGTGGTGAGAGAAAAGATGAGATGAGGCAAGACGAGGGCACAGGATAGAACTGGAGGAACAGAAACACGCTGAGAAGGAGAGGGGCTCAAAAAGAAACCCGAGAAGGAGGTGTGGATAGGCAGAAATCTAGGAGATTCTGGAGTTACAGAAACAAAGGAGAGAGAAAAAAGCCAGTCGAGGTGGGTGTTGGAAGGTCAAGTACATGAAGCCTGAGGAGCAACATTTGGATTTAACCACCAGGAGGCCTTTGGTAACCTTGGCGGGAGTGGTTTCAGCTGAGTGGTGGTCACAGCAGCAAGACCACAGTGGGCTGAGAAGGGACAGGGAAGCAAGGCTGGAGAAAGGAGGGGCAGACAACAGGGTTCAGAAAGTCTGGCTAGGAAGGAGAGGTAAGAGATGAGGTGGTAGCTGGAGGGAGACCTGAGCTAGCCACATGTTTGGTTTTTAAAGGTGTAAGTTTTGAATATGTTGAAATGCTTTGGGGAAGGAACCAAGAGAATGGTAAAAGGCGAAGATCCTGGAAGGAGAAGGTCTAAGGCACAGAGCCAGGCTGCCATGCAAGGCAGGGGCTTAGCCACAAATAGGTGGTCTGACACTGTCACTGTCTGGAGGGACCACTGACCACCGGAAACAAAAGCCAAATGCTTTTGAAAAGAAGAATTTTAAAAGAAATTTTTTTGTTCAGAATTTGCAATTCAACACTTAAAATGAAGATGGACAGGTGAGAATTACAAAGTATTCTTACTTTTCTTTTACAGACAATCTTAAACCATCAAGTATCCTCTCCTCAAAACAGATAATCATAATCCTCCGCAGAAAAAAAGTGTCTTAAAGAACAAAACAAAACAAAAATGCCAGCTCTATTAACTAGATTGGAAGAAAATATAACAACATCTTCACAATGATTTTCTTTGGATGGTGGCACTACCGGTGATCTCTTTATCTTTAGTCTTTAATTGACGTGCATTACTTTTATATGGGGAAAAAAATCTTATGTGAAAAAGAACACAGGGATTCCTCACTTATTTCAAATGAATTTCACATGCCCTGCCACGTTCCTAACCCCACCTGGTCACGACTGCCCATATGCCCAGTAAACAGACCAAAACCAGAAAACCTGCAGCTCAGAGAGTCTGGCTTTTTATCTGGAGTCCAGGAATAAAAGAAACTGGGGAAAGCAACCACTTTGTATTCATTCATTCTGCAAATACGTAGAGAGCACTTATGCAGGCCCAGACTGCTTAAATGGTGGCCTTCTCCCACCATTTCCTTACCTCCCCAAGTCTTCTGGCACACTGATTTCTCACCCCGCCCCCCTTTGCTACATGCCCAGAAGTTCCACCAATTATAGGTTTATTTGGTTTAACACAAATCGTCTTTTTTTGTGTGTGGAAGATCAGCCCTGAGCTAACATCCATGCGAATCCTCCTCTTTTTGCTGAGGAAGACCAGCTCTGAGCTAACATCCATTGCCAATCCTCCACCTTTTTTTTTCCCCCAAAGCCCCAGTAGATAGTTGTATGTCATAGTTGCACATCCTTCTAGTTGCTGCATGTGGGACGCGGCCTCAGCATGGCCGGAGAAGCGGTGCGTCGGTGCGTGCCCAGGATCCGAACCCAGGCTGCCAGAAGCGGAGCACGCGCACTTAACCGCTAAGCCACCAGGCCAGCCCTAACACACATCGTCTTTAAAAAGTAAAAACACTCCTGGGAGGGTTAAGGAGCATCATCATTCACAGATACCTGTTAATTAATTTAATTAGCTGGTGCTAGCAAATTCTTTCTCTCTGTCCTCCCCTCACCCCAGCAACCTTGAGCACTTGGGAATGGGGTGGGGAAGACACCACAGCAGCTTCAATTCAGCAGTAGGGTCCTGGCTTCAACAAAGAGGAGTCAAGAGAAGCAGAAAAGAACCAACATTGTCTTAATGGTCAGAAAGGTTAATGTAGACATCCACCCCCCCCCCCGGCCCCTTCTTCTTACTGGTTTCTTGTACCTAGGATTCAGAATTCAAGTTGAGCATCATGATGAATTAAGTAAGCTTTTGTGGTCTAGCCTGGAAACCTAAATAATATTTGTAGCAATGTGTTTCAAAAGATCAATTTTTAAAACCTTGTTTACATTTTCCATACAGCAAATCTGTTTCAAGGCTAGGAACTGCTTTATGCTAACTGAACTGAGAAAAAAAATTCGTAAAAAGCATTTTAGCTATTTTTAATTGTTTTTGTAAATAAAAGAAAACCTAATATGAAATATGAATCTGCACAGATTTGGAGAAAAACATACTGAAAATGAATAGTTGGGTTGGCTTTTCATAGCCTGTCTATGAAAAGAGGAGACAATTTATGGACCATGATTGTGATTCTTCACCAACAATCTTCTTTTAAAGTAAAACTCACAAAATTATATCCTAAATAAAGTAAAAGAGAAAAGAAACAGTAGGGGTGGGATGGGGAGTTGGGCAGAATTTTAAAACTAATAAATACAAAGAAGTTGGCTCCCCATAACAATATGCTTCAAGTAATGATTATAGGGTGTCTTAGTTAGGAAAGGAAAAAAGAACAAGACCAGAGAAAATTACCACTCAGAAGCTAAATGTTTTCCAGTGCCAGTGGTAAAGTACTGCCTACACTGCCATCAGTGTGTCGCTCACCTCTGGTCACTGCAGGGCTGTCAAACTCTTGGGAGTCTCGTGCCAGGTGCACAGAGAGTGAGCAGAACCATTTTATTTTACAAAAACTAGAAAATTTATGATATGATCGACAGTAGCAGCTGTGTTTGTAGCAGTGTGTCCCCAACCCCGTCTCTTCTGAAACAGAAAATGCAAACGAGAGCTGAATTCTTGGAATTCTGAAAAGCTAATTTGATTTCTACAGTGGTATGTCTGCCACATTACCTCTTACCATTCAGAACTCAGCCACCACTGAATAAAAGGAACTCCTTCAAAAAAGCATCCTCTGCTGATTACCAGACAAATTACATGTAAAATGCCAACTAATAAGAAATGATTAATGGAGCCAAGGTTGAAAAAAAATATTATGGAATTAGGCTCTTAAGAAAAAAACCTCGGGGATTTTCATTTTAAGATGGTAGACCAAGCACACACATCTACTTCTTCCACCTCCCAGAGTCCCCTGAAATGACAGAAATATATATTCTAAAAAGAATGAGTCTGGAAAACAAGAGAATTTGCCAGAACTTCTGAATATAGGACTCATGGAGTGGAAAGTGCAGCTCAAGTCTCCTGAGACAAAGAGTTCCTCCCAAAGGAGAGTCAGAGAGGGGCCAGTGTCAGATTCAACCCCACAAAAGGAAAGGATTGGGCCAGGGAGTCAGCACCAAAGTGAATGCATTAAAGAGCTGCCTTCAGAAGAGCCTTTCTCATGCCACCTTGTAACAGAGGGCCTGCAGGTTCTACTCTTGCACTAAAGCCAGAGACTTGCCCTTTAAAGAAAGCATGTGATCTTCTGGGAGAGCTCCTTGTGTGTGGTTCCTAAGCCCATGAGAGAAGCCGAGCCCAAGCTCACGCCAGACTCCTACTAAAGATTTGGAGGCCAGAGAGATGCCAGCAGGAATAGAGGAATAGGAGGCCCCAAACCTTGTTCCCCCAGAGACACTGACTTAACAACAATATACAGTCCAAAAAGCTGTTATGAGAACTCCAGAAACCAATTAAGAAGTTGTAGTACTCCAGGCAAGCACAAAGCCAAGAATAGCTGCATTGAAAGGAGGAAGAAAAGCCATTGGGATTTCACCTATGACAGCCCTTCGTCCAAGCTGGCACAGCTCAACACAACTGGGAGAAAACACCCAACTGTGGCTTCTCACTTAGGAGGAAAAGAGAAGAGTGGAACATACATCCAATGTTCCCTAGGACTGCCCTAGGGACTGGTTTCTATCTCATTAGATTCAGAGTGCCGGAGAGGATCTGGCATACTTTGGACGCCTGGGGGCCATTAAGAACAAAGGAAAGCTTTGGAGGCTTGTTGAAGTACCAGAGAATCTGCAGTACTGCAGACAGACACCGGAGGGAGCAAAAGATTGCGAACTCATAAACCAGCAAACCTCCCTAATTGGGAAATTACACGCACAAGCCCAGAGAAACAACATCCCCAGAAAAGTTTTGACACATCCCCAGATCTCTAGCTGGGCTGACTTTTGAAGGTCTTTCTTTGTACATAACTAGTTTGTAAAGACTGGGACAGTTGGCTATTTTTTCAAACGCCCCAAATCTCAGCAAAAAAATAACAAAGCACATAAAAAAACAAGGTAAACATAGCACAATCAAAGTAAAATAATAAACCTCAAAAAACCAGCCCTAAAGAAACAAAGATCTATGAATTACCAGACAAAGAATTCAAAATAATATTCTTAAAGAAGCTCAATGAGCTACAAGAGAACACAGACAACTAACTGAAATCAGGAAAATGATGCATGAACAAAATGAGAATATCAACAAAAAGATACAAACTGTAAAAAAGAACCAAACAGAAATTTTGGAGCTGAAGAATGCAATTATTGAATTGAAAAATTCACTATATGGGTTCAACAGTAGACTTGATCAAGCAGAAGAAAGAATCAGCGAACTTGAAGACAGGTCATTTGAAATTATCAAGTCAGAGGAGCAAAAAGAAAAAAGAAGGAAGAAAGATGAAGAAAGCCTAAGGGACTTAGGGGACACCAACAAGCAGACTAATATGTGTATTATGGGAATCTCAGGAAGCGAAGAAGAAAAGAGGCAGAGAGCTTGTTTGAAGAAATAATGGTCAAAAATTTCCCAAATCTGAGGAAGGAAATGGACATCCAATTTCAGGAAGCTTCAAAGATTCCTCCACAGAGGCCCACAACAATACACACTGTAATCAAACTGTCAAAAGACAAAGAGAATCTTGAAAGCAGCAAGACATAAATGTTGCATCATGTACAAGGGAGCTCCCATAAGATTATCAGAGGATTTCTTAGCAGAAATAATACAGGCCAGAATATATCATCATTTGAGATGATATATTCAAAGTGCAGAAAGAATAAACCTGCCAACCAAGAATACGATATCTAGCAAACCTGTCCTTCAAAAATGAAGGAGAAATAAAAACCTTTCCAGACAAACAAAAGCTAAGGGAATTCATCACCACCAGACAGACCTACCTTACAAGAAATGCTAAAGGGAATCCATCAGGTTGAAATGATAGGATGCTAGACAGCAACACAAAAGCATATGAAAATATAAAGCTCTCTGGTGAAGGTAAATATATAGACAAATACAGAATCTTGTAATAATGTAATGGTGGTATGTACATCACTTTTAATTCTGGTGTAGAATTTAAAGGATAAAAGTAGAAAAAACAACTATAAAACTATGTGAATGAATAAAAAATATGTAATTTGTGACATCAATAACACAAATTGGGGGGAAGATGAAAAGGAGTAGAGATTTTGTATGTGACTGAAGTTTTTATCAGTGTAAAAGAGATTGTTATAACTATAAGATGTTTTATGTACTCCCCATAGTAACCACCAAGAAATACCTAGAGAAGATATACAAAAGAAAAATGAGAAAGGAATCAAAGAAAGTCACCACAAAAAAATCAACAAAACACAAAGGAAGGCATCAAGAGAGGAAAAGAGGGACAAAGCTACTGTAGGACATACAGCATACAATTAATAAAATGGCAATAGTAATTTTGTTACTATCAGTAATTACTTTAAATTACTTTAAACTCCCCAGTCAAAAGACAAAGAGCAGCTGAATAGATTAAAAAACAAGATCCAACTATATGCTATCTACAAGAGATTCACCTTAGTAAGGACACACATAGGATAAAAGTGAGAGGATGGAAAAAGATATTCTATGCAAATGGATGAGAAAGCATCACAAAATTAGTCTTTGTCTCAATAACACAATGAATAGGAATCTTCTCTGGAGTTTCAAAGAAGGCTTCTCACATGGTGCCTTCAGGTCCTAACACCTGGTGGGTCACTGATGGACCCTGAGAGATGCAATTGGGGCAGAGCAGCACCTGTGACACCGGCACACTGTGTTCCCAATCAAGGTCTGCGCCTACTGCACTGAGGATGCACACAGGGCATGACAGGGAGTCACAAAGAGCCTGGGCCTCCGGTCCATCCTCATGACCTATTTCCCAACATCAACCAAGTGAATGAGGAGTTGAGCTTAAAAGGTTAATGGAAAGTCGAAATCTAAAAGAAGTGTACGGGGGAAAAAAAGCAATGGGAAAAAGCCAGAAGAGTCAATTAAAATAATGAGAGATAAGAGTAATTGATTACTATAAAAACACAAAGTTGGGGCTGGCCCAGTGCTATAGTGTTTTAAGTTCATGCACTCCGCTTTGGCGGCCCGGTGTTCGCGGGTTTGGATTCTGGGTGCGGACCTACACACCACTCATCAAGCCATGCTGTGGCGGCATCCCACGTACAAAATAGAGTAAGACTGGCACACATGTTAGCTCAGCGACAATCCTCCTCAAGCAAAAAGAGGAGGATTGGCAACAGATGTTAGCTCAGGGCCAGTCTTCCTCGCAAAAAAAATAAATAAATAACACAAAGTTTTGTTACCTCCTCTTCCTCTATCTCACCACTTAATAGAACAGTGGTTTGAAAAAAAAATGCCAATTAGACCAAATGAACAGAAGGAAATAATTTAAAGGGTTATCAACAAATAAAATCGAATGCCTCATCAGCTCTTCCCTTTTTTTTTGGTGAGGAAGATTGACTCTGGGCTAACATCTGTTACCAGTCTTCCTCTATTTTGCATATGAGACACGGCCACAGCATGGCTTGATGAGCGGTGCATTCATCTGCGCCCGGGATCCGAACCCACAAACCCTGGGCCGCCAAAGCGGAGCACGCGAACCTAACCACTACACCATCGGGCCAGCCCCAGCTCTTCCCTTTTAAAATATAATCTCCATTGTAGGGACTTGCTATCAGAAGAGGCTCCTCATAGGTGAAGGACACTGAGTGATGGGTTGTCATTTGTTACTGGGGTGAAAAAGCTGGCTTCCAAGGCTTTGGTAACCTCTGTGTCACCAATCACATCTTACCCAGTGTTAAAGCGATTTACACGTGTACAGCTTGTTCTCCTCCCATTCAGAGCCACATTTCATGCACAAAGCGGTTTCTAGGCCAGATTTGATGACTGTGAAAGGCAGTGCAATCTGTAGGAGGGCTATGTTTTATTTGGAGTTTGTTTTGTTTTTCAACAATTATTTTGATCACTTGACAAGGAAAAAAACCAAGCAACACTTAATAACTGTGTGGAAATGTTCTCTAAATAAGGCCTACAAGCAAAGTGATACCCTAAGAGTGCGGTTTCATTTCACTATATACTTACTTCATTTACAGTAATTGGACCATCAAGTGAGAATTTAAATCACACTGGAGGAACACACATTTGTAACCTCTAAATCAAGAGCCACAAAGGCCAGCCACGGTGACTCCAGGGGCCATGTGAGAGTGGTGGCTCTCCCACAGTGCAAGGAGGATATACAATCGGCCTCCTGAAGTCACCCGCCTAATGTGCGCCTGGTCAGCGACAGAGGGTGAGGAGAGCAGGGTTCAGGAGACTCCAGGTAGTCAAGTCTTGTAGGAAACAGAGTCGCTGCTCCTTCTGAGGTGTGGTCCAGGGTCAACTGAACTGTCCCTTATCTCCTGGCCTCCCAAAACACTGTTTATTTTCAGAGATATACAAGTATAATGGACACTGCAAGACTCTTTGATGTTGGAAAAAAAAGTCTGAAAGGACTGATGGCAGTGGGGATCCCAAGCCACGAGTACAGAGGGGAGGAGAGTTCTTCCCTCGTCACTGTGGTGACAGTAGGATATGTTCATGGCTTATGGCACACATGTGACATGAGGCTGTGACGCTAGGATGGTTCTTTGTTCATGAACTTTGTCTCCTTCCCTCTAAGTCTTTTGTTTTCTTTCTAGTTTTTTTTTTTTCTTTCTAGTTTTCCTTCTAATTTTGATGCTATGGCCATGGGAACAATTTGTTCAGTACAGAATTAAAGGAGTTCATAACTAGTCATATTTAATGACACTTCCTTGAGGTCCAACTATGACGGAAAGATACCTGGCTTTCCTTTGACATTACTAGGCAAAAGCTCTACCCAGTCTCCTTGGTTCCACCTGCCCTCTTTGGACCAGCTTCAATATGCCAAGGCCTCATGGGACTTGGCCTCTGAAATGTGCCTCCCTGCAGGGGCTGCTGCTTCTATCCCATTTCTGCCAGGTTCGCTTCTTCCTCCTCCTCCCAGACATCACGTTTCACCCTCACTACACTACCCAGTCATTACAAAGCTCAACTGAATATGCAGAGAAGGAAACAGAGACATAGCTTCCATGTAAGGGCCACCTGGTGGATAGTGATGCCTGTTGCCATATCAGGAATGCAGAGATTTTAGAGCTGAAAGAATCTGAGAGGGCCTTTAAATTAAAGTTAACCACTTCAAGGGCAAGAAACTGACCTTCAGGGACTGCGTGTCAGGGCTGAGAGTGAAGTTCTAGGTTCTTCATTCTACACATTGCGGTTTCCACCTACACTACCCTCCCAGTGGTGCTCTGTGAACGAATGGAGGCGGTGGGAGAGCATGAGCTTGGGCATCAGGTGCAGACACCTCCTGCAGGACACTGTGCAAGTCAGTGAGCCGTCTGAGCCTCGCTTTCCTTGTGTGACATGCCCACTGTCACATCTGATACATGGTAAGCACTAAAAACATAGAAACGCTAATTTCTAAAGTTACTATGCTACTATTTTGTCAGATTGGTCTCTCTGACCAATTCAACTCAGTTTGGGCCTCTAAACCTTAGCAGCAGCAATTTAACTAATCAGGTATTCTTTTGAAGAAAGAAATTACTGCAAAGAATGTTAGTGTCCTTCAATGGAGCCTCCTAAAATCAGATGGTATCTATTTATAAATGAAAAGAGAAACATCTCCTCTTACTTTTACTCTTTGTAAGTCTTCATTCTAATCCAATCAATACTGGTCATCTGCATACACAAATGTTCTGCGACAATGTCACTGTCGGCAGTTTCAGGAGACATACTTCTAAACAAACGTTTCTAACCAAAATATACTTCTAAATTGAGAACTTGTGCCAGGAAATAATGGGCTTTACAGCTCAGGCACCAAACCAGTGGCATCAGCTGATTAACTGGGGGATGGATGACAGAAAGGTCCTAAAGTGAACCTCAGATTCATTATCATACGAAAATCTAATCTGCAGAGAAGAAAAGCCTGGGAGACCGGGGAGGCAGTGGAGGGTGCTAGATTTCTGCCTACCCCACTGTGGACCTTTCATTGCTGCTGTCATTGAGCAAATAATTAGTTTGCTTAGTTGCTGAAACATTCTGCTTCATATGTTTCCCTGAAGCAAGATTTAGCATATTTACTACAGAACATATGCTTTGATTTACTATTTCTGTAACTGACAAATTTATATAAAACCAAATAAAATCTCCTCACAAAAGTCTTATGAGCACTTCCGGTTTCTGCTCCAATGTGTAAAGAGCTTGGAAGTTGTCATTCCTGTCAATACAACAAGAAAAAGCTGGACAAACTGAAAATCAAGTACTTTTCTTGGACCTGTCTGAGAACTGAGAGCAAACCATCACCCTAAAATCTGGAGAGAGAGGTGAATCTGGAGAGAGATAGCAACCAAGACCTAGTCAGCTGGAACAGAAGCTGCTGGAGCTATAAACTGGTAGAAACACTTAAATGGTAATTTTGATGAACTGCTGGTGGCTGAGTGCGACGAGCGTGAGTGAGAAACCACTAAAGGTTGCAGTCTTAGGGGGGCCTCCACACTTTCATAGGCTTTCCCTCCAGGAATCCTACCAGGTTCTCACGGTGAAGACACAGGAAGGATCCCCTCATGGGTCCTGCAGGGAGACGGGAAGAGTAGGCATTATGAAATACTGTTCAGAGCCTTCTCCATAACAAAGGCCTTCTCTCAGGAGGAAGGACTTTGCCAGTGCAAATTCTGAAACTTGATTCCAGCTGGAGTACAGAAATTCCTCCCCGCTCCAGCCCCCTCCAGCCTTCCTGTCTCACCTATGGAAAACCAAACCAGAACCAAAACAAAACATTATAAGCCAACATGACCTCAATAAAATAAAATAAACAAAAAACATAGTCAATAGAAGTCAAGGCTTCAACAAAATACGCTGAGAACACTGCAGCTGGAGAAGGAGAAGGGGAAAAAGCTGTATCACTGGAGGAACACTTGTGGAGGTCATAGTCCTAAGACAGCCCACTAAATGACTGAGATTTAACCAGAGATTACAGAACACATCCCCTCCCCAACACCATATCACACACCACCAGGGCTTCAGTATAACAGTGGACTGCAGTTACAAGGGCTACAAGACACAGACTCTCTGAGGAGGAGAACAGAGGGAAGCCCCATGAAAAGAGAGGAGACAAAAACAAGGACACTAGAGGAACTGAAAGCCTGTGGTATCTACAGCCAAAATAAACACGAAACACAGCCCAAATCCTCGTCAGATTAACATAAATCCTCACACTAAAGGTCTGTTCACCTCAGTGCTGTTGCCTGATACAGCATGTCGGGCTTTCAACAAGTTACAAGACACACCAAAAGGCAAGAAAAACACTCTGAAGAGATGAAGAAATCATCAGAACCAGACTTAGACACAACAGATTTTGGAATTATCAGACAGGGAATTTAAAATAACTATGATTAATACGTTAAGGGCTCTAACGGTAAAAGTAGACAACACGCGAGAACAGATGGATAAGGTAAGCAGAAGATGGAAAATCTAAGACGCAATCAAATTGAAATGCTAGAAATCAAAAACACTGTAACAGAAACAAAGAACGCCTTCATAGGCTCATCAGTAGACTGGACACATCTGAGGAAAATCAGCAATCTTGAAGACAGGTCAAAAGAAACTTCCCAAAACGAAATGCAAAGAGAAAAAGAATGAAAAAAGAAGAAAACACCCAACAACGGTGGGACAATATTAAAAAGTATAATATATGCATAATTGTAATCCCAGAAGGAGAATAAAGGGAGACTGAAGCAGAAGAAATATCTGAAGAAACAATGGCTGAGAACTTTCCAAAGTCAATGACAAACATCAAATCAAACATCCAGGAAGCTCATAAAACACCAAGCTGGATAAATACCAAAAAATCTACACCTGGGCATATCATATTCAAACTGCAGAAAACCAAAGACAAAGAGAAAATCTTGAGAAGCCAAAGGGGAGAGAAACACCTTGCCTATAAAGGAACAAGGATAAGACTAGAGCAGACTTCTCATTGGAAACCACACAAGCAAGAAGAGAATGAAGTGAAATATTCAAAGTGTGGCAAGAAATCCCCACCAAACTAGAATTTATATCCAGTGAAATTATCTTTCAAAGTGAAAAAGTCTTTATTTCTAGAAGTTATTATTCTAGAAGTCTCTGAGAGAGAGAGAGAGACAAATATGAATGATAATATACTGCCACCAGAACTGCCTTGCAAGAAATGTTAAAAGAAGTCCTTCGGGCAGAAGGAAAATTATGTAGGTCAGAAACTTGTATCTACAGAAAGAAAGAAAGAGTGTCAGAGAAGGAATAAATGAAGATAAAATAAAACATTTTGTTTTTCTTATTCTTAATTGATCTAAAAGACAATTGCCTGTTTAAAGCAATAATAGTATCAATGTATTGGGTAATTATAGCATATAGATAAGTGAAATGAACAATAGCTATGTGATAAGGGACAAGACAGAAGAATTGGGAATACTTTGTTATAAGGTACCTGTACTACATGTGAAGTGGCATAGTATTGTTTGAAGGTGGATTTAGTTAAAAATGTATATATATATATTTTTTGTGTGTGTGTGAGGAAGATCGGCCCTGAGCTGACATGTGCCAATCCTTTTTTTTTTTTTTTTTTTTTTTTTGCTGAGGAAGACTGGCCCTGGGCTAACATCCATGCCCATCTTCCTCCACTTTATATGGGACGCCACCACAGCACGGCTTGACAAGTGGAGCGCCAGTGCGTGCCCGGGATCCAAACCGGTGAACCCTGGGCCACCGCAGCGGAACGTGCACACTTAACCACTTGTGCCACCATGCCGGCCCCAAAAATGTATATTTTAAACTGAATGGCAACCACTAAATTTTTTTAAAAGAAGCATAATTGATAGGCCAAGGGAGGAGATAAAACAGAATCATAAAATGCTTAAGTAAAACTAGAGAAAGCAGAAAAAAGGAAAAAAAGAAATAACAGATGTAACAAATAGAAAAGTTAAAAACATGGTAGATATTAATCCAACTATATCAATAATCATTTTAATGTGAATGGTCTAAATAAACTAATTGAAAGAGAATATCAGAGTGGATAAAAAGTAAGGCTCAACTATATGTTATCTGTAGGAAACTCATCTTAAATATAAGGACTCATATAAGCTAAAAGTAAAGGAATGCACACAGATCTTGATTTCTAATACCATTCTCCAACAAAAGAAGCCAGAGAAATGGTTCCTTGGAGAAATGGCTGATTCTAGGATTGGGGCAGGAAATATATAAGAGGAGCCTGGAACATCTTATAGTGCCAGAAAGTAAAGGAGTGCTCAAAAAGAAAACACACACACACACACACACACAATAATGGGGGTATGTCAAAGGGACACATGAACCAATTTAAAAAGCCCCCAATAGCCAAAGCTGGAATAATTTGAGTATCAAAATAAAGTTGTATTGCATGACAACCTAAAATATAAAATAAATATCTATGAGTCTATACTGATACAAATAAATGATTGAATAAATAAATAAATGAAGGAGAAGAGAAAAATCTCCCTTGTGGAAGAATTTCAAGTAATTTACATAGATATTCAGCCCTCAAGGAGGTGGAGCATAATTCCCCACTCCCCAAGTGTGTGCTGCTCATAGGAACTTCCTTCCAAAGACTATAATATGGAAAGGGGAAAAAAAGACTAACTCTACCGTGAAGAAACCTGACAAGCACTACCTCAGCCAGGCGAACAGTGATGAGTCATGTTGACAGTATGTACTTTGATGTGAAGTGATGAGAATAGCACTTCACCTCTGTGGTCTTCCTTCTCCAAACTCACAATCCCAGTCTAATCATGAGAAAAACATCAGGCAAATCTCAATTGAGGGGTGTTCTACAAAATATTTGACCAATATTCCTCAAAACTGTCAAGGTCATCCATACAAGAAAAGTCTGAGAAACTGTCACAGCCAAGAGAAGCATGAGGCGGCATGACGACCAACTGTAATTGGTATCCTGGAACAGAAAAAGTATATTAGGTAAAAAGTAAGGAAATCTGAATAAAGTATGAACTCTAGTTAATAATAACGTATCAATAGGGGTTCACTAATTGTAACAAACATACTAATGTTAGATGTTAAAAATAGGAGAAGTATGGGAACTACCTGTACGACCTTGCCAACGTTCCTATAAATCTAAAACTATTCTAAAAAATTATTAAAAACAACTTTTACTTTATCATATATATATCCTGAAAAATTGCAGTTAAAACAATGAAGAATTAAACTAGGGTTTGAAAGAAACCATCTAAAACAACTCAGCCAGATACTTCTAAGACAGTTCTCAAGTAACAAAGAAAATCCTGAAAATGACCTACATCTTCCAAACCTAGGACCATATTTCTTTATATCAGAAATAAAATTGCCTATGACAAAGGCAATGCATCGTTTCTGTGTTCTGTTAGTTTTTCAGGAGCTGTCCAAACACTGCTGAGAGTGAGGACAAGAAGCCTGGTAGAAGGCGCAGCGTATAAGGAACGCTGGTGTGCGGAGTTCATAGAAAGAACAAGTGATCAGCAACACCACAATCGCCACTGCCATTTGCTGCTGAGGCTCGGGGTTCACGCCCTACATTTCATTACACATTAGGGCTCAAGAGTGCATGCGGCTTCAGCACGGAACGCTTCCTACCTTCCATTTCCCAGGGTTCATTAAGATACAGCATTCATGTCTACTCCTTGTGGAACTTATCAGCAATATCCTGCGTTTGTTGGGTTTTGCCTTAACATAACATTTTACATCTTTGCCAGAGCAAGGGAAGTGGGAAAAGTAGTCGCACGGGGCAGTGGATACAGAAGACAGAGGAGGTAAAAAACAAAGCCAATTGGAAAGTCTGCTCTAAAAGAGAGGAACTTCATACAACTGAGTAGGGAGTTGGTGTTCAAGAAGAAAAGGGCTAGAACTTTTTATAGCTACACATTTTTTTTAAAGATAAAGATAAAATTTTATACTTCCTACTGGCATATTTTCTTAAGGAAAATACTGGCTTGTTACTTTTCCTCTTCTTAAACCAACTAGATATGCTTAATGAACATTACTGTTAGAAAAGTAAAGACTATCTGAACTACTTCTTCTGCAAAGCCAGTTTTTCACTGGGGACATTAAAGGATCCTCGCAGTTACAAAATAACAGTAACAATCGATTTTAACTCACGATACTGGAAACACCCAAGGGAGGGATTTTCATAGGCAGATAGAAATAACTGCTAAGGTTTGACAATAGCAAAAAGCAATTTTTCCTAGTTATTCTGAGTTTATTATTTAAAAATGTACCTAACTATATCTCAGTTTTCTCAAATACGTGTTTGAAGGTAATATAGTCACATGGTTGGGGGAAAAATGTATATAGTGAAAAATCTCCCTCCTACTCCTGCCTGCCCAGTGCACTGCTGTGCCCTGTGCCCGTATACACAAGTAAATAGGAATATATTACTATTTTGCATTTTAACATAAAAGGAGCATCCAGCAGTATTGTTCTGCACTTTGATTTCTGTACTTAAAATATTAGAGTTCTTTCCATATTAGTACAAAGAAAGCATCCATAATTTACTTAATCAGCGATGGACATTTGTTATTTCCAATATTTTGTTATTATTAAGGATGCTGCAATGAATATCCCTATACATTCATCATTTTGCACATATGCAGGTATACATATGGGATAAATTCCCAAATGTAGAATTGCTGGGTCAAAGGATACATGTAGTTGTAATTTAAATAAATTTTGCCAAATTGTTCCCTTTGTGGCGTTGAGCCAATGTGCACTCCCAGCAGCTGAGCAGGAGGGCGCCCGCTCCTCCACAGCCTGTTGACCCAGGGTAATATCCCTCCTGTGGATTTCTGCTAGTCTGATGATAGATGACAACTGGTGTTTCAGTTTTGTTTCAATCTGCATTTCTTACTCTGAGTGGTGTTGAGCATCTATTCATATGTTTAACAGCCATCTGCATTTTATTTATTTGTGAACTTTCTGTCCATAATGAAAAGCATCTGGGAAGGTTGAGGGACTGGAGGAAGGAAAAAGAAGGAAAGGAAGAACAAATTACATTGAATTCTGTACAAGTATGAAGGACACGGTTTTGGGCTTAAATTTAACGTAATTTATATTAGAACATGTTCGATTCTAATGACGTTTTACTGTTATTTTTTATTGAGATTTTATTTTTAGAGCAGTTTTAGTTTTGCAAAAAATTGCACAGAAAGTACACAGTTCTCATATACCCTCCACTCCCCCAAACAGTTTCCCCATCACTAACATCTTGTATTAATGTGGTACATTTGTTACCATTGAAGAACCAGTATTGATACATTATTATTAACTAAGGTCCATAGTTCACATTAAGGCTCATTCTATGGGTTTTTACAAATGCATAATGTCAGGTATCCACCATCACAGTGTCATACAGAATAGTTGTACCACCCTAAATATCTGTGGGTCACCTATTCATCCCACCCTTCCTTCCTCCTCTCCAAAGCTCTGGCAACCACTGATCTTTTTACTGTCTCTACAGTTTTGCCTTTTCTAGGATGTCATACAGTTGGACTCACAGAGTATGTAGCCTTTTCAGATTGGATTCTCTGACTTAGTAATATACATTTAAGGTTTCTCTACGTCTTTTCCTGGCTTGATAGTTGATTTCTTCTTAACATTGAAAAACATTCCACTGTATGGATGTACCATAGTTTGTTTATCCAATCATTTACTGAAGGATGTCTTGGTTGCTTCCAATTTTTGGCAATTATGAATAAAGCTGCTATAAACATTCATGTGCAGGTTTTTGTGTGAACATAAGTTTTCAGCTTAGGTGGGTAAATATCTAGATGGGCAACTGCTGAAACGTGTGGCAGACCTATGTTTAGTTTTGTAAGCAAGTGCCAACCTGTCTTCCAAAGTGGCTGTACCATTTTGCATTCCCACCAGCAATGAATGAGCTGTTGGACTGTTTTAAGTATGGGTTGTTTGTTTTATTAAGTTGGGTTTTAAGAATTCTTTGTATATTTTGGATACAAGTCCTTTAAGAAACGCCTTTTGCCAATATTTTCTCCCAGCGTGTAGCTTGTCTTTTCAGTCTCTTATCTTTTGCAGAGCAGAAGTTTTTAATTTAAAAAAAGTCCAACTTATCAATTATTTCTTTCATGCTTTTGTAACTATATCTAAAAAGTCATTGCCAAACCCTAAGTCACCTAGATCTTCTATATTATCTTCTAGAAGTTTTATGGTTTTGTGGTTTATATTTAGGTCTCTGATCTATTTGGGGTTAATTTTTGTGAAGGCTGTAAGATCTGTGTATGTATTCATTTTTTTTGCATGTGGATATCCAGTTGTTTCAGCACCCTTCACTGAAATGACTATCCTTTCTCCATTGAATTGCCTTTGCTCTTTTATCAAAGATCAGTTGACAACACAGTCATGCGTCGCTTAATGACAGGGATACATTCTGAGAAATGTGTCACGAGGCAATTTCATCATTGTGTGAACATCATAGAGTATACTTACACAAACCTAGACAGTATAGCCTATTATACATCTAGGCTATACGGTACTAATCTTATAGGACCACTGTCATATATGTGGTCCATTGTTGACCAAAATGTTGTTGGGAAGCACATGACTGTATTTATGTGGGTCTATCTGGTCTCTCTATTCTGCTCCATTGATTTATCTGTCTATTCTTTCACAAATACCACACTGTCTTGATTCCTGTAGCTTTACAGTAAGTCTTGAAGTCAGGTAGTGTTGGTCCTCTCACTTTGTTTTTCTTCTTCAGTATGGTGTTGGCTATTCTGGTTCTTTCACTATTCCATATAAACTTTAAAATCAGTTTGCTGATATATATAAAATAAATTGCTGGAATTTTGATTGGCATTGTATTGAATCTATAGATCAAGTTGGGAAGAACTGACATTTTAACAATGTCGAGTCTTCCCATCCATGAACATGGACTATCTCTCCATTTATTTAGATTTTCTTTGATTTCTTTCATCAGAGTTTTGTTGTTTTCCTTATTGAAATCTTGTACATATTTTGTTAGATTTATACCTAAGTATTTCAACTTTTTGGGGGGAGGGGTTAATGCAAATTATGTTGTGTTTTAAATTTAAAATTCTAATTTTCATTGCTGGTATATAGGAAAGCAACTGACTTTTGTTTTTAGATTCAAGTAGAAAAATAGTTATCTATGTGTCTGTGAACGCAACTTAAAGCATAGAAAATCTGATCCCTGAAGCCATGAAAAATTACATATCTGGCTTTTCCCTCACGCCAGAATCAGACATCTTAGTTCCCTGGTTATGATAAAGAAATCTTATATTAATAACTTTGTCATTTGTGATATATTTTAAAAATCAAGTGATAAACTTCAAATAAGATACCTGAACATAATATTCAAGCCCACATAAACTTAAGCCATATTAAGGGTATCCTGTGCTTTTAAAATATTGATGAGAACACTTATGTCATCTGTGATGCAATAGAGCAGTAAGTTAAAAATCACTTCTATCAAACTGTGGCAGAATTCTGAAAAACTGTATTTTGGTAAATTCCTTAAGCTTCTAATCCATTCACAGAAGTTCATCTGGATTAGATGTCTGACAAATCCAGGCATTCTTTTCTATTGCTCAGACTTTATAATATAGTATTGATAGTAGATATCCTATATAGTCTTAAAATTAATACTGATACAGTAAGAAGAAACTTTCCTTATTTTCAAAGTATATCACAGCACAAATTTGAAGTCTACAATACATCAGGATTACTCTGAATTATGGCCTGTAAGTCTATTCTCACAGAAATAATTGCAGAAGGAGTTCAATCTTGAGAGAAGCAACACTCAGAGTGTAAGGGAATTGAGGAGAATACTGAGACATCATCCACATGCCCCATCAGGACGGAAGGACTTCTTCCCCCAGGTGCTGAGAGTGCTGCCGGAAGACACACCTCAGCTGAAGAGAGCCACCTTGCCAATGGTCACTCCCTTCCTCTGAGGCAGCCTATATCCGAGGTCTAGTTCACGAGGGGTGGAGAACAAAAGCCTGGCCTCCTTGTCCCAACTTGGAAGAACTCTGCAGGGCCATCCCAGCTTCAGAGCTCCCTGTGGAATCAGCTGAGGTCTTTGTTGAGACTGCACTGCTGCCCAACTTGTCCCTCTGCTCAATCCTGCTTCTTTTCCCTCTCTTTTCAGGTGTTGATTCTCAAGAGCTTTCCCTAATAAACGTCCTGCACATTAGTCTCCATCTCAGAGTTTGCTTCCTGAGGAAACTGATCTGTGACAGCAATCAGTTAAAGAATGGGGATTTTAAAGTACCTTTCTTATGGTTTCATCTGGGCATGGGGTTAGGGATGGAAGATGGAGAGATGAAGGGGTGGGAGAGGTTGCAAAAGAAATACAAAACAAACTCTTGCATGCAAGGACCCTGCAATGTAGTTGAGGAGTCCAAATACACTTAGATGAGACTATAAAGTAAAGTAGATGAATTTTAAACAAATACACTAGAAGTTATACATTCAAATAACTGTCATTCACATTAGCAACGAGTCTAGAAAAGCCCATACTTATCCTAGGGAACTGGAATTGCAAAATCCCAAAAGGCATTTGGAACACTTAAATGTACAGTCAGAGCGAGTAAATGAAAATGGCTTTCTGTTGTTGTTGGTTTTCTATTCCCAATTGTATAAGGAAATACGGCCAGACGGCAAACTCCTAAAATGTGGCACTAAATTATTTTTCCTATTCTAAAAGTCAAGTCCACCCTCAAGGGCTAAAGATTCATTACTAATAAAATAGGCTGCAGGGTAATTCTAAAAGAGGCTTCCCTAACACTCTAGGCTTGTAAATGAGTTCTTTTTTTTAAAAACAACTTTACTGATATATAATTCTCCCATTTAAAATATATAATCCAATGGCTTTTAGTATATTCATAGCATTATGCAATCACCTCCACAATCAATTTTAGAACATTTTCCTTATACTCTCCCCAAAACCCATCCCCCTTAGCCATCACTTACCAAACACCCATTTCCCCTAGCCCTAGGCAGTTTACTTTCTGTACCTATAGATTTGCCTATTCTGGACATTTCATATAAATGAAATCATACAATATATGGTCCTTTGTGACTGGCTTTTCACTTAGCATAGTTTTCAAGTTTCATCCATGTTGTAGCATGTATTAGTAATTCATTTTTTTTTACTGTCTAATAGTATCCAATTGTATGATAAACATTTTGTTTATCCATTCATCAGTTGATGGGCATTTGAGTTGTTTCCATTTTTGGGCTATTATGAATAATGCTGCTATGAATAGTTATGTACAAATTTTTGTGTGGACATATGTTTTCACTTCTCTTGGGTATATACATTGGAGTGAAATTGCTGGGTCAGAGCGTAATTCTACGTTTAATATTTTGAGGAACTAGTAGACTGTTTTCCACAGTGGCTGCACCATTTCACATTCCCAGTCCAGTGTATGAGAGTTTCGATTTTTCCACATCCTTGCCAACAATTTTATTATCTGCCTCTTTGAATATAGCCATCCTAGTGAGTGTGAAGTGGTATCTCACTGTGGCTTTGGTTTGTATTTTTCTGATGGCTAATGATGTGAACATCTTTCCATGTGCTTATTGGCCATTTTTTACCTTCTTTAGAAATATTTCTATTCAGATCCTTCACCAATTTTTAATTGAGTTGTCTTTTTATTTTTTAGTTCTTTATACGTGTTAGATATAAGTCCCTTACCAGATATGCGATTTGCAAAAATTTTCTCCCTTTCTGTAGGTGTCTTTTCACTTTCTTGATGGTGTCCTATGAAATACATTTAAAATTTTATGATGTCAGTTTATCGACTTTTTTCTTTTGTTGTTTGTACTTTTGATATCATATCTAAGAAATCATTGCCTAATTCAAAGTCATGAAGATTTACACCTATGTTTCTTCGAAGAGTTTTATAGTTTTAGCTCTTATATTTAAGTCTCTGACCCATGTTTTTAAAAATTATTTTATTGAGATCATATTTGCTTATAACATTGTATAAGTTTCAGGGGTACATTATATAATATTTCGGTTTCTGTATAGACTGCATCATATCCACCACCAATAGTCTAGTTTTCATCCATCACCATACATATGTGACCTTTTATCCCTTTCATCCTTTCCCCACCCCCTTCCCCTCTGGTAACCACTAATCTGTTCTTATCCATGTGTTTTTTATCTTCCACATATGAGTGAAATCATATGGTGTCTGTCTTTCTCTGTCTGGCTTATTTCGCTTAGCACAATACCCTCAAGGTCCATCCATCTTGTCACAAATGTCACAATTTTTTCTTTTTTTATGGCTGAGTAGTATTCCATTATATATATATATATACACACCACATCATCTTTATCCATTCATCTCTTGATGGGCACTTGGGTTGCTTCCACGTCTTGGCTATTGTGAATAATGCTGTGATGAACATACAGATGCATAAGTCTCTTTGAATTGCTGATTTCAGGTTCTTTGGATAAATACCCAGCAGTGGGGTAGCTGGATCATATGATATTTCTATTTTTAACTTTTTGAGAAATCTCTGTACTGTTTTCCATAGTAACTGCACCAGTTTGCATTCCCACCAGCAGTGTATGAGGTCCCTTTTCTCCACATCCTCCCCAACACTTGTTATTTCTTGTCTTGTTAATTATAGCCATTCTGATGGGTGTGAGATAATATCTCATTGTAGTTTTGATTTGCATTTCCCTAATAATTAGTCATGTTGAATATCTTTTCATGTGCCTATTGGCCATCTGTATATCTTCTTTGGAAAAATGTCTGTTCATATCCTCTGCCCATTTTTGATTGGGTTGTTCATTTTTTTTCTTGTTGAGTTGTGTGAGTTCTTTATATATTTCGGAAATTAACCCGTTGTTGGATATATCATTTGCAAATATTTTCTCCCAATTGGTGGGTTGTCTTTTTGTTTTGTTGATGGTTTCCTTTGCCTTGCAGAAGCTTTTTAGTCTGATGTAGTCCCATTTGTTTATTTTTTCTTTTGTTTCCCGTGCCTGAGTAGACACAGTATTCGAAAAGATACTGCTAAGACTGATGTCAAAGAGCGTACTAACTATATTTTCTTCTTGGAGTTTTATGGTTTCAGGTCTTACATTCAAATCTTTAATCTATTCTGAGTTTTTTTTTGTGTATGGTGTAAGATAATGGTCTACTTTCATTCTTTTGCATGTGGCTGTCCAGTTTTCCCAACACTATTTACTGAAGAGATTTTTCTTTCTTCATTGCCTGTTCTTGGCTCTTTTGTCGAAGATTAGACATCCACAGATGTGTAGTTTTATTTCTGGGCTCTCAATTCTGTTCCTTTGATCTGTGTGTCTATTTTTGTGCCAGTACCATGCAGTTTTGATTACTATAGGTTTGTAGTATATTTTGAAGTCATGGATTGTGATACTTCCAGCTTTATTCTTTTTTCTCAGGATTGCTTTGGCTATTCGGGGTCTTCTGGCGTTCCATATAAATTTTAGGATTCTTTGCTCTATTTCCATGAAGAATGTCATTAGGATTCTGATTGGGATTGCACTGAATCTGTAGATTGCTTTAGGTAATATGGACATTTAACTACATTTATTCTTCCAATTCATGAGCATGGCATAACTTTCCATCTCTGATCCATCTGAGGTTAATTTTTTTTTATATGGTGTTAGGTAGGGGTCCAACTTCATTCTTTTACATGTGGCTATCCAGTTGTCTCAGAACAATTTTTTGAAAAAACTATTATTTCCCCATTGAATTGTCTTGGCACCGTATGTCTTGAAAACTACATGTGAGGGTTTATTTCGGGACTCTCAATTCTATTCTATTGGTCTATAAGTCTGTCCTTATGCCGGTATCACACAGTGCATCCTTCTTAAGGTAACTGCTTATATGCATTCATTCATCATGAATGCTCACTGGGCACCCACTACGTACTAGGCACTGTTCTAGGCGCTGTAGAATCAGAACTGAACTAAAGCTCAGTTGGAGCCTACCTTTATGGAGGAGACAGATAAACTATAAATAAGTAACATACATAGTATATCAGAGAACGATAAGTATCACTTATAAAGCAAAGAAAGGGATATGAAGTGTTGAGGGGAGGGCTAACATTTAGACAGGATAGCCAGGAGAAGCCTCACCAAGAAGATAAGTCTCAAGTAGAGACCTGAAGAAAGTAAAGGAGCTGGAAATGCTGACATCTGCAGGGGAAGTATTTTAGGTAGAGGGAAAAGCAAACATAGAAGCCTTGAGGCAGTAGCCTGACTGGCTGTTCAAGGAACACGGAGGAAGGCCAACGTGTCTAGAGTGGAATGAATGAAGGAGACAGGAGGTGAAGATAAAGGCAGAGAGATAAACTCGGGGCCAGATTCTGTACAGTCTCATAAGTCATTGTGGGGACACTGACTTTTACTCTGAATGAAATGGAAACCTGTTGGAGATTTCTGGGTGAAGGAGTAACATGATCTGGTTAAGGTTATTAACAGAATTACTATGGCTGCTGTGTTGAAACTAGACAAAGAGGGAGGAGTAGAAGCAGGGGGCCCATTTAGGAGATCACGTAATAACTGAGATGAGATATGGTGGTGGCCTGTACCAAGTGGATGGCAGTGGGGGTGGTGAGAAGTACTCTGGTTCTGAAGGGAGAGCCAAAGGGATATGCTCACAGACAGATGTAGGGCATGAGAAAGTGAGGAGCTGGGGAACTTGAAGGTTTTAGGCCTAAGCCACTGGAAGGATGAATTTGCCACTAACTAAAATGGAAAAGTCTGCAGAAAGAGCAGGTTTGGAGACTTCAAGAGCTTATCTCTGGAAATATTAATTTTGAGACACCTAGCTCCAATGGAGAAGTCAAACAGGAAGTTGTATTTATAGAACTATGAATAAAAATTTGAGATTCAAAAGCATCTAAATGGTACTTATAACTGAGATGAGATGAGATTGCTTGAGGGATGGAAGGCAGATGAAAAGGAGAAGGGTCCAAAGATGGAGCCTGAGACAGTCTGACCATCAGAGGAGGAGAGTGGATCAGAAACACAACACAACACACACACAAAGGGAGAGAAGAAAAGAGAAAGGTGGAGGAGAAGGAGAGATGGCGGGAAGGAGGGAGGGAGGAAGAAACAGTCAAAAACAGCGGCCAGAAAGGCAGGAGGAAAGCAGGTGACGTAGGGTCCTGGAAGTCAAAGGAAAAAAGTGTGTCCAGCAGAAGGAGTCAAGTAAGATGAGGCCTGAGAAATGATCATGGTGTTAGCAATGTTGGTCACTGGTGACCTTGAGAAGTGGCATTTGGTGGAGTGATGGTTCAAGAGAAAACGGAAGAAGAGTAGTTGGAGACAGTGAGCATGGAAAACTTTTCTAAAGGAGTTCTGTTTAAAGAAAAATGGGGCAGTAATTGGAGGGAGATGTGAGGTCAAGATGGGAAAAATAACAGTATGTTTGTGCACCGATGAAAAATGATGATGCAGGTGAGAGTGGGGAGGACTGCTGGAGCATGTGATTGAGAGACAAGAGAATGGCATGCAGCTTACGAGTGTGGAGGGGTCCTTAGTGGGGCACAGACATGGTTCCCCCACAGTAACAGGAGAGAAGGTCAAATACATGGGCACAGATGCAAATGGTACAGCTGATGGGAGTTTTCGTCTGATGCTTCTATTTTCTCAGTGATATGGGAAGCAAGGTCATCAGCTGAAGTGAGGGAGGGAAAGGAGGTCCTGGAGGATTGAGAGAGAAGGGATGAAATTGACATTTAGGAGAGCAAAGAGAATGGGTCAAGAAAATATGCATGGCCAGGCAGCATGGAGGGCCATTTGAAGTCAGTGATTAGGAATTTAAACGGAGGCCAGTCACATGGCTATATGGCAGTGACTAGGTCAAGGGTATGACTGCGGGGGTTAGCCGCTGAGGTCAGGGGGCAGATAGGTCAGTGGAGGAGAGAGGTCACGGAAGTTAGCTGCTATGGCAGTGGAAGGATGCACTGGATGTTTATTAGAGAGAGGGTCTGCAGGGAGCCAGGCCCTTGAGTTCAAGGGATGGGGACAAGTGAACTGGGGGCTAGACAGGCTGCATACTGGAAATCAGCTGTCAGCAGGATAAGAGGGCCATCTCCCTGGGCATCTTTCATCCCATTGATCCCTCTTAGGACAGCTGAATTTAAGTGATCTGACTGGCTGGTTATTCTTTTCCTCTTTTCCCAGCGGAGGGCCCCTCCCAGAACGGCATGGGTGCTGCCCATTTGAGTTCCTCAGAGACTCTGAGTAAGCTGTGGGTGCAAAGTTTCCAAACATAACAATGTAATCAGTCAAACACTGGTTCTAAACCTTTTTTTGTTTTCTGGCACTAGATTCTGCCTCTGGGTCTTAGGGCACAAAGATGAAAAAGGCGTATAAAAAACAAATCATAATATCTTGTGGTACATGAGGCAGTATTTATTCTGCAGAGTAATGTACTCCAGGCACAGCTACTGAAGAGCAAGGTCAAAGTCCAACAGGAACAAAGAGTTGCCGTTAACTCTAATTGCTGATGCATGGAGATGAAGAAAAGCAAAGAGAATATTTAACATTTAAAAAAAATACTCAAGTACCTGCTACATGATGCAATAATTAATTTCTTTAAATAGAAATTGCTGTGCTACTTTTGCCCACTCCTCAGACAACTCGGGCTGGCTCCCTCCCTGGGAACCTGGCGCTCAGCAAGGAGCAACAGTCACCAACACCTGCAGAGTCATTAGGAGAAAAGGAAAAGGCCACTACAAAAATAGAATCTTCAGACAGCGAGTTTACAATTAACAGTAATCTCAACTGCACTTTTGAATGTCATCTTTTGTACAAAACATGTTATATTTTAAAGCTCCAAGAGCTCTATATTACACTGGTGGCGCTAATTTTTACCTTTGAGATGCTAAACATCTGCTAAACCTGGGCATTTTCTCCACCTGCTTCAATGTAAGCTCTTGTACACATCCCACATCCACAGGAAGCAAATATCAGGCTGTGCATTCTTATGTAGCAATGACTTTAGAAGTAAAGAGCTGGAAGCAGAATAGGCGTTCATCACTAGGAGAATGGATAAGCAAATTTTGGTATATTCAGAAGATGGAAATTTATGTACCTGTACGATGCAAAGAACCAGATTTATATACAGCAACACAGATAGATATCACACACATAATACTGAGTGAAAATAATTAGATAGAGATTCAGAGCCCAAATCCATGCACATAAATTTAAAAACACACACAAAACAACACAATTTAAATAAATGAGTAAAGGGAAGGACATACACTACACCAGCGTGGGTGCCTATGCAGGGTAAGAGCCATAGAAGTGGGAATAAATAAAAATACAAGCAAAGATGCCTGTGCCATGAATCAAGGAGTAGGATCAACATGATTTGTGTATTTGAGGTGGTGGTGGTCATAGGGGAAGGGAATAGCAATGTTCTTATGAATGAAATGCAGCTAGTACGTATTTTTCCTACTGGAAGCTTTCCAGTGTCTGTTACTTAGGAATCTTGCTCCAGAGACATCTATAATGTACTGTTACAACGCGCCTGACAGTATATCACCATTCTATAAACTTGACATGTTTTGGTACAATCATTATGTCAATTTATGGATGGTATTTAATAGGAACTAGAATAACAGTTGCCAAAAGCTAAACTAGCTAATGCTGAATCTAATGAAGAGTAAAGCTTTGATCACGCTTTGAAAAAAATTCAGAGAGAAAAGTAGATTAAAAGACTCCTATAGAATTGAACTTGACGCTGTAATTAATAAACTAGCACACAAAATACCTCTTAGCAGACACTGCTAACCACAGATATCAGAGCTTACCATGACAGGTATAGCCTATTATAAAAATGTGCTCATGTTTCACTTCAGAATAAATATACGTTTCCTACAGGCTCCTAGTTCACAACATGCTTTTCATTTTCCATCTCTCAACTACAAGTTACATTCTAAAATAAATCAGCTGCAAGGAGGATATCTGCACCAGATGGAAATCAAATTAACTAACGTGTTCTAAGAAGCTGCAACTTGCAATGCTGAGTGCTACAGGGAGAGCTATACAATGGTACATCTGGGGCTTAAGGAGCTGAGCAACTAGGACTCAAAGCCCCCCACTCCTACACCTACGGGAGTTTTTGTGTGATACTGGAATAATCACTCAAATTTCTTTACCTCCCTTCATTGAGTGACACTGAGTTCCTGGCAACAAAGACAGCAGATGAACAAACACTGGAAGAAGGGTCAGGAAACCCTTGTTTTGTTCCTAGCTTATTACCTATAGAAGGGGAGATAACAACATATCCCCACTGTGCTACACATGACCTTTGCTGACTGTAAAATAGAAATATGAAAACCTTGGAGACCTGTTATAAATGCTGATCCTGGAGTCCTTGTCAAGAGACCCCTTACAATGGAGACTACTGTTCAACAAAATCCGTATAGCATTCCGTAGGCAAATCTTAAAGGTCTAAGACAGACACACTTTAGAAAAATCTGTTCTAAGGAGAAGTTTAACAAAGATTCCACTATACCTATTTTACCATTCTTGGAAGGATGTTCTTAGCACAAGACAATGTAGCCCTGAAAAGTTTTCGAATTTAAGCTGAAATAATTTGATTTGCTCCACAAAATTTCTCCACATCTCCTTTTACTCATGTAACAATAAAATATTCTGAAAATATTTCTATATAGAAAATATTTCTACATGAACTCTCTTATGAATTACGAATTCCCATTAACACAAAATGAAGAAGCAGCAGGCAGGAAATGCAGAGTATTAAATCTCCCATTAGACTTGCACCGATTTTTTGCATGCCATGAGCTTCTGACCCCCCGTTTCTACAAGGGTGAAACAGAGTCTCTGAGCTCCTTGAGTTGCATGGAATCAGGCAGAACATAAACACACGTGAGTAGAGAGGCAGTACCATTTAGCGCAAAGTGGGCAAACTCTAGCCCAAAGGCCATTAGATGGCTCCAAGAGCAATGGCTGGCTGACCATGTCACTCTCCACCTAGTGTGGCACTTCTCTTTTTCTTTCCTGATGCACTTTATGTCCACCCCCCCACCTCCTGCTGCCATGTCATTTCATCTTTTGTTCTGTTCTGTTGGTAGCCACAACTCCCACCCCTTCAGGAGTCAGTGTTGTTGAGTGAAAAGGACGGGGCGTGCACTCAGATCCCAGTTCCATCCCACGCAAGTCCCGAGTAAAGGTAGGGTAACAAACCTGAGCATCACCCAGGTCAGTGGGTAACAGACAAGGTTGTATTATCAGGAAGGGCAAACTTTCCATTGGTAGAGTCATCTATGAAGAGGCTGGGGGTTAGGGAAGGCTTCTTGGTGATGGAACATGGTTCTAGAGGGCCCACAGAAATATCTGCCTATGGGCTACCATGGAAGAACGCCTTCTGGGGAGGAAGCAAGGAGCAGGAAGTGGTGAGTGTGGGCAAAGAGGTGACATGTCTGAGAGGTGCATCAGAAGGCGTGTCAGGTTCTGAGTGGGACCCTCCCGATGAACGTGCTTCTGAGCTGGCAACAGAGGCTGGTGAGTGCTTCCTGTCAAAAGCTTCTGCTCAGGCTTCCAACAGTCATAAATGAAAAGTTGCTTTTTGTGCCCTGGAAAAACTCAGCCCTGGATGGTGGGGGTTGATTAGGGCTCAGCCATGACAGAAAGGCCTGAGCTCCAGGCCAGTGGATTAATTCTAGGTCTTCTACCACCATGGTTGGCCCGTCCCAGCTGCCACCTGCCTTGCTTCATGACCACACTCCTTGTGACTGAGGGAGACCTCGTTCCACATCTCAAGATTATTAGGAATTCTAAATACAAATTTAATTTGTTTCATTTATTTAATTATTACTATAGCTCTGTAACTGAGGGATGAAAGTGTATTATCCACCCCCATTTGTCCATTCATCTTGGAGATAAGATGAAAACCATTGAGAAATCTCACATCCACAGTTGGTAGGAGGGTACAACAGTAAGAAAGTTATTTGGTATCTCTATGAAAATTTAGAACACATGTGTGCTTCCCCTCAGCAATGTCCACCTTTTGTGGAGAGACTCTCACAACATGCCCAGAGCATGAGCACTAGGCTGAGACACCCATCACAGCACTGTTACAATACACACATGGAGAACTCGGAGCCAACCAGTGGGGCTGTATACAAAAACTAGGCCACAACCTAAACATAATACATAAAACATTTATCTAGAGCTCACTTTTGCTATAAGTTATTCTAAGGGCTTTATATATAGTAATTATTGAGTCCTCACAACAATCCTATGAAGTAGGTACTCCTATTATCTCTGTTTTTAAAAACTGAGGCATGGAGAAGTTAAGCAACTTGCCCAGGATTACACAGCCAGTAAATGGGAGCACAGAATTAGAAATCAGGCCTTTATAAACTACCTTGTAAAGCAGTTAAAAAAAAGAATGAAGTACATTGGTTTAAGATGAGAGGTTGAAGAGTCCCACATCTCTCATATCCATTTGGACAGACCATCAAAAGAAGAGCAAAGAAACAAAAAAGCGACAAATTCATAATGACTAAGGAAATGGGAGGGAGCCCATGAGCACATGAGAAATTTCTACAAATTTCTGGAAATCCAAAAATAGATGAAAGAGTATAGGAAGAGGAAACTGAGTGTAGGAAATTGAGCCTAGAGCCCAGATGGAGGTAGCTTTGCCTATGGAAGAAGCTGACCAGTTCAACAGAACCTTGGAAAGGCTCCAGACCTGCACATGCCCTCATGATGGTGGGAACAGTGATATGTGGATTCATTCCCTCCCCACAGCCCTGTGTGCAAATGGCTTGCAGACAAATAACCCTCAGATGCACACACACATGTGCCACACACATGCCACTTGCACACACAAAAGAGGTTTTTACTAAAGAAATTAAGTGACTTCCTTGGGAGGGAGGGCTAAGGGAGCTCAGCAACATGTTCCATATTCTAGCACTGGGGGATGGGGAGTACATTCTGGCCCACCCCAGTCATCCATCATAAAGCAAAGCATCTGCTTCCAGGAACACCTCACTTGGACCACAATGTCCTGAGCCAGCCATTCTGTTGGTTTATTATCAAATATAAACACATAGCCAAGAATCACCAGACACTTGAGGAAAGCCTTCATAAAAATAGGGAAACAGACAGACACACAGCTTATGCACACATACCCCAGGGTGAAAAAAAGAAAATGAACCCCAGAGGAAACAGATAATTCAGGGAACAGAAGAAATGGCTAAAAAAAAGAAAAAGGATGAAAGCCTCAGGGAGAACTAAGAAAATCTTGCATTCATACAGCTCAAGAACAGACACTCATGAAAAAGGAACAACTAGAAAACCAGAAAGAGTTCTTGGAAATTACCAAATGATTGTCAAAACGAAAACTTCAATAGAAGAGCTAGGAAATCTAGTCTAAGAAAGTCATAAAATAGAATTAAGAGGGGCAAAAAAACCCAAACTAAACCAAATTAAGCAGAATGAAGAAAATATCAACAGAAAATGCAGAAATCAATAAAATGGAAAGCAAACAACATAGAAAAATTAATGAAACCAAAAGTTGATTCTTTGAAAGGGTCAATAAAATTGATAAATCTCTAGCAAAACAGATTAAGAATAAAAAAAGAAGACACAAATTACAACATTGGGAATGTGCAAGGGGATATCACTAAAGATTCTAAACAATAATGAGAAAGTAATATGAACAACTTTATGCCAGTAAAATTAACAACTTAGGTAAAATAGACAAATTACTTAAAAGAAGCAACTTACCAAAATTGACACAGAAAGAAAGAGAAAATCTGAATAACCCTGTATCTATTAAAGATATTGAATTTATAATTTAACTTCTCAGGGCCAGATGGTTTTACTGGGAAATTATATGAAACATTTAAGGAATAAATATTATCAATCCCACACAATCTCCCTCAGAAAAAAAGAGCAGGAAGGTACACTTATGAGGAGAGTATTACTCTGATACCAAAATTTGACAAAGACATTACAAGAAAATAAAATTACAGATAAATATTACTATTAGCATAAATATAAAAATCCTTAGCACAATATTAGGAAACTAAATCCAGCAATCTATAATAAAATATGACCAAGTGGGATATATTTCAGTAATGCAAGGTTGGTTTCACATTAGAAAGTTAATTAATGTAATGTAACACATTAACAGAACAAAGGAGAAAAATGACCTATCAATACATGCAGAAGATTTTTGATAAAATTCAATACTCATACATGATAAAAACTTTCATTAAATAGAAATAGAGGGAAATTTCTGCAACCTTAAAAAGGACATCTAGAAAAACACTACAGCTAACATCATACTAAATTGTAGAAACCTAACTGCTTTTCCTTAAAATCAGAAAAAAGCAAGGATGTCACTTTTTAGTTTTCCTATTCAACACGCTACTGGAGGTTCTAGCCAGTGCAATCAGGCAAGAAAAGTAAATAAAAAGTCTGCTGACTGTAAGGGTAAAAATAATTTGTTTTATTTGCAGATGACATGGTTGTATACACAGTAAATCTTAAAGAATCCATAAAAAAACTACTATCACTAATAAGCAAATTTAGAAAAGTTGCAGGATATACGATCAACATAAAAATCAGTTTTTCTTCTATATATTTAGTAATTAAAATTGGAAATTGATATAAAAACCTATACAACTTACAATAGAATCTAGAAATATAAAATACTTACAGATGAATTTAACAAAATATGTGCAAATCCTACACAATTAAATCTATAAAATATGGCTGTGAAAAATTAAAGAGGACCTAAATAAATAGAGAGATACACAATGTTCATGGATTAGAAGACTCAATATTGTTAAATTGTCAATCATCTCCAAACTGATCTAATGAATCAGTGCAATCCCAAAAAGCTTTTTTATAGAAATCACCAAGCTGATTCTAAAATTTATATGGAAATGTAGAGAACCTAGAATAGCAAAACAATTTTGAATAAGAACAACAAAGTTGGGGATGAATAATATCTGATATGAAGACTTAAACCACAGTAATCAAAACATAAGGGTATAGGGCCAGCCCTGACGGCCTAGTGGTTAAGTTCGGCGCACTTCGCTTCGGCGGCCCAGGTTCAGTTCCCAGACGCAGACCTACACTACTCATTTGTTAGTGGCCATGCTGTAGTGGCAGCTCACATACAAAAAAAAATTTTTAAAGAGGAGGATTGGCAGCGGATGTTAGCTCAGGGTGAATCTTCCTCAGCAAAAAAAAAAAATACCCCCTCCAAAAAAAACCAAAAACATAAGGGTATAGATATATAGATAAATGGAATAGAATAGAGTCCTGAAATTGAACCATACATATATGGTTAGTTGAATTTAGATAATGATGCCAACGTAATCAATAGGTGGAAAGATGTCTCTTCAACAAATGGTTAGAGTAACAACTGGATCCATATAAAAAAAAAAAAAGAACCTCAATATCTATCTCATACTACACACAAAAATTAATTTGAAATGGATCATAGATCTAAATGTAAAAGCTAAAACCGTAAAATTAATAGAAGTAAATATTCATAACCTTGGGGTAACCCAAGATTTTTCAGACAAAACCAAAAAGCGCACACACACACAGATGAGAAATTGTACTTTACCAAAAATTTAAAACTTCTTTTAAAAACAGCATTAAGTAAGTGAATGGATGGGAGAAAATATCTGCAATACATATATTTGACAATAGACTTGTTTACAGAATACATAAAGAACACTTACAACTCAATAATGAAAAGGCAATGCAATAAAAAATGAGCACAGTAATTGAACAGAACATTCACAAAAGAAGATATATAAAAAGCTAATAAGCACATGAAAAGATGCTCAACATCATTAGTCACCAGGGAAACTCAAGTTAAAACCACAATGTGGTATCACTACACATCTACTAGAATGGCTAAAACAAACAAAGAAAAAAAAAGACAAAAAAACTGACAATGGCAAATATTGGCAAGGATGTGGAGCATCTGGAACTCTCAGCCATTGCTGGTGGAAGTGTAAAATGTCAAAACCACTTTGGAAAATAGTTTGACAATTTCTTTTGCAGGTAAACATATACTTACCATAAGATTTAGCAATTCCATTCTGAAGTATTCACCCCCAAAAAATGAAGACATATGTACATTAAAAGGTATGTACAAGAATGTTCACTGCAGCTTCATTCATCATAGTAAAAACATGGAAATGACCAAATGTTCATCAACAGGTAAATGGATAATAACACTGTGGTATATCCATACAATGGTATACTACTTGGCAATATAAATACACTATACACAATGACATGGATCAATCTCAAAAGCATTATGCTGAATAAAAGAGCCAGACACAAAGAGTACTTACTGTGTTATTCCATTTATATGAATTTCTAGAACAGGCAATTGTAATTTATATTGATAGAAAGCACTTCAGTGATGGTCTTTGATGGGGAGTAGGAGGGATTAATTACAGAGGGGAAGGAGGGAACTTTTTGGAGGGATGGAAATATTCTAAATCTTTCTGTGGTGGTATATAGGTGTATACAATCGTCAAGACCCAATCATACTAAACATTTAAAACAGATGCATTTTACTGTATGCAAATTATACTTCAATAAAATTGATTAAAAATACTGCACAACAAAATGATGCCATGAAATCTTAGCTCTTCCAATATTATCTGCAATAATAATAATTGTGTCAGATTGAGAGATGTACAAACCAAACCGTAAAGATAATTAAAATAAGATACAGAGGAATTTACAGTTTTCCCATCAATGTACAGCTATGAAACTACATGGGAAAACACTGACACTTTACTTAGCTTTCATGAGTTGCCTGAGGAAGTGTAATGCAAGCATTTTGGGTCATATTTTAAGTTTTAATTATGAATTCCTTCAATCCATAAGGTGTTTACTTCATAGCAAAATTACTTACTTTCCTGCTTTGGCTGTGATGTCTTATAATTTTTAGCAGTGCCTTCTCATATGCATTATGTAACATCACTGTTTGAAAAATAGCTGTGGGAACTCTGCTGGATGGGCAGGTAATCCTGAAGGATTTCACACACTGGTCTAGTCTACAAGTTGGTTTCATAATTCCCTCAATTATTTCGGTTATCATCATATCCCCAGTTCGCAGCACAGTGCGAGCACCTACGCCCTCAGAAAATGCTGAAAGGACAGGTGAAGGAACATCTCTAACCCAAAAGACCTTCCTGTACCAGGAAACACCCCAGAAGAACAGAAGTTCCTGTGCAGAGTGACAGAACACACGAGGTGACAAAGACCGCTCCAGTGAAAGAAGTGCCACAGAGCGCCTAGTACGTCTTCATGTGGCTCAACATGGATCTAGGAGTGCAGAAAGAAGGAGTGATCTTCCAGAGCTTCCAGCCCTCACACGAACTTTGAATGTAAATCAAGCTTTGCGAAGCCCACGAAGAGCCAAGGTGCCGACTGTTATCATGAACGCGTCCAGGCCGCAAGCCCAGCAACCTCAACAGGTCCCAGTGTGGCGGTAGTATGGAAAACTCTTCCCTAAACCTCTAGGTGGGTTTTCAACCCTATATCAAACAGCTTCTTGTCATGATCTGCCCTCCTGACAATTCTTTCAGATTTATATAGATTTCATCTCCTATTGATTCATCAAATCAATAGGATTGATGGCACATGACCAGAGAGGAACCTTCCACTACTTTCTTGTATAATATTCCAGGTCCTGTTAAGATCATTGTTTCATTATTTGTACTGTTAGGAATGAAAACTTTGAAGGTTTCTGGAAGTGCCAAGAACCATAATTTTTGTCTTTAGAAATGAAACTACTCTAAATAAGAGATGCATGATAGTCTCAGAGCAGATGTCACAGTCAAAGGCTTCTTCTCCAGGACCCCTCCATGGAAGCCCAGTGCCTTGGGTCTCCGATTATTCCTTAAACATACTTCTGTGCCCAGTGTTTACTCTTCTAATGACTTAAGTACTTAAAAGTTTTCATAGGGGTTCACATATGTCTGTTTATGTATTTTAGTCCATAGATACATTTTTTTTACATAATCTAGCTCTTTCCTAGATAGACTGCAAGCTCCATGAGGCAAGGAGCTTTAATGTCTGCTGTTGTGATGGCTAGTGCCTTCTGGAAACATTCTTGGAACTGCTATGGGTAATCAGTCAATGTAAGGTCTATCAGATGTAGGCACTGCTTAACTTAAGAGAAGTATCAACAATTATAATTAAATTTTTAAAATTGCATTGTAGTTTATAGCAGCTTTATTCATAACTGCCCCAAATCGGAGGCAACCAAGATGTCCTTCAGCAGATAATTGGATAAACAAATCATGGTACATCTATACAAAAGAATATTACTCAGTGACGAGAAGAAATGAGCTATCTAGTGATGAAAAGACATAGAGGGACCTTAAATGCATGTAACTAAGTGAAAGGAACTTGTCTAAAAAGGCTACATACTATATGATTCCACCTATGTGACATTCTGGAAAAGGCCAAATTGTAGAGACAGTAAAAAGATCAGTGGTGGCTAGGAATTTGAGGGGAGAGAAGGATGGGATGACTAGGTGAAGCACAGGTGACCTTTGAGGATGGTAAAATGATTTTCTATGATACTGTGATGGTGGATATGTGGCACTATAAATTTGTCAAAAGCCACAGAATGTACAACACGGAGTGAACTCAAATGTAAACTGTGGACCTTAGTTAATAATAATGTATCTATTGGTTCATCAATTGTAACAAATGTACCATACTAACAAAAGATGTCAGTAATAAGAGAGATTGGGGGTATATAGTAACTCTTTCTATATAATTTTTCTGTAAAACTAAAACTTGTCTATTAATTAAAAAATTTACATTGTAAATCAAGATTGCAGAGTTTTTAATATTACATCTTTAAACGGACATATTCCAATTATAAAACAATTTTCCATTAAAGTATTTTTACAAGAATGCTAAAATGATTTCCTCTCTTACATAACACTGCTGTGATGGTCCAGAAAATATTCAGAAAACACTTTCCCCAGTTGGAAACCTATTCAAAGTAACATCAAACATTCAATCCCAGGTTTAACTACCAGTAAAAGTGTATCCAATTAAAAAAGAAATAAGAAATCCAGTATAAACAAAACACATTTTTTTTCATTACTTACCATAAAATGTCCCATATTTGGGGGCTACAAAGTTTCAAAACTCTATGCTTAGGAAACACAATATTCTTTACAAGTCTAGATTTTCTACTCTTGATCTGAAACCTCATCATGTCCCTCCCCTGCAGAGGATGGGTGTTCGGGGGCCTCCAGGTGTACATGAGGGGTGTTAAAATTCTACATTGTAATCAGTTTTACTGATGACATTTCTGTATATGGTACACTCCCATGAGTACACCCACATTCTGATAAAATCCTAAAAAATGAAGGCCCACAATTAATTAAAATTGCTCTAATTATTAACAATACACTCACAATGATGATTAGAGGAAAAAACACAACCCCAACTGACCCCACTTTAAACTCATGCCTCAAGAGGGCTCTGAAGGCCTGGCATTTGCTTTTTCCTGGGTCCACTCAATCTCCCATTCTCCTATTTGATTTTACACTTTCTCCTCTCTCTTCAAACATCCAAGACTTCTCTGTACTTCCTCTCTTTCAGCCCTGACCTTCCCTGCTATTTCATGGAGAGAACATAAGCTTTCAGATGAGAACATCTGTGAGCTCCCACCACTGCTTATACCCTCTACCTGCCTGGACCCACAGCCTCCACCATTCCCTCTGTATTGAAGTTCAACCATCCATATGTGTCTGACCCCATTCATCCCTCTCACATAGTGACGGACATCATTCTAGCCGTTCTCACCCTTGGGGAAGCTGCAGCAATGCAGTGGGTGACATCATCAAAGTGTGGCTTTGAATCTGCTCCAGTTCATTTTTTAAAATCCCACACATATACATCACTCATGAAATGCTCCTGTCAAAACTGTTTGAACTGAATCTAATCAATTGTCTAGACATAATTTCCAATATAATATAGGGACAGAGGAACCAGTTTTTTTAAAAAAAGAAAGAAAAGAAGGAAGGAAGGGAGGGAAGAAGGAAGAAAGGGAGGGAGGGAGGAAGGCAGGGAGAGAGAGAGAAAAGAAAAAAACACACCATGAGGAAACAATAAGACAGATGCACACTGTGGAGCACTCTACAGGAAAACTGACCTAGATGCTTCAAAAGTCAATGTCATGGTCACTTCATCAAGGAAAATATGTGATCACAAATAAATACATGAAAAGACACTCAAGATCATTAATCATTACAGAAATGCAAGTGCAGGCACTACAACGTACCTAACAGAATGGCTGAAATAAACCAAAAACTGACAATACAAAGTGCTGACAAGGATGCAGAGCAACTGGAACTCGCACACATTGCTGGCTGGGAATGCAAACAGCCATTATGGAAAACAACTGGCAGTTTCTTACAATGCCAAACATTCTCTTAATATATTACTCAAGAATCACACTCCTAGATATTTACCCAAGTGAAATGAAAACCTATATTCACACAAAACCCTGTGAGCCAATGTTTATAGCAGTTAAAATTGCAAAGACTGGAAACAATTAAAAAAAAAATCCTTTTACAAAATGGATAAATAAACTGTGGTACATCCACCCAATGGTGTACCACTCAGCAACACAAAGGAACTATTAATATATAGGCAAATATGGATGAGTCTCAAACGCATTATGCTAAGTGAAAGAAAACAGACTCAAAAGGCTATATACTATATGATTCCATCTATATGATATTCTGGAAAAGGCAAAACTGTAGGGAAGGAGAACAGATCAGTGGTTGTGAGCGGTTAACGGTAGGGGGAGGTTTGACTACAGGGAAAGTTTAAGCTCTTTTTTCTAATCTTTTCCTTTTTCATATTGGAAGACTATCAACATAATGGCTCATAAGAGGAGGCTGATGGGCTGAGAGGAATCCATCAGACTTGATTATCCAAAACCAATATGCTGTTTCTCCAAGTCAATAAACCATTGGAGGACTCAAAGCAGGAGGGACAACATTTCTCCAGAAATGAGGGTTTTTCTTGTTGGCGGCTGAAAGCTTCTTGGTGGACAATGAGCTAAAACAAGCTAATTGCATTTTTGACTTATAAACATTTTAAATTGGCTAAACTAAAGCCTTCATTAAGAGTCATATTCACTGACTTTGGTTCTCCAAATAAATTTGTATGTTAAAACAGCTCTTTGCTGCTTAATTCAGAGAAACCAAACAAAACAAAGACTGGTTAAAAAGAATGAATGTATATATAAATCAAATATCAACTATAACAAAAGACATCACCATTTAAAAATACAATCTTTTATAGTTATTTTAGAAGGAATACATACATTTGGTTTTTATGTTTAAAGAAATTTACATTTGTGGTCATGATAGATTCAAGTTGCCACATAATGACACGCTGTTATGATGCAATAAAACAGATGATCCCAAAAATCCTTCTAAGAAATCTATGTAATCTGGTCATGAGGGAAGTTTAAATTTCAGTTTTCTGTCCAATTATTATCAATTATTTTGTAGAACTTTGTCCTTTGGTTTTTAACTAGACTTGATTAATTAAATATATAATCACTATTTTAAAAAAGGAAAACATAGAAAAATCAAAAGGAAAGAAATTATCCAAATCTTAATAGCCAGAGAAAAATACTGCTGTTAACATTTGGATTATATCCATCCAGACCTTTTCCTAGAAATGCCGACGTGTAAATATAGACATTTACAAGTTTTTCACTTAGCATATCATGGCCATCTTTCCAATAATAAAGACCTATATACAGTTTTATTTTTATAGTGGCAAGTTATACCATTATAAGGATAGGCGAACATTTAATCAACTATCTAATGTTGGACACAGCTCCTTTTCAGTCCTGACTCTTACATGCAACATTAGTATGAAGAACTTGTGAGTCTTTTCCCTTACGGTATCTTCTTTTGGTGTCGTTCTTACAGTAAAGGTCTCCCCATCCAAAGATTAGCTAAATATTCACCCATAATTTTTTCTAGTACTTTTATGGTTTTCGATTTTACATTTATATCCTTAATTTTACTGAATTTAAATTCAGATAGAGAGGAGATTTAACTTTATCCATTCTCTCTAAATGGCTAGCCAGTTGTCCCAACACCATTCAATAACTAGTTCATCTTTTTCTACTGAGAGGAAATACCTACCACAACATACACCAAATCTATATATATCTATACTTTTGACAGTTCCTGGTCTTTTGATTCTGTTCTATTTATCTGTCTATTTATTCTGGTGCCAGTATCATACTTTTTTAGTTACTATAGCTTTATGACGTATGATAGGGCAAACTCCTACTATTGCATTATTTTCTTCAAAAATAATAGCCATTATCTCACATCTATTTTACCTGATTTACCTCAGAATCATATGTTTTGATATATTGTTTACTCATCGTTATTTTATAATGTTAACTGGTTTTCTCTGGTTTTATACTTGAGTGGTTTTTTTTTTTAGCTTATCTACTTTTTTTTCCTACAATTATCATGTACTTAATCATGTCTGATTAAAAACCAAAAGGAAACAAAAGAAAGCTCCATAATAATTGCTGGTGGACCTGATGGTTGTCCCTAAGATTTTGGTTTATTGTGGCAATATCCTTGTCCCCAGTCTCCAAATGTTACTGAATCCTGAGGTAGAAAGGCTTGCTCTTTCTTCTCCAATTAGCAAGGTTTGTAGTGGTTTGCTAGAATTTGTTAAATTTAATTCTCATGATATTGCAGCAACTTTTTTAAGAAGGGAAGTCACGGCTTGGTTCTTGGTGTCTTCCTGAAGTTGGTCTGTCCTTTCTTCCTTCACGTGTTCTATCAGGTGAAAACTCACCAATGCTTGTAGGATGCCATGGTCACCACGTCTCAACCAGTTCCCTGCATCTGTACCAATGGAGTTTCCCCCTTACTTTTCTTTCTCTTTGTAATTTTTGTTGGTTTCTCCCCTTACGTCACTATTTTCCCAGGAAATCTTGAGTTAGATCACTTTGTGGAACTTTGTATGAGCAAGCAGTACTAATAAACATTAAAATAATGAGATAACCTAAGATTAACTGTTACAAAAAACAAGTGTAGTTCTGAATTCATGGATGACCACAGTATGGATTTTGGAAGAAGAAATAAAACATGGCAAACCCCCTTGCTGATTGATAAGTAATTCCCCTGGTCTACTCAACAGAGGCAGATCTCCAGAGTGGGTGGATTTTTGGATCTTTCCCAGAGAAAAGCCAAGGGCTCCACTATGTTATAATATCCGATTGACTGAACAATCTATAAAAAGTCTCCGGAAAAAATTTCCAGCCCCTCAGAACTACCATGCCTTGGAATATCAGCTACAATTGTTGCTCAACTATTTATCTAATTAGCAGGATGAGTATATTCTCCTCAGGTTGGGCACAAATACTACTTTTTTTCTTTTAGCATGGGTCCGATTTTTTTCATTTGAGAAAGTAACGTGCATATATGGCTAAAAAAACAGACAAAGGGTACACTGAAAAGTAGACCTTCTATCCATTCCTGACCTGCCCCCCACCCCATCTTGCAAAGCTCTCCCTAGAGAAAAGCCCTGTTATTTATCTGCTAGTCTACAAATAGAGAAATCCTTCATTATCCCTCAAGTTAAAATTGGTCAAAATATTATATGACATTGAGAAGATACAGTATTACGAACTGCTAAGAAAGTTAGTGTATCAAAAGTGTTGCACTGGGTAAGATTTGCCCAGATGTACAAAAGAGATGTAGTACATTTTCCTTTTTATCTATGAATATGGAAATAATTCATGAATTATTTATTCAACAAACATTTATTAAGCATCTACCATATGCTAGGCACTGTCCTAGGAGGTAGGGATAAAAAATGAAACAAGACATGATCCACCCACTATTACCCCCCAGTTTATCTTATTAAGAAAATAGTTAAGAACAACTAATAGTCTTTAAGTGTTAATCAATATATCATCACATAAAATTCACTTGTGAATCAAATGGAACAATCATAACATAGATCCAAGGCTCAAGTGCTCCTCAGGTCCTGGACCATAATCCTGTACTTGTGGTAAGCTCAGAGCAGGAAGGAATGGCCTGATGACAAATCACCCATCATCTTAAATGTCCTTATATCTCCCTTTACTGTCAGACAAACTTAGGGTGTGATCATATGCAAGAGCACACAGGAAGATGGGTTGACATGGTCTCCCTGTTTTGACAAAGTATAATCTTAACATGGAAAGTGCCTGTTGCTGGTTATGAGCAGAAAAAGGAGAAGTAGCAGTGACACTTGGACAGAACCCTTTGAGTCCAGCAGGTGACACCCACCACACACAGTGGGTGAGGGTGGAATGTCTTGAAGCTATTTCACCACAGCCAGTCTCTGGGCAGGCAGTTCCTGCTTTTTAAGTTAAAGCTTTAATACACTGCTTACCATGTGCCAGGCCCTCCTATAAGTGCTTCCACATACTTGCTCATTTAATGCTCACAACAATCCTAACAGGTAGAAACTATATCCCCATTTGACAGATGAGGAAACTGAGGATCAGTTCCTATCTCATAGTGGCTCTATCTACTCAGACGGCTTACACCTGTGATAATGTAGGTTGACCTTCTAGCTGGGGAGTTTTCAGGCACAAGTAATTAATTTAGTAAAGGCTTAACTTTCACCCCTATGTCGTGTTCATACTTGATAAAATTTTTCTAATTTTAAACAATACAGAATACTTGCACCAGGCATATGTAGCAGATAAATCAAAAATAAATTGACTGTAATTTAACATTTTGCAAAGCTTGAGAAATCAAATAGTTGAAAAAGCCTAATAGGTTGTTAGACTTCCAAATTCTAACTCTATTTTAAGGTTAGAGCATCTAAAAGCAAAGCCAAGTGCCTGAGTGATAATTCCACAGCCCCCTGCAGAAATGCTTATATGAAGTTAAGGCACTTTAGAAACTATATTGAACCATCTGAATGGCATATTATGCACATTTTCTAAAACTATCCTTGAGGACATTGATCATTATGTAAATCCATGTTCCCTATTCAACGAATTATATGATAAAGTCATCTTTGAGTTTAATTCAAAAAAATTTGTCTCCAAAGAATTTTTATGCTTTCTTCTGTTTAAAAACAACAAAAAAGATGTACTATCTTCCCCTTTTTTACTTCAGCTGACAGGAGAACTTAAGGGCAAGATTTAAGGCCCAACTATATTAAATATCTCACCTTGTGTGGGTGGATAAGAACATACTGCCCCTGTTAATCCAGATATTCTCTGAAAGTTCCTTAACCTAATTATCCTATTCACATGTTTAATTTTGTTATTACTTTCTTCTTCAATTAGGTAGAGGTAGAAATAAAAAATAAATATTAAAGTTTGATATAATAATTCAGAAGTTGGCCAATCTAAAATTCAATAATGTAGAAAAATTATCAAATTCACAGGACTCAACAAGAAAAAGAACCAGAGAAGTAATGATCTTTAGTGAAATGTGTTTGATATGTTTAAAGAGAGCTTTAAAAAAAAAAGAAAGCAGGGCCGGCCCCGTGGCTTAGTGGTTAAGTGAGTGCGCTCCACTGCTGGCGACCCGGGTTCGGATCCCGGGCTCGCACCGACGCACTGCTTCTCTGGCCATGCTGAGGCCGCATCCCACATACAGCAACTAGAAGGATGTGCAGCTATGACACGCAACTATCTACTGGGGCTTTGGGGGGAAAAAATAAATAAATAAATAAATAAATAAAAAAAAAAAGAAAGCAAAAGCAAGTTTACGGCTGCAGGCATTTCTAAGTAATAAGTATTGGGTAGACTAAGTGGGAGAAAAGTTAATTACCAAAGGGTTAACACCAAAATGTAATGCTGGGATGTGAGAGACTTCTGGAATAAACAGATGAATTTATTTCTGCTCTCCTTTCCTCCCAAATCTCACTAAAATAACAGCCCACACTGCCCAGACCCCAGCAAAGCCCAGGACCTCTGAGACCACTGACAGGCTCCTCGCCCCTCTCTCCTAACCTCTCCCAGCCCAGTGAAAACCAAAAGACTTCCTCCCCAATGAACACAGCAATGAAAATGCCATCATACTGAATGAGGAATTAGGAAGAGACAGAGACAAGGCAGGGAACAGAAGAAAACTTCAGAAACGATACTGCATTCATGAAACAAAATACAGAAGACTATTTTTAAAGGGGGTGGGAACATTCAGAGAATAAAGAAGAGCTCTTGGATACTAAACACATGAGAGCAGAAATAAATTCAATAGAAGAATTAGAAAATATAGTTGAGGAAATCTTCTCAAAACAGACAAAAACAAAGCAAAACAAACCAAAAAAAGGAGACAGAAAATAGAAAGGGGGCATACACAACAAATGATAAGTACAAATAATGCAATAGAAGTCCAGAAATAGAGAAGACAGACGATGGGGAAAACACAATTTTCAAAGAGATAATTCAAGACATTTCACAGAACTGAAAAACAGGAGTTTGCCAGTGTCAAGCTCAATTGATGGGAAAGAAAAAAAAAAACTCACAAAGGCATATCACTATGAAATTTCAAAACACCAGGGATAAAGAGAAGACTGTGAAAGCTTCTAGAGAGAACGAAGAGGTCACATGGGAAAGACGGGGGATCAGGCCAGCATCAGCCTCTCAACAGCAATGCTGCAGGCAACTGAGCAATGCCTTCCAAATCTGGAGGGAAAATGTGCATGAAGATGTTTTCAGACACACAAGATTCCAAAATTTCTCTCATGCACCTGCTGAACAAAGAAGGGGATTAAGAAAGGGTGTGGGGGAGCGAAGCAAAGTTAAGTTCTCAAGAAGTCAGAAGTGACGATGAGATCCATGCAGCGTATTTAGAGAGTAACCTGCCCAGACTGGAATAGGACCACACAGATTCCAGGAATAACCTCTCCAAGGAAAACAACAAAACAAAGCACTGGTAGGTTATCTGATGTGTTTAAGCACACTACATTTAGGAAAAAATCAATAACAGAAATACAGAAAACCAAGCAAATAAAAAAGGCAATTACCAACTTGAATATGTTTAAAGAAACACAATCATGGTGCACTACATGCTTATCTGTAAATAATATTTGCAAAATAATACAATCATTAAAGATTATTTAACCAAAAGTTGTGATGTAAAACTACATTGGAAGGATGGAGGAACGGAACTGTTTGGTGGGTGTAAAAACATTCATATTACATAGTAGGGAGTCAATAAAACTGAAAAACATTTTATTTAGAAATGTAGAGGTAACTGGCAGAAGAAAGGACTAAAGTACTGAGTCACTGACTTTAGGAAATTAGAAAAGTGACCTGTTATTTTGTTATGACTCTTAAAGGAATATTTGACCTTTAAAATTATGAATATGTATTACAAGAACTAAAATACGATTAGAAAAGGAAACAATATGCTTGATCAACTATAAGCAGAAAAATTGGTAAAATCTAGTTTTTAAATTATGGCAAGTACTAAGACTGATAATTTGTGGCTGTAGAGAACCTTGGAATCTCAGGGTTGGAAGCACCTGAACAATCAGCTAATTTACGCCACCTGCTCCCCAATGTGAAACCAGCTCCTTCATGAACAACTCTGCCCCATGAACCGCTCCCCAGACAGCCACGCCCCGCGGAACAATGCAGGATGACACACTCAGATGAACATGCTAACCCTCCCAAACTGGCCACTCTCTACTGTCTGAGGGGCTCTCTGGGCTTCCCAAATTGTGTGACCAAAATGGCCACAAACAACAGTTCCTGAGTTCACAACTCTTCTATCCAGGAGAGCAGCCAGACCAAGAAAAGCTCCCCTCAGTGGCAATTCCACACCCTCCGAGGAAGGGTCACACAGTGGAGCCCAGGTTGGGGGCTCACAAGCTCACCACCGGGCAGGCAACAGGGCGAGAGTACAGGCACAGCTCCCACCAGGAGCCATGGCTGCACCCACTGCAGTCAGGGAGCGGGAAGCCAGTTTCCAAAAGAAATGGGTAATGGGCAGGCAATCCAATAAATAAGACATCGATGTTAGAGAAAGAGACTGCTTATTGAATTTGTCTCTTAAGAGATTCAATTTTTGGTCATGTTCAAGAATTACTTAATTACATCTTCTTTTAGGAACAAATGATTTTATGCTACAACCTTCCTGTGCTCTGGGTGCTGAGGGGTGATCAGCACCAAATGCCACAAAGCAGAAATCCAACGAGATAATGGTTCCTTCAAAAAAAATTCATTCTCTTCTTTGTCTTTGTTCATCTGTTGTGGAAAGAACGATCTCCTAAGTGACTCTACCCAGAGTGAAAAAGGTCTGCTTACAGGACCTAGGCCTTTTTCTCAATGAGTTTAGAATCAGGTATTTTTATAGTGTTTTGGGGATCTTGCCATGTTTTCTTCAGGCAATGTTCTTTTCATTTGCATTGTAAAATCGTATTTCATCAGAGGAACCTCACTTCTGCAACTAGATTGCCATGTAACAGTTCATGCTGATGTACCCTGGGCAACACTCAACATGACCTGGTTCCTAACCATGCAATAGACACAAATGACTAAAATCAATCGCCCCAGCACCTCACACTGCACAACAGATTCATAAGCCAATATTATCCACAATTGATTACAGAAATGGGGGCTATACTTGCTCCTAATGGGCATGACCAATCGATTAAGTATTTGGACTTCATATGCTTTTTGCACTGCTGAATAGGGGTCTGGTGTGAGCTAAATTAGGAACTGATTATACACTCTTCAGGGTAACCATGAAGACACAAGAGGCAAAAAAGGAGGCAGCAAGTCTTCACAATAATACTATGAAGATTACACAGTTTGACAGAATGAACTCTTCAATAATTTTCATTTCAGATGCTCAAAACATGTTGTGATTCAATTAGCTGGTATTATAAGTTCATGCTAGAGAAAATTTCTTTTTTTGTGCTAGAGGGGCATTTTGCTACAAAAAAGGTCTCTAAATAAGGGCATAGAAAAAGTCTTTCTCTCTCTGTGATGCCCACAAAATAAAGGAGCTTGTGTTTTGTCCATGTTCTTAATACTGCTAATGGCACCAGGAAATTAAAGTGTTACTTGGCCTGGCTCATTGGGGTATAGTGTAACATCTACAAAATAGAGATTGCTTAACAAAACTTGAAGTCTGTTTTTATTATCTCATGGTCATTAGTGGTCCCGATCAAAAAATCAATAAATCAACAACTGCCTAAACATTACAAATAAAAATCTCCTTTCATTGAAGAGGTCTTCTATTATAACTTAATCATCTGAAAAGAATAATCCCATAAAAGTAGCCTTTGGGGGCTGGCCCCGTGGCTTAGCAGTTAAGTGCACGCGCTCTGCTACTGGTGGCCTGGGTTCAGATCCCGGGCGTGCACCGACGCATCACTTGTCCAGCCATGCTGAGGCGGTGTCCCACATACAGCAACTAGAAGGATGTGCAACTATGACATACAACTATCTATTGGGGCTTAGGGGAAAAAAGGAGGAGGATTGGCAATAGATGTTAGCTTCGGGCCGGTCTTCCTCAGCAAAAAGAGGAGGATTGGCATGGATGTTAGCACAGGGCTGATCTTCCTCACACACAAAAAAGTACCCTTTGTATCAATATAGTGCTTTAAGGATTTATAAGTCTTTGAATGTTATTTCTTCTGATCCTCATAGCATTGTATCAGGCAGTTATCAACATGACACATAGATGAGGAAAAAACAACTTGAAGCTCAGAGAAGGCTTGCTTAAAGTCACCCAGTTTGAGAGAGCTGGGCTGGTGCCAGGCTTTCAACAACCAGCCCTGTCCTCCTTTTCTTGCTAAATCTAGGTTACTTCCCCTTCTTGCATCTCCAACTACGAAACCACAAAAGCTTCGGATGGTATGTATACAGCTCTTCCCTCCATTTGTTCCTTTCCGTTGCAATAAGCTTTCAGCCCCAAAATTACTGAAACTCTAAAACTTTTCATGTAAACACTAGCAAAATAAAAAGGAAAGTAATAAAATAACCCAAGTCCTGGCAATTTGGAAGAGCGAGGGAAAAAAGCATTTTAGAGATCTCCCTTTAAAGCAGTAAGATCATATTTTCAAATCACAGTGGTAAAGTTTAAAAGCCTGGAAACCCTTATTAACACCGGGCAGTAGACATCAACAGAAAGCAGCTACTTGCTATTTACTCAAATCGGTCTAGACCGTGGGAAAGGATGGACAGCTTTTAAGAAGACAGAATATACTTAAGACCAAAACGTGAAAAAGAAAATAGAGACCAATTTCACTTATAAATATAGATTCAAAAATTCTAAATACAGTACTAGCAAATAGAACCTAGCAGTGAATTAACAGAATAATATAACATGACCAAGCATGGTTTATTTCAGGAACGCAGAGATGGCTCACTATGAGGAAAGCTATCAAGGTAATTTATTATATTTATCTTTTTAAAAAGTGAAAAGATAATCATATCAATAAAACAGAGGCTAAAAAACATTTGGTAAAATTTGATAGTCATTCCTAATAAAACAAGGAAGCAAACAAACAACTACTAAAATAGAAGTAGAAAAAAATACTTAAACAAGATCAACGCCATTTACTACAAACCTACAACAAACAACTTATTAAATGGTGAAATACTAAGGCTATTACCATTCAAACAGGGATGTTTACCATTCAACACTGTTTTGGATGCCCTACCTAATGCAATAAAAGAAGATATAAAATAAATGGCATAAGTATTGGCAGAGAAGAGAAAACATTATCTGTATTTGCAGCTATGAGCATAAACTTAAGAAACAACTAACCACCAATTATAACTAATAAGAGAGCTTAGTAGTTGTTGGATATAAATTTTTTGAAAAAAACCTTTGCTTTATCCTAGTAATAACTAGTTAGAAATGGAAACTGATTAGAAAAATACTATTCATAAGAGCAATAAAAACAATAAATTACCAAAGACAAAACAAGAAAGGTACAGAGCTTATATGAAGAAAACTATAACATTTTATTGAAAGATATATAACAAGACATTGATAAATGGAGACACTGAATACAGTGTTCTCAGTGGGGAAACTTATCACAAGGTGTTAATCTTTTTAAAGTTTGTATATAAACTTAATACAATTTCAATCAGAACCCAATGGATTTTGTTCAAACTGAAGTAAATAATTTTAAAGTTCAAATGGAAAAATAAATGTATAAAAATTACCGACAAATTTTTAGAGAAAAAATGTAGGAGGGAAAAATTTGCCCTACAAAAACAAACACTAAAGCTCACTATAAAAATTATAATCAAAACAATATGCATTGGCTCAAAAAGATCAGTGAAATAGAATAGAGAATCTCAAAACGTTATGTGATAAAGGTGGTACTTTATGTTATTGGAAAAGATGGTTTATTTAATAAATGATAAGAATATAAATGGCTATTTGTTTGGAAAATACAAAGCTGGATTTCTACATCAAAAACAAAAATAATTTCCAAGTGAATCAAACATCTAAATGTAAATAAGATACCGAGCAAACAAAAGAAAATTCACTCCTGTTGCTCTTTTTTCTGGTCACAGAAAACCCCGGTCTAAGAAAAGGAGAGGAAGGGCCCCTCTTTCAGGCTCATGTTCCCTCAGCAGGCTGGGGCCCAGAGCCAGGAAAGAGTCCACCTCTCTGGGCTCCCAGAAGCCCTCTGCCCTCTGCAGACCCTTCATGTTCTTGCTGTTTGTGGGCGTGGGGGAAGGGAAGGCAGCTCCCTGCAGCAAGTGCTTTGGTAGAACTGTAGAATTCACCCCAAATATAATATTTTTGCTATTGCTTTTGCTATGATACATTCAAAGAAAGAAAGAAAAAACCAATACAAATTGAACTAACCTAAACATGAAATTAAAGAACGCTAACGTGAAATTCATGGTACCGATCTCAATGTTGATGCTTAATTTCTAATTTTGTTACATAATCTCTGTACCTCTTGTATGGAATGACTCATATATTTTGTCCCTATCAGAATACATTCTCAGTTGGAGATCAAGTCATTAACAATCTCGTAATTACTTTAAAAGGATTTAAGAGGCATAAAATTCTCTGCTCACGTATTTTTTTTAAAAGCATGAAGCATGAACCTTGCTCTGCGCTGTGAAGTGTGTATGTGCCGCAGGATGAGGCACTGATGACTGACCTGGCTGCTATCTGGCTGTGGCCAGGTAGAGCATGGAGGGAGCTGTTTTTCCCTCTCACTTCTTGGGAAACTACTGGGCATATCTATGTGTTCCATCATCATCAACGGTTCCGCAAGGCAACAAATAGCTTGGAGCTTGTGGTGTCTGGGACGTTTGAGTAAGTTACCAGACCTGAATGACTTAAGGTGGTGGTGAACACAGAGGAAGAAGCTGAAATCACACCACAGGCGTAATCAGGGGATCACCTGCAGCCTTCTCTACCAGGGTTCCAGAGCTCACGTAGCAAAAACACTGGAGGGGGGCAGTTAAAGGGTTTGCCCTTGTTTTTCTCATAAGACATCTTCATATTTCTGACAATGGCGTAGGCAACTTCTAGCAAAATTTAGAGCACGGCTAAAATCAACACATATTTATCAAGTGAGTGCATAGCAACGATAGGCACTACGGGTAAAATAACAGGAATGCAGAAGACATAGATGCTATCACAAAAAGCTTACAATCTATTACAGGTGAGGAATCCAGGCATGAAGCAAATACAAAATGTTGCCACAGCAACACATATTCAAGTGTGGTTCAAATTACACACCTCCACACAAGAACCCGGAATATAAAGAAATGCTCTAGATGGGGAAGCATTTACCAAGGAAGGCTTGGCAGAGGAAGTCTTGCTTACGTTGGGCCTCAAAGGAACCATAAGACTTCAGTAGGCAGACGAGAGGGCTGAACAGAGGAAGAAGGTATCTGTAAGGCACAGAAGCCGGAATCAGCAGTGGTGCAAACAACTAGGTGTGGGAGAGGAAGAAAGGTGAGAAATGGGAAGCAAAACCACACTTCCCACCATTACCTTATTTCATCCAATCTAAGATGCCATAAACTGTAAGACACACCATTCTTTTATGGATCACCAAGAAAAAAAAACTTCTGCCAATTAAACTATTATACAATGTGCTTTTATCACCTAGAATTTCAAATTGAAGATGCTTTTTAAAACTCCTTTAGACAGATTTTTTTAATCATCATTCTTATGCTACATAGAAAAGAAAATGTAAGCGTAATACCATACCAGTTAACATACTTCTCATATTTTCACATTTTTTCACAGAGTCCAACACTTCCGAATCAAGTTTTGTTTCAGAGTTGACCATGCTCAAGTTTTTCAATACAAAATCGTCTTATCTGGCCTCAGCAGTGTAAGCAATGTAGCAGTCCTTAAAGGAGTGCTTCACCACTGTATCCAGGATATCCTTCCAAGCAGCTGACACCCATTTGCCAAGTTTCAACACTAGCTCTTTCCTGATCTTATCAGAAGGGGTCAATGAAAGGTTTCAACACCACCCAGGACTCATTCTTTTTTTAAGGAGTCCTTAACAGCTTGTTGGCTGAAACCATGAGGAACTGCAGTTACCAAATCCGCTACCAGGAATTTGCCCATGTATTGACAACGGCAACTTTGTCACGGTAGCCACTGATGACAGCCACTGTAAAACGCAGCCAATTTCAGAGGTGTTAAAATGTGAAAAAAATGTGTCCTTAGTATCAATGAAATGCGGTGGTATAATCTATTAAGCATTATCCTAAACTATAACTCTACAGATATTGGTATTAAAACCACCCTTGAATGTAATTAACCTGAAGACAGGATTTGTCTTTTAAACCCTGAATAGATGTATTAGTTAAAAGCATTAATTATAGAAATTAGCCCAATAAATTATCCCAATAAATAGCTTAGCTTTATCAGTGTATGTATTCTGAATTCGGTTGGCATAATCTATGAAGGTTTAGAAAGGCTGGATTACCTTTCAGATCTATATGACTTCCTATAGGTCAATCTAGAATGGTGGTCAAAGAAACAAATAAAAGGGGAAGCATTTTGTAAAAGGTTTGTAGGAGAGTTGGGGAGGGTGGTGTGTGATGAATTGAATCAACTCAAATTTTTCAGTGAAGAAATTAGTCACACTCTGGGGTAGGAGGTGTAAACTTTTATAAATTCCAAATATTTTTTAAAAGGGGTGAACAAAGTCCTACTACTATAAAACTATTCCTATAAAATGGGTTCAATAAACTGCGGCTTTTGTAGAAACACTGGAACCATTCCCAGTCCCATGCCCTGGTCCAGCCTCACCAAGTCTGTAACCTCAGCTGCTGTAGGGGTCTGAAATAGGAATTCTTTTCGCTTTGGGTGGGTGAGGAACCCTGGGATGAAGAAGTAAATACGAACAACTTTGGATAAATCCTATCATAAGGGTGCAACAACATTTTTAAAAATCTTTAGGCTGTTTTGTGCTTTCTTCTTTTAACATGTTTGAAATGCTCATCAGAACCTAATCTACCACTTTTATGGTTAGATGTATTTGATTTGAGTTGCTTACTGCTCAGAAGATTTTGCTTGTTAGATTGCAGGATACTTTGTCAAGCTTTTGACACGTCTGAGTCAGATATATGAAATCCGCAAATAAAGTTTAATTGTTAACGTAATTGACTAATTTTGTGTTGAGGTTAATAGTTTAGGGAATCCTAACATGTTTATTTATAAGTTTATTGAATATTAATCAAAATATAAATAAAAGTCTAATTTTCATGTAAAATTTACTAGATTTACAAATAAAACAATAAGCTTTATAAATCGAGCATAAGATACATTGTTTTTTACATTCACAGTTTTACTTAACTTGAATATTAAAATGTAAGCAATTCTGAGTAATCCTTTCTATGCACAAATCTGTCCTCAGACAATAAAACACTAATACAACTCCATTGATGGAAAGATAGAAAACCCAGATAATTTGAAGAGGTGAAGGGGATCTGAGAAATCACTAGGATAGAGCTCCTCAGGGTAGGGGCAGAGGAGAGCTAAGGTTTCAAGAGCCCACAACATGCTACTTGGGCAAACCTAAGGCTAAGATTCCTACCCCGATGAGAAAGACAGTTGTGTTATTCACCTTCCAATTTGCCCAGAGCCCAGCATAATGTCTATTCATGACTGATATTCTGCAGAATGGAACTAAATCTGCCAGGGGCTTGGGGTAAGGAAGGGGGTTGAAGATGACAGTGTGTGTTATGGAGAAGGGGAACAGGAGAGCCAGGGACCCCGAACAAGAAGCCATCAAAAGGCCCTCACTCAAATTACTTTACCTGCATCGTGTTTTGTGACATGGAGTACAAGATCACCAGTGTAGAGAGTGGTCTGGATCTGGTGACCTCCCATTTTTACCTTAAAAGGAAACTGAAGGAGATCAATAAAATTATGCATGTGTAAATCATTGGTTGAAGGTACCCTTTACCATCGCCAATAAAATCAAGCTGTTAAACATAGGATTAGAAATCAGAACAATATGGGCTCCCTCTAGTGGTTTAAAACACCTTTAAATACCCTTAGATACTTAAAGGAAGTTTCTACTTTGTTTTGATTATGTATTTTGATGTTTATTTTTTGTATCATCTAGTCTTTTTCCTCTTGGGAAATCCAAATATTACAAATAGTTCCCTACAAATATTCATCCCAGTGGATGAGGAGAGGGGAGTAGGCCCAGAGATCAAATGTGATGGCTCCCAAGGCACATAGCAAATTTATCTGCTCCCTTCAAGATAATCAGAAGCTTAAGCAGCAATGAACGAAGAGATGAGGACAGACAGAACTAAGCCACAGGATGCAGGGAGACTGGAAAAAATAGGCAAAGGGAAATGAGCTGTAGCCATACATTAAAAAAATTAATTTTCTCATGTGGCTATGAAATCATCTCAAAGGAAATTAAAAAGGATTAGTTTCTAACAGACTTTAGGCCAATCCTGGTCTACGTTTATGGGCTACTGTGTCTGCTCTGACAGTTAAGGTCTGTTTGAATTTTCCAACGCTGTCATGTAAAGAAAGTCCTCATCACTCCACAGTCATGCATCCTATTAAAAACTGCACTCTAGGGAGGCAATTTCACAGCTGAGAAAGGATTTTGTACAGTATAGCAAACCTGACTATGGCTGCCATTTGCACTGAAGCTTTGAGTCTTGTCAAATAATGATGCAATCAAGTATTGGAGATCTACAGGTGAAAAAATCAATACCAACCAACAAAAAAAAAGCCAAAGGCAGAGAACAAAAAAAGGCATGAGGGCCAGCCCGGTGGCGCAAGCGGTTAAGTGTGCGTGCTCCGCTGCGGCGGCCCGGGGTTCGCTGGTTCAGATCCCAGGCGCGCACCAACGCACCGCTTGTCAAGCCATGCTGTGGTGGCGTCCCATATAAAGTCGAGGAAGATGGGCATGGATGTTAGCCCAGGGCCAGTCTTCCTCAGCAAAAAAAGAGGAGAATTGGCAGATGTTAGCTCGGGGCTGGTCTTCCTCACACATACACAAAAAAGGCATGAAATATCTCCACTGAGAAATGTAAATAACACTTATGAAACAGATAAGCAATGTAATTGGTACCTAACTGATAACAGCTGTGGCTACGATGGTCTATATTTTCTGCCATTGCTAAGGAAGGTATTATTTTTTTAAAAAATCAGGCTGGTTCATCTGGTTTAGAGGAAAAAGCCTTTTTCAGAAGATTATTCTTGAATCAGTTTCTCCAAAAATTACCAACTAGTTCAAAGTCTCTTTCAGAGATGATGGTAAAAATCTGAAGTTCTTCTGAATTCTCCAAGTATAATGACAGTCTCTCTGACTGCTTTAGTAAAACTAAGGTAGAATACACGAAAACAAATGCAGCTTTCTGGCACAGTATGAAGCAGCGTCAGCATAAATAAAATTCCGTGACTGGCTGGGTTTCTTAAGTTTTATACCGAATAGCATGCGATTTATAGTTGATAATAAATATAGTTAAATCTAATGTGTCTGGCAATTTCTATAAAATGTTGAACACTGGATCCCTGGTCAGAATAAAATTCTCTCTCACATTACTTTTCCTATGGGTAAATCAGATTCAAAGTAGAATTGCTTTAATTATCAGAGCATTTTTTCCTGCTTAGCACAAGGACTGCCTACAGGCTGGATTCCCTTAACATTATTACACTAGTGAGTTGACTGAAGAGCATGTGTTTTTCACAAGATGTCATCATCTCCAGGGGTTTACTCGGGTACCAGCAAAACCCCAAAGGATACCACATCAAAGCCCTTTACTTGAGGTGTGCTTCAAAACCTCATTGGCTTTCTTACTCATCAAGAACGAAGTATCACAGTTTCTTCACATGCTCTTTTCAGTAAGCCATCTTTCAGATCACAGAACCAAAACACTGTCATTTTATGACAGATATTCCAGAGGAGTAGGTGACATACACACACACAAAGTCAGGAAACCAAAACTGTCAGCCAGGGGGGTTTGTTTCGGTCTGGTTATCATTCTGCAGTTTTCACATCTTTTATTTATGTTTAACAAAATAATACAGTCCCTCAGGGCAGAGGTTATATCTTTTTTATTCCCCCATGGGGACAGGATATTATGAGTATGCATAATAGGGACAAAAGATACTTGCAGAACAAATTAATCTTATGCTTCAATTTGTAGCAGAGATAGATATACCTCGTTTCTCAAAACAGCTAAAAAAGGTAAAGAATTTAAGATGTACATAATTAAAGAAAAAAAAGAAAAACATTCCCTCTGAAAATTTTTATGATCAATAAAATATATTTAAGATACAGTGTTCCTGCAAAACTACAATTTAAAAAGAGCACATTTTAATACACGTTACTGTATGCTTGTTAATCCTCAACTTTTAAAAAAGATATAATGCTCTTAGAGTATTATCTAGAACTTACTTGCCACAACTCATTTATAATGTTGTTCTTATCTCAGAAATGACAATTCTATTCTCTGAGTTGCTCGGGTCAAATGTGGGGGCCACCCTTGATGTCTCACTTTTTTGTTACATCCCACCTTCATCTTATTATCAAATCCTTCTGATTTTTGCCTTCAAAATATATCCAGAACCCAACCACTTCTGCCACCTCCACGTTTACTACCCTGGCGGAGGAAACCATCATCTCTGTCCGAGATCATTTATTTTTTATTTTTTATTTTTCCCCCCAAAGCCCCAGTAGATAGTTGTATGTCATAGTTGCACATCCTTCTAGTTGCTGTATGTGGGACGCGGCCTCAGCATGGCCGGAGAGGTGGTGCGTCGGTGCGCGCCCGGGATCCGAACCCGGACTGTCAGCAGCGGAGCGCGCGCACCTAACCACTAAGCCACAGGGCCGACCCAACTGTCCGAGATCATTGCCATGGTCTCCTAACTAGTCTCTCTGCCTCTGCCCTTATCCCTACTGTATATTGTCACCACAGCAGCCAGAGTGACCCCATTAACACATAAGTCCGACATCCACCCTCTGCTCAGAACCTCCGTCAGCTCCCGCATCACCTAGAGTTGAGCTGGTTTTGCCCACGACCTGATAAGCCCTACATGATCTGCCCTCCCCCTCCCTCCGTCACACTGCTGATTCCTCTCCTTCTACTCTTTCCTCGCTCACCTCAATGCAGCCACACGTGCCTCTTTGCTCTTCTCAAACACACCAGGCCCAGGTCCACCTCAAGGTCTTACCCCGGGTCTTGACTCAGTGTCCGTCTCTGGGAAGCCTTCTCAGACTAACCTCCCTAAAGCTGTCCACCACCCCATCACGACACTTCCCATCTCCCTCCCTCACTTTATTTTTCCCCTTAGCACTCACCCTTATACACACTGCATATTTACTAACCTCATTCATTATCTATCTTCTGCTCTAAAATATACACTCCATGAGGGCAGAGGTTTTGCTTCTTTTTTTTGTTCCCTGCTGTATCATCACTGCCAAGAAAAGTGTCTGGCACTGAGGAGGTGCTAATAAATCCTTACTGAATTAACTGAATGAGTTATAATTCCTATTTATTGGAATATTCTAGAGGTCACCTCAGTTTCATAAGAAAAAAAGTGCTTCAGTGCTTTTTTTGCTAATAGACTTGATATTGCTACCTTTTTACCCAAGAGTTGATAAACACATTTCTCTCTGCATCCCTAGCAGCAGGGCAAGTCACCAGGCACCCTCTTCTCTCACAAGACTCCAGATTAGGTAGGAAAAAAGATGGAGAATTCTTCTGACATGCCCTCTGAAGGAGGCAGGAGGGCATTATACTGCCCCCACCCCTGTTCTACAGGAAGGAGCAAAAGGGGTTAAGCAAGGCTCAGGATCCACTGAGGTCCCGGGCTCATGGGAGACTGGGGCACGCTCCTCACCCAGGGCTTCTTCCTCAACTGGCACTGCACGTAGACAGGTCAAGCACATGAGGTACCCCTCCCACAACCCCTGCACCGCTAGCCCCTGGAAGGTCAGCACTCGACCAGCCAGCACTGCCTGGATGTCCTCACAGCTAAGGCTGAGCCCTTCACAAAGGGCCTGAGGAAAGGAAACACTGAAAACCTCTGACGGTGGCTGGAGTGCAGAAGAGTCACTGGCGGCCTGGTGACCAGCAACACTCAGGAAAGGCATGTCTCTAGAGCCCAATGGATGGGGACGGCCTTTTCATAAGTGGAGAAAATGAATATGCAAACTTAGGGATCTCCTCTAGGGGCTCGACGGAGCCGCTCTATCGCTATTAACTGTGATAAAAATGAAATGCCACCAGCATGTGTGTCTGGTTTTGAAAAGAAAGGGCAGATTCTACAGTTAGCATGTGAATATTAAAGAGAGTAAAAAATCACCAACAAATCCTTACAAATAATGTCTCAAACGAAGAGGAAATGTTCTAGATGTCTGTAAAGGGCAGGAGAAAAATGTAAAGGTACTTATTAAAGAACATTGGATAAATACTGTATGATTTCACTCATATGTGGAAGATTAAAAAAAAAAAAAAACAATAACAAACACATAGATACGGAGAACAGACTGGTGGTTACCAGAGGGGAAGGGGATTAGGGGGAGGGCGAAAGGGGTAACGGGGCACATGTGTACAGTGACAGATGGAAACTAGACTTTTGGTGGTGAACACGATGTGGTCTCTACAGAAGTCAAAATATAATAATGTACACCTGAAATTTATATGATGTTATAAACCACTGTTACCTCAATAAAAAAATAAAGAACATTGGAAATAAATTATAGTTTGAATAATTTACAATATTTTTCACAACCAAGAAAAAGTTTATGATGCTAATCAGAGACCAAAAGTAGGGGAAAAGAAGGAAGAGAATAAAAAAGAGTAAAAATAATTAAAAGAGAAAAATTCTCTAATTCTATTGAAGGTACTTCTCTCTATTTTTCAAAAAAGACCAAACTAACAAGTCATGAAAAAGACCTCACCAAAATGAAAAACTTTTGTTCTGTGAAAGCCTATGTGAAACTACCAACTGAGAGAAAATATTTACAAACCACATATCCAAAAAAGGCCTACTATCTAGATTACATAAAGAACTCTGAAAACTCAACTGTTTAAAAGAGAAATCCAGTTAGAAATGGCAAAAGACGTGAACAGACATTTCACCGAAGAGTATATACAGATGGCATATAAGCACTTGAAAAGACGTTCAACATCATTAGCCATCAGAAAAAAGCAAATTTAAACCACAATGAGATACCAATACATACCCATCAGAGCAGCAAAAATAAAAATTAGTGACATCATCATTCTGGCAAGGATGACGAGAAACTGGATCACTCATACACTGCTGGTGGGAATGCAAAATGGTACAGGCACTCTGAAAAACAGCTTCTTATAAAACTAAACATGCGATTACCATACAGTCAGCAATGTCATCCCTGGACATTTATCCAGAGAAATGACAACTTATGTTCACACAAAACCTGCACAAAAATGTTCACAGCAGCTTTATTTGTAGTAGCCCCAAACTGGAATCAGCCCAGATGTCCTTCAATGGGTAAATGGTTAAACAAACTGTGGTACATATATACCATGGAATAACACTCAACAATAAAAAGGAACAAGCTATTGATACACACAATCACTTGGATGAATCTCCAGGGAACTATGCTGAGTGAAAAAAGCCAATCTCAAAAGGATATATACTGTACGATTTAATTTATATAACATTTTTTAAAAGACAAAATTTTGGAAATGGAGAACAGATCGGTGGTTGCAAGGGGTAAGAGATGGAGAGGATGAGGGTGGACGGGAGAGAGGTGGGTATGGTAATAAAAGGGCAAGAGAGACTCTCGTGGTGATGGAACTGTTCTGTATTTGACTGTAATGGTGAAGATACAAACCTATACATGGGATTAAATTTTATAGAACTAAAAACACACAAATGCGCAAATGAGTACAGGTAAAACTGGGGAAATCTGAACGAGATCACTGGATGTATCAAAGCCAATATCCCGATTTGTGACATGGCTCTACAGTTCTGCAAAATGTGACCACTGGAGGAAACTGGGCAAAGGGTACATGGGATCTCTATGTATTATTTCTTACAACTGCATGTGAATATACAATTATCTCAAAAATTTCAGAGAAAAAAAATCATGAAGTCATGACCTTGCCGTGGTCTGATTAGGCACCTTCTCCCAAGTCCCTGGGACCTAACTAAATATGTCACTGTGTGCAAGGGAGCAGCCTGTAGGGTTGGAAAATGATTTGATTCAATTGATGGTTAATTAAACCCACCAGATTTACATAAAAACTCTCCAATCGTCCTATTAAGTCAGCCAGAGTTTATGTTCTGCATCCTACTCATATTTCCAGCTAGACTGGAAAAGAGATGATTTTTTCAAATAGTAGGACACAATCATACTTAGTTTTAGCATAATCATACTGTTCTCAAGGCGACAAAAATTAACTACCTAAGACTTAGCCCATTTCACGTTTTTAATTAAAATTGTTAATAAGCAAGAATAGTATAGTTTGATTACTGTGACCAATTAGTGTATTTTTATAAGCAACATTAGAAATTTCATGATCACTTCAATGATCTCCTTTTTAAAGACTATAGCTCTAAGTGATACAAAGACAGTTAATGCAAAAAGGGTTAATGGCAATAATGAGTGTAATATGTACAAAATAAAAAGCATTATTATATTTCCAACATAATTTATTTATACATTACAGTTGTTTAGCTTTGTTACTGCTGCTCGAGTAACACAAATTAGATTTTTTTTAATTCAAAAAATACAGTCCATATATCAATTTCTTTATTGATTTGACAGTATCTGCAAAATCTCAGAAAATGTTTTAACAAGGTCCTAGAGCTAGACTGACATTTCCAATGCTATTTAGCCTGAGAATGGAGTCTGCATAAACTCTTCTAGATTAAATTAACGTCTGTCTAACATCCAATGCCTACCTCTGCCTGAAAATAATCATTTATAAAATAAACGTAAGCATCTTTATTCACATGTAAATCATGATTATGGATATAGAGAGTCAGGCAGAGGACCTTCACTTGACTTTTGCTTGTGTCTGTTAGTGTCATCGCCCTTCATTCCTGGGCTGCCATGTTAGGACCCCATTTTCAGTTTTAGGATGTGCAGCCTGAACTGCCCCTGATACCTGAGAGGATCAGAGAGGCTCACGTCTGAGGTCTGACAAGAATGTCACCTGTAGGCCTCTCTGGAGGGAGAAATGTGTTCTTAAACTCAGAAAACACTCAAGAAGCGTGGGGGCATTCACTGTGAGGTTAAATTCATGCCTGTGGGCGTCAGGGCACTGCCCTCCTCCAAGGTGTTTTCTGGGCACCACAGGCACACAACAATAAGGTCCATGGTACAAGGGCTAAACTGTAAAGAAGCACAGTCTTGACACATAAACCCAGGGGGTCACAAGCTCCAACTGTGCTTTTCTTACAGGATGGCCCAAGCTGTAAGCTGGGGTGGGAGTGTGGAGAAGGGTCAGAGCCCCTGAGGGGAGGACACATGTCCCCTGGCCCCAGACACATTTACTCAATTAGTTGAAGCTACACTCTCACCGTGCAACCAGTGGACACAAGCATGAGATCTTTGTTTCATAGTTGCTAATGAAGAATTTGCTGCTTTTCTAAACCCCTAGTCACAAGTACCCCAACCTGGGACAGGGTTTCCTTTCGATTACTGACTACCCCCTGACTATCTTTCCCTCGGGAAGTGAAATGAAGAATAATCTAAGGGATCTACTCCTGCCTTCTGAGCAGAGTCAAGGGCACATGCAGAGCTGCCTCTTCTGCTCTCTTGGTTCCTCAGATGCTCTTCTTCCACATACAGAGCGCAGTTTCTACATTAGCAACCCAACTGAGCACCAAAAACGTGCTTCACACTGTGACTGGACAGAGGGTAATGCAAATATGAATACAGCACGGCTCTTGCTCTCAAAGAATTCATCAGCTGGGGAGAGAGAGAATACATGGAAACATTGTATGACACCACAACATGCTATGGGAGCACATTAGTTAATCATTAACCCTAAATGGGGAGACCAGGGAAAACTGTGGGGAAGGTGATGTTGAAACTGGCTCTTGAAGGATAAGGGGTCCTCTGCAAGCAGAAATTGGATGGAAGAAAATTCCAGGACAAAGGAAATGCCAGCCAAAGACACAGAAGCAGGAAAATACAAAATGTAGCTATGCCTGTGGTGTAGTGTGCATGCTGAAAGGATGGGGTGATGGGAGAGCAAGGAGGAAAGACAGACAGATAAGAGGCAGGTTACACAGGACCTTAAATCCCTCACTAAGGAGGCTGGACTTTATTTTATAAGAAAGGGAAACAACCAAAAGCTTTTCAGATTGCAAGTGATATAGTCAGAACCGTGCTTTATAAATATTAGACTGCAGAGAAAGAAATTGAAGTCAAGAAGAGTGGTCAGTGCTTATTGGAATACCCCAACAAAGCATAACAACAGTGGCCTGGCACAAGGTGGAGAGCACCTTAGAAGGAGGAGGCACTCTGAAGGCAGAATCAGCAGGTGGGAGACAAAAGAAATCTCCAGGGGAAAAGAGGAAAACTAAAAAATGCTCCATGGTTTCAAACTGAGTCATCACAAAGATAATGATCCTATTTGTTGAGACATAAAATACAGAGAAAGAAGGAAGCATAAGAGTGGGGTCCCAGTGAGGATGCTGTACTCTCTTCTGAATGGCTGAGATGGTGGTGCTTGTAGCATGGTCACGGGGAGATGTCCTCAGGCAGCCAGAAGGCCAGAGCCAGCAGATGGAGGCACAGATTTACGAGTCAGCTGCACAGACAGGACAGCTACGCTATAAGAGCAGCTACCACACTGTAATTACATCAAGCTTAAGCCCAGGCCTCTGTAGCAATTAACTACCCAATACATCTTTTCTAATTTTTAATCTAATCTTTTCTAAAGATTCAACATTTCACACAAAAAAATTTTATTGAATGCCAAGACACATAAATTTCATAAATATTCAAACATTTTTAACCTAAAGCAAATTGTTTCCTGCTTCTATGTTAGTAATATTTACTTGTGCTTAGGTTAATTAGCACCAATTATGTCTCCAGCAGAGCTTCTCAAACTATCTGTGGTAAAGGACCAATTTTTAAAATTCCCAGTTCATTATGGACCTATCTATGGTCCTACTGTGCTTGGACTGAATTGTGTCCCCCTCAAACTCATATGTTGAAGCTCTAACCCCCAATGTGACTACATTTGGAGACAGGGCTTACAAGGAGGCAATGAGGGTTAAATGAGGTTATAAGTGTGGGGCCCTGATATGATAGAACTGGTGTCCTTATAAGAGACACCAAAGAGCTCTCTCTCTCTCTCTTCCTCTGCATGTACATAAAGAGGTCATGTGGGCACATAGCAAGATGGCAGTCACTTGCCAGCCAAGGGAAGAGGTCTCAGAATGAAATCTACCTTGCTGACACCTTGATCTTAGACTTCTCAGCCTCCAAAACTGTGAGAAATAAATTTCTATTGTTTAAGCCATCCAGTCCACGGTATTTCGTTATGCAGTCAAAGCAGACTAATATGTACTGTATGCGACCAAAATGAGCCTGCATGACATGCAGCTCACCATGCAAGGTGCACACTACTCTAATTGGGCTTATTCAACAAGATGAGCCCACTAATCGTATGCTTAAATGTCGCAGCAATGTCAAACTGCCTCAGAAGTTTCTAAACGCTGACCCTCCATTTCTGTGCTTATCTCACTGTGGACCAGTAACAAACATTGTGTGGACTAACACCAGTCTGCAGACCACACTTCAACCAGCACTGGTTTATTGTCTTTCTATTTTTTTAAAAAAATGCAACATTTAGCTTAAACATAGAACTTGAAGTAAAAGCATGAATTTTAAACACATTAGAAACCAGATGTATGCTGTGGGGTGAGCAGATTAACTGACAAGTTCAGGATTCTATCATATCATATCTAGGCAAGATCCCTCAAGACACTGCAGAATGTAAGTTCTTAAAAATGAACGGCACTGTGCCTTGTGTACAATGCCCCTTGTATTCTGTTTCTTTTTGCTCTTCTATCAGTCTCTGTAATCATATCCACAGAGCACGTTACAATTAGATTACAAACTCACAGCTGGAGTATTACTTCTTCTTCAATTAACAATATATATACCAAACTCACAAAACAGATGCCCTCAGGAACCTCTGACTTAGACAGACGAGCAAATTAACTCCCATGATCCTGACCCTGAGGTGAGGACTTTCTGGTTCCAGTGCAAAGATGTACAACTTTCTGATGGTCATTCTAGGGACTCTTCGAAGGAATCTAATTCATACATTGGTTTTCATTCTGAGCCATTACTGGTTTGTTTGTTTTTTCCTAATAAGGTAGTGTTCATTCATCTTCAAAAGCTTCATGTAGCTTCTATACCACAAATGAGAACCATGTTTATCCTTTCAGCTCACATGGAAACAGGGCAGAGATCAGTAGAGATCCTCATGGTCTCAAGCCCGCATCATGCCTTGGCAAACAAGTAGGTTCACAAGATCACAGAACACATATTTTGCAAACAAGATTGCTGTGAAAAACTTTGCTGGCTGAACTTTACTCTTATTTTATGTCCAAGGAAAAGGTAATTGAGTGTTATTGTTCACACTTCTTTGAAGTTCTTGTAACTGTAGGACTCAATGAGAGAGAGCTAATGCAGAACAGAATTTCAGAACAATAAAGGCCCAAAAGAATAACCAATGGCAACCTGCTTGTAACAGAGACGGCTAGCTGCTCACCTAAAGCATTTCCTCTTCCTTTTGGTCGCACAGCTGGACCACATCTCCCAGCCTCCTAGTGGCCATGTGGTTTCCTAATGGCCGTGGCTGATTTCCACAGTCAGTACAATGTGAGTAGAAGTGATGTGTGCTCCTTCCAAGCCTGGTCCATAAAATCTTCCCTCTTGCCATCCTGCATGTTCTCCCCTTCCCAGCTCTTACATTTAGTTCATTGATCCCTTTTGAGTTGATTTTTGTATCAACAAGGTAGCAGTCAAACTTCATTCTTCTGCATGTGGATATCCAGTTGTCCCAGCACTATTTGTTGAAAAGACTATTTTTCTCTCCTTGAATTATCTTGGCACTCTAGACAAAAACCAACTGACCATAAATATGAGGGTTTATGTCTGGACTCTCAATTATATTCCATTGATCTATATATCCATTCCTATGCCAATATCACACAGCCTTGATTACTGCAGCTTTGTAGAAAGTTTTGAAATTGGGAAGTATGAGCCCTCATACACTGTTGTTCTTTTTCAAGATTGTTTTGGCTATTCTGGGTCCCTTGTTCCATATGAACTTTAGGATCAACTTCTGCAAATAAACTAGCAAGGATTTTAACAGGGATTGTGTTGGATCTGTAGGTGAATTTGGGGAATATTGCCATCGTACCAGTATTAAGTCTTCCATTTTATTCTTTTTGATACTATTGCAAATGAACTTGTGCTCTTCATTTCATTTTTGGTTTGCTCATTGCTACTGTATGGAAATACAACTCGTTTTTGTATACTGTTTTTGTCTTCTGTACCCTTGCTGAACTCCTTTATTAGTTCTAATAGTTTTTTAGTGAATTCCTTCTTTTCTATATACTAGATTGTGTCATCTGCAAATAGAGATAGTGTGTTTTACTTCTTCCTTTCCAATCTAGATACTTTGTATTTCATTTTCTTGCCTAACTGCCTTGGCTAGACTTTCCAGGAAAATGTTGACTAAAAATGGCAAGTATCAAGAGTGAGCATCCTTGTCTTGTTCCCGATCTTAGTGGGAAAGCATTCTGTCTTTCACCAGTAAGTAGGATGTCAGCTGGAAGTTTTGCATAGACGTCCTTTATCAGGTTGCGGAAAAGAGATGATTTTTCTTTTTCTTTTTTTTTTGTGAGGAAGATCAGCCCTCAGCTAACATCTGTGCTAATCCTCCTCTTTTTGCTGAGGAAGATGGGCTCTAAGCTAACATCTATTGCCAATCCTCCTTCTTTTTTTTTCTTCCCCCCCAAAGCCCCAGTAGATAGTTGTGTGTCATAGCTGCACATCCTTCTAGTTGCTGTATGTGGGACGCAGCCTCAGCATGGTCGGTGAAGCGATGCGTCAGTGCGCGCCCAGGATCCAAACCCAGGCTGCCAGTAGCGGAGCGCGAGCACTTAACCGCTAAGCCACGGGGCCGGCCCAAGAGATGATTTTTAAAATCATCTGCTGACTGTCAAGCCTTTACTAGTATTTATAGAGAAGCCTTATGTTTAAGAGCTGGGCCTGGTGATAAAATGATATATGGTAAAGAACCTCTATTTGCTTACTTCTAGGAAAAATGCCAGTTACGAAACAGAACTTCACTTAACTGATCAAGATGCTCCTGACACAAATGATATAGTCAAGAAGCTCCACACATATGAAAAGATGCTGAACATCATTAGTCATCAGGAAAATGAAAACCAAAACCACAATGAGATACCACTTCACACCCCCCTAGAATGACTATAATTAAAAAAAAAAAAAAAAAAAAGAACACAGAAAATAAGTGTTGGTGAGGATATGGAGAAATTGGAACCCTTGTGCATTGCTGGTGGGAATGTAAAATCGTGCAGCTGCTGTGTAAAACAGTTTGCCAGTTCCTCAAAAAAAAATTAAACATAAAATTACTATACGTTTCAGCAATTCTGCTCCTAGGTATATACTCAAAAGAACTGAAAGCAGGGACTCAAAAACAGATATTTGCATGCCAATGTTCATTGCAGTGTTATCTACAATTATTTTAAAATAGCCACAAAGTGGAAACAACCCAAAAGTCTATCAACACATAAATAGATAAACAAAATGTGGTCTATCCGTACAATGGAACATTATTCAGCCATAAAAAGGAATGAAGTACTAATACATGCTACAACATGGATGAACCTTGAAAACATTATGCTAAGTGAAATAAGTCAGACACAAAAGGACAAATAATTATATGATTTCACTTATATGAAATATCTAGAATAGACAACTTCACAGAGACAGAAAGTATAGGTTCTGAGGGATGGGGTGAGAGGGGACTGGGAAATTATTGCTTAACAGTGACGGCTGCACAACATTGTGAATGTAATTAATGTCACTACATTATACACTAAAAATGGTTAAAATGGCAAATTTTGTTATTTATATTTCATCACAATAAAAAATATTTCTAAAAAAGATCCATAGCTATTACTATACCCAAACTCTTACCATCTTTACTATCATGGCAATGTTTTGGTGTCTTTTCTAGGGAAAGGGCTGTGACTTTAATCATGTCACTGATAAACAGCACAAGCTCCTCTTGTTAAGTATTGTGACTATTCACTTACGTGCAAGCTAAGAGCTTTACACAATTCTTATGCATTAGGTGTATGTCGCTGCAGTTATATAGATAATTACATTCTGCCCTCTGTCCTTGAAGGTACTGATGCTGGAAATCTACCTGAGTCATGCAGCGTTCTTATTTGCACACCACAAACACCAATTATGTTTTACTTGGGCAAAGAAGGGGTTATTAAAAGGATATCAGGCAGCTCACAGACCCTCTAAAAGGTCTAAAGAATCAGGCTTGGCAGTCACACAGCCAGAAGCAATGTCCAAAATCATACATAGAGCTTATCTAGATAGGACGCCAGGGCCAGAGCTACAGGGCACAGACGTAATACCCCCGACAACCACCACCGATGCAGCAGCCCTCACGGGAGTAGATTCTGCATAGTACCTCCTTCCAGTTTCCTTTGAGCTTCCGATGCAAAGTCTGGAGTGGTAAAGTTATAACTGGCTGAACATAGATCATATGCCCACGTCCACAGGGGGGCTCTGCCTCATGAGGTCAGAGATTCTCTGGACACAAGAAGGGGGTTTAGATGCTCAATGATCAAAGAGAATGACTCATGTTCACTGGACCATGTCTTCAGGAAAACCAACTTGAAAAATCAGCAATTTAAGCTAAATATGCCTGAAAAGGGTTCTCAGCAGAGGAAGAAGCAGCACACCTAAAATATCGAGCAAGCAAGAGCTCAGTCCTTTGGAGGAGCCACAAGAAGCTGAATGTTGTTAAAGTGTGGAAAGCAGAGCAGTAGGAAAGAGATGCATAATTTCATAAAGGGACTGCAAAACTGAATCTGAACTTTAATCCTGAAAATGGTGGAGAGCCATTTTAAGGAGAAGGCTTTTAAGGAGAGAATAAGACCAGATTTGGGTTTTAGAATAACCATTTTAGCAGAGAAAGGATTGAGATCCCCAAGGCTGGAAGCCAGTTAAGAACATGCTGTAATTCAGCTAAGAAATCACATGGGCCCGCTCTGAGCTTATGCACCAGCCCCTGGGTGGAGAGGGCTGAGTCTCAATGAAACAACTGCCTGGACTGGTAGCTGTTTTAAGCGTGTGGAGTAAGGGTGGTTAAGCCCCAATTTCTGATTAAGACTAGGTTGATGGTGATAGGTGAACTTGGTTCTGGATTGCTGATTTTGAGATCACTGGCTGACATTCATGTGGAGGCAACCTGGGTAAAAAGATACACAGGTGGATGTCCAATAAGAGGTACTGGGAGTAAAGCGGAAGCCATGGAGTAGAGAGCTCACCAAGGGCTACAATAGAAGCCATGGAGTAGACAAGTCACCCAGGGAGCGAATGAGGGAGACAAGAGGAGGAACGGGGATGAATCCTAAGAAGGGAAAGCCCAGGAAGGTGGTCAAGAAGGAATAACCAAAGAGGTAGGAAGAAAACCGGGGACAAATCTGTCATAGCAGCCAAAGAATGAATTGAGTCATTCACCTCAAACAAGCACTGTATATGGATCCTCCTAGGCTTTTGTTAAAGCAGTTATCCACACAGATAATGATAAAATTTCAAGTTTCTGTAATGGTGGTGTGAGCATGTTTCTAGTTAAGAGTACATTTTCTACCCAGTTTTGAAGACCTGGGTTCTTGGGGGAAAAAATACCCAAAGAAAATTTTAGGAGGCAGTTGTGTCAAGTTTCTAAGTCAGTACTCTGACTCTTTAAGCCCATCCTTTTCCACGCAGATTCTGAGACATGACTGTAAAGTGGTAATTCTAGCATGGCTGCAATAGTTCCTGCATTTATAGTCCACCCCACTACACTCATCTGGCCCAGCTGCAGTTCTTTTGGGGCCCTAGAGACCAGAAAGGTTTCCCCAAGATACATCCTCCCTTCTCCAAGTGCCCCGTGCAGTGATCATAAGCAGCACCGCTGGGCCTACTTTCATGGGGATACTAGGAGAGGGAAAAGGGAATATGGATTCCTCATGCAGGTGATTCCCAGACATGGGTTTCTAGCTCATGCAACTGCCCACTGGGCTCCTCCCGCCTGTCTCCCGGAGGCTCAATGGGACCAGAAGCAAATTCAGGATCTTCTGCCAAAACACAGTCCTCTTCCAGTGTCCCCTATCTCAGTGACTGGCCCTCCATCTAATACCCAAGCTGGAAACCTATGGTCACTAATGACATCCCCTCTCCCCTAACATACTGCACATCCAACTCATCACCGAGACCTCTGAATACTGCTTCCCACACATGCCTCTCCAGAAGAGCCACTGCCTGCCCTGGTGCAGGGTACCAGGATCCCACCCTTGGACCCCTGCAATTACTGCCTGACTCATTTTCACTCCTCACCCATCTGAAACATCCTCCACATTGAGCATGAGTGAGAACCATTCTCTACACTGAGCATGACAGGGGTTGTTTTGGTTTTTCAAACTACAAATGTGATCAGGTCACCATCCTAGCCATGCTTCTACCCCTTGCTCCACCCTGATCAATGACTGCCCAAGGCTCTTAAGTGAAGAAAAAGTATCCTCAATACCGCCTGAACACCCAGGTCATCTGTTCACTGTGTCCTCTCCGGCCTCACACCACATTCCTCCTGGGCTCTCATTGCCCTGGAGACTCCACACTTCCTCAGCAAGACCATCTTCCTCTCTGCCCAAAGCACACTCTCCACATCCCTCATCCTCATTTCACTTCTGGCTCCATGTCAGTGGTCATTCCTCCTCAAAAACACTTTTTCTCTGACTCCTGAAGAGGTCAAGTTCCTCTATTCTGCACCTCAGTTATTTTATATCTCTCTGTGGGACTATTTGGTGCTTTGTGTCCACACTAGGTGAAGCTCCAAGAGGCCAGGGACCAAGCCTGCTTCTGCTCAGGGCCCAGAACAGGGTATGGTAAGCCCCCAAATATCTGCTCTGTGAACACCCATCAGGGCGCAAATTCAATCTCATGGTCAGACGCCAATGAACTTCCCTTCTCCATCACCACAAAGCACTTTACCCACATTTGGTGAGGAGGAAGTAATGTAAAGAGAACAGAATTATTAAGTAGGGAAAGATGTTTTCTCTCTCTTCTCTCCTCTTTCCAAGTTCCTGAAATAAACCTGTAAGCGATGGTGGCAGGGGAGAGGAGCTGATGCATCTGGAAAGAGGAGAGGCCTGGTTTTCAAATTTGCTCCTCTCCATTGCAAACTTTTCTTCTTCTGTTTTCAATATCATAATGCCAGGAACTTATGAGGAATGTAATAGAGATTGGTCACTTCAAACCTCAGGTTTTCTGGAAATCATTCCTTCCAAATCCAAGGATCTGTTGCTGCTATAATGTGCCAACATCATCTCGCTGCTTTGGACTTATTTATTCTGTTTGTTTTGAAACAGAGTTATCACTTCTATTTTCAAATGACAACATTCAATATACTCTAGCATATTCACATAATATACTTAGAAAGTATTAAGTAAAAATGTCATTGAAGTCAGCACACTTAGGGAAATAAAACCAATCAAATGATGAAAATGATGATGCTTTAAAAAGACTGCCGACTTATCTCTTTAGTCAGGGATATGACTAACATATGGACTGTAAAATTATCTTCCCCATTTTAGATTCACTTTCAGAATTAGCAACATACTAATTGTCCTGTTCAGTCACCAAACCTTAAAATATCTTCATATTTTATTAATCTCTCTAATTAGCCATCATTTTGACAATTTGTTCACTGGATTTAGAGATGTAATATTTATCATTATTTTTATAATGCTAGAAACAGTACATCTGTGGAGTATTGCAGCTCACTGCCAGCCATGTAGAAGCATCAGCATGCACATCAACACGGTGATACTAAATGATTAATTAACAAGTCAGAGGAAAAAACTGTTAAAAAGCACCATAGGTGGGAAACAATTTCAACAGACTGAGATAATAGAAAAAGTATATTAAGAGAACATAGTGTATAACACAATTTATACAAAATATAAAAGGAGGCAAAGCTAAACGGCAACAGAAGTCAGGAAAGTGGTTACTTTTGGTTGGCAGTGACTGGGAAGGACAAGAAGGGGCTTCTGGTAAAATGTTCTATGTCTTACGAATATGTTCACTTCTTGAAACTTCATTGAGCTTGACTCTCATAACCAGAATCTACATAAATGCTACATTTTAGTAAAAAATTCCCTAAAATATTTTTAATACTTACTTAAATGTCCTATAAATACTATAGAATATAGCATCTATACACTTATTTCAGCCCTACTTTAAGCAGTAAGTAATAGTAGAGGTCCTTTAAATTCTCTTAGGGTCTACAATAATTTCTAACTTACTATTTGAGTTCAACAACAGTGGGAAAACACAATATGTTTATAAAATACATATATACATATATTCATATATATGGCACATATATGTATATATATGGCACATACAATGGATATAATACACACACACACACCTTGCTGCTCTTTAGTGGCTTGGGGCAAAGTTACAAAGGATTTAAACCACACATTTATGGAATCATCTGTGTAATGAATTTCTGGGGAAAGTTTTCACATTTTGTTCAATGACTGTATATTTATAAAAATTCAATTTCAAAATGCCCCTTATCCAATTAAACTTTTACAATATGCCCAGCATGCTCCTTATAGATGATATATTAGAGGTTTATTATTATGTTAACAAGAATAAATTTTGTAGTGAACAAGGTATAAATTAGAATAAACATAATGACAATCCAAATAATAACAAATAAAATATGCTGTAAACTAAACAAAAGATGAAGTACTCTTCTTTAGCTCATAAATGAATATCATATATTAAAATTGTCTGAAAATACCAAAATAAATTCTATTTTTTCCAGATACAAAAATATTATTACAGAATTCTGGGTTCTCATAGGATAATGGAGCCACCTAAATCCAAATCTCTCCATACATCCTCAATAAGACAAAACAAAACAAAGCAGATCAACAAGGAGAAACAAATGAAACTGTCTATTACTCATGCTGACAACATAACCGTGAGATAGGGAATGCTGTGAACTTCATGTTGCATGAAAATAGGGAAATAAACACCCAAATCCAGTGAGACCAGCTCCAGAGCACACCTCTGCATGGGAAGTCAAGTCAGAGATTTTAGAAAAAACTAGAGAGGAAAATACAGTTCTGGGGTGTTGGAATACAAATAAAATCACCCTCAGAAAGAGAAATTCCCACTGTGAGTGAGCAACCACTGAGAACAGGTCTGAGACCCGGTGGATCAGAAGTTTCCTGGAGAATCAAAAGGACAGGACTTGAAAATGAACAGAATCAAAGATTGTAGTCTTAGGAAGGCACCATTTCTGGGGGAAGGAATACATGGAGGCTCAGGTATCTCATGGAGGCTGGTGATTTTGGGAAAGAAGAAAGTAAAAGGTAGAAATTATAGTCCTACAGAAACAAGAGCGATACTCACACCCCTCACCACAAAGGAGGGACTCATTAATGAAACAGCATTTACCATACTAGGAGAAGGGAGCACTCTTGAACTAAGGAACTGAGTAAACCACTCAAACTTCTTATCTCTACTAACTATAACTACTACTGCTAGTCCACGGAAATTGTTCCTTTCAAAATGAACAACAACAACAACAAGAAAAAGCCAGCAGATAACATCTGTACAAAGTTGTTATGAGAATAAAACAGACTGTGAATCAAGGTATTTCAGTTTTTGGCTCAGGGCCAACCTTCCTTAGCAAAGAAAACAAAGAAAGCAGGGGATACAATTCTAATATCAAAGTAGAATTTAGGTGAAAAAGCATAAAAAATGACAAAATAAAATTTCTCAACAAAAAGAGGAAGATTGGCAACAGATGTTAGCTCAGGGCCAATCTTCCTCACCAAAAAAAAAGAAAGAAAAAAAAGGAAGCAGGGGATATAATTCTAATAACAAAGCAGAATCCCAAGGACATTCTTCACAGAAATAGAACAAAGAATACTAACATTCATAGGGGGCAACAAAAGACCCTGAATAGCAAAAGCAATCCTGAGAAAAAAGAACAAAGCTGGAGGCATCACAATGCCTGACTTCAAAATATACTACAAAACGATAGTAATCAAAACAGCATGGTACCGGTACAAAAACAGACACACAGACCAATGGAACAGAACTGAAAGCCCAGAAATAAAACCTCACATCTATGGGCAGCTAATCTTCGACAAAGGAGCAAAGGGCATACAATAGAGAAATGAAGGTCTCTTCAATAAATGGTGCTGGGAAAACTGGACAGCCACTCACAAAAGAATGAAAGTAGACCATCTTCTTTCACCATACACAAAAATTAACTCAAAATGGATCAAAGACCTGAAGGTAAGACCTAAAACTACAAAACTCCTGGAAGAAAATATAGGCAGTACACTATTTGTCATTGGTCATGAAGGGATCTTCTCAAATTCCATGTCTACTCAGACAAGAGAAACAAAAGAAAAAATAAACAAGTGGGACCTCATCAGATTAAAGTGCTTCTACAAGGCAAACAAAACCAGGATCAAAATGAACAGGGACCCTACCTAATTCGAAAAGGGATTAATCTCCATAATATACAAAGAACTCACACAACTGAACAACAAATACACAAACAGCTCGATCAAAAAATGGGCAGAGGAAATGAACAGGCACTTCTCCAAAGAAGATATACAGATGGCCAATAGGCACATGAAAAGATGCTCAACATCGCTAAGCATCAGGGAAATGCAAATCAAAACCACACTAAGATATCATCTTACACCTGTTAGAATGGCTATAATCACCAAGACAAAAAGCAACAAATGCTGGAGAGGCTGTGGAGAAACAGGAACCCTAATTCAGTGCTGGTGGGAATGCAAACTGGAATAGCCTCTATGGAAAACAGTATGGAGATTCCTCAAAAAATTAAAAAAATAAATACCTTATGATCAGCTATCCCACTACTGGGTATCTACCCAATGAAACTGAAATCAACAATCCAAAGAGGCTTATGCACCCCTATGTTCATCGCAGCATTATTCACTATAGCCAAGACATGGAAGAAACCCAAGTGTCCCTCGACTGATGAGTGGATAAAGAAGATGTGGTATATACACACAATGGAATACTGCTCAGCCATAAAAAAAGACAAAATTGTCCCATTTGCAATAACACGGATGGACCTGGAGGGTATTGTGTTAAGCGAAATAAGCCAGAAAGAGAAAGACAAACATCACATGATTTCACTCTTATGTGGAAGATAAACCAACACATGGACAGAGAGAACTGTTTGCTGGTTAGCAGGGGCAAGCGGGGTAGGCGGTGGGCACAAGTGGTGAAGGGATGCATTTATATGGTGACTGAAAAACAATAATTACAACAAAAATTTCACAATAAAGAAAACAAATTTTGAAAAGAAAAAAAGTAGAATTTAGGTCAAAAAGCATAAAAAATGACAAATAAATATTTTTTATAACATTAAAGACCACAATTCAAAATGAAAATATAGCAGTTATAAATCTCTATGCACCAAATAACACAGCAACTACATTCATAAACCAGAAACTACAGTAGATGTTTTCTAACAGGAACACACTATTTATTAGGAGACTTGAACACCACTCTTAAACCAAGACAAGTGTACAAAAAGTAATATAATTTAGGAGACTTAAACAATACGTTTAATAGGGTGGAGCTTATAGAGAAATAGATATCGATATTGATAACATTACATGCTTATAATACAGAATATATCTTCTTCTCAAGCACACATGGAAATTGAAAAACCTGACCCTATGTTAGGTCATAGAAAAAGTCTCAAACTCAAGTGGCATGTATGTATCTTAAAGGAAAAATCTGAATATTCTTTCAACTAAAACCTAATGTGCAATACAATTAATAAACTCTAGGAAAAAAGACAAAAAAATAAGTCTATGGTCACAAGTATAGGTATTCTAACTTTTGACCACATCCACACGCTGCTTAACTAATAAACAACTGTTTTGAAGACAAAACAAAATGATAGATTTTCAAGAATCAACATACATCTTTAAAGCAAACTCCATTTTACTTTGGAGGCATATTTTTAACATTCGTTAAAATTACAAATCCTGGCTTACTCCTTACCCAAAGAATTCATGAAGATCTATTTCATTTTAATCTTAGATTTGTAAGTTATTCCACCTTTTCCAAATTGTTTTAGGAGAATGAAGGTAAAATAAGGGCTTCTCATGACTCAGATTAAATTCTCTATCTTCTGATGTCTATGGCAGAGCTTTTTCCTGCATTAATATTTTAAAATATAAAATGAAAAGTTACCATATTATATTTCTGCTTTGTAACTGCTATAAAAATACATATAGCAGGTCTCAAAAAAGAAAATGCTCTACCGTATGTGATTCACAATTCTGTCGTTTAAATGGTAATTAAAAATATAATAAAGAGGGCCGGCCCGGTGGCGCAAGCGGTTAAGTGCGCGCGCTCCACTGCGGCGGCCCGGGGTTCGCTGGTTCGGATCCCGGGCGCGCACCGACGCACTGCTTGGTAAGCCATGCTGTGGCGGCGTCCCATATAAAGTGGAGGAAGATGGGCACGGATGTTAGCCCAGGGCCGTCTTCCTCAGCAAAAAAAGAGGAGGATTGGCGGATGTTAGCTCAGGGCTGATCTCCTCACAAAAAAAAAAAAAAAAAAAAAAAAAAAAAAAAATATAATAAAGAAAGAGCCAGCACTGTTACAAGTCTAGCAACGTTCTGCCCAATAAACAGAAATCCTCATCACTGAGAGTCACTACGGATGTGTCCCCAACTAGTACCCTATCGATTCATCTGGCAGCCCCATGTGTGACATAAACTGTACCTTGCAAAGAAGGAGAGGAGCAGAATCACAAGCAGCTAGAATTAAAGTCTCAAAGATTCCCATAGAGATATTAATAATGCAAAAAGGAGACTAAAGGCCCGACAGTTAAAAGGATGAGGACTCAGTCTCTCTAAATAAGGAGGCAATAGCAACTGATGCTTTGATGGTTGCAAATGCTTTGCTTCACTTAAACTTCCCATATTTAATGCCTCAAAATTCTTCCTAAGGATTTAGGAAAAACAAAAAACAAAAACCCCAACAGCCATCATCACTGACTTGCTATCTGTGCTCAGTTTAGAACTGATTTTATACTAAATATGAAAATACAGGCAGGTGTATACGGAGGGAGGGGTAGATAGAAAGACTGGGAAATAGCCTGACTAGGTCCTTGGAAATCCCAGTATTTATAATGGGGCCATACAACAGTTCATCCAGTATAACAGTGACTCCTTAATTAATGATATCCACAGATATATCTCTATTTCAGGGATACCTAAAATTCTTAAAGTTATTTTGTTTTTAAATTTTATTTTTAAATCATACAATAAAATTGACTTTTTTAGTGTAGTTTCATGAATTTTAACACATGCATAGATTTGTGTAACCACCACCATAATCAGGGTACAGAACAGTTCCACTACTCCCCCAAATCTCTAATACTGTGTCTTTATAGTCATACAAAACAAAATTAATTTTCATTCACGTTACTTTAATGCTTTTTCCCACAAAAAAGTAAAACAAAACGACAAAAGCAATTCCTCCAAAGCATCCAGGAGTCACTGACCCAGGGATTCACAAAACACAGCAATATGGTAAAGTTTATGTATGCTCAGTTCCTTTTTCAGTCCTCATGAAGAGGAGAATTCACATAAAATACGTTCCCTGCTCTGAAGGCATTATTCTCTGATTAGGGATCTCTGATAGTTGTTCCTGTTCCACACCGGCCATTCTCTGTTCTCTCTGTCTTTGTGGCCTCTCTGCCAAGCCCAGGGCCCCAACCCAGGAGGGCTCAACACACCTCTGGTGCTCCCAGCCCAAGAACAGCCCAAGACAACAGCAAAGCAATCGGAGAAGAACTGAACAAGAAAGAAGCCTAAAAATCGTGTTATCATCAGAAAAGAGGCAGCAATACATCTCAGAGGAAGGAAATGAGAAGTGAAATGCAGAAGAAAGCTGAGAGATATGTAGGGGTGAGGGAGAAAGAGAGATGAAGGAGAAAATGAGAGTGAGAAAGGGGCTGAAAACTGGAAGATTAAGGCAAGTTCACCCAAAGAACCGTATCACTGAGGTGAAGCCACCCCCATCCCCAAATTCTCTCTCCTGAGGATAAATTATTTGAAGTAGAACTTCTAGGTCAAAGAGTACACCTATTTCACATGTGTTTAAATTTTATAAAGCTTATTTTAAAAAAAGCAAGCTCAAAACTCCCTAATCCAATGCATTTTTGTTGAATTATACTATTAAAACTATTCTTTTCCCATAGTTGCACAATAAACTGTTTAAATAAGCTTTGACCTTAGGAGTAGTTCTACAGAAATTCATTCTTATTAAAAAATTATAATAAATGCACAAATAGACTGCTCCTTTGCTTTGGCTCCAATCCAACCCTGGTACTATCCTTGGCAAAAAGCAGGACAAAGTATTTGTTATTAATAAGCAGCTTTTGCTTTTCCTTACCTGTGGGTAAAACCGATCCAAACCTGAAATAACAAGCGTGCTAGTCATTATCCTTCAACCTGTCATTTACTCATGATGCAAGAACTTCTATTATCCTGAAAAGGTCAAAATTGCTTTGTAAAATACCATTCAAGTCATAAATTCTAAACTTCAATGGCATCAGAGGTCATCTTACATATGCATTCCCTCACATTAAAATTTTTTTTAAATTACCAATAGCATCCTTATTTGTACTAAACAACCAGAAGTAAAACAAAATCACTAAATTCTGCTCATGAATCATTATTCTTATCTATACTTTTTTATTTGCACATTAAATATCCCTGGAAGCATATACAAGAAACCTATCACATTGGCTGCCTCCACGGAAGGGAATTTATTAACTGGGGGATAGAGGTAGAGGGATTTTATCACTGTGTTTTTGAACCTGTCGAGTTTTGAATCATGTAAATGCATCACTATGCAAAGAATAAATACAAAAACTTCAAATAAAGAAGATCATCATTTCTGCAAGGAAATATCTTTCTAGTTTCCATGCTCTCAATAAACAATAAAAATGAAACCACATCAAAAGATCTATCAGATATCAAGCCACAGGGAAGATGAGGCAGACTACCACTGTCCATACAAAAGATGTATATGGGAGAGAAGAGCTTCTCCTAAAACTTGATTAAAAATTATATGTATAAAACAAAAGGAAGAGCCGAGAAGGAATGCTTGGGGCTAGTTCTTTCTCCCAATGGTTAAAATGGCCAACTGAATACTGTCGTCTGTTTTCAGAATGTGTGCAAACGCACATGTGTGCAGAACGATGCAGCTGAGGTAACAGCTGAGGTCATGAGCAGCACAGCTCTATAGGGTACATTTTGTTGACACAGACAACACTCCTGACAACGCCAATGTGCAGAGCCAAAGGGCGGAGGCTACCTCTCTGCAGGACAGTCCTCCGCCCCTACCCACTGTCCTAGTGTCCATGTGGAAATGAACAGGCACAGAGTAGGACTATGACACAGATAGCTTCCAAGCCATGTTTAGAAACAACACAACGGGTACTGCTTCTGCTCAGGAGCATGAACGTTATTCAAATCCAATGACTTTCCTAGAAAGGAGAGGATAAAGTATTCAACTGCAGGTCAGAGCATTGTTTACTGGTCCACGAGGCGAGAAGGACTTGTGCCAGAATGCAAATCAGCTATGTCACTAAGCACACGTGTAGCTCAGCTGACATTTTTTTCCATACCTAGACATGTTCAATGAAGGAAGCAGCCTGTTAATTTACATTTTAGCATGAGCTCCTTTTGTTTCTGTGAACTACTAATAAATGGTTCCCAGACCAGCACAGTGTGTGGACCACACTTAGAGTAGCACCATAAACTACAATGAGTACAAATGAAAGTAAGTTTTAGTGACACATTGACCAAGACAACAGGGAGAAAAATTCTGAAAATCCAAACTCCATTAATCTCAGCTATGTGTGACCTAATAACTATGATATCAGTTGATAAGGGATTGAGATAGGACCATTCTCAAAGACTTTAGATTTTAAAGCACTTCTTCCTCCCAAAGGAATAAATAAGCAGGGCTTTGCACCCTAGTTTTGAAAGGTTGCTGACCCTTATTCTAAAGCATAAAAACTACAAGATAAGTACTCAACAAATATTTATTACCTAATTTATAAATCAACTTTCAATTGGATCACAGTCACATACTATTTAGTCTTTTCTACGTTAAAGAATATCCTTCAGGGGCCAGCCCGGTGGCGCAAGCGGTTAAGTGTGCGCACTCTGCTGCGGCAGCCCAGGGTTCGCCAGTTCGGATCCCGGGCGCACACCGACGCACCGCTTGGCAAGCCATGCTGTGGCGACGTCCCACATAAAGTGGAGGAAGACGGGCACAGATGTTAGCCCAGGGCCAGTTCTCCTCAGCAAAAAAAGAGAAAGATTGGCAGATGTTAGCACAGGGCTGATCTTCCTCACAAAAAAAAAGAATATCCTTCAGATTAATCCTTAAATAGCTTCTTGGCTTAGGATATTTTATAGACAATTTAAACATTCTTCATAAAAGTCAAACTCAAGAGTAAATTTAACATTCCAAGTGGTTTAAAATGTTTTAGTTTGAAATTATTTATTTAAAAATTATGAGATACAAACTTTATGGTTTTTAATGACTCCACTAACTGACATTAACCTTGACCCCTCCCTCATTAGAACACCAGAATTCTCAATCGCTCCCCCTGTGCTGCTCCTATGGCCCTTGTACAAATCCTGCTGATTCTAGAAGTACATGAAGAATACCTTGTGCCTTTAAAAGGCTTAACAGCAGTGGCATACTACTTTCCACACATTTATCTGCATTAATGTGCATGACCTACATTCTGAAAACAAAAAAAAAACATAAAACTGCTATCATTTTTGTTCCTAAGCACGACCAGTGAATTCACAAATGTCTGAGAACTATGGCTCACCTCATTAACTTCCTCTCATCAGCAAAACCATACTCAAGATGAGCAGCTCCTTTTATGTTGAAAAGGAGTTATGAGGACTCAAAGAAAAAAAAGCCAAAGAGGCTTACTTCTCTTAACATGTTCCTTTTAGCAATATCTCCAAAAATTCAATTATAAAATCTTATTTGGAGTTTGAAAACAGCCACTTGTTATATAAAATCAAATTTTAGATTAATTGGTTTTAGGTTGTTTCATTCTTAATTAGTTTTGAAAAAAAATACTTCTTTTATCTTCAAAACATGTCCTGAGTCAAAAACAAAAGATTTTCCACAACATGTTTTTCAAAAAGCTTTTATAATCTTTTTATTTTTTAAATTATACAGAATAAAAATCACTCATCTTGGTATAGTGCTCTTTGAGTTTTAACAAACGCTGTGAAACCATCACAATAATCAGGAGGAACAATCCATCAATCCAAAAATGCCCTTGGGCTGCACCTTTGTAGTCAAACGTTCACCTCACTCCTAACCCTAGCAACCACCCTCAGTGAATTTCAAGGTCCAAATGTAGACTGGATGCATATTACAACAATGTGCAGGACAAATCTAACAGCAAAGAGAAGACAACGCAGTGAGCTCTTCCCACTGTCTTGCTCTTCTGTCCTTCCTAAACCCTCAGTGAGTAAGGGGCTTCCAGGCTGTGCAAGAGTATTGCTGACCTATCAGAGAGCTGCTCTGTTTCCCTATGGTTCCTCTTCTACAACTGATTACCATAAAAGAATATTAATAAATTGTATTCTTTCTGCTCCAATCTCCCCACCTTTTTGCTGTGAAATACTCCCTCCTGAGTTCCTTGTGCACCAATGACCACATCACAGACTTAATTATTAGCACAGATGGTGCCAATTAGTTTCGACGTGAAGTGCTGAAATGGAAAGGATAATGGAAGCACTATGACCTTCCTTGTACATGTGGAAATGGTCACAGCCGGAGGACCACTGACAGCAGCTTGGGGATAATCATATCTTTACATTCTGCAGCTCATCTTCCACCTTGTGCTCAAGCTGACACAGGAGAAACTTGATCTTCGGGCTCAGAATAGGCATATCTTATATAAAAAATACACATATACATACACACATTCACACACTCATGTATATACACACACATACATACGTGTGTGTAAACCATGGCATTTACATTCCTTCAGTTGGAAGATAAGGGTTTTTAAAATATGTAAAACAAGAAGAAATTTTCTTAGAAAGTAATCAACATTCAAAAATCTTTTTTTCCCTTCCTTTCATGGTTCTAAATATCTGGAAATAGTCCATTTTTAGTAACATTTATAACATATGGAATTGGGAACACATTTTATTAATTAGGAAGAAATTATAGTGGTAATATTAACATTTTACATTTATAAGCACCTTGGAGTCCACAAGACACTCTCACAGTTTTAAATTTAATCCAGTTTTTGCAACACGGCACCTTGGGGGACTACAAAAGAAACTAAAGCCCCTGTGAAGTTTTTAAGCTACAGACTAAAAGGAGGGGAAGGAAGAAGGAAAACAGAAGTAACAACAAAACAAAAGAACAATTACAACATATTAAAATAACTAGAAAAATTATGAACTGGTCAAATTGACACCATTTCACCAAATCCAATTAATATATCAATGTCTATGATGCTAAAAAATGATATTCAAGCCTGGACCGATTTTTGATACAAAATCCACTATAAAAAGCAGTTAAGTGTTTCCTGAAGTGAGATCTGACCTAAAGTAATAACACAATATTTGGGGTATTGCTAATATGGGATAACTTTCCTACAGGAAATGGCTTATTAAGCAGGGTCTAGATGTTGATAAATAGGAACTTAAAGGCACTATTTTAATTGAGAGAACCCATTTCATCCTCCCCACAATCCCATGTGGGGGCCACTCCCTAGTAAGGAGAGGATTGGAAGTTCAAACATAATGGAGAGATACGGTAGATTCAATTTTCAACCTGTTCATTTTTACGTATCATTGGAATGACCAAGTAGAGTTTACATTAGTGAGGAGAAATGAATACTGCAGTTATGCCTTTGAGCGCATTAAAAGAGACCATTTTGGAATGAAATGGAAATGGAATGTAAAATTTTCATCAGAAGCTGTGAGCCCTCCATCAGTTTCCCCACCCATTATCCCTCATCCCCCAATTCATGTGCTTCATTCCCATACAGTCTCTGATTTCACCATCCCCATGCTCACTCCTGCCTCTGGAGCTATCCCAATGTCCCTCTCTTATGTGGCAGGGGGCCCGTCTGAAGGAAGAGTGGGATGTTGGGGCTGCTCCAGAGGCAGAGCCTAAACTTTCTAGGACAAGAAAGAGGTTAGGTTAACCACTATTAATACCTTAAAAGAACGCAAAGTAATTTGCAAAAACTGGATGTCAATAAAATCATATTTAAACAGATCATGTATAACCATCAATTTAGAGGGCACTGGGTTCTTCAACAAAACAAATATTTTCCATTAATTGACAAAGTGAAAAGCCAGGCCCCTAATTCCATACTGCCCAAGGAAAGAAGCAGCTGATTTAGGTGGCACACCTGGGACCAGTACTTCCTCAATCAAAACAGTTAGCTAAAACGAGGAATAAAAAAAAAGCGTGTATGTGTAATGTTTTATTTTAGCAAACATTTAAATGTACATTTTTTTGCAAATCTTTTATTGTAGGACCGACGCTTTTCCTTTACGTAGGATCCAGTGATGGAGTTTCTGTTTCCCATGCATAACTAACACCCAGACAATGTTGAAGATCCTCAGGATTGTTTTCTTTAAAGAAGAGTGAAAACTTAAAGACGCTCACAAAGCAATGTGAAAACAGAATCTGGAAGCTGTCCATATTTTTATGATTTTTCGCTAATCTTTTATAATTGCCTCATCTTTATCCAATCTGATAGTAATCTGTCTTGATGGAGCCTTTCCAAAGGTTTTCACAGAAATGACGGCTCTCCCTGTTTTAACACACACATTTCATCAGTTTTCATTCCATTTAATTAAATTATGCCAATTACAGTAACAAAAATACCACACATAAACAGATTTGGAAACACAATGCCTCTTGGTGAGCACTTAACTCAGTGAGTGGACATCTTCCCCCTGGCCCCCACCCACCCGGCTGGGAGAGCCTGCACCAGTCCGGGCACTGTCAGGAGCAGATGGAGAGAGCTAGGTCACCTGGGGAAGGTTAGAAAAGAGGCCTTCTACTGCAAAGATTTCTCTCTTCGAGGATTCTATCTGCGAGCATTTCTAGAGCCAAGGCTATATCTTAGAAATGCCTGGCATATTTTAAGCACACAATAAATATGTATTCAATGAAAGAATTTGCCTGGACTGTCTTTAATTATTCCCACACCATTAAGAGAACACAGAGCAATATTTCATTTGGATAAAACTGAAGAGGGGACAGGCCATAGAAAGACCAGAAAATTACCAAGATTATCACAGAAATAGAGGAAACAAAAGGAGGAAGAAAAAAAACCCAGTTCAAGAGTTCCATTCAAAAGTACCCTAATCCAAAAGTCAAAAACCTTATTTACCCACCCAGGAGCCCAACACACGCTCCACACTGGGAAGTGATGACCAGATGAAGAGATGGCTGTGGGTTCCTTCCTAGGCAAGTTTTTAAAATGAATTCTCAGAGTTTAATCAGACCTTTCAATTAGGTAAAGAGACTTCTAAGAGAACAGATTTTTTTTTCTGAAACAACAATAACAACATTAACTAACAAATACCAAATACTTAATCTTGCCAGGTAGTGTAGTAAGCATATTGCATGCATTTATTCATTTAATTCTCATAACAGTTGTACATACTGAACTCATTCAAAGACACACAGCTTGTCAATGGTGGAGCCAGGATTTGAATCCAGAGCCCATGTTCTTAACCACTGTGCAATACTGCCTAATTCAGTTCACCTCTTCTTATAAATAATATAATTTTAATATTTTGCCTAAGGGTTTTGTTAGTATACTTCCCAAAGGTACAATATCAAAGTCTTCAATTCATGAAGGTGAAATTCTTAAATAACTGCCATTAACTGTATGTTCGCTGGAAAAAAAACTATACATGACTCATTCATTAACAAACATTTAACAAGCAATTGTTCAATCACTTGAAAACAAAGAGTTAAAATAATTCAATGGACATTTCGCAGTTATTGAATATTTATTGAGTGCTGTCCTTGCCCATGCTCTCAGGAAGTTCAGAGTCTGGCGGAAGAGACACATGATTGTCATGCAATTTCAGTAAAAGCTAACAGTAACTTTCAGGAAGGACTCTGGGATGTCCAAGGGTGGAATGGGGCAGCAGGAGATTGAAGGAGAAAAGGAGATTGTGAAGAATCTGGTATTTAATTGAGTTGCTTCTTCTGTAAGCCATGGAGATTCATATAAGGACTGTAGCAGAGCAGAAATACAAACAGAATTTCATTTTGGAATAACCACTCCAGAAGTGAAGAGCACGGGGCAGAGGAGAGAAAGCATGAAAACCAGAAGGCTAGTGAGGATCTGCTATAAAAATCTAGGTAAGAACTGCTGAGTTTAAATGATTGAGTTGCATGGTATGTGAAATATCTCTCAATAAAGCTGATTTAAAAAATACATCTGGATGAGAAATGGTAAGAGCCTGAACTCAAACCATGCCAATGGTAACAGGGAAGAGAGACTAAACAGATTATTCAGAAGCCAGAATCAGCATGACTTGATGAGTGATGGATGGGTGGGAAGGAGGGCTGGACTGAGGTGTGGGAACAAGATCAGGAAGAGAGAAGATAAATGGAGTCATGTCACAGAATGGAAACAGGCACATAAGAGAGGGCGATTAACATATAAACAAGAAACTGTACCAAAAACAAAACCAATTCAGTGTTATTATGGAGAACCAAGCCTGTATGCATCAATGGGCGGATGGACACATATGAGCTAACTGCTAAAGGACTGACCCATTAACAATGGTGGTACCATTAACTGTTAATCACTTGTTCACTTCCTCCTCTGGGTCAGACCTGGTGCCCATCTCTTCTTGTGTACATTACCAACGTCTTCATTTTACATCTGAGGAAACTGAGGCTCACAGAGATTAAGAGGAAGAGTCAAGATTCTAATTTAGCTCTCTCCTGACTCTGACACCACAAGCTACTTTCCATGCTGCACTACTGCCTGCTTAACAAATACTAATGATAATGACAATAAAGATAATGAAAGCTTCATTCTGCCACTGCTGAGCTGGTTAGAACTGCAGGTCACATCTGCTGTGCCTCAACCAGCTCTGTGTTTGGCATTTCACATTGTACAATCTTGTCAATATCTCACCTTGTAAGACTGGTAACAAGACCTGCAATTTATTAAGCACCTGCTCAACGCCAGACACTGATTAGAGCTACAGGTGTGTCATTTCTACTCCTCAGAGCATGCCTACAAGGGAAGCTGCACTGGCCTCAATCTGCAGTCAGGAAATAAGCTTACAAGACAAGGTGACTAGCCCAGGGCCACATGCACTAAGGGGGCCATTCAGGGATAGAATCTCCAGTTTGAAATATCCATATGTAGATATAAATACAGATGTAAATATAAATCCAGAGAGAGCGCAGGCGTGAGAGAATGCAAAGCAAACACATACACGGCAAGATGTTCAAAATTACTGAATCCTAATAAAAGATATATAAGAATTATCTGTATTGTACTTGCAACTTTTCTCTAAGTCTGAAACTACTTTTTAAAAATAGGAAAATAAACCCTGTGAGTCAGGGCATAAAAGAACCCTTAGGACTGAGTCTATTCTCAGAAGACACTTTAGTCATTATAAACAGATGAGAACCAATTCCGTTTCTAAGCAGCTCTAGTGAAAAAAAAAAAAATCATATAACTTACCTTTTTTTTTAAAAAAAGAAACTACAATTAAGTGATATTTTAAAAACTACCAATTAAACGTGCACAGTGCAGACTGGGTTGCTGGGCACCAGAAACTAAACATTATAAATGCAGTGTAGTTTCTGGGGTGAGTAGCTAATTCATTTTCACCCTAGAAAAAGAAGAGCTTTTAATAGGTGAATTGTAGCATTCAAAACGGTTTTTTTTTTTTTTTGTGAGGAAGATCAGCCCTGAGCTAACATCCATGCCAATCCTCCTCTTTTTGCTGAGGAAGATCGGCCCTGAGCTAACATCTATTGCCAGTCCTCCTCCTTTTTTTCTCTTCTTCTCCCCAAAGCCCCAGTAGATAGTTGTATGTCATAGCTGCACATCCTTCTAGTTGCTGTATGTGGGACACCACCCCAGCATGGCCAGACAAGCAATGTGACAGTGCACGCCAGGGGTTCTGAACCGGGCCGCCAGTAGCGGAGCGCGCGCACTTAAGCACTAAGCCACAGGGCCGGCCCCCTCAAAATGCTTAACTGGTGCATCTCGCCAACTTTAGAATTAAAAGAAAACTGTGAATGCATTTGATACTAAAATGAAAGATTATCAAAAATTTGATATTTAGAGGATTTTAGGCCATTTCTATTTTTCAGGAATTGGAGATCTTTTTGTAATTCTGCATTTAAAGTAGCGATCCTGTTTGAAATTATATCAAAGAAGTGAATTAAATTTGTCTCAAAAGTGAAGATGATGATGATTACTCAAGAGGAAATTATTTGGATATTGATTTAATCCTGTGGGCTGAACTTTATCACACTGACAATATGTGATTATTTTTAACCTAGAAAATGATATTTTCATATGGTTTCATCATATGGTTTTATACATTGGTAAGCTATTCTCTTGGTCAGTCTATAATAAATTTCTGTAACTATTTCACAAATAAAAGTAGTGTTCAAATGTTCCTAGTTTTTAAAGGCAACACTAGATGGCAGTAAATACACAAAAGTTGTAACATGACACTGAGTTAACAATATACAATAATGATCATTTTTGCCTTTTACTCAATTTTATGCTGCACCAAATTAAGCTTTAAAAAAAATCCTCAAGAACCAAGAACCTAAATAAAATTAAGGTTTTCCTGGCTTTGAAAATGTGAACCAGAAAAGCTACCGAAACAATCAATTCATCCACAATTTAAATTATGAGAACACTAACTCTCAACATCAATTTTATAAAATTCTTACATTTTCTAAGTCTTCTTTGTTTTGTTAACAAATTCTAATCATACAATGTATTTTAGATATTACTTAATTTGGAGAAAATGCTTTAAAATAAAATATCAAATTACTTTTTGCATGAAGATGTTAAAAATTTATACAAGAATTCACTTTACATATATTTATGGCTTATGTATTATGGCTTTTTTGAATTAGTAAAATTTCTACTCTTTTAGGGGCCAAGAATGAATATGTGAAAGTACAGCATGCTGTTAATTTAACATGCTATTAGCAAAACATTTTTTTAAACTCAATAATTAATACACTGTATCTAGATTCCAAGAAAAAATGGAAAATAAAATATAATTTTAAGATTTTCCTTCCTTATTTGAAAATAGATCTACAGATCAAAAAGAAAAATCTTATAAACAGAAATATGATAATTTGCTCCATTGATGGTTCTGATGAACTTTCTGTAACATTCCGAATCAGAATTTCAGTATTATTTTACAAACTCATATGGTAAAAACCAAAAACTTGCATTTTCTAAATTATTTGCAAACTTTTCACTTTTTGGATTCATTACAAGACCAGATGGCATTCAGCTCAGGTCTCAGCAACACTAGAATAAAATTAGCCAACTTACTAATTTTTTGGTTACTTCTAACACTTTCTCTGAGCTTAATTTGTTCTGACATACAAAATTCTCAATTTAGAAACCAAAGCGAGGGTCCTCTCAAAAGTATGCAAGTCAATAAAATAAAGACAAATAAATCTTCAAATATACTACTGTGGTAGAAAGAGAGGACTTATTTTAATACCAATCTGTGCCAATATAATCCAACTTTTGATCAATAGTTAAAAAAAGAATAGCTATAGCTACTATAAGCACATTAAAACAAACACATTCAAATAGCCAAAACAATCGTGAAAAAGAAGAACAAAGTTGGGTGTCTCATACTTCCTGAGTTCAAAACTTACTGCAAAGCACATGCAATCAAAGCAGTGTGGTACTGGCATAAAAGTAGATACACACTTATCTCCAAACTCATCAAGTTGTATACATTAAATACGTACAGCTTTTTGTATGTCAGTCATACCTCAATAAAGTAGTTTAAAAAAAAGACAGACATACAGACCAATGGAATAAAGAGCCCAGAAATAAACCCTTACATATATGGTGAAATGATTTTTGACAAAGTTGCCAAGACTGTTCACTGGAGAAAGGACAGTCTTTTCAACAAATAATGTTGGGAAAACTGGATATCCACATGCAAAAGAATGAATTTGGACCCTTACCTTACACCATATACAAAAATTAACTCAAAATTCATCAAAAACCTAAACTTAAGACCTAAAACTGTGAAACTCCTAGAAGAAAACACAGGGCAAAAGCTTCATGACATTAGATTTGGCAATGATTTCTTGGATATGACACCAAAAGCACAGAGAAAAATGAGAAAAATAGATAAGCTGGACTTTTGTGCATCAAAGGATGTACCAAGAGAGTGAAAAAGTAATCCACAGAAAGCGATAAAATATTTATAAATCATATATCTAATAAGGGACTGATATCCAGAATGTATAAAGAACTCCTATAACTCAACAACTAAAAAATGAACAACACAATTTAAAGAATGGGCAAAGGGCTTGAATAGACATTTCTCCAAAGAAGATATACAAATGGCCAATAAGCACATGAAAAGATACTCAACATCACTGATCATTAAGGAAATGCAAATCAAAACTACAATGAAATACCACCTCAAACCAATTAGGATGACTATTATCAAAAAAATCAGAAAATAACAAGTGTTGGCAAGGTATGGAGAAATTGGAACCCTTGTGCATTGCTGGTGGGAATGTAAAATGGTACAGTCACTAGGAAAAGTGGTAAGCAAGTTCCTTAAAAAATTAAACACAGAATTATCACATAATCCAACTATGTTTCCGGCTACAACCTTAAAAGAAGTGAAAGCAGAGACACAAACAGATATTTGTACACCCATGTTCATAGCAGCATTATTTACAACAGCCAAAATGTGGAAGTAACCCATGTGTCTATCGATAGATGAATGGATAAATAAAATGTGGTATGGTCATGCGCCACATAACGATGTTTCGATCAATGATGGACCACATATACAACAGTGTTCCCATAAGATTATAATGAAGCTGAAAAATTCCTATCACCTAGTGACATCATAGTTGTTGTAATGTTGCACAGCTGAAGAACAGGTAAGAGAAAAAGAAGTTGCAGGAGAAGAAAAAGAAGAACCCCCAGGAAAATTCACAGTGAAGAGTTTAGCAGAAGCTTTTACAGAACTCAACAAGTTCCTTAAAAAGTGTGAAAACATGGACCTCAACACCAAAAGGCTTTCATTAATAGAAAGGAATGTTCATGGTGCATTATCTGCTTACAAGCAAATCCATGATGGAAAAAAAAAACAAACTAAGCAAACCACCATGGACATATTCCTGAAAAGAGTGATACCTTAAGAAAAGCCATAGGTCCTTCAGGAAGTATTCCAGAATAAGGCAGTGTTATCATAGGAGATGACAGCTCCATGCATGTTATTGTCCCTGAAGACTTTCGAATGGAACAAGATGTGGAGATGGAAGTCAGTGATAGTGATGATCCTGACGCTGTGTAGGCCAAGGCTAATGTGTGTTCATGTCTTAGTTTTTAACAAAACAGTTTAAAAATAAAATTAAAAATTTTTTAAATAGAAAAAAGCTTATAGAATAAGGATATAAAGAAAGAAAATATTTTTGTATAGCTGTACAATGTGTTTGTGTTTTAAGCTAAGTGTTATTAAAAAGGATCAAAAAGTTAAAAAAAAATTTAAAGTTTATAAAGTAAAAAAGTTACAGTAAGCTAAGGTTAATTTATTATTGAAGATAGAAAAATATTTTCTTTATAAATTTAGTGTAACCTAAGTATACAATGTTTATAAAGTTAACAGTAGTGTACAATAACGTCCTAGGCCTTCACATTCACTCACCATTCCCTCACTGACTGACCCAAAGCAATGTCTAGTCCTGCAAGCTCCATTCATCTCACGATCAATGGAGGTGAACCATTTTTCATCTTTTATACCATATTTATACTGTACCTTTTCTATGTTTAGATACACAAATATTTACCATTGCGTTACAGCTGCCTACAGTATTCAGTACAGTAACATGCTGTACAGGTTTGTAGCCTAGGAGCAATAGGCTATACCATATAGCCTAGGCATGTAGTAGGCTATATACCATCTAGGTTTGTGTATGTACCCTCTATGATGTTCACACAATGACAAAATCACCTAATGCATTTCCTAGAGCATATCCCTGTTATCAAGTGGAGCATGACTATATATATATATATAGACAGTGGAATATCATTCAGTCTTAAAAAGTAAGTACATTTTGATACATGCTACAACATGAATGAACCTTGAAGACATTATGCTAAGTGAAATAAGCCAGATATAAAAGGACATATATTGCATGATTCCACTTAGATAACACTCCTAGAGTAATCAAATTCATAGAGACAGAAAGTAGAATGAGCAGAATGGTAGTTACCAGGGTCTGAAGGAAGAGAGAAATGAGAAGTTAGTGTTTAATGGCTACAGAGTTTCAGTTGGGGAAGGTGAAAAAATTCTAGAGATGGATGGTGGTGACAAGTGCACAAAAATGTGAATGCACTTAATGCCATTGAACTGTACACTTAAAAATGGTTAAGAGGGTAAATTTCATATTATGTATTTTTTACCACAAATAAAAATTTAATCAGTAGAAGGAAGGAAATAATAAAAATCAGAGTGGAAATAAATGAAATAGAGACTAAAAAGTCAATAAAAAAGATCAATGAAACTAAGAGCTGGTTCTTTGAAAAGATACACAAAATTGACAAACAGCTAGACTCACAAAGAAAAAAAGAGAGAAGTCTCAAATAAATAAAATCAGAAATGAAAGAGGAGAAATTACAACAGATATGACAGAAATACAAAGGATTATAAGAGAATACTATGAAAAGCTATATGCCAACAAACTGGATAAACTAAAGAAATAGATCAATTCTTAGAATCATACAACCTCCCAAAACTTAATCAAGAAAAAACGTAGACTCTGAATAGACCCATCACTAGGAAAAAGATTGAAGCAGTAATCAAAAAATTCCCAAAAAACAGAAGTCCAGGACAAGACTTCTTCTCTGGTGAATTCTTCCAAACATTCAAGGATGATTTAATACCTACCCTTCTCAAACTCTTCCAAAAAATTAAAAAGGAAGAGATGCTTCCTAACTCATTTTACAAGGCCAACATAACCCTGAAACCAAAACCAGACAAGAACAACACAAAAAAGGAAAATTACAGGCCAATATCACTGATGAGCATAGATGCAAAAATCCTCAACAAAACATTAGCAAATGGAACACAACATCAAACGGATCATACACTCCAATCAAGTGAGATTTATTCCAGAGATGCAGGTATGGTTCAACATCCACAAATGAACCAGTGATACACCACATTAACAAGATGAAGAATAAAAATCACAAGATCATCTCAACAGATGCAGAGAAAGATTTGACAAGATTCAACATCCATTTATGATAAAAATTCTCAATAAAATGAGTACAGAAGGTAAGTACCTCAACATAACAAAGGCCATATACAACAAACCCACAGCTAACATCATACTCAACAATGAAAAACTGAAAGCTATCCCTCTAAGAACAGGAACAAGATACGGATGCCCACTCTCACCACTCTTATTCAACATAGAATTAGAAGTCCTAGCCAGAGCAATGAAGCAAGAAAAAAAAATAAAAGATATCCAAATTGGAAAGGAAGATGACATGATTTATATACAGATATCATATAAATCATATATATATTTATATATCTATCATACATATATGATTTGATACACTATTTGCAGATGACGTGATTTTCTATATAGAAAACTCTAAAGAATCCACCAAAAAACTATTATAAATAAATAATGAATACTGAAAGTTGCAGGGTACAAAATCAACATACAAAAATCAGTTGCGTTTCTATACACTAACAACAAACTAGTAGAAAGAGAAATCAAGAATACAAACCCATTTAAAACCACAACAAAAAGAATAAAATATCTAGGAATAAATTTAATCAAGGAGGTAAAAGACCTATACACTGAAAACTGTAAGATATTATTGAAAAAAATTGAAGAAGACATAAAGAAATAGAAAGATATTCTGTGCTTATGGATTGGAAGAATTAACATAGTTAAAATGTCCATATCACCTAAAGCAATCTACAGATTCAATACACTCCCAATCAGAATCCCAATGACAGTTTTCATGGAACTAGAACAAAGAATCTTAAATTTTATATGGAACAACAAAAGATCCTGAATAGCCAAAGCAATCTTGAGGAAAAAAAACAAAGCTGGAGGTATCATACTTCCTGATTTCAAAATACACTACAAAGCTATAGTAATCAAAACAGCATGGTACTGGCAGAAAAACAGACACAACAACCAATGGGACAGAATTGAGAGCCCAGAATTAAACCCATACATCTATGGACAGCTAATTTTTTGACAAAGGTGTCAAGAACATACAAGGCAGAAAGGAACATCTCTTCAATAAATGGTGTAGGGAAAACTGGACAGCCACATGAAAAGAATGAAAGTAGACTTATCTTATGCCATACACAAAAATTAACTCAAAATGTATTCAAGACTTGAAGGTAAGACCTGAAACCATAAAACTCCTAGAAGAAAAGAGAGGCAGTACACTCTTTGACCTGATATATACCTGAAATTTATATTATGTTATAAACCAATGTTACCTCAATAAAAATAATTTAATAAATTAATTAAAAAATACAATTAAATTTTAAAAAGTTTGAGGAGGTTAAAATGGTAAATTTATGTTATGTATACTTTAGCACAATAAAAAAAAAGGAAAACTGAAAGAGGAGTACACTATCAGTTACAGCCTCCTCACATACCCTCATCCTTTCACTTACTCTGGGTGATCTCCATATTAGTAATGATTTCCATATTAATAAATATTGATAATATTATGAGCATCTCCTCATAAAAGAAAAAAATACACACCAAAAAAATCACTCTTCTCTTATAAGGATCTAGCCTTGGTAACCAAAGTAAATATTTCTTGTTTAAAGGTATAAATCTAGGAAGTAATGAAACAGCCTAAAACACTGCTGGCGTTTTGGCCTATGTGTGTTAATTTTAAGCTGAAAAATACCTTTCTTCTATGTCATGACTAACTCTAAATCATCTCATGGCTGTGCTTTCGTCTCCCACTCTTCAGGCTACCAGGTACCCCTAACTCACATCCTGCAAGTACATTACAATGGGGTCAGAATTCAAAGTGAGAAGTCTCCACCAGCATGGAGAAAACTGCCTTTTAAATTACTGTGAGAAATCAAGATTAAGTCACATCCAGACCTTCCAAAATACGCTACAGAAGCCTCAGACCTCACCAAAGGAAGAAGACAAAGAGAGCAAAGGGTCTGCTGTCTTTGGATGAAACTTGTGGATATCTCCTCCTCCAAAATCACCATCGACCATTCACTTGGCATATCGGTCATAATGCCTAGTTGCATCTCTAGAAGATGTATTTAACTATATGTGTGTGTACGTGCACATTAAATATGCATATCTTCTCAACTATGTTAAGAAGCAGAGCTCTAGAGGACAAAAATAAAAAGACAGCTTTGTCTTTCCTTAGCACCAGATTCAGTATCATATACATAGCAGCTCTCAATATTGAGTGTAATTTAACTAAGGATGAAAAGGATGAGCGACAGCACATAGAAGAAATAGACATTAAATAAATAAACCTACAAGTAAATCAAGTTAAGTTCAAGGCTTATAAGTGAGATAAATGCCATGAAGGAGAAGAATATGAGACTTCATGAGACTAACAGAAAAGTTCTAGCTGAGACGGATGGATCACAAAGGCCTCAGCGATATCTGAGCTGAGACTTAAGGAATAAAAGTGTGTTAGCCAGGCCCAAAGAGAAGTCCTATGTGCAAGAGGTATTTTTTCCTCCTGAAGAGGAAAAAAAAAAAAGGTTAATAAGAAAGTGAAGACTTCTCCTTTCAGAAAGACGGAGTAGAAGCACTTTCCACTATTCCTCCTGCTAAGTACAACTAAAAACCATGGGCTATATACATAAACGAAACATAAGAAGACTCTGACAGGTAGAAAAAAGAAGGCAGACTGACAAGGGACCCCAGGACCTAAGGAATAACATGGCGGTGAGTTCCCAGGGTTTTCTCTTTACCTCCTATATCCCAGACTAAGTGCTGAGAAAGCTGGAAACCCAGAAATGCCAATAGGCACAGCCGAAAAAAAAAAAAAAAAAAAACAACAAGAAAAACCTGCTCTCTCTCTCTCTAACCCACTCTCTGTTTTCTAGCTAGACAGAAAACTTGGACAATAACTACTCTATTCTAGCCAAACACCACAGAAATACTGGGGCCTCACCCCAGCCAGGCTAGCAAATTCCTCGACGAGAGCCCAGACTTAAACACTTACCAGCCTATAACAAGGGGTCTGACTCCACCAAAGAAGGCCAAGTAGGGAGCCCAGTCTTCCTTTCCCACTGAATGGTAAGAAGCATCCTTCCAGCTTGTCAGGGCAGTCAACATGTAGAACCTGGACTTCCACCCCTACCAGGCAGTAACAAGGTTCCCTTTCCACTCTCCACTGTGGTGGTGTCACAAGAAGTCTAGTGGAGAGTCAAGAGTCTCACCACCATCCAGCAGTAAGGAGGCCATCCTCCACTGTAGTGTCAGTGGACGCCATGTGGGAAGCAGTAATGAGGTATCTGTATCCCTCCCAGCAAGAGTGGAGGCCTAGTGGGGAGCCAGAACTCCCATCTCTGTCCAGCAGTAACTAGGACCCCCCTCATATGACAATGGAGTCCAAGTTGGCAACCTGGACTTCTACCACCAACTAGGTTAACAAGGTGACACACCTCACCCTCACCCTCACGCTAGAGTGGTGTCAGAGGAGGCCTGCTAAAACATAAGATTTAGATAAGATCAAGAGTCTCAGAGCATAATGCGGAACATAACGTTCAACTTTCAATCAAAAATCACTCATCATAACAAGAACCAGGAAAATCTCAACTTGATTGAAAAGATACAATCAATAGACACCAGCACTGAGATAAGTCAGATGCTGGAATCATCTGAGAAGGATTTTAAAGCAGTCATGTTACATATTGAATGTTTGTGTCCCCCCAAAATTCATATGTTGAAGCCCAACCCCCAGTGTGATGGTATTAGGAGCTGGGGCCTTTGGGAGGTAATTAAGTTTAGATGAGGTCATGAGGGTGGAGCCCCCATGATGAGATTAGTGACCTTATAAAGAGACATCAGAGCTTCCTCTCTCTGCCATGTGAGCACATAGCAAGAAGGCAGCTGAATGCAAGCCAGGAAGAGACTCCTCACCAAGAACCAAATCTGCCAGCACCTTGTTCTTGGACTTCCCAGAATTCAGAACTGTAAAAAATAAATGTCTGGGCGCTGGCCCAGTGGCATAGGGATTAAGTTTGGCGCACTCCGTTTCTGCGGCCTGGGTTCATGGGTTTGGATCCCGCGTGCAGACTTATATCACTCATCAAGCCATGCTGTGGAAATGACCCATATACAAAATAGAGGAAGACGGGCATGGATGTTAGCTTAGGGCCACTCTTGCTCAAGCAAAAAGAGGAAGATTGGTAACAGGTTTTAGCTCAAGGCCAATCTTCCTCACAAAAAAAAAAAAATTGTCTGTTGTTTAGGTCACCCAGTCTATGGAATTTTGTTGTAGCAGCCTGGGCGAAGACAAGTTATCATAAAAATGTTTCAACAATCAATTACAAATCCTGTTGAAACATGGAAAAACAAAAAATCTCAGCAAAGAAATAGAAGTTATAAAAAGAACCAAATGGAAATTATAGAACTGAAAAATGTAATAATAGAAATTCTTAAAAACTCAGTGGATGGCCTCAATAGAAGAGTGGAAATGAAAGAGGATAGAATCAATGATCTTGAGGACACATCAATAGAATTCACCCAATCTGAACAACAGAGAAAATATACTGAAAAAAAAAACCTGAACAGAGCCTTAGGGACCTGTGGGAAAATACAAAAGATCCGACATTCATATCATCAGAATCCCAGATGGAAAGAAGAAAGAGAATATTTGAAGAAATAATAGCTGAAAATTTCCCAAATTTGGTAAAACAACAAATCTACACACCTAAGAAGTTGAGCAAACCCTGAAGAAAACAAACCCAAATAAGTCCGCACCAAGACCGACCATAATCAAACGTTTGGAAACTAAAGATAAAGAAAAAAATCTTGAAAGCAGCTGGAGAAAAAGGACACATTACCTCTAGGAGAACACCAGTTTCAATGACAGCAGATTCCTCATCTAAAACCACGGAGACCAGAAGGAAGTGCCAAAATACTTTCCAAGTGCCAAAATAAAATAGTGTCATCTATGAATTCTATATCTAATGAAACTCTCCTTCAAGAATGAAAGAGGAAAAAAAAAGTTCTCAGATAAAGAAAAGCGAAGAGAATTTGTCACTAGCAGACCTACCCTTAAAGACTGGTTAAAGGAAGATCTTAGGAAATTGTATTAGTTTCCTAGGGCTGCCATAAAAAAGTATTATGAACTGGATGGCTTAAAACAACAGAAATTTATTGTCTCATAGTCTGGAGAGTAGAAGTCTGAAATCAAGGTGTTGGCCAGGCCATGCTCCCTCTGAAACCTATAAAAAAGAATCCTTCCTTGGCATTTCCTAGGTTTGGGTGGTTGATGGCAATCCTTGTGTTCCTTGGCTTGCAGCTATAGCACTTCAATCTCTGCCTCCCTCATCACATGGCGTGCCCTCATGTGTTTCTGTGTGTCTCTTCTCTTCTTATAAGGACAACAGTTATACTGGATTAAGGGTCTACTCTACTCTAATATGACCTCATTTTAAGTAATTACATCTGCAACAACTCCATTTCCAAATAAGGTCACATTCTGAAGTACTAGGGGTTAGGACTTCAACATATCTTTTGGGGAGACACAATTCAGTCCATAATAGAAATTACAAAAGGAAAGCTTCATACTGTACGATTCCATTTATATAATATTCTTGAAATGACAAAATTATAGAGACAGAGAACAGATTCGTGGTTGCCAGTGGTTAGGGATGATGGAGGAAGGGATAGATGTGACTATAAATGGGTTAGCAGGAGAAAGATCTTTGTGGTGACAGAGATGTATCTTAATTGTGGTGGTGGTGGTGAAATGAACCTATACATGTGATAAAATGACAAAGAACTATACACACATTGTATCAATGTCAACTTCTTGGCTTTGGTATCATACCACAGTTACGTAAGATGTAATCATTGGGGTAAATTGGGTAAAGGGTGTATAGGACCCCTTTACTATCTTTCCAACTTCCCTTGACTTATATAGCCATGTGCCACATAACATTTTGTTCAACGACGGACTGCATATATGACAGTGGTCCCGTAAGATTAGTACCACATAGCCTAGGTGTGTAGTACACTACTAGCTTTGTGTAAGTACACTCTATGATGTTTGCACAATGACAAAATCACCTAACAACACATTTCTCAGACCTTATCCTCATCGTTAAGTGATGCACAACTGTATTTATTTCAAAATAAAAAGCTTAAAAAAGAAATGAAAATTTAAGTCACAATTACAGGCTAACAATTTAAATTTTCTGTAGATAACTCAAGGTTTTTCCCTACAAACATTTTTAACAGAAACTCACTTATATTACACTCCAAGGAACCAGTTTAGATAATGACAGTAAAACAGTTGTTTTAATACGATATGAAGAGACAAAAAACTTAAGAGGAAGTATAATAGATAGAACCTAGAAGCAACAACAAAGTACCCCTAGAACTTGCAGATTAAGTGAATCCATGAGGACTAGACTATCAAAATCACCCTGCAACACTTGAGGTTCGCCATCTGCAGATTAGTCCCGTAGGCCAGGAAATCTCCCAAATTAAATGAGAAGAACCAGGCCTTGGATAGCTAATCAAGATATCACCAAATACATAAGAAAGCAGTAGCCCAATCAATGGAAATATACAAGAAGACTAGGCCAGTCAGAAATCTAGAGAAAGTGAAGGCAAAATCAAGAGGTGGGCAGTACTGCATGCATCCAGCACTGCTCAGGAGCAGGCTATGGACACCAAGATCTGGCTCACGACAGAGCCCTGCTTGGTTTGGGGGTAGGGATGGTTTTCAAGTTTTCTGTCTCGTAAGGCTATTACAGTCCTCTTCCTCTGGTTCTAAATTTACCAATAAATCTTCTAATAACGAATTCCACTTTTACTTTAACATCAACTGTTAGGGTCGTTGGAAAAGTACCTCCTTATGGTAAATTAACTACCCGGCATTCTGGTCAGTCCCTTGTGAGTCGCACTAGTTTTAAGTGTAAGTCAGTCCCCAAAGCCTAATTAACTCTGGGTGTACTGGCAAAGACAAGTTCCTAGATCTGCAAAGTTAAGGGCCATATCCTAATCAAGAAGGTACACTATGAGCCTGGACAGCAGGCCATCCTCTGTCTAACATACCTCTGTTTTGGTCTCTCACTTCCACAGGTAATAAATCAGCCTTACAAATGGCTCTCCAAAATCCTATTCAACTCACAAAATTCAGAACAGACCTACTTTTATCTGCCAGAGCCACTCTCTTTCCCCTCCTACTCACTGCTGTCTAAAATCACTCTCCAAAATGCATATTCTACATATAGCATCTACTGCGAACACAGATTCCTATTAAATATGCTAAAAGAGCAAATAGAGCAAAGCAGAATATATTTTTTTAGCCACTACTAGAAATGTACAAGTCCATGATTTCATTTCTTCTGGTAAGCCCTAAGTCCTGAGGCCTTAGGTATATGAATCACTGCTCTATGATCCTGCTAAATTCAGCTTTAATAAATTTTCACAACTTTTCTATTTTTAAAATATGTAAAAATGAACTACAATCACTAACAAAAAAAAATTTCTGTAAATTCTTCCATTTGCAATTGGTTGGTGCTTAATTTTCAAGATGTTACAGTAATCCATATTCAGAAACATGATAAACAAAATGAAAACCTAAAAAGTACACAGACAGCCTACTTGTACTTTTACGTGAAAATATGAGTCTTCTTACACATTACATTTTGGAGTTTTAGTGTTTTGCAATGAATTTCACAACTGTCGCAAATGAGACATAAATCATTATCAAAAAGCATTTCTTAGGATTTATTTGCTTAAGAAAGTAAAAGTGACAGATCCCTAGAATAAGCTACAAAGACATATTAAATCTACAGAATTCTATTTCAGCACTGGACAGGTCAGCATAATGGCTGGAAAAGTCACTTTCCTGTTTGCACCATGATGACTGTTTTTCATACCCGGGCAATCACCAGGAAAACTGAGCCTCAATCCTCATGTCTTCCCATTACTGGAATTCCTTTGCTTTCTTACCAGTAAATTCATGTTGCTAAATTGCCAGTCACTGACAGCCAGTGATATCACTGCTTTAGAATAACAGAAGCAGCTGATGTAGAAACTATTTAAGACAGGTTTAAATTTTCACTTACCTCTGCTGCTACTACAATCAAAATCAGGTCCACTTTTGACTCTGGAAAGAGTGCATTCACTTGTGGTGACATTCCAATCAGAGCACAGTTAGTGACCACAGATATAACACTCATTGTTTCAAAAGCCAGCTAAAAAAAAAAAGAATAGGAAATTAAAAACTGCAAGGACCACTTTCATATTTCCTCATCCTTTTTCATATCATCTAAAATCAAGGAAAAACCCTTTCCTTACTTCTAAATATTCCGAGTACATTTAAAAATTTTTTTCTATAATGCCATGATTTTCTTTAGCTTAAAAAAGCCATACTGTTAGAAGGTATGTTAGGTACATTTGGCTTGAATATCCCAATGCAATTGTTCTACCTTCCCAACTGGAGGTGGCCGGAGACCTGAATTTGGAATACATCCTAGGAGAATACACTGTTCAAGGTACTCTACCCTACTCACACCTACAGTGACTCTAAAGAAGCACTGCCAGAGAAATGTTTTGCATTCAAAAACAGGTACAATTTCAAACAACTTATTTTGTGAAACTGTCCTTCCACTTTGACAGATCACACACCATATCTGGTTCAGCTACACCCGAAGCACCAGTTTCAGTGATCCCTTTCTAGTGGCATTTACCAGTCACCTGTAGAACTTTAGAAAAACACAGATGCCAGACCCCACGGAAACCAACTAAACAGACACTGATCCAGTGTTTACCGAGTATGGACTGTGGAAATGTTGCGACCATTGCTCTTTCTTTTCTTTTTTTTTTAATGTACAGCACTTGGTGATCAATACTTAATAACTTAACCACTAATTCTAAGAAATACAATTACTATTAGAAATATAAATTTTAAAAGAAACAAAACAAAACATGATTGGATCCAAACAATAAATATCTTGTCCCATTGAGAATTTCTGCTATCTTACATTTTAGGAATCCTTTGCGTAATCTGATTATTTTCCATAGTTTTCTTTACAACAAACCTACTCAGGACTTTATATTCTCTTTAAATAGCTAAAATTTCTATTTATTCATCTTTTATAATTATAGTCATAGTTCAAAAGTCAAATATTATAAGTATATAAGGAAGAGTCTCCTCGTCCCCCTTTCTCCCCTTTGCCAGCTCCTGTTCTCCCCACAAGATAATCACTATTATTAATTTCTTATATACCTTTCCAGACATTTTGTATGCAAATATAAGCAAACTCAAATATATACACCTGTCTTACTCCCTTTTTGGCATAATACGCATTGTCAGACTCCCTCATTCTTGATCACAACTGCTTAAGTATTTCATTGCATGGATGTACCAGAATATATTTAACCATTTCCTTATTGGTGGGCATTAATTGTTATTACAAACAATGCTACAATTAGTAACCTTGTAAATACATCATTTAACAAGTGTGGTAGTAGAATAAATTCCTGCAAGTGGAATAGCTGAGTCAAAGGTGCCATGCATTTGTAATTTTGATAGATATTACCAAGCTGCACTCCATGGGGTTGACCAGTTCAGCCTCCAATCAGCAACATATGAGAGTGCCTGGCTTCTTGTACTTTTAATACCTCTGTAACTAAACTTTTGGATTTTAAATATTACCTATATTGAGTTATAATTTATGTACAATAAACTGCATTCATTTAAGGTATAACTTCATTAAGTTTTGATAGATGTATTCACCTGTGAAACCACCACCACAAACAAGATAGAGAACATCTCCATTTCCCCCAGAAGACTCCTCAAGATGCTTTGCAATCCATCCCTCTCTTTACACTCCGTCACTATAAATTAGCTTGCGTTTTCCAAAATGTTATATAATTGTAATCACACAAATAACACAATCATTTGTGTCTGCTTCTTTCACTCAGCATAATGATTTTGAGATTGATCCATATTACATATATAGTAATTCATTCCTTTATTCCTTTTTATCCTTAAAAAGGATATATATTCTTTTTAGTGGATATATACTCCTATTATATATCCATTTTATGAATATACCATAATTTTTTTATCCGTTTACCTTTTGATGGCAAATTGGGTTGTTTCTAGATTGGAAATATTGTGAATAAAGTTACTATGGACACTTTCTGTGCAGTCTTTGTATGGACATATTCTTCCATGTCTCCTGGATATCTAGAAGTGAGGTGTTGGGTGTCACGCTAGGCATATATTTAACTTTTTAACAAACTGTCATCTAGTTTTGGAAAGTGACTGTACCATTATACATCCTCACCAGCAATATATGAGAGTTCCAATTACTACACATCATTGCCAACATTTGGTACCATCAATCTTCTTAATTTTAAAATGGGTGTGTAGTCTATCTCATGCTTTTCATTTGCATTTCCCTTGTAACTAATTATAAATATTTTCATGAGCTCACTGGCCATTCACATATATTCTTCAGTGAAGTATTTCTTCAAATCTTTTGTCCATGTTTTTATTGGTTTAATTGTCTTATTATAGAGTTGTAGTTCTTTATATAGTTTGAATACAAGTCCTCTGGCAGACATATATCTCCTGAATATTTCCTTCCATTCTGTGTCTTGCCTTTTGTTCTCTTAACTTTTGAAGAGCAAACTTCTCCCCCCATTTGGAGACCGAGTTATCCCAACACTATTAGTGGACAATCATTTCTCCCATTGAATTGAGATTTCACCTACATCATATAGTGAATTTCCGGACTTTCTATTCTGTTCCATTGGTCTGATTGTCTACTAATGCACCAGTAATACACTACTTTAATAACTAAAGTTATAAGACAAGTTTTAATATGTGGTAAGAAGTGTCTCTACTCTTCTTCTTTAGAGTTTTTCTGCTATTCTATTTCATTTGTTTTTCCCTGTGAACTTTATAATAAGTTTATCTAATCAAAAGAAAAACTTTGGGGGCCGGCCTGGTGTTATAGTGGTTAAGCTTGTGCCCTCCGCTTCGGCGGCCTGGAGTTCGCAGGTTCGGATCCCGGGCGTGAACCAACACACTGCTTGTCAAGCCATGCTGTGGTGGTATCCCATATAAAGTAGAGGAAGATGGGCAGGGATGTTAGCCCAGAGCCAATCTTCCTCAGCAAAAAGAGGAGGATTGGTGGGGCCGGCCCGGTGGCGCAAGCGGTTAAGTGCGCGCGCTCCGCTGCGGCGGCCCGGGGTTCGCTGGTTCGGATCCCGGGCGCGCACCGAAGTACTGCTTGGTAAGCCATGCTGTGGCGGCGTCCCATATAAAGTGGAGGAAGATAGGCACCAATGTTAGCCCAGGGCCGTCTTCCTCAGCAAAAAAAGAGGAGGATTGGCGGATGTTAGCTCAGGGCTGATCTCCTCACAAAAAAAAAAAAAAAAAAAAAAAAAAAGAGGAGGATTGGCATCGGATGTTAGCTCAGGGCTGATCTTCCTCATAAAAAAAAAAAAAGAAAAAGAAAAGAAAAACTTTGGTTGGAATAGTGCTACACTTATAAGTTAAATTGTAGATTTATCAATTTGCAAATTTGTAAATTAAAGGACTGGTATATTTAAAATACTGAGTCTTTCTATATCAAGAAGCTATTGCTGCATAACCAATAACCCCAATCTCTGTGGCTTAAAACAACAACCATTTATTTAGCTCATGATTCTGCAGGTGTACAATTTAGGCTGTGCTCATCCAGGCAATTCTTCTAGTCTCAGCTGACCTTGACTGGGCTTACTCACGTACCTTCAGTCATCCAGTGGGTCAACTGGAGACATCTCAGCCTTATTATGCTAGCTTGAACTTTTAATACTATGTTCAATAAGAGTACTGAGAGTGGACATCCTTGCATTTCTCCTAATCTTAGAAATAAAGCATTCAATTTTTCACAGTAAGTATGTTGTTAGCTTTAGGGTTTTTTATAGATATTCCTTATCAAGCTGAAGTGATACCCCTCTATTCCTATTTTTCTGAGAGTTTTGAAAATAAATGTGTCAGATTTTGTCAAATGCTTTATCTGTATTGATTGATATAATCATTTGATTTTTCTTCTTTAGACTATTAATAAGGTGGATTACATTGATTAATTTTCTTTTTTTTCCTTTTTTTTTTTTGTGAGGAAGATCAGCCCTGAGCTAACACCCATGCTAATCTCCTCTTTTTGCTGAGGAAGACTGGCTCTGAGCTAACATCTATTGCCAATCCTCCTCCTTTTTCTCCCCAAAGCCCCAGTAGATAGTTGTATGTCATAGTTGCACATCCTTCTAGTTGCTGTACGTGGGATGCGGCCTCAGCATGGCCAGAGAAGCGGTGCGTCGGTGCGCGCCCAGGATCCGAACACAGGCCGCCAGCAGCGGAGCGCGCGCACTTAACCACTAAGCCACGGGGCCGGCCCTGATTAATTTTCTAATATTTAACCAGACTTGCATCCCTAGACTAAATCCCACTTATCACAGTGTATAATTCTTTTTACATATTGCTGAATTCTATTTGCTAATATTTTGTTAAAGTGTTCTGTGTATTTATTCACAAAGGATATTAGTTCATCATTTTCTTTTTTTGTACTCTCTTTGGTTTTTGCTATCACACTAATATTAGCTTCATAAAATGAATTGGGAAATATTCCCTCCTTCTATTTGCTAGAATAAATTGTGTAAAATTGGTGTTAATTCTTCTTTAAAAGAGAATTTGCCGGTGAAACCATTTGAGCCAGGACATTTTTGGGGGGAATTACAATTACAAATTCAATTTGCTTATAGTTATGGGGCTACTCAAATTATCTATTTCATATTGGGTGAGTTGCAGTAGTTTGTGTTTTGGGAGAAACTGGTCCATTTCATCCAAGTTATCAAATTTATATGTGTGGAGTTATTCATAGTATTCCCTTATTGTCTTTTTGATGTCTGCAGGGTCTATAGTGATATCTGCTATTTCATTTTTATTTTGGCTATTTGTTTCTTCTCTCTTTCTTTTTCAGTCTTGCTAAAGGTTTGTTAATTATACTGATCTTTTCAAAGAACTAACTGTTTCATTGATCTTCTCTACTATTTTTCTGTTTCAATCTCATTGATTTGTACTCTTATCTTTATTATTTCCTCTTTCTGCTTATTTTGGGTTTATTTTGTTCTTTGTTTTTAGCTTCTTGAGTAGGAGCTTAGATTGATTTGAGATTTTTGCTCTCTTCCAGTGTATGCATTTAGTGCTACAAATTACCCTGTCAGCACTGCTGTGGCTGTGCCCTACAAATTTTGATATGCTGTATTTTCATTTTCATTCAATTCAACGTATTTTTTTACTTCACTTGACACTTTCTATTTGACTTTTAATTATTTATAAATGTGTTGTTTAGTTTTCAAGTGTTTGCAGATTTTCCCAGTATCTTTTTATTGACTTCTAGTTTGATTCCATTGTGGTTACAGAACATACTATGTATGATTTCAATTCTTTAAAATTTTTGAAGTGTGTTTTATGTCCCAGGAGATGGTCCATTTTGTTGAATGTTTTGTAAGCACTTGAAAAGAATGTGTGTTCTACTGTTGTTGAGGAGAATGTTCTATAACATTGATTAGATTCTGTTATTTGATGGTGGTGTTGAGGTCTTCTATACCCTTGCTGATTTTCTCTCTAGTTGTTCTGCCAATTTTTGAGAAAGGGATGTTAAAGTCTCCAACCATAATTGTGAATTTATCTATTTCTTCTTTCAGTTCTGTAAGTTTTTGGTTCACGTATTTTAAAACTTTGTTGTTTGGTGTATACACATTAAGATTGCTATGTCTTCTTGGTAATTTCACCCTTTCATCATCATAGAATGTTCCTCTCTGGTAAGTTTCTTTGCTCAGAAGTCTACTTTGATATTAATATAGCCATTCTTGCTTTCTTTTGGTTAATATTTCCATATATATCTTTTTCTATCCTTTTACATTCAACCTGCTTATATCATTTTGTTTGAACTGAGTTTCAAACCCAGCTTACAGTTGGGTCATGTATTTTAATTCACTCTGCCAATCTGTCTTTAATTGGTGTCTTTAGACCATTTACAGTTAATGTAATTACTTACGTTAGGACATAAGTCTGCCATTTCTTTTTTTTCTGTTTGATTGCTCTGTTTTTCATTTCTGTTTTCTTTTTCTTGCCTTACTGTGGGTTACTTGAACATTTTTTAGAACTCCATTTTGACTTATCTGTTTTTGAGTGTATCTTTTATATAGCCTTTTAGTGGTTGCTCTATGTATTACATTTTATATATATTTTGTATGTTATATATAATATATATTATATATTATATTTTTACGCTTTATATATTATAGTGTGTATATGTGTGTGCATATATATACACACACACATATATATACACAATCATGCACCACACAACGACGTTCTGGTTACCGAAGGACCTTATATATGGTGGTGGCCCCATAAGATTAGTACCATATAACCTAAATATATAGTAGCCTAAACCACCTAGGTTTGTGTTTGCACAATGACGAAATCGCCTAATGAAGCATTTCTCAGAACATATCCTCGTCATTAAGCAACGCATGACTCTGTGTGTGCATGCATACATATATATAAATATATAATCACAGTTTATTTGTGCCATTATTTACCAGTTCTAGTGAAGTATAGAAACCTACTTCCCATTGCCTATTTATAATACAACTGTCTTAATATTTTCTCTACATACATTTAGAATCATTAGATAGTGTTATAGTTTTTGTTTCAACTTTAAAGACTCAAGAGGAGAAGGAAAGTCTATTGTATTTACTCATATTTTGCTTACCAGGTTTTTTCTTCCTAATGTTCCCAGATTCCTTCTTTTATCACTTCCTTAGTTTAGAGAACCTCCTTTAGCCATTCTTTTAGGATAGATCTGCTGGAAATAAATTCTGTTCATTTTCCTTCGTCTGAAAGTGTCTTGATTTCCCCTTCATTCTTGAAGAATATTTTCTCTGAATATAGGATTCTGTATTGACAGTACTTTTAAGCACTTGAAAAATATTTTGCTGCTTTCTTCTGGCCTCCATGATTTCTGATGAGAAACTGGCTGTCATTTTAATTGTTTTTCCCCTATAGGTAAGAAGTCATTCTCTATTAGTGCTTTCACGACTTTTTCTTTGTCTTTAGCTTTCAGATGTTTAATTATGATGTGTCTCAACATGGATTTCTTTGGGTTATCCTGTTTTCAGTTCACTTGGCTTCTTGAATCTGTAGTTTGAGGTCTCTTGCCAAATCTGAAAAGTTTTGGCCATTATCACTTCAAGCATTTTTTCGGCCCCTCCCTCTTTTTCCTTTCCTTTCAGACTCCAATGACAGAAATGTTAGATCTTTTGTTATAGTCACACAGATCTGTGAGACTACATTTACTTTTTCAGTCTATTTTCTCTCTGTTGTTCAGATCGGGCAATTTCTATTGTTCTGTTTTCCAGTTCCTGGTTCTTTCCTCTATCCCTTCCATCCTGCTGTTGTACCCATCCACTGAGCTCTCTATTTCACTTACTGTATTTTCCACTTCTAAAACGTCCACTTGATTCTCCTTTACATCTTCTATTGCTTTGCTGAGATATTCTATTTCTTTCTATTTTTTCATTTGTTTTAGGTGTGTTCGTAGTTACTTGTTGGAGTATTTTTTTCATGGCTGCTTTAAAATCTTTGATATTTCTAATGCCTGTGTCATTTTGGTGGTGGCATCTACTGATTGCCTTTTTTCATTCAGTTTGATATCATCTTGTTTCTTGGTAATGATGAGTTACTTTTGATAGAAACTTAGACATTTTGGGTGTTATAAGACTCCAGATTTTATTTAAAGCTTATGTTTTAATTGGTTCCTCTGACACCACTCCAGCAGGGGAAGAGAAGACAATATCTTGTCACTATAGGTAGAAGTAGAAGTCCAGGTTCCCTGCTTGGACACCACTGACACCTAACGTAGGAGGTGGGGTCCTTATTATCACTGTACAGGGGTCAGAGTTCTGGTTTCCCACTAGACCACCACTGATACTTCCTTTGCTGGGAGAGGTACAAGCGCCTCATTTGTGCTCCCATGTGGCTTCCATTGTGCTGGGTGGTGGTGAAAGTCCTGACTCTCCACTAGGCTTTCTCTGAGACCACCCCAGCAGGGGTGGAAATGGAGCCTCGTTACTGTCAGGCAGGCATAGAAGTCCAGGTTCCCTATGCGGTCTCCACTAACAATGCAGTGAGGAGGGCCTCATTATCATCCAGTGGGTGATGTTCCAGTTACTTTCCTAGAAAATTGTCAGAATTTTGCAAGTGAAAGGGGTCTTAGAGACTATTTCACCTGACCCACCCCTGACCCACAAGAAAAGTGAGGCCCAAAGAAAGTTAATGACTATTTGAGTCACAGAGCTAGTTTGTGGTAGAGCAAGGATAAAATCCAGTTTTCCCAAATCTCTCTTTAGGGCTTCTTTTTTAAATTACAATGCCTCATTTTGTTATTTTTTTTTTAAAGGAATAATTTTTTCTCAAATAATTACCTGCCATACACCAATACTGGCTGAAGGTTCTGAGAATGGACGTTTGAAGACTCTGCACATTTTTAAGGCATCTGAATTAACTTCGGTGAAGTTATTTAACACAGCAAAGGCAGCTGCTAATGGGTAAACACAGGAGAAAAGGCTCACATAACCAAACTGCAGGAATAACTCCAAGTAATCATCGAAGGTGCCCTGAGAATGTAAACCACAAGAAGAAAACAGGCATTATTTTAATATCATCTAATAGGAATAACTTTTTACAATACTATCAAAGGCAGTGGTCTCTAACTGTTCAAAAAAAAATCTCCACGAGTTTCTTTCAATTCCTTCTTCTCAACAACAGAATTTACTTAAATTCACAGGCAATTTTATCTTTAAGTCCCTGAAATAAAGAATGAAAAATAAATTAGCTGCTCATCTCATTGTGTCAAATCATTAAATTATTACATTTTTTCCTAAGATAATCAATAGCAAAGCTAAAGATGTTTGCTCTTAAACAAGTAAAAAGAAATGATCCAACGTGACTATTTGAAATCCCTCATATCATGGGTACCCCAAAATCTCAGTCCCTGACTCTCCATTAAAAAACTGATGGTGCTGATACCAGAAAAAATGGTGGAGTAAGGACCTCCAAAAGTTTGCCCCTCCATAAAAACAATTAAAAAATACCAAAATTAGTGAGAATCAACTTTTTCAGTACTCTGGAAATTAACCAAAGGCTTACAGCAATCCAGACAGCATTTACTCAAGAAAAACAGCTCAATCTTGTGGCATTTTAATTTACTCTAGTCTTATCTCCTGCTCTCCAGCTCTGCAGCAGCCTTGAAAAATAACAGCATGCATTCCCAGTACCAGAGGGAGTATAGTGGGGCTGGAGATCTTTGAAAGCCTCTTTCTCAAAGGGTAGTCATTATCTGACCTACCTAGTGGTAGCCTGGAGGATCCCACTCAAAAGGCTTGTCTTTATCCAACTTCACTGAGTCTCTCCCAGTGCTAAAGGCTTCTCCCCAGGGATGTTAAATATTTTCACATCAGTTTGCCTGAGGTGATCAGTACCAGCTGAGGCAAACAACAGACTAGCCAGGGAGCTCAAAAGGAAAAGCTGAGGGGCCAGCCCAGTGCCGTAGTGGTTAAGTTCACGTACTCCACTTCAGTGGCCTGGGATTCGCAGGTTTGGATCCCAGGTGCAGACCTACGCACTGCTTATCAAGCCATGCTGTGGCAGGCATCCCACATATAAAGTAGAGGAAGATGGGCATGGATGTCAGCCCAGGGCCAATTTTCCTCAGCAAAAAGAGGAGGATTGCCAACAGATGTTAACTCAGGGCTAATCTTCCTCACAAAAAAAAAAAAAAAAGGAAAAGCTGAGGAATGAGATATCCATAGGTGGTTTGAAAAGCTCCAAATTTTTTCTAGGAATCTAGAAGACTGGGCATTGCATTGGATCGTGCATAAACTCAGGAAAGACCTGAGAAGGCTCTAATCTCACCTCTGACTCACCTTGAGGCTCTGTGCAAGCAGAAAGTGAATGCTAAAGCAGAATTTCAAACTTCCTGGCTTAGCGTTGAAGGTATACCCTAACACAAAAACAGAGACCTAACAGACATCTATAGAACACTCAATCCAACAGCAAATTGATAGAATTTGTTACCCAGCAGAATACTACTTCTTCTCAAGTGCACATGGAACATTCTTCAGGACAGATGAAATGTTAGGCCATAAAATAATTCTCCACGAATTTAAAAGGCTAAAAAGCATACATGGTATCTTCTCTGACCACAATAGAATGAAATTGGAAATCAATACCATAAGGAAATTTGGGAAATTCACAAATATGTGGAAATTGAGCAACATACTCCTAAAAAACCAATAAGTCAAAGAAGAAATCACAAGAAAATCTAGAAAATACTTTGAGATGAATGCAAATGAAGACACAACATACCAAAGCTTACGAGATGCCAAGAAAGCAGCGCTCAGAGGCAAATTTAAGGCTGTAAAGCCTTTGTGAAAAAGAAGAAAGATCTCAAAATAATTGAAACTTCCATCTTCAGAAGCTAGAAAAAGAAGAGTAAACTATACCTAAAGCAAGCAGAAGGGAATAAATAATAAAAATTAGACTGGAATAAATAAAAGAGAATAGAAAAACAACAAAGAAGATCAATGAAACCAAATGTTGGTTCTTTGAAAAGATCAACAAAATTGACAAACCATTATTTAAGACTGTGCAAGAAAAAAAGACTCAAATCACTAAAATCAGGGATGAAGGAGAAGACATTACTACTGACCTTACAGGGGGAAAAAGGATTACAAGAAATACGATGAACAATTATATGCTTAAATTAACATTAAATAACCTAGATGAAATGGGTAAATTCTTAGACTGACACAAACTATCAAAAGTGACTCACAAAGAAATATAACATCTGAACAGACCAACAAGTAAAGACACTGAATCAGCAATCAAGAACTTCCCACAAAGAAAAACCTAGGCCCAGATGGCTTCACTGGTGAATTCTATCAAATATTTAAAGAAGAATACCAATTCTTTGCAAAGTTTTCCCAAACGTAAAAGAGGAGAAAATACTTCCCAACTCATTCTATGAAGCCAGTATTACCCTAATACCAAAACCAGCCAAATACATCACAAGAAAAGAAAACTACAGACCAATACTCCTTGTAAATAATGATGCAAAAATCCTTGAAAAAATATTAGCAAGCTAGATCCAGCAGCACATTAAAAGAGTTATACACCATGATCAAGTGGGATTTACCCCAGGATTGCAATGTTGGTTCAACATATGAATATAATCAATGTAACACAACATATTAATAGAACAAAACTACATATATACTATATATGTATATATAAAATCATCTCAATAAACACAGAAAAAACAAAATACAACAGCTATCATGATAGAAACACTCAACAAATGAGTAATAGAAAGGAATTTCCTCAACCTGATCAACGGCATTTACAAAATACTCACAGCTGATGTCATACATAATGGTGAAAGACTGAAAGCTTCTCCCCTAAGATCAGGAACAGGACAAGGATGTCTGCTCTCAACTCTTCTATTCAACTTTGTCCTGGAGGTTCTAGCCAGTACAATTAGGCAAGAAAAAGAAATAAGAGGTATCCGGAGCAGAAAAGAAGTAAAACTATTTCTATATGCAGAAGACATAATATTATATACAAAAAAACCTAAAGAACCCACTAAAAATTATTACAGCTAATAAACAACTTCAATAAGGTTGTAGGATACAAGATCAATATACAAAAATCAATGGTATTCCTATACACCAGCAATGAAGAATCTGAAAATGAAATTAAGAAAACAATTCCATTTACAATAGCATTGAAGGGAATAAAACACTTAGTAATAAATTTAATGGAGTGTAAGATTTGTACACTGAAAACTACAAATCATTGCTGAAGTAAATTAAAGAAGACCTAAATAAATGGAAACAGATTCCATGTTAATGGATTAGAAGACACCATTGTTAAGATGGCAATACTCCCCAAATTCATCAACAGATTCAATGCAATTCTGATTAAAATTCCAACTGCATATTTTACACAAATGGACAAACTGATCCTAAAATAGAATTGCAAGGGACCCAGAGTAGCCAAAACAATCTTGAAAAAGAAGAACCAAGTTGGAAAAATCAAACCTCCTGATTCGAAAACCTGCTCCAGAGCTCTAGTAATCAAGATAGTGTAGTACTGGCATAAGGATAGACATAGGTAAATGGAATAGTATTAAGAGCCCAAAAATAAATCCAGAAATCTTTGCATCAAGGGTGCCAAGATCATTTAATGGAGAAAGAATGGTCTTTTCAAAAAACAAATGGTGCTGAGACAACTGGATATCCACATGCAAAGAATGCATTTAGACCCACTATCCACAAAAATTAACTCAAAATGGATCTGAGACCTAAATGTAAGAGCTAAGACTATAAAACTCTTAGAAGAAAATATAGGAGTAAATCCTCCTGACCTTGGACTGGGCAATGGTTTCTGAACTATGACACCAAAAGTGCAAGCAACAAAAAAAAGAGAGAAATTGGATTTCATCAAAATTAAAAACTTTTGGGCAGAGGACACTATCAAGAAAGTGAAAAGAGGGGCTGGCCCGGTGGCACAAGCGGTTAAGGGCGCGCGCTCCACTGCGGCGGCCCGGGGTTCACCGGTTCGGATCCTGGGCGCGCAGCGATGCACCACTTGGCAAGCCATGCCGTGGAGGAGTCCCATATAAAGTAGAGGAAGATTGGCATGGATGTTAGCCCAGGGCCAGTCTTCCTCAGCAAAAAGAGGAGGACTGGCAGATGTTAGCTCAGGGCCGATCTTCCTCACAAAAAAAAAAAAAAAGAAAGTGAAAATACAACCCAGAGAGTGGGAGGAAATATTTGCAAATCATATATCTGATAAGAAATTTATATTCAGAATATATGAAGAACTCTAGCAACTCAATTATAAAAGACAGATAACCTAACTAAAAATGTACAAAGAATGTGAATATATATTTCTCCAAAGAAGATATGCAAATGACCAGAAAGCACATGAAAAGATCATCAATATCTTCAGGCATTAAGAAAATGAAAATCAAACCCATAATGAAATACCATTTCATACGCACTAGGATGGCTATCATTAAAAAAAAGAAGCAGCAGAAAATAACAAGTGTTGGTGAGGATATGGAAAAAAATGGGACTGCCATACACGGCTGGTAGAAATATAAAATAATACCTCTCCTTTCGAAAACAGTCCAGTAGTTCCTCAAAAAGTTAAACACACAGTTAACATATGACCCAGTATATGGTAACGTATGTTCATACAAAACATATATTCATAGAAAAACTTGTACACAAATGTTCATAGCAGCATTATTCATAATAGCCAAAAAGTGGAAACAACACAAATGTCTATCAAGTGATGAATGGATAAACAAAATATAGTCCTGTACGTCTATACACTGGAATATTATTCAACCATAAAAAGGAATGAAGTACTAATATATGATACGGCATGGATAAACCTCGAAAACACTATGCTTAGTGAAGAAAGTCAGACACAAAAGGTTACATATTGTATGATTCCATTTATATGAAATGCACAGAATAGGCAAATCTGTAGAGACAGAATGTAGATTAGTGATTGCCAAAGACTGCAGGATGGAGTGACTGCTAACGGGTATGGGGGGTTTTGGGGGATGATGAAAATGTTCTGGAATTAGTGGTAATGGTTGTACAACCTTGTGAATTTATTAAAAACCATTACATTGCACTTTAAAATGCTTTAAATGCTAAAATGCATTAATAGCACTTTAAAATGCTAAATTTTATGGTATGTGAACTATATCTCAATTTTTTTAAAAAAAGTAAAGAAAAAAGCTGATAGTAATAAGGAACTTCTCTGGAGTCACCTTAGCAGAAGTAGCAGATACATCAAAGAGGCCAAAAAAGAGAGTCCATAGAAGAAAATGGGAAAAGCGTGGAAACATGAAGAAATCATTCTGAAACTATGTTTAAAACCTTCCTGATATGTTTAAAGGTTTAGTCCAAAGGAAGAAAGCAGCAATGGTCATTATATACCCTTGATTTGCAGAGCAAGTGATGTAAACAGTATAAGGTTAGTTATTTAGTGATCTTTAATAACTGGACAAAGGAAACTGCACTGAAGTAGGACATCTGGGCATTGGTGACTCCGATTTGTCATCTGAGTGACATCATACCTCCACAAGACCCAGTGACATGCTACTCAAACAACTCACTAGAGGCCTGCTGTTCACATTACGGCATTTATTCTGAGCAAGAGAAGCTAAGCAGCACTCTACGTCATGCAGTGACTGAGTGACAGAGCCAACCCTCATGACGCCTAAGGCCACACTCACCAACTTCTGACATCCTGAGGCCTCCTCAGGATCATTCAGTGCACAGGCAACAATTTCAGTTTAATAATAATACTCATTACAATACTTTAAAGCAATATTAACCATTAATATTTTAAAATTAGTAATTATAATGATAACTGCATCTCAGAGTCAGTCTTTCACCAAGACATGCATATTAGGCTCAGTAGCTGAGAGCTTTAGTAAAAGTCAGATTCCACTTCCAGTCAGTTTCTTTTCTTAGTTCATATTTTACTAAAATAGAAAATGCCCAAACATAATTAAAGAGTATTGAGAATGGTGGGAAGTGCTTCTTTCAGATGCTCTGGATATTTGGATGAAGCATGAACCCAGGGATCTTAAGTGAGTCTCACTGGCTGTTTTCAAGGCTTGCCAAAAAGTAACACCAAACACATGTGCCTCAGGAACTGGCAGGTTGACGCTCAGCTGGGGATTTAGGAGTGAGCAGTTTCTAAACCACTCTTTGGTTGCATTTGGCTCTAGAAAGTATTTCCTTAACGTTGTGTTGCAGCATACAGATGTGGTTTTAAAATACGCCCAGTGATATAGCATCGATTTATTTCTCTGAAGAGTGAAGTAATCAAGAGTTAGGAAAGAGTAAAAGTCCTAGCAGTCAATCTGTTTTTTACCACAATTCGGTCTTAAAAAATCCCAACAGCCTATGCTCAGCTTTCAGAATTGTGCTGTTTTGGCTCATAAAGTAAAAGGTTGAGCCTCTGCAGACAAGCATAGACAATTTCTCTCAGCTATGCCGCGGGGCAGCCTCTGGAAGTCCTGCAAAGGTCTTCCGGGCATTTTTAGCACACAACACCCAGGGAGCCCCTTTCCCACACAGCAGCGTATTCCACATTCAGTGTTTCCATCCCACGAGGTGATTCTGGTGATGGTATTTACATGTTAACACTTTTATGAGTACTTTTACACTTCTCAGCACTTTTGAGTCAGTAAATTTAGCAAACCAGGGACATAATCCAATAGCAAGAAGGAAAAAAATGCAAATTGAGCAAAGTAAACAATCACATACTAAAATAAAAATGTTAACCAAGACACACTCTACCCTATTAACTACAAGTTAGCAAAGACCAACTAAGACAATTCTAAAAACCTATACTAAGACAATTCTAAAAACCTATGTACAAACTTTTAAGAATAAAGCAGTTATTAAGAGTACTATGGTATTTCTGTGAAAATCATAATTAATTTTACATATCTAATTTATTGAATGTATGAAAACAAAGTTTTGGGTTCCAGGTGATCCATCCCACTTGCTACTCACACCACCCTTGGAGAAACATCATGTCTCAGAGTTCCTTACAATGAGCATATGACAAGGAAATAAAGTATAGAGTGAAGGCAACAAGCAGTCCACAGACATTGGGCTGGGCTGCTCTTTTCCTAAAACTGTTCTGTATTCAATATTATATTGAGAGCCTGCTAATAGCCAGGCTCTGTGTTAGAAACAGAGTTTCCATGATAAATAACATGGGGACTCTACCCTCAGTGACTGAGAAAGGAAAATTATTAGCAAATGGCACAAAAACCCTCATAAGATCATATTCAATATAATAATGTACATAAAAAAATATCGAGTGAGTAGTGATAATCATTTAAATGCAAACGATGTTCCATTAGGAAATTTATTAACATAAATGAAAATATTAAATAATTAAAGGAGATAATATGATAATCTCAACAGAAGCAAAAAAGAATGTTTGATAAAATTTAACATCATTCACAATAAAAAACACTTAGCAAATAAGGAAAAGAATATTTTAAACTGATAAAAAGTTATCTATCTGCCAAAAACATGGAACAAACATAACACACAATGGTGAAAAGACAAAAAAAATCAGGAACAAGATAAAGATTCCTGTTATAACTACTTCTACCCAAATTGTATTGAACATACTACTGAGCCCAAAAGATAACAAAAAGTATAAAGACTGAAGGAAGAAAGAAAATGGCCATTATTTATTTATAGCTGAATAGTCTACACAGAAAATCCAAACAAATACTGGAAATAATAGGAGAATTCAGCAAAGTTGCTGAGTAAAAGATAAAGAAATCAACAGCATTCCCATATACTAGCAACAAACAACTAGAAACTATTTTTAAAGAGCTACCATTTATAGGGAACAGGATAGTCTCAAACTATCTACCCACAGGTAACTTATTCACTACAAACTGAAAAAGAACCTTTGCGATCTGCCTGTCACCAGGCCAATCAAGTGATCAAACAGACAGCCCCACACAAGGTGTGGGGTGACAAGGTGACATCCATGCCTCCTGATGGTGTGCAGTGGAAGGACACCCCCAAAATCCCTGAACCCAAATCTTATGAGGAAACAATGGGACAAACTGGCTTCACAAAAGCCATGCCTTGAAAAATAAAAAAGGGGATTATTCTAGATCTGAAGTTTTCGAACTTTTTGGTCTCTGAAGCCCTAAATTCTTAAAAATTACTGAGGACACCAAAGACCTTTTGTTTATGGGAGTTATACCTAGTGATATTTACGTATTAGAAAATAAAACTCAGAACTTTAAAAAATATTTCTCATTGATTCATTTAAATAATAAGCATATTGACATAAATAAAATATTATTTGAAAAATAATTACATTTTCCAAATCAAAAAATGTTTAGTGCGGAGACACACACATATTCACGTTTTTGGCAAACCTCTTTAAAGTCTAGTTTACCAGAAGGCAGCTCATTTACTGTGGGGCAATATGTTGTTCTACTTGGAGTATTCACCGTGAAAATTCAGCCTCACGCAGCTATGCAGTTGGACACGAACTGGAGAGGGACAGCGAAGGTCTGAGGCGCTACACAGCCTTGGCCCCATGGCTGGTGGAGCAGGGTCAGCAGACCCCAGTGGATTACACCCAGTGGGGACATTATGAAGGACTTCTTTTTCCTAACTTACTCTGTCCTGCTTTTTCCAAGTTTTCTACAGTGAGTGAGCAATTATTACTTTTATAATAATGTTTTTTTTTTTTTTTTTTGAGGAAGATCAGCCCTGAGCTAACATCCGTGCTAATCCTCCTCTTTTTGCTGAGGAAGAACGGCTCTGAGCTAACATCTATTGCCAATCCTCCTCCTTTTTTTTCCCCAAAGCACCAGCAGATAGTTGTATGTCATAGTTGCACATCCTTCTAGTTGCTGTATGTGGGACATGGCCTCAGCATGGCCGGAGAAGCAGTGCGTCGGTGCGCGCCCGGGATCCGAACCTGGGCCGCCAGTAGTGGAGCACGGGCACTTAACCGCTAAGCCATGGGGCCGGCCCTATAATAATGTTTTTTAAGTTTCAGTCAAATTGCTTTTTCCCAAAGCTTGGCAACATTATTTTAGATGCATACATAGCAGTCAGGATGAGATTACGGAAAATACAAGTAAGTTCACTGACTTCAGTGAGGAGAAAAATGCACCCAGGAGGAAGGATCAGTATATAGCAAACAATGATCTAGAACAAATGTGACCCAAAAGCATCTCCCGTCTCCAAATAGATGGAGAGAGTGGAAAGAGCAAATATCGGATGTCACTCCAGTGGAGAGAGTGAAGGGGAAACTTGTGAGAGGTGAGGAGAGGAAAATAGGTCAGATCATGCAGGGCCCTGAAAGCAAGGTAAGGAGCAGCCCCGTTAACCCTAGCACTCACTCACAGACCCAGCACCTGCGAGAGAAATTAGTACACCATTTCCTTCACTTCACATCAGAGAGCCTGTGCTCAATAACAGAAAGACTCTCAATTGGAAAAGCAAAGTCTTGAATCTTGTTCCCGATTTAGTCACTAAGGGATTAATAACATAGAGCTTCAGTTGCCTATTATTAACATGAGAAAAGCAATGCCTGCCTTGTCTTCCTCCATAAAGGTATTATCAGATGTCATGAAATGTCAAAAACGTAAGATCTGAGATTCTGGCAATGTCACCTTATTAGCATACAGTTCTTAGATGAATTAAAATTGCTTGGACGTAGGGCATATTGTTTGAATTATTGTATACCACTCACTGAGCCTGAGGAAAAGGAGCGGAAACTGGTCTGGAGAAGACTGTGGATTTGGTTTTGGGCGCTTAAGGGGAGGATGACGTTTGCCCAAACAACTCGGAGAAAAAGAAGAGCTGGAAGCAGATTCTAATCGATTCCAGGAAGAGAAGGAGGGAAGTAGAGACAACAATATGGAGAATTATTTCAAGAAACTGTGAGGGGCAGGAAAGGGACAGGACACACACAGCAGAAGATGTGAGGGGTTTGCTTGGTTTGAATAGGAGAATTGCTGGTGGTTGGGGCAGGGAAAAGGGGAAGCGGGAGATAGAGGAGCTCCAGGTGGGCCTGGTGAAATGGGGCCTTTAAGGACGAGAAAAGCGATGGAATAAAGAGGTTCGGGAAAGACTGCTACAAAAGAGTGAAGGAATTAAAATAAATATGGCCAGCAACACCACTCCCCAGAACAAGCAAGGAATGGATTCTGACACACTGTGAATTAGACTGAGTTTGTAACCCACAGGAAGCAGCACTCAAACAATTAAGGCAACATGGCTCCACATTCTGCCCACAGACTTCTTTTCTTAACTCTTCCTGCGTGCGTGTGCGTGTGTGTGTGTGTGTGTGTGAGAGAGAGAGAGAGAGAGACACTTCATGTATAAACATAAATAGTGCTGCTGATCAAGATGTGCTGTAGGTTTATACTTTGAATCATCTTCTCCCCCAAACACAGCAATGACAGAAAATGCTAGTGCATATACATATATTTTAAGCAAAAGATGTACCACCACTCAAAAGCAAGAAAATCAACTGCATAAGCAAGAAATGGAACAAAAGGCAAGATGGTAAGCAGGAGCCTGGCTAGGCTTCAAGTCCACGGGCCGGTGAGGTGGCCAGGATCCGTATCCTGTGAGGCACAGGAACCAAAGGCACTCTAGTCCTCTGCAGTGTAACTGGAACCAGCTATCTGAGCAAACCAGGGGCTCAGACAGTGGTCCCTTGATCCTGAAAGGGGGCTGAAAAAAGCCACAACTGATGCCCTGGAACTACACCTTCTGTCTACAGCATGTTACCTACTGGCTCTGTGACTGGCTCTGCAAAATTGCCAACATCACCACAAGGTGGGAGCTCTGGGCTACAAATACCTGGTTCTGGACTAGGAGGCCCAGGGAGGCAACTGCAAACATAAAACAGGGAGAAGTAAGCAGAGAGAGAAAGAGAATAAACTCCTACTCAAGATGAACATACAAACTAAAATTCTTTAGCATATTAGATAAACTATGAAAGTCAGCCAAGAAATTTAATAATCAGAAGACTAATTTCATTCCTGATGAAAAACAAGACTAGGAAAGTTTAACAATAATGGACCTTCACTGAATGAGCCACTGAAGGATCTATTTCACTAAGAAGAATACCATACCAAGACAGAAGGTTCAGGATATAAGAAACAATGACCTAAAGCAAGCATGACCCCAACATCCCCCTCCTAACGCAGTCAGAGCTCAATAAAAGTTTGTTGAATACACGGTTAGGTTTTATGAATCTTCAATGATCTACTCGTAATTCCTAAAAATAACTCAGAAATAATTCTCTGTCTTCAAGGAACCATTTTATACTTATAATACCACTAAGTAATTTAAACTATAAATTAATCTTCAGACTGGCATTCTATTTTTAGCTATGGGCTATCATCTTAGAGTTTGAAGTGTCAAGAGCAAACAGTGCTGCTGCCTCTCCACGGCCATCTCCTCTCTCCCTTGCTCTGTCATCTTTGCAGCAACTATTCCCACCACCCTCGGCAGAGCAGCCACATAATTCGCCAAACTCATCCTTTGGTGTTGTTGGGCATAACTTCAGTTTCAAGACAGCATCAATGCACAGTTCCATCTTTTTAACTTTAAAGTAGTTCATGGCGAAGAATCTGGCTGGAAAGTACTTAACAAAACAGTCACATCTGAGACAATGAGTGGATACATATTTGTTGAACTCAGTACATGACTGTTCTCACTTTCAGTCAATGTTTTAATTCAGCAATATTCAAACTTACCAAATAGGTTCCCATCTGCTTTTCCAAGACGACTTGTTCATACAATGTAGCATCGATGTCTTCCTTTAAAGCCTGTACCTTCCTCTTCACCTGCACGTGGTGCTTCCTTTGGAGCCAATATGGAAAAAGAGATTCCACAATCTGGTTAAGGATCTGGGAGGTAATCAGGAGAGTGGCCAAGCTCTAAAGAGAAGCACATAAATGATATTTGACAATGTTACTTAATAAAACCATAGCATGTATACAATTATGCAACAAATAAAATGGAATCCTCAACAAAGAGTATACTGTTACGTTACGAAAACTAGTAACAGAAAAGCTAGGTGTTAGAATGATGTTTCCAATTTACTGTTTTTTCAAGGGAAGACAGACTAAAATACAAAAAGATTATAATACAAATAAGATGATAACAAAAAATAAACCAGTTATGAGTCAGCAAGAGAACAAATTAACTTGCATTCGTGTTTTTTGCTATCTCATTCTGGCTACAATATATGAATCTAAATGATGTTGCCAACTTGGAGAAAAAATAGTTTGGTTACAACTTAAAAAAATATTATGCAACTAATACATCCTACCTCACTGTAGAAAACTTAGAAAATAGGGGAAAAAATCACCCATAATTCCACAACCATGAGAGACCACTGCTAACATCTTAAATATTTCTTTCTAATCATACATAAAAATAAAACTAGAATCATCCTAAATGTATACAGCTTTCTATATTTCTCTTCTCACTTAATATATTGTGAGCACTTTTCCGTGTCATTAAAAATTCTTTTTTACTTGGCCCATGCACTATTGTTGAATGTAAGTATTATTCCCAACCTGCACTATTATCAATGCTGCTCCTTGGATACCTCTGTACATGGACCCCCCCCCCCCATCTCTGATGGTTTACTAGGGATGGATTACAATTCTTGGCAAAGCCGCCCAAGTGGTTTCCAGAGGTGTTGTGTCAATTTCCACTTTCCCTAGATGGATATCAGTGTTTCCATCACACACCACCTTTGCTAGTTTTAAAATTCTATTTTTTAAACAGTCCTTTTCCATTCCCCTCACCCCTGTTAAATAAAAGAGACTCCCTAAAGTATAAGAAATGAGAAGTCATACCCAACTAATATACTAATGCTGGAACTAAAGAAGGTATGAACTTATCAATTTCAAATGTATTATTTGGAACTTTCTCATTTTTCAAAAATAAGTTTTAAAAAGTAGTAATACATCTAGTATATTTTGTATAACTATAGTATAGTTCTTAAGAGCACAACATTTAATTTTACTTTTATGTAAGCTGTTAGAACGATAACTACAAAATCTTTTAACTTTCTCTGTTACACAAATTTTTTAATTTCCTGAAAAATGATCCCAAGCTATATTTACAGTAGTAATAAAATACAATAATAATAATTATTAAGAAGCCTAGGCTTTGAAACTCTGCTCACTAATGATCCCAGTATATTAAAACCAGGAAGAAACAGCCCTTATTGATAGCTGGCTCTGGTATAAAAAAGAGAATTTAGAAAGCAATAATGTATACTATATTTATTATTCATTCTTATGTGATCCAGAAATGGCAACAGAACAAAATATGTCAGACTTAAACATTTCAGAAAAGATATAGAACTGCATAGGATCTGCTGGTCTCTAAAGTTGAACAACTTATTAATTTAAAAATGAAATGTGTAAGACATTTAAGACTATACCAATCACTGCCCACCCTGAGACACACACAAAAGTTCAATTAACGAACACATTTTTGCTGTTAGAATTGTTTTTACAAGCTTTGATATGAACTATATATTTGATTTTACTGCCCTAATATGATTAAATTTGCAAGTTGGTTAGCTTCAACTATTTCCTTTTCAGTTGAGTACAACACAGTGTAACTGTTAATGGTTTTTTTATTTAGAATTGGGCTTCGAAGTATACAAAATTTAATAATTTTATTTGTAAAAATAATAATGGGAAGACAATTACATCACCTGAATATAGGAAACCATGTCTAAAACCTAAAAAATTGATACCTTTCTGTTATTCACACTCACCTGACGCAAAAGCTTCATATCCCTCAGGACAAAGGCAATGTAGAAGAGTGAGGCAAAGCAATTTAGAAAGTTGAACTGCCAAAAAAAGACAGCAATATTTAATACTGCTTCACAGTATTTTATTACTACTGTAAATATAGCATTTAAAAACATAATGAATCTAAACACCGTTTATCAAGCCACCCTGTGGCAGGCATCCCACGTGTAAAGCAGAGGAAGATCGGCACGGATGTTAGCCCAGGGCCAATCTTCCTCACCAAAACAAAAAAAAAAAAAAGAGGAGGATTGGCAACAGATGTTAGCTCAGAGCTAATCTTCCTCACCAAAAAAATTTAAAAATTAAAAAAATTTAAAAAGAAAACATAATGAGGTATGTGGAAGATAAACTAACACATGGACAAAGAGAACAGATTAGTGGTTACCAGAGGGGAAGGGGGTTGGGGAATGGGCATAAGGGGTAAAGGGGCACATTTATATGGTGACTGACAAATGATAACGTACAACTGAAATTTCACAATGTTATAAACTATTACGACCTCCAAAAAAAAAAAGTAACGAGGGACTTCCAGTCAGCTAAGACGACACAGACTTGTTTCTCCCTACTCCTCCTCACTAAGCACATCTATAAACTCTGGAAATAACACAAAAGGCAACCAAAGGAGAACTCTGAAAGGTGCTAAGAAAAAGACAAACTGGTTTGGGACTCCAGGACTGAAGGACAATACAGCACCAGTGCATCTCACACTTCTACTACACTCTTGCAAAAGAAGGAGACCAAGGCCCAGCATTTCCCACCCCCAGCCTAGTAACCCACATAACCCAGGTAGGCTCATTCCCTGTTCACCCCCCGCTTAGAATAGGAGTCCCAATAACAGGGGAGCCCAGCAGAACTGGCTAGGGAGACTGATCAGGAACCTTCACTAACAATAAACTGCCAGGGGAAGTGCTCTCCTTCCCTCCTGCCCTCCTGGGGCTGATGCTCCCCCACCCCACAAAGAGATAACAGGATGGCCAGGCAGTGCCAAGCAAGAGAGACCTGCCATAACAATCGGCCAGGCCTGGGAAGCATCTTTGTCACCAAGGGCCTGAGACTCCTCTGCCATGCCCAGACACACAGTTCAGGGCTGGGGATCCCACCACCAAAGTGCCATTTCTTCAAGTGGTTCCCCTGCTCAAGAACCTGCAACCATCCCCTGCACTAATGGGTGTCCTTTCTGCCTCCCAGCCCCATGCTGGCTACTTCCTGCTTAGCAGCATCACTGCTGAGACAAAAGACTGCTCTGTGTTCAGAGTGAGGACTGAATGAGTGAGGGAATGCGGGGTACTGGAGAGAGTGAGCAGTAAGATGAGTACAGCCACAGCATAGGGGTGGGAGTGCCAAGTTAGGGCAGAAGTTGAAAAGCAGAAGCTTGGGAGGGCTGAAAACGCTCTCCCCGTAAGATTAAAAAGGAAGGGAGAGCCCTAAGAAACACAACTGGAGGCTAGCAGAATCTACCTTAGGCGTCTTTCCACAGGCAGTCACCTGACATTATACCTGGCATGGTCAGAGAACAAGTCTCACAAATAACAGAAGTCTTTCAGACCAATGGAGTGTTTTACCTCAAGGGCAAAAGCTCCAGATTACAGTCTTTTTGAATGAACTGTATAAGGCGTTACATGTTCCCCTGCTTTCTTACACAGAGAACACAGAACGTAATACCTCCTTGCTGAGTCAGCACCAACATTTTGAATATCAACTATTTCCCGGTGCTAGAATGAGTCCTTCAGAGCCTTTTTACATAGGTATGGCCGCCTACCCCTTTTCTAACGTCCAAACTGCTAAAATTGTTGAATTCTTATTATCTATTTATGACAGGTTTTCTAGTTCCTTCCCTGCTCTTGCCTTTATCAATTTACCTACTTCCAGAAACCTAATCACCTTCCTAATGATTTCTGATATTTTAAGGACTGAAAAACCAGTAAATAAGCTTCTCAGAATGATTTCTACAGCTGAAACAAAGGCTCTTTCTAAGTGAGGGCCTAGATCCCTCTCTTGGGATAAAGTACACGGACTATGTTAAATCAATTCCAGTTGATAGTTCAGAGGACTCTTTTTTCTGTTATTTTTAATTTTTATTTATTTATTTATTTTTATTGAATAAGATGAGTTTATAATATTATATTTCAGGTGTTCAGAGGACTCTTTACGCACCTTCCTTGGTTCTCAGCTATAGTACAGATGGCTGGGGTAATCTCCTTATAAACAAGGCACTTTCAAGCTGGTACTTTGTTATTTATAATAACGGTGGGAAGAGGGACAACATGTGAGCTTTCACACAAACTGCAAGCAGGTTGCACAATGCCTTCTCTCCATCTCTTTCCTCCTACCCATCAAAACATGCTGGGAACCTCCTGGACTTAGGAAATTTCTTTGACAAAATTTCTTAAAATAATAATTTAATGTTCCATCACTAAACATAATTGTGGGTAACGGGAAGGAAAGTTGAACAGTGAAACATTCAAAGAAGTCACCAAAAGGAAAATAATAGAAACATGTCTGTGAAGTGATCAATTAGCTTTTTAAATAACTGGAAATTGGCTATAATAGTAATTTCTATATTTGAAGTATTACACCACGTGCACATTTGTAATAAGACTATTGGATGTATATGTAAACACACTATCAATCAATCCTTGCCTACTTGTACAAAGTATATTAACTATCACCTTTTAAATTAGAAGCAAGTCTGCATATTTACATTCCTAAATATTAAATAGTATGCATTAGTTTCATAATTAAAATGGAATTGTATACAAAAACTCTACTTACCACTAAAACTTTCAGAATTAGGTGATTCTGGTAGGCAGATTCCAATCTGTGATTCTCTAAAATATTAAAAGGAGAGGTAATGTCTCTCAGGTAAGAAAGCAACATGGGAGCACTGTCATGAACTACAGTGAGACTTCTGCTGAGGCACAGGCGTCCAACAACAGAGCCGCGGTCAGTAAATGTGCTAGGCTGTCAATCACTATCGCTTACCACTGAGAACATCAAACAAGGAAGAAACTAAATTTAGGACACATTTCTCGTGGTACTGCAATCACACTGTGGTCTGAAATTATTTTTAAAATATTACTGCAACAAAGAAATGTAGGATGCGTTGGCAAATGATCGCCTCGACAGCCAGCCAGAAAAAGACCCTGAATAAGTGGTGATAGAAAAATTGATAGCAACCTCTAAAAAGTAGGGCAATAAGTAGGGCAATAAGATGTCTGAACATGTGGCTTACAAGGCTTAACTTAAAGGGAAACTCAAATTTCCATCTGCAGCCAGGAAAAGGAAACACTGTGCAGGTCCCAAGACAGCAGGGCCAAAGGACAAAAACGAAGATTCTGAAGAGATGTATCATCTTGCACAGGGAGGCAGTGCTAGGCTGACCTGGATTTGAACCCCGACTCAGCTACTCAGCCACTGTCTGACCTTGGGCAAGTCACTTAACCTGCTGATACTCAGCCTACTCCCCTACAAAACAGGGTTGACACTACCCTCCCCCCAGGGTCACTGTCAGGATTAGAAATAGTACAAAACCTTAGCACAGTATCAGCACAAGGAAAGCTCTCTATAGAGTAGCTATTATTGCTATACAACTAATAAAAATACTTTAAAATATCTTTATCGTCCATGAAGTTAAGGCTTAGACTTCTTCCTTGGGAATAATACAGCATCTTTATTTGTTTGAATGAATAAATAAAGAGTATATGGCCTATCAAGACCATTTTTAAACTATAACCAAGTCCATCTTTTACCACAGATACACACAAGAACACCCCCCTTCGCTGAGCTCAACAGTAGTCCTCGATACTCCACACAACTAGACAATTGGTTCTCAGATACTAGACAGTTCATTTGGCCAGAGTATCATGAAGATAATTCAATCTATGTTACCCTCAGCATAAAACACACTATTATAGTATTAAGAGCACAGGTTTTAGATACAGAGAGGTCTGGATTAGCCTGGCTTTACAATTTGCTGTCTGAACCTTGTTAATTCTCAGTATCTTCATCCATAAAATGGTGAAATAACTTCTATTTCATGGTGTCCTGAGGAGGTGAAAATGAGATACGATGGATAAAGTGCTTAGCTGGGCACCTAGAACATAGTAACTAACACTCAATAAATGAGAGCTCTGACAGCCACAATTTGGAGATCAGAGCTCACAAAGCCAATGAACTTTTCCTTATGTCTCTATAATAAGCCAGGAGCAACATCTTCTTTGCAAGATAGCAGTTATAGGAATCCTATGATCTAAGCAGTACTTCTTATAGGAAATAAGAAATAAATACAAAGCATCAAGTCTTACCCCATGAAGTTAAAAACTCGGCAGCGTATCGATAGAGACGGTTCATGATCTCAATCACAATGGCATAGATGATGCTGGGCACATAGAGCAAGACACTGGTCCACTCGGACCCACTGTCCTCGTATAGATCCAAGGCCCAGGCCTCCATGTCAAAGTAAATCATCATGACATACAGAGAGAAATAGAGACAGAGGCACACAAACGGCAGAGAGACCAGGTAAATGCGCAACTGTCTCTTGTAGCTGGGGTACAGAGGTTCCTCTCTGCCAGTGACGAGATTGATACCCAGGACCCCATGAAATCCCGGCCGGGGCTCCTCAAATTGCCTCTTCATGACCAGTGTCCCCCACCTGTAGGTCATACTGGCACAGCCACGCTTCCACACTTCCAGGATCACTGTGGACCAGATCAGGTTGAAGGAGGCGAAGATCACGTACTTGTCATAGTCTTCCCACGCAAACATGTAGTAAGGTAACCCAATGACCGCCATAGGGATTAAGGCAAAAGTGAAATATTCCAAAAATCCAAAGTAAAGAGCAATTGTTTCCCCAAAGTAGCCACGAATACTGTCTACAATGGAAGGAAAAAAAGACCTTAAGTACAGACCACCAAAGACTTTTTTTTTTTTATCATTTCAAGTAAGCTTATTCATTTTTTCAGTTAAGTGGGGATCATTTAATACCCTCATATTATTAAATAACCTCATATTAATAACCTCCCAATCAGTGTGTGACAGTAAATCTATCCTCCATGCATTACAAAGACCCCCACTTATCTGTATAGTAAGCCTGACACTTTCCCCAGTGTAGGGCCCAGGACACAGCTGCCGGGGATACCCTGCCAGGCACCCTGGGTCTGTTTCTTCTTTACTTCCTCATCTGGTGGATGCCGTCTTCCCAAAGAAAAACTCAGCTTGGAGCTTGTCCCAAATCTCCAAGGTCCTAGTTTAACTTCAGCCATAGCCAATGAACCATTTTAATTTGGGGGTTTAATTTATGCTCCTTACTTTTCGCGTACTTTAATACTATAGTTATAGCTGTTCTTTTGAAAGAGGACTCCCCAACCATAGTATCTTGCTCCCCCTACTCAAAAATATAAATTTTCATCAATGTGTCACAGTAAATTTTTCAGTACACTAAAGAAAAATTATTCAAAAGCACAAAACAATATTCTACACGTTAACTTCTAGAACAGCCATAGAACACATTTATCTATACCTTCCTAAAAGGACCGGGCAGAAGAAGGGCCAAGCAACATTACTGTTAATATTCTGTGAACTTGACACAAGCTAATTAACTCCAGGGAGGTCACAATCACTGCATTCTTTGCCAGCCGCATCTACATGGGGTGTAAAAGCATCCTGCACTGGCACCAGGGTGTGAGGCAGGGGGTAGGGGAGGTATAGTAGTCGAAGTTATTATTTCTTGGTTAATTATATGCAGTTAAAACATTTTTCTTTAAGATAATGTGTCAGATCAGTCAATGGAGATGGGTTAGAGTAAACAAGGATAAGCTATTTTCCCCTATCCTTAATTCTTCTAGCTAACCCAGTAGCACGTTAAAACAGTGGGTATGATGAAGTCACCTCAAATCTGAATCAGGTCAACAGATATCCAAGCAATGAAGAAAAAAGTTCTCATGGTTCAGGGCTCTAAGTCAGACCACCTCCCTCTTTTGATCTAAGGGGAAGTTCAAAATTTGCCTGTGCCCCAGCTACCATCCCCCGTCCCAGCACTCCCAGAGGCCTCAACCCCACTACCACAAGCATGCTCAGACCTCACCATCAACCCACTTTCCCCCTCACTTTCTAAGAAGTAGCTACTGGATACTGTCACAAGTCCTAGAGGCAGTATTTAAATTTACTGCCACCTAAATGCCAAACAAAGCGACAAAAATGTCATATAAGTGGAACATAAAATGACCTGGAACTATCACCTGGAACTATCAAAAACAAATCGTTTCCTTTCAAAGAATACACGAAAAAATTCAAAATGCAATTTCAAAATTTGATCTTAAAAACAATTTTTATGACTGTTACAATATTATAACAGTTGTTTTCAGAAACGGAAATTAGAAAGAAATTATTTTAGAGGGATTCCTTTAAACAAAGTCAAAAGAGAAATGTCCTTTAAAGAAAAACTGATAGTAATGCTTTTGGTGAAATCTACCAACTTAAATATAATCCTTATGCTTAAAAAATATAAGTAAACCAAAAAATTTAAACATTCATATTGATATAAGTTTACACAAAATAATGTTCAACACACACCAAACAAATTAATGGTTATTCTTATAACTGTATTCAGAGAAAATGTGTAGATCCAGTAATACACACCAAGATCCTTATAAACTACCTCAAAAGATGTTTAGGCTTGCTAGTCTGCCCCTAACAACGAGCACAGCTTGGCCCACTCCAAATTATTAGCTCTAAAGAAACAGAAAATTTCAAATACGAAGGATTCACAAGCTAAATTCTTATAAAATCTGTTCTACTTCTACTCTGACACAAACTCACGAAGACCACTCTGAATTGCCTGTGTTGGTGAAATTTAGTGACAGTCTGTAATTCAGTTCATCTAAAATGGTATTAGAAATAAAATGCATAAATAACTAGGTCAGGTAACCCATCTTATTCCCCCTCCCCAATTTTTTCCCACACGTAGCTGGTGAGCCCCGCCTAGCAGAGTATGAAATATCTACCCAAGAGGGATTAACGCCACTGCTGAATCGTGATTTCTCATTAGCAGGTCTTCTTCTCTAAGAGAACCGGTATTGATACATACCTATGGGCTGATACTTTAAAGCAAACCGAGT